>NW_005054297.1:27773287-27831588 GCF_000277835.1 Geospiza fortis
AGACCAAGCAGGAATAAGAACAAAATGTACAAATAGAAAGGGAAAAGAATTCTCTGAAAAAGATAAACTCCAAGAACAGGATTTTAAAAAATAATGTGAATGTTTGAGGTGTTGAAGTATGTGTAGAGTTTGACTTTTTATTATGAGTATGGGGTTTGACATTTTTTGGTGTTTGCTATTTTGTTGGGTTTTTTGTTTGTTTGGTTTGGTTTTTGGGTTTCTATTTTTTTTTCCAGGAGGGGAGAGAGAAAAAAATCCAATCAGCAGTCTCATCCTATAAACGGTGGTGTTCTAAGAATGTTCAAAATATGCCATCTAAAACTAATAGTAATAGTTCAAGCCTTAAATTTAAAACAATGGGGAAAAAGAAGAAACACAAAAAGCCCTAAAACAATTCCTAAACCACAATTCCCCATGTTCATTATCACTCCTCATCTACCCTAATCAGCAACAAGATACCTGTTGTATCAAGATAAAAAGCTTCCTCCTGTTTGCTCCAATCTAATTTCCAAGCAGAATACTAATAGAATTGAATACACCATTCTCACCAGATGCCTGATTTCACCAAGACATAGTTATTGTCAAATAATAATAAACACTTCATTTTTACTTTTCTGCCACCCCATGCTAGGTAATACGGGCAGCTACCAACATTAATTGGTACTTAATTTGCCTGACTTGCCCCAGAAAAAAACCTGCATGTCTCCCCTCCTTATTCATTTAAGTATCCCCAGCGCTTCTCCTCCTCCCTTATTCCCCTGACCCAAGAAACTTGAAGTCACAGACACCTCTCCAGCTCTGAGCTGCACCACATTTCTGTGTCTTTCACTCACATTTCAACAGCCTCTTTTCACTTTGCTGACCCCTTTTTTGCACGACATCATTCCTCCTCCTACTACTATTTTCATCTTTGTCTATGACTCCCTCTGCTCCTCTTATATCCCCACTTCTTCATCAAGCTGTACTGTCCTAAATGACATTGATCTTTGTGAGGCCAGGGTTATGTCTGATCTTGAGGAACACTTGAATCATGAAGGAGTTGTAGCTTTTCCTGTTTATATCCACCATATCCAGATGAATTGCTGGCTGACAAAAAGCAATACAGAATTCCTGGAAAATAGGCAGGAGGAATCCACTGCACTTTGTTGGCTGAAGATCCTTAACAATTTATAATTACTAAGAATAAGGGGATTCAAGTTCAAAGAAATACAGTTTCATAGAGATATCAGACCTTGACTCTGTAGGTTTCTGAAGCCTCCTTTAGCACAGTTCAGCCACTTTCAGGATCGAAGGATCTGGGTCAATTGGCCTTTTGCAGGTCTGAGACAAATCTACAGATATTGCCTCAAACCACCCACTGCTTTCAGTGACTAAATGTTCCATTCCTTAATTGACTTTTCTTAAAAGAAAAAAATAACAACCCAACCCAAACCAGCTATGCTGGAATGAGTGATTATTTACACAAAACAGCCTTAAGCTATTAAAAAGAAACATGAAGTTTAACACTGAAATTTTTTATGCTCACATTTTTTGTATTTATTTTTTCAAATAGAGAAGACTGAACACTGGGATTTGAAAGCCCAGTGAAATCAGGTAGCTGGAACAGTAACTGCTAGATGAATACCTTTTTTATGGCCAGAAAACCGAAATGCAAGGACTGAAAACAGGCAGAACAATCTCAAAAATATACAGTTTTATAAGGAAACTTAGGAAAAAAATATTCCAGATCAGTTCCTTGTAATAAATACTAAAAATTACCTATTAAAAATCGTATTTATAAATCATTATGATCCACATGAATTAAGGTATATTCAATCATATTTTTCTATTAAAACTGTAGCAGGTGCAACAGAATATCCCCTGTAACTCCTATTAAAATTCATTGCATTATAAAACCATTTTCCAACACACTGTAATCATAAGAGACAAGGCCCAAAATGAAGATAATGTCTAATTCATCAACTGTACACTTTTGCTTTGTCATCTATATCTAGAAAAACTGCCTTCTGAATTTTCAGTGTGAATAATTGTTTTCAGTGTTTTCTTCTTTGTTCATATTGTTTTCTTCTTTGCTCCTTATTATAAGTGTGTCATCTAAATGTTAATTATTTCTGCAAGGTAAATAATTGTGTGCTATGTATTTTTGTATTTTTTCTTCTGCATGCTACCTGTATTGAATCCTTCAGCTAAATTAGCAGCAGTACAGGTAAACGAGCATCTTTCAGTTATAAGCACCATTACTCCTGACTTATGGTTTCATAATAATGGTTTCATAATAACTGCCTAAAGACTATATGACTTGGCTATAAAGAAAAAACCCGAAAATATGAAACTACTGAAGACAAAATCAGGAGGCAAAAATAATCTAGTGTTTCTGGTGTCTTAGCTATGCACTGGTTGGGTGGGGAAAGAGATTATGAAGCCAGAAATACAATCATGAAAAGAGAACATCTGAAGCATTATGTGCCAGCATGAAACAGTTTCACCCATCCAAAATAGCTGCATGAGTACCAGGGTTGTTATCACCTTCTGACACAATGGGATTCTCTACAAGTCTGAGCTTAATTAGGTCTTCAACCAGGCAGCCCCAATTTTTTTTCTGCATGCTGCACATAGTTTCTGTATATATCATATGCAAGCTGTCTCAGGCACTTCAAGCCTCAGGTTCCTCTTAGAAAAGCTTATCCCAGAGTAGGATGGCTTGTAGAATAGACTATCTCAGTTGGACAGACCTACAATGATTATCTAGTCCAACTGCCTGAACAATTCACGGCTGACCAATTCTAAAGTGGGTTTTTAGCAGAATTGTCCCAATCCATCTTAAACAGACAGGCTCGGGGCATCAACCAGCTTTCATGGAGGACTGTTCCTGTGTTTGACTACTCTAAAAAATGAAAGAAGTGTAAATAAATGCTTCCACAGGTCCAGTCTGAACCTGCTCTGGGGCAGCTCTGAACCATTCCCACACATCCCCTTGTCACTGGATACCAAGGAGTGGATTTCCACACCATCCTCTCCACCCCCCCTCCTTAGAAAGCTGTAGAGAAAAATGGGGTGACTCTTCTGCCTCCTCCTCTCCAAAGGAGA
The DNA here is from genome assembly GCF_000277835.1 of Geospiza fortis. Classification (NCBI taxonomy): domain Eukaryota; kingdom Metazoa; phylum Chordata; class Aves; order Passeriformes; family Thraupidae; genus Geospiza; species Geospiza fortis. The sequence continues at coordinate 27,776,375 of NW_005054297.1, forward strand.
CAAGCTCAGAGACCTTTGCTGTCCCTCACAGGTCATGCCCACTTGAAGCCTAGTGCTTAGATGGGGGGTTGGCTCTGGCTGGACACTAGGTGCCACCAGAGCTGTTCTGTCACTCCTTTCCTCAGAGGGACTGGGAAGAGAAAATAAAATGAAAGGCTCATGGGATGGGATAACGGCAGGGAGAGATCACTCAGCAATGACCATAACAGGAAGAACAGACTCAACTCAGAAAAAATTTAATTACCAATCAAACCAAAGTAGGATAATGAGAAAATAAAAAATAAATCTCCAAACATCTCAACCCATTTCTCCGTGGGCTCAACTTCACTCACAATTCTTTATACTCTGTTCCCACAGTGGGACAGGCAGATGTGGAAGGGGGTTGCAGTCTGTTCAGCACCCATCTCTACCACTACTTCCTCCTCACAGGGTGGACTCCTCACACTCTTCCCCTGCAGGGAAATTTCTTCTCTGGCACCTGGTCCACCCCCTGTCCTTCCATCTGCACTGTCTGCAGGGCTGTTTCTCTCATATATTCTCACTCCTCCCCCTGGCTGCTGTTGTGCAGCAGCTTTTTCCTCTTCTTGAATGCGTTATCAGAGGCACCACCACCTCCACTGATGAGCTCAGCCTTGGGGGGCCAGAGGGTCAGTCTTGGAGCCAGCTGGTATCGGCTTCGGACATGGGGGAAGCTTCCAGAAGCTTCTCACAAAAGCCACCCCTGTGGTCCCCTTCTACTAAAACCCTGCCACACAAAGGCAATACAACTTATGTCTCACTACCCTTCAGGAGATAGAGATTGAACTTCTTTCAGCAAATAGACCAAAGAGACAGAAGGGCTGATCAGATCAGCAAATTGGAGCAGTTGGATATGAACGGATGTGTCGTCCTTCAGTGTCCTTCCACAAGATCAAGAAGCTTGCCTTAAATGTAACAGCCTGGAACAGCATTAGGCTCAGAAAGCCCAGCCAATTTGTAAATACACAATACTGGATCAAAAGAAAATTTCAAATTCGGCCTTTATAAAATTAAACATGTCTTTCTTTTTCTACTTGACAAAAGATTAGCCAGGATGCTCAACTCTATGTTTCAAGATCTACACAGTAGCTCTTCTAGAACTGCATGCATAGACTGGTAACACCCTTGGTCACAACAGAAATGTTTTAAATTTAACCTGAAGTAAACAATGTATCAGCGTTAATTTTGAAAGATATAAAAATATTCTGTTAAAAAGTCTGCAAAGCAGTTGTTTTAGGCATCCTGCTTAATCTATAAAACTCGTGCTTTTATCAGTACATGTACAGTGCAGCAACAAATGAGATCAGTGTCTTTTCTCATCTATGTCCTAAGACAGCAATTTTTTATAATTAATATTTTACAAATTGTAAAGATACATTTTTAAAGCAATTTGATACAGACACCCTTCTGGGCATTTGTGGAAGAGGCTTTTAGCAACGCTCTTCTTTCTCAAAGAGCATGTTCCTTTGAAATGCACTTTTTCTTAGAAAGGGTGCCTTGCTCTATTTTCAGGACTGTACTTGGATGCTGTGGTATGTCTTATCAGCTCAGTCATAGTCCATTGACTTGCATTTTGTAATGTGAAATGAATGTACACTTACTTTTGGTTTACAAAAGGAAGAGTTGCAATGTTTTTGTCTGCAATGACAGAACACTTGCAATCCCAGAGATAATATGACCTGTTAGGGGCATGTAACCACCTCTCACGTCTACACTGATGATGCAGGGCTCTTGTCAGCCTTCCTGTCTGCTTCATACAGAATCTGCAGCAAGAGTTTCCTAGATGCCATGGGAGTGGGAGCAAAAGTTCATTTATCAGCACTGGCAATTTGGACAACTACCTCAAAATCAAAAGGGGAAAAAAGTTATTTGCAAGACCACTTAAGGGACAAGTGGGAGACCAGTACATTAACCTGCTCAGTAATCTTGATGTTTATGCAGAAGCAGAGGGTAACACAGCTAGAATAACAATATAAGAAAGGATGAAATGCTTACAAAGGACAGGTAAGAAATGCAACTCAGCACGAGTTGATGAAAAAAGCCTGTACTTAAAAGTAATGATGAAGTGGACAGATATAGTATGAGCCTATCTAAATTGGCAGCAGCACAAGAAAGGAATGCAGAAAAAGATTTGGCTGTTAACATCTATCCCATGAGAAATACATCTCACTAGTGTCATGGTGGTGAGGAGAGGAAAAAAAAAGTAGAAGAAACTAATACAAAAGAACCCCCTGAAATGAGTACTGTCTCTGAGACACATGAAGCCATTATTTCCATTTCCTCAGCACAGCACTCAGATGTGTTGCAGTAGCCAGTCTGGCATTTCAAAGAGGTACCAAATAGAAAGGCTCCAGAGCAAAATGACAAACAGGATCTGAGAGCAGAAAAATCAAAAGAAAAGAGATTATTTGGTTTTGCAGGGAGGAAAGAAAGACAGAAAGGGTGGCAGCCATTTTCAAATACAGGAGGACAATGAAAAAGCAGAAGCCTCTCACAGCCATTAGAAACATATAAAGGAGTAATGGATTGGGTGATATCAAAGCTGATTAAGGTTAGACAAAAGCCAAAACCAAGACAGTTTAAGTGCTGAAATAGACGCTTGGAGAAGCTGTGAAATCACTGTTCAGAGGAACTGCACAGGTTTATCTGATTCTGCCTTCAGGCAAGAAGGACAGAAGGGTGACTGACCGCTCAAAGACCTTTCCTGCCCTGTTTCCATGATTTCTATGACTCTACCCTGCCTCTAGCTCCCTCTAAAGTGGAAATGAAATGTGACATATCTCTAACCCTACCTGTAATGACAAGCAAAAATGACAACTGATATGTGTATAAGGGCAAGAGATAGAAAGCTACACAAAGAAATACAGTAACTGGTACAATCAATGTCACCAAATATTGCAATATACATCTACACTTTCCTCACCATCAATACCTCTAGCATTTATAAATTATCTGATAATCTAACATAGGTCTCAATTTCTTGAGTGAGTATCACTGCAGTCCTAAATATATCTTGAGCAAACAATATAAAAGAGAGGTCAGCCTTTTAAACTAATTTAAAATGTGTTTTAAATTAATGAAATTCAAGATACTTTATTTTTCCTATCCATAACAAAATAAACCTCAAAAGCAGAAGATATTGCAAATACTTTCCTTCAACTCTTTCAATTTCTTCTAGAATTGAAAGGACTTATCATGGAAGAAATAAAGGGAATACCTGTGACAGAGTTAGAGATTTTAGTGCTTTAATACAACATTGCCACCACTTCATGTTATCTAACACACATGCAATTTCACCCCAGCGTAAGTAACACCAGAGACTTTATTACTGTGTCTCACCCATTTATTTTTCCATCTTGGTTTCAGTTTGAGTTCTTCACTGTAGTCATGTGTTTTATGTATTTCCCTATTATTATTTCCAGACTGATTTTGCAACATGAATATGTAGGCAGATTTGGGCACTCAAGAATCAGAGAGACAAAAGGATTCTGTTAATTCTCCACAGGCACATCCCTTCCCTTTTTCCTACATGAGAGCAATACAGATTACATATACTCCACATCTGTAATACAAATGTACCTAAAGACCTCACACAGACTCCAGTTTACTTTGTCAAACATCAAGTAAGAAATTCACTACCTCTGTCATAAAGATTTTAAACTATCAAAATAACCACAGAAAAAAATCACTTTGACTAAGTTACCACCAAACTTGGCCTCATAAAAAAGGAATCTATATTATTTTTTTTATTAAAATTAAGGTTTTCTATCAGGTCTTTAAAAAAATGGTTCTTCCTTCCATGCTGAACTTTTTATTAATTTCATTATAAATTAAGAACATGCTTCATATTCAAATTATAGCACAAAAAAAGATATGGCTAGAATATTTGCAACTTATTTTTTTGTCTTTTAGAGCTATTTAATACCATGTTCTTATTAAAATCTCTGACTGTATTACTTAAAACAGAAATTATCTAACATAAAAATTGAATTATTCTTTTTAATATCCTGCAGCCACTAATTGATAGTTAGAGAAAGTGAGAAGGTACTATTATCTTAGTCTCATCCAGAAGTAAAACTGAGGTAAAAAAGCTAAACCACCTGCCCAGTGTTACACTGTGTGTCATGCAGGCCTGAAATCAGACCACGATTCTGCATGTCAGGCATAGCATTGAATTTTTTAAGTCTGTAAGACTTGGGCACCTGTCTCAAAGGAACTGTCTAGCCATTTCTTTGGGTTATTATGTTACATCAAAAAAGTGCTAAATCTGTGCTCCCCAGAAACATGATTAATATTTGTCTTTAAACATTTCAAACTACAGAGAAAGAGAAACATTTCAAAACACAGAGAAAAATCAAAAAAAGTCAGTAGATCTAGTTAATCTATCATCATATCTAAACCAATTACCTAACAAGCTGCCAGGCACAGATTTCCAGGGACACAAGAAAAAATTATCTTGAACATTTTTAAGAGTGTAGCATCTTTGCTTAATCAGTCCTATGACAGAGAATGTTAAAAGTACTCCAGAGAAATATAAAATTATGTTGGGACTGTGGCTTTTCAAGGGCTTTCCCTGTCTCTTGCATTTCTATTCCAAACCCTTCACTTCCTGTACTTCTAGTGCAGTTAAAACAAACATAAGACCTACCTTGATTGTACTAGTGTGTGCACCAGGATATTCTTTTTCCTCCAGTGTTGACCAACGTTGTATAAATTTTGACACCACGGGATCATCATAGTCAACTATCTGAAATCCTGAGACATTAGCTCCTCCAAACTGAATTTTTGACAAATCTCCATCAGTAAATCCCTGAGCACAGAAAAAAATGTCTGTTATTTTAATAGCTTTGGCAGTTCTTTCAATAGTGTATAAAAAGTAAGAGTTACCATGTGACCTCTACTGCAGAACAGTAAGCCAACATTTTCCTCAAACTGGATCCACCTTAAATCCTGGGCTGCCAGGATTAAGTCATCAGTTCCATCAGCCAGCAACGCTTCTTGCTGCCCTAGATGAACACTTTTATAGAGAGCAAGGGCTGAGTGGACCTGTCCTTGCCATCCTAAACATCCTGTTAATTTTAAGGGGATCAGTTAGGTGAGAAAGGGAAAATGAGACATGAGTAACAGGCAAGCAAGTTTTAGGCAGGAATACTTACAGCCACAGCTGTATCTTCTCTTTTAGGAACTCCAAAGCATGTGGAAGGACTTGCCATCTCCACTGCCTCAACCCTCTGACATAAAGAACTACTTCCCATTCTTAAAAAAAGTTATTGCGTTCTGTTTTCTGTGATTTAACTTCACCCAAATAACCATACAAAGTATTTACATGAAATAATGATGTCAGACACTTCATTATAAATGAATGCTGTGAGTGAATACAAAAAGAAGCAGCAAATTCAAACCACGCTATCAGAAGTTGCTACAATTGCCATATGAGATGCTCTTTAATTACTGCATATTAATGATCCTCATGTGTTGTTGCCTGCTAATACAGACACTTCTACACTGATCATGCAACTTGACATCCATTGTATATTCAAACCTCTTATCCATCTATCAGCATTTCTTAATTTTCAAAATAGATAAATTTCTTGAATGACTGATCAGACTGGAGGAGAATATTATTACAGTCAAAAAGAAGAAAGCAGATGGATTCAGTGAAGATATTCAAATACTAGATAAGCTTTCCTTCTGGCAGAGAAAACCAAGTTTTTAAAAATCACTTCCATAAACATTTTATACATGATATTAAACAGCTTTAACACATAAGATTCAGTAATTTTTAGATCTTATGGACTTACTGTTACAAATTTAAAGCAATGGCTAAAATAGCAACCAGTGAACATCATGAAATCCACTGGGCACATTTTCTAAAATTTCCCTTAAGACTCAAAATACTGTTTATGCAACATTTGGAATGCAAACCACAGATGTCTAACAGATAATTTCTCACATTTTTTAAGACTTTTATGCCTGCTTTGTGAACATCAGCACCTCAAATTCTTTATCCAAAAATTAGTTATTAAGATATAAGAATGAAACCCCAGTGTTCAGCTTTTAAAGAGGCCTTTAAAGCAAAAGATTTCTTCACACCATGGCACCCACATGACTCTTCAGAGCTCTGCCTGCCTGGAGGGGGAAGTGTTTCCATCAAAGGCCAGGAGGAGACAGGGGTTATGCCTCAAGGGCCAGAGACACACCATGCTCCTCAGGCTCCTCAAAGCACTATGGAAGACAGTGTCAATTGGGGCCCTGCTGGAATTTGTATCAAACACTGTCACAGTTCAAGAATAAATGATGAAAAAAAATGGTTTGGTGGCACTCACACTATACAACCCCCAAAAGTCTTGAACAGGATAACTGAGATTTGAACATACAGAATTTGTTTTGTCTGTTACAAAAAAAAACCCCAAACTGGATTAGTTTCCCTAGCTTCAGTAAGTGTTTATAGGCTTTAATATCAGTAAAATGGCCCTTCACCTTTAGACACAATTTCAAAAACATTCCATTGACAGAATTTAGTGAGTTTTCTGAGCTTTCCCTGCAGGAACACTATTAGCTATACTGTCTGATCACCTAAGTTCAAGAAAACATGAATTCAGACTGATCACCCAGCCAATCTGAGGGATGAAATGTGGAAAATCTGAGACTCACTAGTCTAGCAGAATGAAATGTGAGAACTGTGATTCTTGAGTAGTTTAAAAGTAATGAGAGAGAAATCATCACCTTGCTGAATGAATGTATAATCCTATGATGGAGGAAGTTATTTCTCTATTTTACATACCTTCTTTTTCTAAAGTATGTAGAAAAAGTAAAGTTCTATTGAGGGTGCTGAGCAACTTTCATTCTCATTGATGAAAACATCATAAGAGGCATTTAAACCCTGAAAACACTCAGCCAATAAACAAACAATCTCAACACATGCATTCATTTAGCAAAGATAAAGATATCTAGCTTTTTTTCCTTTTTCTAAAATGTATTTAAAACAAAATACTAGTAGATGTGCTTCCATAAATAGTCAAATGAGCAATACAGGTATTGTAAATACTAAGAATGCTTACCAGATTTGCAATGATATAGTGGTATCCTTTAACATGTTTACCAATTGTGATAACCTGTAAAAAACAAGAAACACCCCCATAATGGAGAATGTTCACCTGGTATACAGACAAAGACTTGAAAGGTACAAAATGCAGTGTGATGTAAAAGCTAGGGCTTTTTTAGTCTTAATGCCATGCAATACTGAGTTTGTGTGGTGCTTTATCCTTTATTTTACCTAAGGCACCACTGAAGATATTCTTTGCTGGTAGAAATTAGCCATGTTGAAGTCCAAGTCCCAAGAGGGAGAGTCCCTCCAGACACAGGTGCTGAATGCTGATTGCTGTGGTGTGTATTCAGGCACAACCAGCCAGGAGAGAGCAGGCACCACGTGCTAGAAACACTGTGCCTCACTGACTTCTGCCAGATTCTGACCACTGACATTCATGAGTTATGAGGAAACCTTGCAAAGTTCAAATTGTTTATTGCCCTACGTCTTCCTCACCATCTCCCTCAAAGCCAGCTGGTGGTTTCTCAACAGTCTGTGCTGGCACATCTGTAGCACGGATTCTTCTCCCAAATTACCCAACTAAGACTATGTCTGCATGGGGAAGTTCGCATTTCGAAGCTAAGCACTTCTTCAGAGGAAGGATGTGCAGGATAAGAGGAGTCTAGAGGTTTATTCCATCTTTTGAACAATGAACTTAAATTAAGAGAGGATGACTCATTCATTTCCTCATTTCACATACAGCTAAAATATTCAGACTAGGTATCCTGAAACTTATATCAGGGTACTAGTGAACAACATTCCACACACTTGGTTTAATGAAGTTACAGAAATATAACTGAAAGAAGTTATAACAAAGAGTTTATATACTAGAGTTTGAGACTGAGAGGGATCACATTACATAGGCCATGGAAGTAATTAAATTGTTCCTCTTTTGAGGTCTATATATATATATATATATATATATATATGATATATGAACTTAAATATCCTAAAACAACTACCTGGATCAGACTACTTAAAACTAAATACTTACTAACAGATTTAAGAACTATTTTCAGGTGTATTTCTTACGTGGCTGCTGCTTCCAAAGAAATTTCAGTTATACCAAATAGATTAGCTCATCTGTATGAAATATTTCTTCATCATTGGTACCTGAGTAGACAACCAGTAGCTGCAAGCCTTTGGATCAATGCTCAGTAACTCTGCTCTAGCTGCCACTGGGTACTCTTTTATTAACCCAGCTGGCTAAAACTTCCCACTTGTCCACATGAACACCAAGGATGCTGCCAGTTAAAACTAAGAAAATTCAGTGGTAGTACCAAAAGCCATGATGAAGGAGCTGTGCACACCACAAAAGCTATTCAGCACTTCAGAGGACCTTCTCTAGCAGGGATAGACAAGTAGTAGCAGTAATTACAGAGTTGCCCAAAGGGTGTTATAAGGGTGAAATGAGATTCTGCAAAGGAAGCTGCCTGAGAAGAGACAGAAGCTATATAATGAAGAGCATGGTAACAGAGACCTGCCAGATCAGAGAACAGGAATATAAACTAGTCTGAGCAGAGCTGGGGAGCTATTTTTCAGCTCACATGAACCACTGAAATCTGAAGAGAAACTATAACACAAGACAAAAAGCAAGAATGATAAAGCAACTTGGCAAATATATTTTGTGCCTATACAAAGATCCAAGGGCTACAAAGTGTAACTGGGTAAACCTGAGGCTGTCACCTCAGCTTAAAATATTTGCAGGATAAATCAAAGCACTAAAATTACAGATTTGTTCAACAATAGAAAACAAGGAAAGAAGTGAAGAAATTGCTCCTTTCTGTATTGAGCAATGCAAATAGTACTTTGGGATTCAAGGAAAATCTGGTAAACAGAAAGCTTGTTGCATTTCTTGCAGTAAAAATACACAGAAAAAGGGATATGATGTGTCTACTTCAGGCATCCTCATGAAATGAAGGAAATTCCTGAGGGTTTTTTTCAGGGCAGGAATTAAAATAATTTTTCAATAAATAAATCTTGTAGCAAAGCAAGACCTAAAGTACACTGCTATTAGACAATAAATCAGAACACACTCTTTCACAGGCCAAGAAATCCTTTGCTCAACATTTCATTTTAAGAGAATGAGAAAATTATTAAAGAATCAGTTAGACTTTCTTTTAGAAATAGGAAGTGGTTTTACCTTTAAATGTAAGGAAGGGAAGTTACTGATTGGAAGGATAATGGACTTAAAAACCAGAACAAAGTGCAGAAACAACTAGGCTATCTTGTGAAGAGAATTCCAAGACTAAACCCCTTTGGGACAGCTGCAAACAGTTTAAGAGAACACATTCCAGGGCAGAGCAGTAAGCCGTTTAGAGGAGAGCAACTAACCAGAGTTGTTATAACTGACCTGTGAGGCTGATTTGGTTGTTATCCAGGATTCTTCAGTGACTTACAAATCAAAACAGCAGAAACAAAAGCTTAGCCAGCTGTATGTCTGAGGAGTAGCACAAGTCTGTGGGGATAAGCTGAGAAACTCTAAAGGTCTAAAAAAGGCAGAATCCATCAAAGTGCAACTAGGGCAAGAAAAATATCCCAGAAATGCAATCAAAATAAGAAGCCAACAAAGATGAAAATAGGTCTATTATGAAACAAAGACTATAAAAATGAGTCGTAACTGAAGGGAAAAGAGAGTTCTTGTCTATAAAAAGTGGCTAAAAGGTGAAACTAAAGAAAAGTACAGTCAGCCAAAGTTTCATATCAGAAGTTATAATGAATATTACATACTTATTTTAAAAGGAATGTATAGGATAGTAAGACAAATGCTAAAAATAGTCTTGTCAAGATCAAAACATGTCAAAGCAGTATCTTTCTTTTCTCTGGTCTGATAATCAGGAAACAGCAAGATGTGACATCCTGAGTCTAAAAAGGTGATTGTTCTGTAGGACATCATTAGAAACTCACAAGAGACATGGACAAGAGAAAAAGTCACTGTAAGGTAGGTAAAGAACCATTTGAAAAGCCACACAGAACCAAATGAAGAGGATCTATAAGGACTACTTATGACAAACACTGCTCTACATTGTACATTCCTTGACATTGATAAATCAGAAAATAAGATTTTTAAAAACTGCAGATGATGGAGAGATCACACTCTCAGAGATTAAATGCTCTTGAGAACAGGATAAAATTTAAATTTATCTTGAAAATCAGAAAGAGTTTGTGGCTATGAATTCCAAATAAAACACACAAACACAATGTACTCCATTAAGGACACTGCTCATTGTCTGAGCCTCCTCAAAATATAACGACCTTCAAAACAAAGACCAAAATAACAAGCCCTTCAAAAAACCTTCAAACAAATACATCCATACTCTGATGATACATCCCTCCTGATGCTGCACAGTCTCACATGATGAAGCTCAAGCCAACAGGGAACTATCCTTACAATTTTCCATTGTGCTCTGCATGCAGGAAAAGTAGGAAGGTACAGAGCCAGTAAGAACTTCCTAGGCTCTAGGAGTGAAGTGGTAGATTTCAAAGTAATGCAGTAATTTGAATCAGACCACCATGATAATGTTGCTAAAAAGAAGATTTTTTTAAAAAGTCATTTTGGCAAATAATTTGCATGGGTGGAGAGAAAACAGATTTTGCTGTTCTTTTTAAAGCTCAGGAGGCGTTAGCTATGAAAAACAGCATCCAATTTTGGTTAGCACACTTCAAGAGTGACACAAAATTAAGAGACAAGGAAGGAAAGTACAAGTGACAAAAAGCTTCAAAATACGAATTTCAAAGGCCATTAAATGAGGAAGAGAAGCTGTGATACAGTCTTCCCTACACATAAAAGGTTCTCAGAAAATGCATTAGAGGGAGAAAAATACATTCTAGGTGTAAAAAGAACTAATCCTTAGACATAACTACCTATATATTCGACCAGATATAATAGTGTTGCAACTATGTATAATACAGTATACTACTTAGGCTGTAAAAGAGTCTGAACAAGGTATTTCGTAAACTACTGTTTTTCTTTTAAATAACCAGGATAGAAAACTATACAGGATCATCCAAATAGAATTATCTTGCCTTTGGGCACAGGGAGGGATAATAGGATTGGTATGTTCACTTTCTCCCTGGCACATATGCAGTCCTCAATACAAACCTGTGACTGCCAAATGATTCATAACCATCTCAAAAATACCATCAAAACAAATGAACTCACTACATTTACTTATAGAATACTTCTAACTGCTGTCACTGAAGAAAGGAGAATAGCAAACCTGATCAACAATGTCGTTGACTTTATCGCGCTCACAGTCCAAAATCACTCGTCTTTCCTTTTTTACCTCTAGGTCTTGAAACAGTGAACGGTAAGTTTCATCTTTTCTCTCATTGTTAATATTTCCTACATTGATAGCAGTCACTTGCCATTTCTTTTCAGCAGCAGAATCCAGCACAGCTTGCAATGTTGATAAGCCTAGGAAAGCACAGGAGAAAACAGAAGATATGACTGACAAAGCTTCAAGAATTAACAAGCTTCTACAATGTGATTTGTGAGATCACTTCTTTAAGATCTCCTGTAACTTGTTTGACCTGTCCCAAGCAGGTAGAAATCAGAAACTAAGATATATGTGAGCCAAATTAATTATTATTGCATGAAACTTCCATTTGCATCACTGCAAGGCATCAAAGTAAAGCCTCATAAGTGCAACCTTTGGGTTTGGCCCAATTTTCTTCAGAATTGGATTTTGTTGTTTTCACTCATCCGCTGCTGCAATTCCACACAGTGGAAAAGAGATCTTCTAGGAGAGGAGTGATCCAATTAGAGCAAAAGGATCAGCCACCTATTACAAAAAGGATGAGCCTGATTAAAGGATCAGCTGCTTAAACAACAGCTATTGAACAGCTTTGGTTCCCAGCACTTGAGCAGAACTCTATTTAAACCCAGACCTCACTGAAGTCTATGGCAGAATTCCCATGTTCTGCAGTGATGGTAATGGATTTATTATTTCTATTGCCTACAGTCACATCCCTGATTATCAAAGATGTGCTGAGATATATTTTTCCATATAGATCAAAGGGCTCAATGCTATCATCTACAAGCAATATAGAGAGAAGTTTCCTTCCATCTCGTACCTTTGGCAAGTTCCTGATAGGAAGCTGTAATGTTTGTACAGATGCAACTGCCTACAATATACTGTAAAACCAGTGAAGATTTTACTTGACAGATTTTACTTTTTAGGGATGAGCTAATGTACTAGAGAAACATGAAAATTACTGTTGGAAATTAATTCCTGCTATACAAAAAGTACAATTTTAATGACTTCCAGTAGTACAAGAATGAGACTTATCATGTTTCAATTCCTACCAGAGAATTCTACATGATTCTAGAGAGCAGTTTTAGGGATACCAGATACTATTATAGGAAAAAAAAATTAGACTTTCTTATGAATGAATTGACATTTTTGCACATTCTTTTCTCCTGAAACTACCAAACATCAGAAGTCATTTCTTTCAGACAAATTCTGAAATGGTTTGCAAAGGGGGCTTCAGGTATAACTCTCATGAGAAATAATAGTGGTTATACCCATAAACATAGAAGAAGAGCACTGAAAATTAATTTGTCTCACAGTGTGTAGGTATAATATTAAATAAGGATTGGAGGATTGGTCCGTGTTTAGCAATTCATCTTCATCAGTGAAAATGGTAATGACATACAGCACTACACAAGACTGGTCATCAGCAAAGGCAGAAAATGGCAGGCTTCCAAAAGCATAAATTGAATTATTATCTTATATAATTTGGGTTTGCCAAGTCTCTTTAAGAAAGACTGATATTAGGTTTTGCATGTCATGTAATGAATATTTAAAATCACAGATAACTACAGTCCACTGGTACATATAATCTATTTCAAATCCCAAAGATTAATCTGGAGAACTTGTGTTAGAAGGGAAAGATTAGTAATGTAAGCAAACTGAGAGATGCAGGGAACATCTTAAAACACTGAAAAGCACTAAAGTATGTTTAAACCTCAAAATACTGGTTGAAATGATGAATTAAAATTTTTTTAAAGACAAATCAGCCAAACTGAAGCCATTCATTCTGAACAATTGTTTCAAATATCATGTAGAAGATTTCAGGTTCTCCAACCTGTCTAAATATCCTCTGAGTTAAGCAATCTCAACTAGGCACAAATTAATAAGGACTATTAATGCTAATACCAACCATTGAAAAGTTTGGTATTAGCATTAATAGGGTATATTTTACTCCTCTAATCTTCTGTTTTTCCCAGGGTTTCTCTTTTCTTGACATACTCTCTGCAGAGATATCAAATGGCTGCCTGGATTGCTTGCCTTATTTTTTTTTTGGGGTGGCAGATTTGTCATCCCTATACAGCTTAGCTTATTCGGTTAGCAATAACGTGTTGTGAAATCAGAAACAAAACCAAAACAACCAAACAGAAAGCATTTGCAGCAATACTTTTGTGAAAGTGAAATTTTTTAGAGAGTAGTAACAAAAGTGGGAGACAGCAGAGGAGAAAACTCCAGCAACTTCAGTTGCTATTTTTTAAGCTGCATGAGCACTTCTGCCTGGGAAACCTATGTCCTGAACCTCTTTTGGTTACCATGAGACAAATTTTTAAAGCAGTGAGCTTTGAAAAGGAAGATGGAAGAGAGGCTGAATAACTTAGAATCTTACAATAATGCTACTACTTTTTCCAAAACTTAGTGTTAGTAATGGCAGAGAGGATGTAAGGATGGTGAGTGACACTACTTCACATTCCATGAGAATAACTACTGCATTAAGACAGTAATAGCCTGGGCACACATATACTGAATGGCCTCACTCCTCATGGACAGGAATGACAGCAAATTGCCCTGTACTTGCCAGTCAGTCCCTAAACACAGAAGTGCTCCAACACCAGCAATAAACAATTCTTTAGAATTAAGTCATCAAACTAATTCTTATTAGGCTTTATAGTTTCCATGAAGTTAAGTAAGTCTCTTTGCCTTTTTTTATCTCACTCCTGAAAGTGGAAACATCTTCAATTTTATATCATTCCTTAAATATACATCATTGTCACCACCTTAACAGGCAAAAGTGCTTAAAGGAACTGTGGACTTGTGTAGCTGGGATTTGATGTCAATGTAGCTGGCTACAAACTGCTCAACTCTGCAGTCTGACCTCATGCAACCTGGGGGGAGCACTGAGGAACAAAAATTTACTCCACATAAGGGCAGGAGCTTCATGCCTTGGAGCTTGTTATCACTGGGGGGCCTTGCCACAATTAAAACCAAGAGGTAAATAAAAAAGGAAGAACCAAAGGGTGGGTGGAAAGAACAATGTGATGCTGTTATTCCTGGTAAGATCCAGACAGTGCAGCTCACAAGAACTAGGTGTTTTTCAGTATTTCCTAAATATAAATCACATGCAGGTCACATTCTGCCCACTCCTAGATGATTGACAGAGTACTGGCTGAGAAAGTAGCTTTACATCTGTACTTTCTAAAAAGACAGTGAATGCTTCTGATTCTAATGTGAATTTGAAAAGGAACTGCCAGAGAAATGAGCTTAGCCTTCATTGTTCCATGTGACATTACCTTCGGAGGTTATACACCAGGATTAGTTCTTCTAACTGGAATGCTTACAAAAGTGATACAGAGCTCTCTGGAGGAGACCCCTTCAAGCTTCTGAACATCATGTATAAAATGGCATCAGAATACAGGGAATTTAGTCACCCCATTACTCAAAAAAATATGGTATGGTATGCTTGAACTCTATTAGCATTTTATAATTTAAAACCCATTGAATATTTAATTCTGACCAATGAACATGCAGAAAAGCCAAAAAATAGCCTCTTTAACGGGAACAGGAGCAGGTAAGATAGAAGAGATAGCCAAGGACTACCAGGTAAGGACAACCTGAAAATAGAATTATAATACTGGAATTCCAGGAAAAGAAATCAAAACCCCCACCTTTTCTGGATAAAGCTGCTTCTTCTTAGAAAACTAACTGATATACCACAATTGTCCAGTGACATTTTCAAGTTCATAAACTGTTATATTATTACTACTACAGCCACAAAAGGGCATGAGAAGGCTGTATGGTGGAGTTAATTGATCCTAAGCAATGGGTTTGGGTTTATCAACACCAACAATAAAATCTCAGCTCAACAGAGGCGAGGAACTTGATACCAAAAGCAGTCTCCAAAGAAGTAGGCACTGACTGCATCCAAGATTTATTGCTTGCTTGGTGTCCAACTATGGATTTTGCATACATGGAGTGAAATCTGTGGTAGCACAGAGTTTTTTTTTTCTCCTTAGATGTTTCTTTAATAGAAAAAGAAAAAACTTTACATAGAAACTGTTTTACAACATGTGACTAACCTCACATTGCTTAAGAGCTGCAATTCTGTTAATGAATACCATAATAATTTCATTCTCATTTAAACAATTTTGTCTCTGTCCCAAAAGCTCATTTCTAAATGCAAGAAACACTTGATTCAATTACACTTACACTTGTTGGAGGTAAATATTTCTTTCATTATTTACTTATCTAATATGAATTCCAGATTTCAATGAGATACACCTGTCAAACAGGGTGCAGGCAAGAAGTACCACACCTTACCTCTGTCACTGTCATACAAATATGCAAACTTGGTCCACTGATAGTACTCAATCAAGCTAAGAAGAGCTCCCTTGAGGTCAGGTCTCATCTGAATGACAAAGGGATGTGTTCCATCTGTTGGGAAGCTGGGAGTTATGAAGGAGACATGAAGAGTCCCACAGAATGATGTTATGGTATTTACAGACTTCTTGTCATAGAATCCAAAAATAGCAAAGACTCCTCTTGAAAACTGGGAGCAAACTAGAAGGAAGAAAGACAGAAAATTAGCAGGAGAATTTATTTTTTAAAAATTATTGAAAATTATTGAAATTTAAAAAAATTATTGAAACATTTTAATGTATATATATATACATAATGAGAAATGTATGTCTGAAAAGTATCTGATCACATAAATATCAGGCAAAAAAGTAATACTCTGCTATGGAGATAATTTGTTAGCATTATCAATCAGTAATATAAAACCTACACTAGAAAAAACAAAAAAAGAAAGTATCAGTGGTGCACACTCCTAGATGATAAATGCAGAAACAAAACTCACCAACTTACTCTTAAATTCATTTTATGTTGTAAAGAACAGTTATGACAGACATCAATGGCAGTTGCAATTCAAAAAATGAGACATTATGACCACACATAGCATTACGGAAATAGATAGTATTTTGTCATGTTAAAAATAAACTGCCTCTGAGGTTGAGACTCACTGAGATTTCTACAAAATACTTTAACTTTCCATTTGTGGAAATGCAAAGCCAAAACTGAATCCAAATCTATCAAGAGCAGTAAGAAGTCCATTTGCTTTAACACTCTCCTGTATCAAAGCATTATTTTAATTCCTGCTTTGTAGGACTCAGCAAAAGCTGGTCCTTCTGGGTGACACTTGCGGTCATGTTGCAGGAAGAATAACCTCATAGGTGTAAATATCATGCTGATCATTCACTTTTTATCTGGAGACAATTCAAGCCAGTTGATGAATGTGACTGACCATGACAGCCTGTGCAGAAGAGCTGGTTCTTCTGGGCTATTCTTTTCTTTGAGACTGCAGGACATACTAGTGCCTAAGTTCTAAAGCCAGGGTACAAGAAGGAAATATTAATCTCTGATTAATTCACACATCATTTATGCATTCTTTGGTTTGCAGAGTCACCTTGAACAAGACACATCCTTCTAGAGACACCTGACCTGCTTATAGATAGAAATCACAGTGTAATTGATGCTAATTTTGCTCAGTCATTTAGTGCACTAATCCTTGAATATAATTTATATAAAGGTGAAAATAAGTTGGTTTATTTTTAGAATTTCCTAGATTTGAACTAATAATATATTTTTGTCTTTCAAAGTTATCGTATCTTTATTTTTAAAATGGTGTTTCTTTTTTTAAAACAAATATTATCCCTTTATGCCTGTTACTACTCATTGCTATCTTCTTTCCATGGCTTTGCCTATGTATCTATGCTACCACTCATCTCTCACGCCCTAATTATTCCTCTACTCCAATTAAAAGCACCTAAACAGGATGAGTGAAATTCTGAGTCTGCCAGTTTTAAGTTTTCACCGATTAACTTTAATTAGGTCAGAATTTTGCCTCAGGTGAGAAAATACAAGTGATTAAAAAACTTGATGAGTAACACCTCTTTATAAAAGGATGCTGCAGGTTTTACAGGGCTAAAGTACAAGACGGTCAAACCTTTTCCATTCTAACTACAAATCATTACAGAATCATAGAATTGTTTTGAGTGGAAAAGACGTTTAAGATCAGAGTCCAACCATTAACTCAGTACTGCAAAGACTGTCACTAAACCATGTCCCCAAGTGCTACATCTCAACATCTTTTAAAGACATCCATAATAGTTATTCAACAGCTTCCCTGGGAAAATTGTTCCTATGCCTCCCAACTCCTCTCATGAAGAGATTTTTCCTAATATCCAGTCTAAATATCTTCTATCCTAATTTGAGGCCATTTCCTCTTCTGATGCTTGTTACCCGAGAGCAGACCAACTTCCACATTGCTACACCCTCCTTCCAGGCAGTTGTAGAGAGTGATAAGGTCTCCCCTGAGCCTCCTTTGCTCCACGCAAAATATCCCCAGCTTCTCCAATTGGCCCTCACAAGACTTGTGCTCCAGACCCTTCCCCAGGTCCATTTCCCTTCTCTGGACTTGCTCCAGTACCTCAATGTCCTTCCTGTAGTGAGGGGCCCAGAAATGGACAGGGTTTGAGGTGTGGCCTCACCAGTGCTGAGCACAGGGGGACAATCCCTGCCCTGGTCCTGCTGGCCACACCATTGCTGATCCAGGCCAGGATCCATTGGCCTTCTTGGCCACCTGGGCACACACTGGCTTCATGTTTGGCTGCTGTTGACCAGCACTTCCAGGCCCTTTCTCATGGGGCAGCTTTCCAGCTACTCTTCCCCCAGCCTGTAACGCTATGTGGGGTTGTTGTGAGCCAAGAGCAGGATCTGGCATTTGGCCTTGTTGAGCCTCACACAGTTGGCCTTGCTCATCAATCCAGCCTGTGCAGATCCCTCTCTGGAGCCTTCCAGCCCTCCAGCAGACCAACATGCCCACCCAGCTTGCTGTCCTCTGCAAACTGACCAAGGGCGCACTTGATCCTCTCGTCCAGATGGTTGATAAATACATCAAACAGGGCTGGCCTCAACACTGTGTCCTGGGAGACACCACTTGTGACTGGCTGCCAGCTGATGGAACTCCATGCATCACTGGTCTCTGGGCCTGACCATCCAGCCAGCTTTTAACTCCTCCAAGCCATAAACAGTCAGTTTCTCCAGGATAATGCTGTGGAAGATGGTGTCAAAGGTCAGGCAGACAAGGTTCACAGCCTTTTCCTCACCCATCAAGAGGGTTGTCTTGCCATAGAAAGAGATCAGGCTGGACGAGGAGAACATGCCTTTCACAAATCTGTGCTGGTTAAGCCTGATCACCTGTTTGACCCACATGTGCCTTGTGACAGCATTCAAGATGACCTCCCCCAGCACCAAGGTTTGGCTGAAAGGACAGGTTATCCTTCCAGCTCTTGCAGATGGGTGTCACCTTTGCTAATTCCCAGACAACAGGACTTCCACGGTCCTAGCAGACTTGATGTCAAGTGAACTGACCCATGACCAAAAAAAAACCCCAAAAATCAAAATTCTACTGATGACACCAGGCTTAGAGCCAGGTATTGATCTGCTGGCTTGCTGTTTTTTCTGTGTCTTCTCTGCACCTGGAAGGACAGAGGAAAATGGCACTTGTGCTCCTGATCTTTCAATCAGTTGCCCCAAGTCCCTGAAGTCTCTTGGTTGCTCTCAGAGAAACTTCAGGGACTTGGGAAAGTCTTCAGGGACTTGCTCAGACTTCTTGTTGCAACTTCATTACAGATTGAAAAGAATCAATCAAGGATAATGAATCAAAGGCGGTATTCAGGGCAGGAAGGTTTCTCTTCATGTCTTAAACCCAAGCCCCAAGGAGGCAGGGATGGTTGGCATAAGGTGCTCTCTGTTCCCTTCAGAGGGGACTCTCCTGTAGAAATGACCCATCTTTTTCTTAATGGAAGCAGTTTTGATGCAGAGCATAGGCCAACTTCAGCAACACCTCCATGCTGGATGAACCAGTGTCTTTGCTATTTGTCTTGGTTTAGAGCAAAATTTTGGGAGAGAGAGTCCCCAGAGGGGCTCTAGTAGGAAGATAAATTCAATCGGCCCCTCCCCCTCCAACCAGTCCGGGAGAAAATACCTCCTTGGAGAAAAGTGGAAAAAAGCTGTTTATTAAACAATAGAACCTAACAATATTAAACAATAAAACCCCTTGCCGCTCTAAAAGAGATGACCAACTGAGAAAACCCCCCAGGTTGCAGCCCAGCTCACTCAGTCTCTTATCAGTCCTTCTGGTGCTGGAATTGTCGCAGGCCAGGCCCGGCCCGGCCCGGTGGCCACAGGTGCAGCTGCTGGTGCTCCCCTGGGTGTTCAGTCCAGAGCAGGTTCCAAGAGGTCCAAAGAAAAGGAAAAGAAAAACCACAGTCCATGTGGGGGAGTAAGTGCAATGTCTGAGGAAAAAAAAAACTGTGCGATTCTTCTCTCCCCCCTTTCACTCTCTGCAACAAGTCTTAAAGGTGCAAAACTTATTATTATTCAGCATAAACAAATGAGACGATTTGGGGATAAAAGCATCATATAGTCCACCCAGGACACTATTGTTCAGTTTCCCTTGCAGAGCCTCATACCTGTTATGGGAGGGCACCTGGAAAGGTGGGGCAGTCACAGAGGAGACACACCAGCTACACCAGGCAGGAAGCCATCACCATTGCCCCCTACCCCTTAAGTCACTGTGTTCACCCAGGCAGAGAGAGGAAAGGCAATCCTTTTTGTCATGAATCCAGTCTGCCTGTCCAGCCTGTGCCAGGGAAAGCAGGAAAGAGGTAGAGAGGTCCCTCTCCCTCTCTCTCCCTGCTATTCCTCAAGTCACTCACCTCCCAGAGCTCTGTCTCTGGGCACAGAGGAGCTCCCCTGCCCAGGAACACCTCTCACAGGAGTGCTCCCTGCTGCTGGTCAGTGCTGCTAAGAGCAGGCTCCACGTTCCAGCCCAACACCTGTGTGGCAGCATGTTCCCGTTGGAGCTCGGTCTCAGGGCAGCTGTGTCACGTTGGACAAAGATTCCTGAAAAAGGCTGTGGATTTTCTGAATAGCTTTACTGTTTAAGTTACTGGAACTCCTTGTTCTATTCCACATCATTATGCTCTTGCTGAGGCAAAACCAACTCACTACCTCCCCACACGCTCATGAATAATTGCTTCCCATGTGCAGTGAAGGCTAAATACCATCTGAACTTGCTACAATAAAGGCATTAATGCCTCATAACTCATCTTCAAAAATGCACATAAAAATAGAGCATCAGTTTACTTCTGGATTCCTGGATGAGAATCTTGCAAAGACTATTACTTGTACACTACTGTGACCTTCTGAATTGAACCACTTTAATACTGCCTATAAGGTGACAGAGACAACAACAGTCTCATCAAAGGACCACTGAAAAATAAAAGTGTTTTATGTCACTACTGCCAACACCTGGATGCATTTCTCCTGTCACACTGCTTTTCTTCTACCATCAGATATTTTAGGCACAGATGGAATAATGTTCCCTACAGCAGCCAACAACCAGAAAATTTGAAAACCATAGGTGATGCCTTTTCAGAATCATCACCCATCCTCTCCTCACCTTCCTTACACTGGAGACCTTTACCTTGACCCATGAGTTTTCTCACTTTTTCTCTTCCTATCTTCCCCTCTGTATGCTGGGGACAGACGGAGACTGAGTGGCTGTGAGTGCTTTGCAGCTGGTAGGCTTAACCCATGACAGGGAAAAAGGTGTTATTCCCCCTTCCACCCACAGGACAGACCTGTAAATACCACTGTGCTCCACTGTTCCTCTTCAGTGACAGACATGCACCCACTCTACTCTCTTCAGAAGACAATTGCTATTCTTTCAAACTGAACATCCTCCCCAACAAGGCACAAACTCTCATCACATACCATCTCTCATCACAACCTACTTAAATACAGCATTCTTGGACTAACACAGTGAACAACTTTTTAATAGTCTCTACACCTGATAAATCATCAGTCCTTACATACATGTCTTCTTCTGGGGAAGGTTGGTAAAACTGGAATTTTGATCTCCTCTCCTGCACAAAGCGAAAGACAAGTAAAAAGCACCACTTCCACCTGGGAAAGTCAAGTCACTGCAGCTCTAAGTACCTAGAGGAGCTGCAGTTTAAAAGCTGAATTACGTACACACAGGGGTAAACAATCCCAACAAATGACATGGTAAAAGCAAGAACATTTTATATTCTTAAAATTATTATGAAACCTGCAAAACAGATACAATGTCCCATTTAATTCAACCAAGGCTACTCTAACAGGAGATAAAAATCCCTCTAACACAAATCTTCAAGTACGGACATAACTCACATCTGGGTCAGCCAGAAAAATCAGGATGAGTTATAATCCAGGTAAAAATAAATTTTCATCAGCAGTGATCGGTGTCACAATGCCACACAGAAAAACCTCTTTTTTTTGGTCTTTTCTGTGTGAAATTCCACTGAAGGTAAGTGGGCAGGCACCTATGCTATGTAATAAAAATCAGCTACAAATAAGCATTTAAACTTTGACAAAGTCTTGCAATTCTTATGGGGTTTTTTTTGTCTTTTAGGCGCAGAAGGGAAAAGAAGGGATGGTGTTTCCAAATAAAATGGTGACCCAGCGGATAATGCAGAAACTGCAATTGTTTTTGGCAGGGTTCCCACCTCAGACTAAATCTACAGTCATGTTGCTATTGCTGGAAGACATTAGTTTTATAACGGTGAATCACAAGCTGTTCACAACTATTAGAGTAAAAAAAAAAGCCATGATGATTAGGACTCATAAGCCATTGAAATATGAAAGATCTGTTACATTAATGACATTAGAACCAACGGCCAGGATTCATTTCTTTCAAGCTCTCCTATATGAATTGGAGGTTTTTTGGGTTCATGAGGTCCTTTTTAGAAATAGTCTATGGCTTACTTAGCAAAAAGAGGGGAAGAATATAGTAACCTCATTCTGGAACACTTTTCTAAAGAGATTCTTGTAGAATGGCAAATAACTGTGAATTCCAAGAAACAGGGTAAATAAAGATTCTTGAGAAGAAACAATTACCAGAAGGTTTTGTTATAGTTAAGGTTTAAGTATTTTATATTTGACTACTTGTTCTACAAACATAGCCAGGCACAAACCTAGTTTGCCTTTTTTTTTTCCAGAGCACTAAAAACATGCCCTAGACTTTTATTCCAAAAGCTAGGGGCCAGATTTGTTCAATAATAAAATCAAGCTTAAGGTTGCAATGAGAAATAGGTACCCTGTCAGAGGGTGGCCAAAACTGCTTGCTCCATTATTAAACTCTTCCATTGTTATCTACATCTGCTGCTTCTTACAACTCCTTTTTGTCACTCATAACTTTCTCTTTCCCACTTTCTTCATTTCATTACTTTGTTTTGTCAATGAACTCTATAAGCAGGATAACCTGATATTTACCACTGTGGTAATACCTGGTTCTTCAGAAACAATGAAATCCAGCACTATACAGTCTTTGCCTCTCATCATACAGAACATATTCCTGTGATGCATATCATCCTAAGCCCAAGGCTCAGGAAGTGCCAACTGAAGCGTACATTTGCAAATTACAAATACAAACATACCACAAGTGTGCTAAGCTTTATACAGTGAAGTGACTCCAGTGTAGGAATGAGAGTTTGTTTGTCTTCAGTTGAAGAACTGAATCATTAAATCACACAGAAACAGTTGAATTCGAATACATAGGCTTAGACACTCTTTCTGATTAAGTTCTCCTAAGCCAAGATTTTCTTCCTTCAGTACTCTCCAAAGGGAAAGTAATGAACATAATAATTGTTTACATTCAAAGTGGAAAAAGGAAACTAGCAAAGTGCTAATTACTTACTGAAACAAATGTCTAATACTACCTGCTTACAGGCAAATTTCCAAACACTGGTATCATTACTCTTGACATATTTCTGAATTTTTATTTATAAGAATTTTGACACTTGATTTCTGTCCAAAGATGAAAATTTAAAATTATATAGTATTTGCCATTTGGTGCTTAGATTTCAAATGCTGTCCAGTATTAATGTGGCTTTATATATTATTTTATTGTAATACCTTGGTTTATTATTAGTGTTAGCAAAACTGTTTTAATATTAGTATAGGGAAATAAGTATTGGGTGCAATAATTTAATCACACAATGAAATAATCATTCTCTTACTTCTATGAGAAAGAAACCATAGCATAAGCATAAAGAAAGAGTCAAGCACTGCCTCTCCAAAAGAGACCAAAACACAAAGGCAACACTCATTGGTTTGAAAAGTTGATCGATGAGTCAGAAGTAGCCAGGAACAAGATGTAGAAACTGAATGCCCAGTTTGCACAATCACTTCAGCTTCTGAAAGATCATGTTTTGAATAAGAAGACAGTGAAAAGGAACAATAGATGGAATAAAAAATAAGCAGGAACCACAGAGAAAAGAAAGAATTCACATATGATTGAAACTGTATCATAAAATCATTGTGAAAATAAAAACCAGTATGGATTGCTTCCAAAGCTATTACAAAAACTGCAGCACAGCAGACAGCATATTACATACACTTCCCTAGACTAAATAATTTTTTTAGCTAATATTATAGATATAGTCTGCATGGTCTATTTTACTCATTCAGATTCTATGATTACCTCCTAGATATAAGCTTCCCCTCAGGAAGATTGAATAAGGCATAAGGAATCATCCAAGTCCATCCAGAGGGATATTTAGAACCATGAAAAAGTATGCTTTAAGCAGCACAACCTGAGATAGAAATCCTTTTTTCTAAAGGCCATGGTAGGCTAACTGAAATTGGGAAGAAAACAGTTCCCAAAGGCTCAAAGAAGAGCATAATATCTGAAAGACAACAGGCCAAAGCTGCATGGTAGCATTCAATACAACATAGGGCACAGAACCCAAATAAAGGCTGCCATTTTAAAATTCCAACATACCCTTTACCAAAGCTGAGAGGCAATCAATGCCAATTAAAAAAATCAATGGCAATCAGAACTAAAAATGCGCTATACTTCTGGATAACAAAACACTGAATTACGCTGAAAATACCTTCCCTTTTATCTCTGCAAATTTTAATTCCAACTCTGATAAACGTGGAATTTTATCTTATTTTAAGCATTTGAGAAAAGCTGCCCAAAATTATAGCCATTCAATACTGACCTAAAGCGTGTATTTTCCTCTTTGCACACATATCTTATGTCTAAGAAAACCCCAAAACAAACCAGACCTCATTGGGAAAGGTTTTCATTGAGCTCACACACAAAGAACAATGTGAAAATCATTGTTGAAGTAAATTATTTCATTGCTGAAGTAAATACTTCAGCAATGATCCTCCTCACCTGTACACTCAGCATTAATGCAGAAAACATGACTTACAGCAACAGACAGTGAGTTCACAAGCCATCAGTCTGTATCAGAACAGGGGGACTCAATTTTTCACAGAGCTGACCAGGAAAATTCTCACAGCCTCAGAGACTGAAAAGGAAGAATTTAAATCCCGAGGCTGGGATGTCTGTAGAGGACAATTCTGGCGGAGCAGATACAAAGGATTTTTTTTGCACCTTTCCTGGCAGAAATGCCATCTTCAGTTATTGCTACAACCTGAACTGTTTGCTCAGAGATTATGCAACTGAATGGAACTTTCCATGCCTTGTTATTAGCAAAAGCAGCTTTGATCATTTTGTAAAATTAGACTCAAAACCTGGTTTGCTGCAGTAGAAAACAAGCTCAAAAGCCAGAGAGGACGATTAATCTATTTCAACCGGCCAATCATACTTCACACTGAGGAAAGAAACTTTGTGCCAATATGGGATATTTTAAGCAAGCACAAAAAAGCCTTCAAGAAGTTAGTAGCCATCTGTTAGGAAAGTACATGATGATAGGCACAGCTTCTCTATATGCTAAAGCTGCAATAATGAAGGTGGTAAATAAACATCATGTTCACAATGAAACAACAGGTCAGAAAAACAGTCTGTTTCAATGACAGTTGCATTCAATTACATAGTGTTTGGCTGGGCACTGTAAAGCATTTGAAAATTGCTAGGACAATTACCATGACGCAAAGGAAATCATTACAAACATAATTGGAAAGAAGCATGTTAAAACTATTATATTTTTACAAATAAAATAAAATTCTTGGAATAAAATTAAAATGCAAGTCTCCTCATGAAAGAAAAAAAAAGTTCATATTTCACAAAATTATTACACAATTCTTTACTGTTAGGAACCTGTTAGGTGCATTTGTCCAAATCTCCATTTTCTCCAGCTGAAGGAGATATAATGTTTCCTGAACTCCAAATATAGCAACCTGAGAATGTTATTAAATAGCAGAAATATAACTTCATCTTGTCTCCAAAAGTTTCTCTCCCCTGCTTCCCTTTTTTCTCTCTTCCTACCGCCCAAATAAAAACCATTCTGTTTCCATCTGATGATGGCAACTAAGTCAATGAATTTACTTCAAATCTGAGAACTTGCTTTGCAAATATGCCTGGCTGGCTTTCTGACTTTGTTTCTACCTTTCCCAACAATTACAACCTTGCAGTAATACAGAATTTAGATTGTCCAACAAAGTATTACCTCCTAGATGTAGAAGCAGATAATCAAACCTAAGAAAAGGCTACTGGCTTTTTGGAGCCACAGTGCAAGCCATGGAGAAGTCATCTATTTCAGGCTTGCTTTGTTCAATCAGCATAACTCTACTGAATTTAACAGAGCCAATATAATTTATCCCAACTAAAAATGTAATTCTCCATTTTTAGCACAACCATTTTCACACATATTTTCAAACCAGAAATATTATATACAACAGAATACTCATCATCTCCTCTTCCCCTTAATCAGCATTGCTGGAAGCATCCCATTTCTACATTTCATTAAACTAATCATATTCCAGTTCCCAAGAAAATGTCATTATGTAAAACTGTCTTTGAAAAATTGTAAAAGGATTTGGAAAGAGATAAAATTAACTTGGTAGGCAAAAGTACATCTTGTTAAAATGTTGACAGATTGGGATTCAATTTATCAACTTGTTTTTCTTTAATTGAGCTAGAAGGTCCAACTATCACTCCTGAACAGATTGTCTAACACCATCTAAAAGGAAGGAAGCATGGTTTCAGCACAGAGTTCCTCTGTTAGAAGGATGGGAATAGCTATGAGAAAAGACTCTGCGATTACCTCATAAGGATAAAAAAAAATCTGTAACAAATCTTAAGAACACTGCTGTAGGGAATAAAGAGGATTTCATGAGGCAGAGAAAGTACAGCAGAAGATATGAAAGTGATCTATTACTTCTGAAGAAGGCTCCATATTACATTTTTAAAGGAATAAAATGTGATTTTCCAACTGGCCACTACTGACCTGCCACACATCTTATTCTGAGAAAGTCAGTTTAGTCCTGTTTATTGCTTACATATCTCTGTCTGAAATGATGCAGCTGGGAGCATATTTCCTTCACCCTGCCATGCCAGCCTATGCCTTGTCACACCAGCATGGCCAGCACTGCAGCACACAGGTGTACTACAGCCTGTCACACCCAGCCCAAGCTCCCATCCCTCCAGACAGCTGAACCTGATTTGCAAGTAAATTATCTAACTAAAAATTTTTGGCATAACTCTGCTGAGAGGAATATCTCACATAAACTCATGACTAAAAGTAACAGCAATAAAGACAATTTCCTATGCTGTCACGGGTCTAACAGCTTCTACTCCTCATAGGAATAATGATGGATCTCTGCCACCTGTAACAGCTTCCACCCAGCATTATTCCAGCCTAAACCACTGACCTACAGCAAAGGATGGCTTCATGTGGTTCTTTTGGGGACATTTTAGCAGTACTTCCAGCCATAGTCTAACTTCCTGCAACATCTTGTGGATTTATGACACTCATTGGGTTAATCAGCTGTAACCTAATTTGTCAGGCTTTATTTGTATTTAGAAATGGTCCAGCAGACACATCACACACCTTCCTATCTGCATGCCCTATTTCTCAATGACTGTAGAAGTAAGAGAAACATCATTTATTTGGGAAGTATTCAAAGAGCATTTAATAAACATTATTAGCAATACAAATCAGAAAAGCAGGAAGATCCTCTTAATTAGGTCACTCTAGTGAACAGCTGTTTGTCCTGATTAAATGACTTATTTAATTAAGAGAAGAACTTATTGAATAATAAAGCAGCAAGGAGAGCTTTAAAATGATAAAGTAAAATGAGCATGCATTGCAAACATAGTATGAACATTCTTTGCCTCTCCTTTGTCCATTGCTTTAATCTTCAATAGCTTGATGCACTTCAAAATGCGTTAAAAGTTTCAAACTTTTTTTTTATTTAGGGTTGGCTGATTAACTCTTTAATGAAACTTGCACAGATGTGATACAGCACATCACTACCAGTTACTTTAACAAAGAAATGATTCATCCTTATGCTTCACTGTGACTGAGATTATACTCCCAGATTTTTTCTGACTGAGTTCAGATCTCACAGAAGTGGGGCCAATTAGTTTAATGACATTTTACACTGTTTATCCTCTATGTTTTGCCTATATTACCTGAGCTAATTTGAGCACCTACATTGTACTGCATGCTATGTATAGACATGCATATACACTACATCAGACCAAAAATAAAATCATTTCTAGAGGAAACTTGTGCAACATCTAAATCAGCATGAAAAAACATTCCCACTCAGCACCGAAATAGTGTCAGAGAGTCACATGATCTGGGCCTTTAAGTCTCTATTGCAAACCTCCTGCTATATTATGTATGTTCTCTCTATCTTTACATATGAATTATGTATGTTCTAAATATATGTTTTGCAGAGGCTTACAGGAATACTAGATTTGGCTTTATGAAAATATACCATTCATCCACCCTTAGTGCCATTTCCGTGGTGAGCCCAAGTCACCACAATAAAAAAATCCCAAAACAACAACAACAAAATCCTCCCAAAAAACATACAAACAAACAAATTCCCCCACAAAGCAAAAGAAATTTTATGGCCTTACAGTTACAAACCACACTTCTTCCTTTAGCTGAGCAAAGCCTTAGTGCCAGGGAACTCTAGGATGTGCTTTAAAATTTTACCATAATTTACCTGAGACAAATAATCATTAAAATACCACACTATTTGGTACATCTCCTCTAGTAAAGCAAATAAACTTTTCAACTTCCCCTGCAAATAGTTACTTTAAATTTACCTTGTTTATTAAGAGCTTCTAAGCACATATTAAGTAAAAAAATGGTCTTTTTCCAGGCACATTGACATCACAGAAATGAAAATCCACTTGTCCTTTGTATCAAATATGAGAAACAAATATTTAATACAGAGTCCTTCCAGAAAATGTTGGTTCAAGGAGACACATCAACTTCAAGCAGCTGGTGATAAACCCTCTAGAAATAGATTACTGACACTAGAAAGCAAGTATTACCACCTGCACTGCACATCAGAAGACCACATTAAGGACCTGGTTTGAATGCTCCAGCCACCTGGAGACCTACTCACAGCACATACTGCACTCTGTTCCTTCACACTGGGCCTTTAACCATGAGTTTGGTAGCAAGCAGTGCATTGCCCTCAGAGCACATGTGCAGAATGGAGAATTGCTATTGAAAACTGAATATATTGGTTTCAGGGGTTTTAGCTTGGGCTGACTTAGGGTTATCCCTGCGGACTAAATGCCCACTAGTAGTTTGTTTGCATTAGTGGAATTCCAGAAACACATCCTCCAGTTCAGTTAATTCAAAAAGAGTGTGTTCCTTGGGCTCCTAAACCACTCCAGAATAAGCAAGAAGCAGCAGAGCCAGGGCTGATTAGAAAACTTCCTTGAAATCTTTTACTCTTAATCCAAATTTAATTATTCAGGTGGAGACATCCATGTATTCCCATGGTATGAAAAACATATTTCCATTTGAAAATAAGTAAAATTTGATGTGATGGGATAGCACTAGAACTGGTTACAGTAGGCTGCATAAATTTAATGTCCCTTCAGTATTTCAAGTTGTCACTGACAACTTGCTAAAAAGGAGTTTACACCAAGAACAGAAGTATTAAGTTTCAAGTCTTCTTTAACTTCCTGTTAAGAGCTACTTGATTTTTCACAGTTACATATGTTCAGATGGCACTAGCTTCCACAAATAAAAAAATTAAAAACTCTTTAGCCATGTTGACATCTTGCATAGCCCTGTCACTAGCATCTGGCTCGGTGATTTGTTTTATATTCTAATTCATTGGGAAAAAAGCCAAGTGTGTCATTTCCCAAAGAAATATTACCTCCCTTCTCTCTGTTATTTTTAAAAACTCATGGCTTTCAAACAAGTGTCATGATTTGGGTGTCTGTTTCATGAAGTAAACACCAGGCACTGGCAAAATACAGTAAATCATGCTGGAGGTCTTGTAGACCAATTTGCTATACTTACAAGTGGCTGCTTAAAATTTCTAGCACTAGCCAGCTGAAGTGCTGTCTGTGCACTGCAGGGAGAGTAGTCCAGTCTTGAATAAATAGACTTCAGAGTTATAAAACACAATTAAGCTCCTACAGTTAAAAAAAATTCTGTGACAGCTCTTAACACTCTCCATTACTTTTGGAAACAGTTCAAGAGAAACAGCTAAGACTTTTTGATCTATCTTAATAATGAAGCAAAGAATATGCTTTTTAGTGTTTCCCCTACTTGACAGTCAGTAGCTGTTTGATATTTTGGGTGATATGGTCAGGGGAGTGCTGTATGCTTGTTGGTTTAGCATTTTTTTCCATAGTTTGACCAAGAAACAACACTTAGATTACTCTAAATGATGATTACTAAAAATGTTATTTATCTTTCTAAGTCACATTTCCTGCATTTAACTGAAATGTAACCTCTATTATGGTAACTTTGTTCAGGGTAATCTAGCACCTCACACTGTTTGCCTGGAATAATTAGTTTTTGCTCATACAGCATTCTAATGCTTCAGGCTTTTAAAATAGCTTCTATAAATACACCTGATCAGCATTGTAATGCAACAAAATACAGCATTTTGTAGCATATGGCACACAAAGCAGTGAAGTGAAGGGCAAGCCTAGCTCTCAGCTGAGGCATGCCACCCAGTTAGTGCCATAGCACTAATTGAACCATATGGCTCGTCCTAGGTGGCAGGGCACCTCTAAAACACAGGTGTGTATTCTGTCACCTGAATTCATGACCCATGAGACAAAGCTGAACTCAGCTCTCCTCACCCCATATTCAGTGTCACTTCTGTTGTATAAATTTACACAAAGTTTACCACAATAAACAAACAGAAATTGTGCATAACACCTGCAAAATACTTAACTGCATCGACTACTGTACAAAAACATTTCCTCTGGAGAACAAAGCCTAATCCAAAGCTCACTGACAGTTATATAAACCACAGAACAAGGATACATTTAAAAGAAAAATGACCAACAGCAAATGGGTTCCCTGACTTCCTCTGAAACAAAGGCATCAGCATGGAATCAAAATCTCATTTATTCTGGCCCAACTGTCAGTGAGGCAAACCTGAAAACTTTAGCATGCTGGCTCTCTCCAATCCAAGGTTCTTATTTCAGATCTGCTCTGCCTCTGATCCTCACCATTAATGCAGTCTTTCTCCCTTGCTTTCCACCTGACTATAAGAAATCTGTTTCAAGAAGTCCTCTGAGCTTATTATTAGGCTTTATCCCTAAAGGACCACAAATAGATAGGAAGGCTTCTGCATTCAAACACTGCCAGTTTGGCACCCTTTAATACTACATAAATCAAAACAGGTTGAAACCCATAAAGACTTTTTTGCTGTTTGCTATATTAAGTCACACATTGATGATCACCTGGCTGAATTTATTACATAAAACAGTACTGGAATTTTCACCCTTTCACCGCAGTTTTTTTTTTTTACTTTTCATTGAGCATACTTTTCTGGGGATACTGTGAAATGCCTTGCCTTGAAAACTACAAGTGCCTCAGTTCACTGTCTAAGAAACATGATAAACAGCTCAAATCAATTTCAGAATTGCCCTGAGCAGAGCTGATGTTTCAGTACCTGAGACTGCCATTGAAAATATTTGCAAGAATCACCATTTTATTATGCAAACATGTGAAATACAGTAGCAGCTTAATCTTATTCTCATTGGAGTCATTGGAAGTTTTGCTATTTACTGAAAAAGGAAACAGATCAAACACAAGAAGCTTAATAATCCAAGCTCACTCACCATTGTGCAAATAGCACTTGATTAATTCAAGGTACCACTGTAACATACAGAATGGCTCTGTGCAGGAAAAAGTGAAGTCTCATTTTCACAGCAGGAGAAAAGCTTTCTGCCACAGAAACTCTGGGAATAATCCATCCTGCCCCAGTGTGCCACTGCTGGGCAAAGAGCTGCACGATGGGTCTCTGTGCCCATGGCACTCTCAGGCTCAAAGCTCCCCACAAGTCCCCCCCTTACAAATCCCTTACCTTTACACGGGTAAATCCCACTGAGGATGCAGCTCTCCAGCCAGCTCACTGGAACAGTGGCTCCATGCACCACCATGGTAGCGCAGCTCTGTCCACAGCTAGCTTTGGTTTAATGAATCCAGAACAAAGCTGCACTTTTATAGCCTTTCCCTCTGCTAAGGTATTTTAAGTAACAGTGAGAATAAATTTGTTTAGACAATGATAAATAACAGAGGGGAATAATGTACATTTTGCTGCTATCTTCTGTCAAAGAAATGCTAGTCAAATGCTTCATCAACTCTTACTGCCAGAATGGTGGAGAAATTCTGAACCTTTACAAGACACCTTAACCATGCGTCTTAATTCATTTATATGCAGACCCTTTCTCTCAGCAGAACTTTTTTGTACTGTTAGCCCACTGTTGCTGAACTGAATCCAGAACAAAAGGAGTGATATAGGAACTGTTTGCTTTTAATTTGAACGGTAATAAAAATGCAAATCAAATAAAAAACATTTTATAGCAGCATGAAGATTTTATATGTAGCTAGCAAATCACAAAAAGATGCATATTTACAGGGTTTAAAAAAATTGCAAGAATTGTAAACAAAACATATAGTTTAGTAAACTGCAAATATAAATCACACAGTATCTTGAAAGGTGACACTAAAAAGATCAAAAGGAGGTTTAAAAACAGAGAAAACCAAAGGAAATCAGAAGTAAGGCACAATCTCTCCTCCTTTTCGCCTTAATAAAGTATCTTAAAGTATCTTACAGTGTTTTAAAAGTCATGTAAGTAGAAAACTGTGCCAAGAGCAATTGTGGAAAACTGTGCTATCTGATCATAAAAATCAAGTCATACAGTTTCATGACTATTAAACAGTTTGTTTTCATGACTATTAAATCTGTATTCAATGCGTAAGATAAATGTATGTTCTGTATATTCAAAAAGAGACTACTTTTTATTTGTTTGCAATTACTTGACTAAATATGTATATTAAAATATTGCAGACATATAATCCATTATATAGCTGCCAATTGCAAAGCACACATGTATTTTGTGTGCTTAAAAATGTAAAATATTCTGGAGTGCTTTTGTTACTAGTCTAAAAGGTTAGAATATGCATAAAATATGCTAGCTAGGCACTTAAAATTAATGAATTATTTGCTGTAAGTAGGTCAAATTACATGAGCTTTCAAAAAGACAAAGTATTTTCTTCTACATGACAATTCTGAAGTAGATTAACACCACTTAAGCACAGTATTGAACAGGGATACCACACAAAAGGTTAAGCAACACTGTTGATAGCAAAAGGCTTAACCTGCTTCACACAAATATGGGAGATAAATTACTACAAATATAATTATATAAACATAGCTATTCAGAGCTTTCCTTGAAAAATTCAAATGACAATCATGAAAGTAAAATTTGGAGCAAGCATGAGCTAAGTACCTTAAGCAAAGGGTATCTCAAGCATTAATTATATTTTAGGTAAAAAATGCAACTTGACCCATGTTTATCACATCTACTCCATTAAAAAGCTTACTGTGTCTCAGATTCCTTTTCAAGGATACCATCTCAGACTATGAAACTCCATTAAAATGATGCTTTAAACAATGATATAACTGAAGAATTGAATAATGGTTAATTTTCTTTTACTTTCAAGTTCTTTGTTTGCCCTTTTTCATTTTTAAGTCCTTTTTATGGTGGCACTGCAGCAACTGTTGAGTTGTAAGCTGTCCACATTGCCAGCTTCTCGACTACATTCAGAAAACTTCTTAATAGTTTCATACAAATCACAAGCAGTAGAGATGTCTAAGACTACAAAAATCTTCTCACCTAGGTCACTGTCTGTCTTTGACCCACTCCTAACTAGACAACTCTCATCAGTCACGAGTGAGTCTCATGTTCAGGAGCTAAGCCATGACAGCTGTAAATGACCAAAGCACACTGAAATTATCTTTGGACCCTAACATACAGGAATGAAGGAGGTTTAATTCACCTTCTTGGGAGGTTTTAAAAGACACATTAACTTTATGACTTTAGCTAGGCCACCCTAACCTTTGCTGAGTATTTCTGTGCAGACAGTCTCAGAGTTTTCATCACTGCAGAAGGAATGTCATTTAACCCACATTATCATGACTAGTTGCTAAGCTGCAGCTACTGCACAGTATCAGCAGCACATCTTATAGGGTGGGCTGTTATGCTGAAACCCTCAGTAACATTTCAGAGAGGTATTTTGGGGGAGAAAAAACCCAACTGTTAAATATTTCAAATAATGGTTACAGTTAAATATAAAAGTTTTTAGATTTTTTTTTCTTTCTAGACATATTACCAGCACAAACTGTTCCAGAATTAATGACACTTGATTATGACGGTATAATTCTACTGTGGATGCTCTTGCACTGCAATATTCCTTAAGAAACAAAGCCTTTGCTATAAAAAAATTAGTTGAAATAGTAGGCTTGATTTCAAAGACCATGTACTAAAGGCCAGTTATAATATTAATTAGTGGACTAAAAGTTAAATCAATACAGCACAACATAGATCAAAGACAACTTGTGCCCTAATGTTATCACAGCAGACTGCATAAACCTCTGGTTTTGTGGGTTTTTTCTATACCTTCAGATGTACCTTATACTTATCCCCATAGAACGAGAATTTATATGAAAAGACTGAATGACCTCATACAACTTTCTATAAGTAAAAAAAGGGAAGCCAGAAAAGGCAAAATTGTTAACTGTAGATGGAAAGAGGGAGACAGATGAAACAATTATTATTAAAAAAATTATTTTCCATTAAAAGTAAAGGCAAAGATGAGAAAGAACACTGCAAAATCATCACTGGAAAAGTGTAATTTATCCAGCTGAAGTATTTTGCTGTACATTCCTTGCTGTTTTTCCTTGCCAAAGAGCTTAACCATTGAAGGTGTCCCTTTTCTCTTTCTGTACTATAGCTAGAAAGAATGCTGTGTCATTGCTACAAGCTGCTATTCTCAGAGGTGCCCAGCTGGAAGTCCTTTATAAACTGATTTTCTGCCTCAGTTTAATATGGCACAACCTCAGCCACTCTCAGTTTCAGCACGTGAAGTTGCCCAGCCCTACA
The DNA here is from genome assembly GCF_000277835.1 of Geospiza fortis. Lineage (NCBI taxonomy): Eukaryota > Metazoa > Chordata > Aves > Passeriformes > Thraupidae > Geospiza > Geospiza fortis. The sequence goes on from NW_005054297.1 coordinate 27,811,200, forward strand.
GAATGGTGATGCTCCTTGGCAAATGGCATTTGGAAGTACCTGAGGCTGTACCATCAGCTGATACCAAATGAGTCCTACTGGCAGATTCACTAGGGCCCCCAAACCAGAGAGATGGCAATGAGAGAAGAAAGAAGAGAGTACAATCTGCTTTTTTAGATTCTTAAGCAGCACTGAAACCAGCAACAGGGCTAATACCTAAGAAATCATTAAAATTAACAGAAGTCCTCATAGGAGTAATTTTGCAAAAGAAAAATACTTCCTTTTGTGTTCAAAGGCCTGGAATATTTATCTTTGGAAAATCAACTCATTTTCAAATGTAACTGCAGTAGTGAGCCATGATTATTATAATTAACCATATAACCTTTAGTGGGGATCCCTCCTCATGATGCACATTCCAGTCTCAATTTACAAAAATTGAGACACTGTTGAATGGCTTCACTGAAAAAACATCCTAAATGTGCCTGAATAGAATTAGGATCCAAAGGAGCAAGGCTTTCAGGAAAGCCTGACACACTGCCTGTGATGAGATCCCTTCTAAAAGGTTCACTTAAGGTCCTGAATGCTCCATCCAAGTACTGGCAGATCAGTCAGAGGAGAAAAGCAATCTTTTTTAATGGTCCTTTGGGAAGACAGGGCTTGCAGTGAATTTGGTACTTTCTGGTATATTGTCTACATTCCAAGAAGGAGTATTAAACACTGAAAGTACCTATGGAAGAGGAAGTCATTGTGAATTATAGTCCAGCGCATAGCAGTCTCAGAAAGGAACCCATCAAAGCCCTTGAAATCCCAGCACACAGGTTGGAAGCTAGCAGTGATTGCCAGTTTTTTCCAAATCATAGCAAAATGCAGATCACAAAAAAGAAGCCATTAGGTCAGATACAAGCAGTATGAAACAGGAGAGCAGCTGAGACCATCAACCCTCTTAAGTGGTATAAAAAATGTCAGTTTTCTTATTTAAATTAGCAGAAATTTGCAATGAGTCTATGAAAATTCCAAACTAGGCAAAAGGAAAGGGAGAATGATGACTAGCCTGCAATAGTGTTTTTCTACCAGGGATTTTCAGAATATAAAGACTGTATCATCCTTTAAATCAAAGTAATCATTAAAATGACAGTAAGGAAACAGCATCAAATGCTAGAAGGACTTAGGGCAGCATACTTATGGATAGGAATGCCACTGATACACTGAGAAAACTGACACCAGTGCAGCAACGTTATACTAAAACCCAGAAATATCCACTGCTTCACTGGCTGGCATTCCATTAATATGCACATAGCAGCTCTGCAACATTTCTACTGATCACCTTCTTGGCAAACCACTAGTTTCTTCAGCGCCAAGATTTTAGGTAGATGATTTTACAGATACAAATATATGCCCTTAAAGTGAAACATATTCTGGAGAGAAATTTCTGTTGGAGATATTCAGTCATTCCATTTTCTAGACAGGCCAAATAAAAAGAAAAGCCAGCTATAGAGATGTGTACTTGCTATTACAAAATACCTGCTGGCATCTGAAAATAAACTAGCAGAAAATCAGGATAAATGAGACTTGAGGCAAAGAAGCCTTTGAAGAGAATAATGATGTGATAAATAAAAACAACACATTTCCAGGCTATTGAGGTACTGCAAATGTAAGAAAAGGATTGAGAACAGAGGCTGAACTAATGGGGAAAGATTAAATGAATCCCAAGAAAAACATGACCAAATATTCTGTAAGATATGAGCAGCTGACCTGTTTAGACCTAGAGGAAATCAATGACGGGTGATTTAGATAGATTATTAAAGTGATTCACAGGTGCACCTTCTGCTCCTTTTTCACATGTCAATGTCACAGGGTGAATTGTGACCATTGAGTCAAAATTATTTGGATTATACTTTTAGCTTTAGGAGAGAAGTACAGCAGCTGAAGTACTTATTAATGATGTGATACCCAGAAACACAGACTTGACACTTCAACTTCATTCAAGTTGAATTACAAATAGCAATACTAAGAGGATAGGACTGGTCTTCTTCATGTCACTCTCCTTGTTTTACAGACTGCTCTGATCCCTGTGAAACTTTTGCATTTTCTGAAAAGGAGGAAGCAAAATTAAATTTCTCTGAGACAGAATTATTATTGGTGGAAGTTTAACATTTGGTTTTTTGAGTCCAAAAATGCAACTTGAACTAGCAGGAATTACTGTATTTTAAGTTTCTGGTCCTTTAAGACCATCTCAGTTTGATAAATGCCAATTTGCTATTGTCTAAAAAATATTCTGTTTCCCACAAGACCAGATGCACATAATTTAATCAAGCTTTCTGCAATAAACACCAGTGATACAAAATAGTAACAAATACCAGGAAGAATTATTTCAACATTTAGGGAACCAACCTTCTCCCCTTCTTTTGGGGTGAGCATAATCTGGTAGCTGAAATAACAAATTTGAGAACATAAATCTCCTACTACTGACAAGTTGCTGACATAGGAGCCAGCTAAGATCTGTGACTTTCTCCTTTACACTCATTAGTCAAGGTTAGTAGCATAAAATTTACTGGGTCAATCAAAGACTAATGTACCTAGTCAGAGGTCTATGGAAGAAGACTTGAAAATTCCAAAAACAATCTGAGTTAGTTCCTCTTAGATAATAAGAAGTTGAACCAGAATTTTGTTACTTGTAAGATATCCCTTAAACTTATTCCCTTATGTTCATAACTGCTGTGCAGCCACCAGTACAACCAGGAACATATGAAAGTTACTGATGTCAGCAAGGGAAGGATTATAAAGAACTATTCCCATTAATCTTAAAATAAACAGTTACTTTATCATTAAAATATAAGCCCTTTTAGTACCATCACCTGGAAATTTAGTATTAAATGGCAATAATAAATTGACTTAAAATATGTAGATGAACTTGCACCTTATTTAAAGCATATATGCCTGAAAAAAAAATATTTTTATACTTTTTTTGCATCTTAATGAGACTCTTCTCCAACACAGAGGACATATAGGAGTTAAATTTTCATTCTGCACCTATGCACCTTCTGGAATATAATGATTCTTGTCCAAAAGCAGTGTAATGCAGAAACGAACGGAACTGAGATGACCTAAGATTCTTGAATGGAGGTAGTCTATCTTTTCCTCATTTCCCTTTTCCTCTCATGCCAAAAAAAAAAAACAAAAACCAAAAAACAAAAACCAAAACTTTAAGTCCTAAAATAGCATAAATAGCATTCTGGATCACAAGCATTAAGAAAAGACAAGTGTTCTCTAATTGGAACTTACTTAAAACAATACATTGGTTCAAGGATCTAAATCATGCTGAAGAAAAATGACCTTGTTTTTTCCCCCTTTCATAAAAATGCTCTGCCGTTCTTCTCTCTCTTTTTCCTGCCTATTTCATCTTATTATGTTTCTCTCAGTCTTCAACTTTGTCTTTTTTCCTTACCCATAAGAAATTTCTGATCGATTGTTTTCCCTCGCTCATTACAAAGGAAACTAATGTCAAAGCAATTATTTTTTCTGTCAAACAGCATTCTTACTCTCTCACCAGCCCTTAGGAAATCTAGACTCATTTCCAGCTTTGCCGTACACAACACTGTGACCTTGAGTAAATAATTTAATCTCCCTCCAACCCTCTTTCACACTGCATGTGAAAATAGCAAGAAAGTTTTTCAGTCTCCCTCATATACTTCAGTTCTGGGTTTTTTGGGCCAAGAACTGGCACTTACTACTAGAGCTGTAAAATGCCTAATACAATACTCCTGCAATACTTTCAGGGACATCCAGACACAAAGTTAATGCAAATAAATGCAGATGATGCTCTGCAGTACGGGGTAGTTTTTAGTTAGCTGCTGAGGAGCTCTATCACAGCAGTTACCAAATGTACAGCCATCATTTTCAGTACCTGCTTTCAGGCTTTTGGAACACTAAACAAAGTCATCTCAGATTAGCAATCTTACATTACAGCATCAGATGCAAAAAAAAAAAAATTATAAAAAGGCTACAGAGTTCAAATCCCCCAAAACTACTGACAGGCAAGACATCAGGTTAAATGCAATATTACAAGAACTGTTAATCTCTATCACCATCTTCAACACTCCCTTTGGCATGAGAGTATGATGCCCTTGAGGAAAATTAAATAATCTGAAATGAATAGCAGGGCTTGAGAAAAAGCAGTGATTCCCAATCAGATTGCAAGCCTTCTGCACACTGACTTACAATGGCATGGGTTGCAATGGTGGGATTTATAGGAGATGGTCATACACAACTTACATCTGACTGACAGCAGCTTGCATTCAAAGCCAGGATCTTCACCTTTGTAACTGAACTGTTCCATGCTATGCTGCAAATTGAGTGGCAGAGGCATTTCCCTTTCCATTGTCTTCCCTAAGGATTAATATTTAAACCATTTATTCCAGAGCATATATATTCTGTTCAGCTTGAGCATAATGTGAACTAAGTATTTTAATAAATAATTTAAAAGGAACAATTTAATGAAAAAAATCCCCAAAAATGCACACAGAAAATAAAACCACAAAATAATGCCTCAAGAAACACTGAGGCTTGAAGACAAGTCCATTTCAAAAATCAGTTTATTTTTAAAGCCTAGTGGAACCTTGAAAAAAGGGTCAGTCTTCAAATATTGCAAGGCCTTTTGAAACCTACCAAACACTATTGTAAATTAAGGACTGATACAGGAAAGCCCTCAAACTGTAGCTTGGTAGCAAAAAGCCACTTTTCAGTCCAATTTATGCTCCTTCTTGAGGGGAAATGTCAAATCCCCAGCTAGAACTACACACCACTGGGACAGTTAAAACAGAACTCCAGAATAATGCAAACACTACTGTTCACACTCAGGGCTAGACTAGACCCAATAAAACAATCAATTACTTATATCAAACATTTCACTTCTGTTAATGCTTCATGAGGTGAAAAACACAGCAAAGCAAACAGCACGAGTGCTCTTAAAATAGCCATGTATTTTCTCCTAGAAAAACTATCATGTCTATAACCTACACATGGATTGAACTTGGCAGCATGAGCACTAAAACAGGCTCTGGGGTTTGTAATGCCACTCTAATGCATTGCTAGAAGTTAATATTAATACGAATTCCAGAAAGCATAGGAAAAACTGCACCCACTTTCCCTGAAGGATACACCACAGTACATTCAGAATATTTTGTCAGAAAAGTGCTTGGAATTTTCTTGATAGCCCAGCAACTGCATTTTTTTTTCTTTGTCATTTTAGTCATTTTTTTTAGAAACTAGCAAACTTGAGAATTAATGCAACATGAAACCACAGACCATTGCAACCAGAGTAAAAGATTTTAGTATATTACTAGGAAAGCAATGTTTCACCTTTCTCTGGAGATTTCCTTCTATTAAGCTGAATGTAAAGCAAGTCATTAACATTTGCTTTGTATATTCTTTTGCACAAAAGAAGTCACCTTTTGCAGTACCAAAACCATGCATGTAGGAGCATATTGGTTCTTATTATCAAATATTCCAGAGCAAAGGCTAAGTCATACACGGAGAATGGTAAAAAGACACTTCTGACAGCTCTCTGTAGTCATAATTCCTAGAGTGGAAGGCAGAAAATCTGGAACACTGGTGTGAACTCAAGCCTGTCCTTAATTCTGTCACGCTGACAAGGCTTTCTCCTCTGGTTCTCCTATGCAAAGAAGAATTTCAAACTGAGGCACTCCTAACACATGCCCCATTCACTCCAGCCTGTGATGGACTGCTGACAGATCATCTGCTCTTCTGGGGGGATCTGCAAAATCACAGGAGTGGGACATAAAGCAGATTGAAAGTCACCTACAATATGCCAGGCAAGTCCCTGATGTCCCAAAATAGCGAATACAAGAGTGATACAGCAAACAAGATGAGCCCCTATGCATTCCCCATCCCCACTGCCTCTGGCTGGGAAACTTCCATTCAAACAGCCATTCACCCTTCCCTTAGAAACATGGTGGCCAAATCCAATTGCCTACTGCAAACAGGCCCTGGACTCCACTTTTCCTAAACCACACCTGGGCATTGCCTGTGGCTCACTGGCATAAATCCAAAGCTGGAGTGCTGGTACAGCTGGTAACTAAGGATATAAGCCCACCAGATGACAGCAAGCTATAGGGCATCACCTGAAGTCAGAGAAGACTACTTGTACGTTGGAAAATAAATACTCAGAAAGTTTATTTAATACTGAAATAACTCATGCTAAGCAGATAATCACCATGACATATTTCTTTGTAACAAATATTCTTTTATATGCCATTGATAAAATGGCTTCACAAATTTTCAAGCTGATTTGTTTGTTTCTCTTTGCACTTTTAAAAAAAACTTGTATTTTGAAGGACTCCAAATACACAACATCAAGAGTTACAATAAATCTCCTCAATCCCTTCACAATACACATCATGTTTATTAATTTTTTTAAACTGATACATCTCCCTACTTTTAACTCAACCACTTGCAACTTCTGCCTACAAGAAGGAAGTCTAGGGTCACGGTAGAAAGAAAAAGAGCTCTCTTCTCTCTCTTCTCTGTTACAATCTACATTTCAGTCACAAAATGACTACAGGTTAAGCTTCTGCTAAATGACTACCTTCCCAAGTTTCAAAACATTAAATTAGAAATTAAAGAAAAAACAAACCACTACATTATGAGCTTCAATTGTCACAGAAAAAAAAAAATCCTTCTTGTGCAAATTTTCTCGACCATGCAGAAAGGGTGAACAAAAAAGCCACTCTGGCTCTATGTGTTGATTGAATCTTAAAATGTGGTAGATTATCATCATCCCAGGATGGTATACACCTACATATTTCCTGGAGAGACACATTTTGGTTTGGTTTGTTTCACGTGGTGTTAAAAAGTTTGTGAAAATGATTTAAAAGCTTGAAAGAAATACCATCAAGGTGATATTTTAGAGGAAAAGGTGGTATTTTAGAGGAGCACTACCTGCCATTTTATCAGAAAACTCAACCATAATGCTGATGATTTAATGTAAATGATTCCTTTTAAAAAATTTAATTACAGCTTACTATGAATTGGAGCTAGATGTGATTTAAATTAACCACTTCTCAAAAAAAGAAAAACTCCATGACATTCACTATGAGGGAAGATGTATGGCTAAAGATTCAAAGATATTCCTCAGGAGGAATCATTTTAGGGACAGGGAAGGGTGCATAAGCAGACCTTCACTCTAGACTGTTCTGTTCAACACTTCTCTTACATCATGTTTTCAAATAATCTGAAGAAGAACATTTGCCTTGAAGAACAACCAATGGTTCAACAGAATTTCCATCTGGAAAATGGTCAGAATTCCTATATTTTTTTACTATTCATAGTTTCTTAAGGCCAAACAGTTGATGTATTCCAAATTAATCATTCAGAGCTGCTAGTACTGCTACCTAAGCAAATGGAATGCTTTTAATAAGGACTGTGCATTCTATTCAATTTTGAGTACCTATGTTCAACAGACCCAGGAACCCTGGAGAGCACCTCCAGAGGTCTTTCTGATATTTGGGAGGGTGACAGAGCACTGGCTGTCCCTTCAGAAACACCATTCAGTGTGGGAAGGAAACCCAGACACACAGAAGGCAAAATGGTTGTGTGCACTGATAGCCAGTTGCGATTGTCACAGATTTAGAACGACAGCCTCTACCTGACATCAGCTGTAGTAATTTAGTCATAGAAAAGTCACTGTTTAATTCAGCCCTGTGTGAACTTCGTATAATGATTATTCTTAATTTAAAATGCCAAATATTTTCCATGTATTTTGTTTTTCATACTTACCCGGGTGAGCAAGCAAGGGGATGAACCACAGTCAGATGCAGGGGAAGGCTAGCACAAGTCCTGTGAATCACAGATAGCTACTGCTGGCATGCTCAGGCACACTGGACCTTTCAGGATTCAGTAGTAGCTGTCAGAGCAAGTTACATCAGTTGAATAGAGATTTTGAAGAAAAATCTAGTAAACCTATTCCTGAGGGCTGCATAATATTTTGTGATCCTTGTTATTTCATTGCCTGTAAAAGGTATTGCCACACCAGAACAAGGCTATTCTGTTCATTTATCTTTTGATACCCTAGTTTGCTATTTAACAGCATAGCACTACAGTTATTCATACTCTTATTCACACTTGCAGGTTTAAATTGCTCACTTTTCATCCTATGTATGAATAATTCAGACCTTGACAAGACTGTTTTGTTTGTAAGCACGTGTTTCCTTGAAATGTTCCTTCCTGTTTTCATAGGAAATGAAAAATAGGCATAGTATATAACACATCTTATGTGCCTCTAAAGGGCAATAGGAATGTATTTTCCTTATAAAGTTTACCCTAATTTGAACTTCCATTCTTTGTGCTCGGTAATCCAGAAAAGGGGAGGACAAAAAAATCCGAGTACTTTACTGCTATTTCCTACTTCCTCTTTCACAGAAATGAACCATGATATGAATTAATGATTCCCTGCATGAAGATTATATAGGAAAAAGCAAGGTAATCTTATTTTACCTGGTGTCCAAAAGGAAAATAGAATTTAAGAAAATAATTCTTTTTCTCATTTTCTGACAAGTTCCTTCAGCAAATACTTTGGATAAAACAGACTGTCTGACACATCATGAAAAGTATATTGAAAGTTCAGCATCCATCATAGAAAACATCCTGTCCACAGGTTTCTAATCTTTAAATCTAGTGCCTGTTATCTTAAGTTTGCATAAATGTAGCTGTCCTGACAGCTAAAAAAGAAGAAACCTTTACTCACATAGCCAGAACTAAACATATGCAGACCTCTAGAGATTCAGCTCCCTGCCTTGAATGTAATCTAGGAACAAGTGACTAGACCCATGGGAATAGCAAGTACCATGTTGAACATAGCCAGTGAAACTTAAAAAACAAACAGCCTTAACAGCCACCTAAAACATCCAGCAGATCTTACCAACTACACCTCCATCACATACAGAGCTAATTTAAAAAAACTACATTGCAATTCCTCCTAAGGGAGGCAACAACCCATATTTTCTGCTACAATATCAGCTTCAAAACTACAGGTCTACTAGGGCAAATTCAGATGAAGCACTCCAATCTAATGAGAAACTCTAGGGTTAGTACATTCAAGGGAAAAGAAGACCTGACTGTATAACCACTTGTCTTTTCACATATTTAAAAATACCCTCCTAATCCTGGCTCAAACTTGTTCCAAAGGTAAGGCAAAAAGTCAGCTCCCCTTCTCTACCACCTTCTGAGTTCCCAGACTCTCCCACTTGTTTCTCCAAGTGGACTCCTTGGACTGCTCCAAATTAAAGGTGGCAGATCAGCACAGCACCCAAAGCACCATTACAACCAGAGTGCTTCAACCCATCATAGCTCAGAAAGCAGCTTCTGCTCCATAATCCCACCTCCTTTGCCTCAGAGCTCCAGTTGGTCACTCCAGAAGAGAGAGGAGCAGATTCAACTTTGACCCTTTCAATTGGAAGCTTCTAAACAGGAGCTTTCTGTCACTTAGGCTGACTCAATGTCTGTTCCATTAGGTGCTATTGCCAATTTCACTGAGAGGCAGCTGATTCACAGCCCTGAGGCTGGGTGACACAGACGCTTCCATCTTTGAGCTATACCTGGACCTCTGAATGTTCCCACTTTGACATGTGTAACATGATAGTTTTACATCCCCCAGTTTCCAAACCACTTGGGGAACTGGTCAGTCCTGGCATGCTGTATGGAAGAGAACTAGAGATTCACCACAGCTAGTAAGAACTCATCAAAAGTATATAAAACCTCCAAGGATTACAGAATGAGAAATTAACAGAAACCCCAGAAGCAACATAAATTGAAATGCACACATCTGCCCCATCTTAAAAGCTTGGAAGGATGTATAGGACAAATCTGAACAGTATGAGATTTTTTTGGTCAAAACTTTCCTCCAGCATATCAACTAGTGAGGCACACCTCTTCCTGGCCTGTCAAATTACAGTCTCTCCTTTGGTCTGTCATACACAGCTAAAAAACTGCTTTGCAACAAGATGAGACATCTTGAGATATAAAACTTCAAGCATTCAGAAAAACAAATAAAAACCCCACTTTACATCTACCACCCAATGGATCTTTATCCTAAGTAGAATCAGTCACTGAGCAAGTTCTTAAAATCAAATGTAAAAATCAGAAGGCAACCCTAATGAGATGGACTAGGGCTCCTGAAAAAGCTACTTTTGGTACATTTAGCTAGTTGGAAAAAATGAAAGAAGTAAAAAAAAAACCCACAGAAAAATAAGGCAGAATTTTTCTTGAAGGGGAAAAAATTAGATCAAAAGCAAATACAGTTCAGCTGCAGTGCACAAACCAGAAGTTGCTAAGCAATCTGCAGTGATATGACTAAGTTAACCATGTGAACATTGCTAGCTTCCTCGGGAAGTTTCAAAGGACATTTACTAAATAAGGCAAATTTAAAGGCACAAATATCTTGCTGTGAAACCATCAATGTGTCACAGTTAAATAGTTAGAACAATTATTTTCAGTCTTTTTAATAATCCGTAGTAGCAACAATAGTTTTGGACAATTGTTTTAAGCACTATGAGGACAGAAGAAGGAAAAACCCCACCAAACAAACAAAGGAAGAAATCAAAAAAACCCTTCAGAATTGAATAAATCTACATTGTTGAATTTACCACCAATATGAAGAGAGGAACAAGCCAAGTGAACATTTTTTCAAACACATTTGTTTTTTAAGGCTGTTGATACTTAGTTTCTAAAATGGCTCCTATGTATCACAACATACACACCTCAAGACTTCATGCAACAATGAATTAAGGCAAAAATGGAACACTGCAAGTCCCTGGAATACAAGATAAAGCCAAAAACACTGGCACAGGGAATCAGGATTCTGTGTACCAGAAAACAAGAAGTAATGATAGGAGTCACAACAGTGACAGAACCACTGTATTCACGGGTCCAGCAGGAAGCCGGAAACACTTCCATACAGAAAGGCAAACAAAAATCTTGAAGTAATCTTTTTTGCATGCCCAGGAGAACAAAACTACATGTAATAATGCTAGAGGTCCTTCAGTGTGTTACAGGCACATATCATCCTTGAATCTGTGTTTGTTTGGAATGTCAAAGCCATGACTTAATATGATCTGCGCTTTCCTCTACAAAAACCAACCAAATGCAACAGTACTTACAAAAATGTCAGGGTTCCTAAAAGCATTTGGATGTTTACAGACTTGCTCTTTTCTTATGAAACGGAGGAAATTACTGATGTTACAAAGCACATGTTCCAAGCACCATTTCAAACACTGGAGTACCTGAAGTACCTTTGTAGGCTGCCAGATGTGCCACAGAACTTTTGACACTCCCGTTTTCTGGAGCTGCCCCTTGAGGTCACACAAGACAGCATGAATATCACAAACTGTGATATTCACAAACAAAATCAGTATTTGCAGCCCATAGATGCTTGCTTATTTCTACAGCAGAAGCATGCTACTTGGTTTTACACAGTCAAGGTAAAACACACTTCACTACAAATAAAAAAACGAGTTAAGAGAAAATTAAAATTTCAAGGTTATGCACAGATTTCATTAAATAATAACATCCAAGATCAAATACAAAAAAAAAAGAGAGGAGTAAGCAATATGTTTTTTCCCATCACCTACAGAAGCAGAAGCATAGGCCAAACTCTTCCATTTTTAGCTAGCAGTTCCGTTTACATACTTAAACTGAGTTGAAGCCGTCTAAAAATTTTTCTAAATTAGATTTCCATACTGAAACCTGACAAAGAACTTAAGGAAAGCATAAAATAAATAAGAACCCCAATCAACAACCAAACAAACAAGGGGTCTTACATGAACATATGTTTGTAACACATTTTTTGCAAACAGAAAGTTTGCAAAAACATATTGTGTAGGTCAGAGAGGTGCTCAAACATTACCACTGTTTTTAGGAATTGTTTAATCCCTGTCTCTTTCAATATACAAAAGAACCAAATCCATTTTCCACATTTATACAGAAAAAGTAAGTAATTTAATTTTTTTGATCTGGTTGTGTTTCTACTACCATTAGCAGAAGCTTGAGCATTTGGTTGGTTGGGCGAAAATAGCCTGGTCTTATTAGTCTGGACTCCAGATCACTGGATTAGGTTGCTGAATACATCGACAAATCCGATTAGTGGGTAAAAGCACTGAATAACTTTTCAGTCACGACTCTGCAGAATTTCAGCATGTTCCACTCTCACCAAATGAAAGCACCTTCAGATGGAGCAGATGTAAAGCTATGAGTGAAATTAAAACTTCACTTATACTGCAATATATAATATATAGTGACTCATATTCTCATCTTCTTGATCCCTCAAATCCATGTAGTCCTTCAATATAATAAAATTATATGATTAAATTTCCAACTATTCAGTTAAAATGGCTTCAAAACTTTAAAGCTGTTTCCAAGTCTTGCCCATTAATATTTGTTGGTTGAGCAATTGTTTAAATTATTATAACTGAATGTTCCTAACAGGGTTTTTTCCTCTATGCTTTATCATAACAAAGGGCAAGAAACTGTCTTCCTGCTTCCAAAAGCTCAAAGTTACTTTTTCCTTCCTGCATCAGGCAAAATTTAGGATTAATAAGGTTTTTTTAACAAAAATTAATTGAGGCAGGAAAAATGAAGTAGACACAGTGAGGGATTCTGACATCAAAACAAGTGCTAAGGGCATTCAACTTGAAAATGAAAGACAAAGGTCTAAAATTCAGGTCTTCTGCCTGACATGAACAAGAAAAATAAAATAAGTAAGTTACATCCTGCATGATTCTGCTAACCAGTCTGTAATTCCACTGTGGATCAATTCTGCTCTTGCTATGAGTAGCATTGGTGCAGCTCATTCAAGCACGTGCCTGGTGCGCACAAACCATGCAAATGATTCACCCTGCTTTACAAATATGACACCTGGAATAAACTCTCAAATATCACTAGGTCTCTGCCCAAGGTACAGTCAGGCAGGAACATTTTGCTGCTTGCCAGAACTCACATTTGTACAAAGAACCCCCTCTGAGACTGTAATAGCACAGCCTAATGGAATTTGAGACTTTCATAGAGGGGAAAATAAAAAAAAATATAAATCAGCATTTTGGCTTGAAAGTAATTTTGTCAAAAAAAACTCATAACTAGTATCAGGAAGAAACATTCTGAGCAAACTATCCCTCAACAACCTCAATTTCAAGGATTTATGAGATTATTAATGAATTAATCTGACTTGTTCAGAGCTGTACAGTCTATTTCATCAGCACACATTTGCAGACATTCTGAGACAGTTTACACATATACAAGGAAATACACAACATTCAAATAATTTAGATCCACATTACATGGAATTGTAAAGCATATTAGCATTCTAATTTTATGGATCTAAGCCAGAGTCCTATAACTTCCAAATACATTCATAAGAGGCAGAAAACCAAAGAAAACAAATCCCTTCTCCATGCTGCAAAGCAGGTGCAAAGCTGTTCCGCTGAGCTCTCTCGCCCTGTTGCTGACATGAGCCCCAAAAACAGTCTTCCCCATACAGATAATGAGAAAAATCTCTGCATTACCTATCAGATTGCTATTTAAATTTTCCATCACACCATGTGCTTAGAAACAATCTGTTGTTTGTCATCCTCAAAGTGTGTGAAAGAGAATCAGTTCATACCATTTGTAATAAACAGGCATTTTTTCCAGCCCAAGCTATGTTTGCACTTTTAAACTCTTTTATACTGAGGAGAAATTACAGTGGCATTACAGCCTTAACCACAGCAGCCTGAAAAATGTAGAATGAAATAAATTATATTTTTTTTCCAATATTTTTCCAGTATTATTGAACCTGAGATTAAACTGAATAGGTAATATAGCATAGTAAACTCATGTTCAAATACCTATTTTGAACATTTTATAAAATCAACCTCTGTTCCTTATTGAGCTTTGAAACTCTTCGAACAGTTGTATGACTACGCATTTATGAGTCAGGGCATTTGAACATTTTACAGAATTTTGCCCTACTCTTGTTCACTGGAAGAATCCTTGAGGAAAAATATGCCCATTTTAAAACAAATGGCAATTTTATTTTTTTTTTGTCAATGGTGAAATGCAAACACACTTATCTTCTGTAGTTAAGTAATGAAGATGCTATTTCCATGTGCAATAAAGCCCAATAAGTTGTTCATGGACTAACTGAAGAGATTGGCAATTCAATTACAGAGCCAGCATCCCAAATATACAAACCAACCCCACTGATTCAAGATAATTAATACAGACCTGAGTATTTTTCCTCTGATATTGAATAAAACAGTAGATTAGAGTTGAAATAAGACATTTCTTTAGCTTGAGTCTGTCACCTTTAATTGAACTGTATATAACATTTCAACCCTTAAAAAAATCCCATTAATTTCTCAGGTTTGGGAGCAGGTGGTGGGAGATAATAATAGCTGGAGCTGAACCACACCTTGCTGTAGAATCACTGTGAATGTCTCTGTCTTTTAAAATTTTTTTCACACTTTCATAATGTGACCAGCAATTGGAAAATGCATTAGGTATCTGTACATTAAATCAGGTTCAGGACAGGTATGCTAACTCTGTATATTCATTGCCCAAATGGGGACTTTGGTGGGGGGAAAAGGTAAACTCCCCAGAAACTGACTGACTTGAGAACCTTTCTTAAAACAATTAAGAAAAAAAGAAAAAAAAAATCAAAGATCTGTGGTGGAATAATTGTTAAGCAAGGAGGAGCAGCAGTGCTGCATTAGCAAGTAAAAATTGTTCTGTGGTGGTGCTATATACAGATAGATAAAGAAAAAAAAGCCAGTATTTCAAAAGACATCTGTACCACTCTGTAAGTGAACCTACATTAAAGACAACAGGTGTATTTTAAGCACAGTTATTGATTTTAGAAGGTTCAGTTAGAATTTGTTCAACATGTGGTTATTTAAAACCTGCTTGCACTCCTTACTGTTGAGCTAGTTCACAGAATGCCTTCAGTACATTCATCTGATGAGTTTATTCACTCCTTATTGCTTATCCATATAAAATTCATTATTGAAATTATTTACTAATTTAAAGAAAAGCTCTTTTTTCAGTTTTAACAAATTTGACTACATGATTTGTAGTCAATGCAAATTCTTTTTATGAACTTACCAAAAGAAAACATAAAGGTTTCAAGACAAAATAACAATGATGCTCCACAAAGTTATATATTTTATATAAAAATATACAGACTTCTGTCCTAAATGTTTACAGAAACCTACTTGGCAAAAGGAATTAAGTCCTTGTCCACAGTCTTCTAAAAGCAGATGACACTGTATTCATGTTCTGATAAATGTAATGATCAGTTAAAAAATAATGGGACGTATCTCTTGTTCATTTCAGAAATAGAAATTTGAGTAAACTGTCAGATAAAAACCCATTCACATATCCATATAGAGAGAGTTTGATCTATGCAACTGCATTTTTTACCTATTTTGGTAGGTTTTCAGTGTTATTTTCAGTCTGACGTGACATTCCTTGGCTTGAGCTGCAGTAACATTGTTTCCAGAATATGGGCATGAGCCTTCAATATACAAAATTTTTAATTCACACACCTGGTTAACAGGCATGAACACATGACTTAAAGAAATAAATTAGCTTACTAGTAAGTGCTCTCCGATAATCCTCTTCAGAAAATGAATTGTAGAGTTTACCTAATGTCCTGCTTTTGATTTATCTGACATCCAAAACGAACTGCTGTTCACTCTTTCAAATATAGATGTGTGTACACTTGCATATACATGTGTGTATACACATAAGCATATCTATCTGTATATGTGCATATACACATTTATGTTTACTGTGGGTTCAGTCCTCTTTGTAGTTTCCTGAAAATTAGTCCTATCAGCACATAGGATTTTAATTAATTATTTTAAAATTATATTTTCCTCAAGAAAATAGTTTTTAATAATTTAATCATGCTTTCACAGGAGATGCCTGATAAATTGTGACATACAAATTTTCAAAATAATGAAAATAGAATAATCTTTACCTCTTTAATGCATTTGCAAACTAATACATTCCCAGATATTATATACTTTCCTAGTAATTATTGAGTATTCAAAAAGAATTATTTATCTGTTAAATATGCCTTAATTCTCAAAAGTATTTTAATCATGAGAAGTTCAAAGAAAAGAACTTCTTTTCTTTTCAAAAGAAATGAAGCCAGCAGTAACAGCATCACTCAGCGCAGTGCTGCTTGGTTTGGGTGCATAACACATGCAGGATAGTAAAGGAAGTGTTATGTACACAAGGAGTTAAGTACATCCCCAACTATGTGCAGTCAATCACACCTATTGAAGTCAGTGTAAATTAAAACTTTCGTTGGCATAAACAGAAAGAAATTTAATACATTTTCATATATTATATATGAATAAAATTACATATAAACACATGCATTGAAGAGATTGACTGATAACATTGGTTTATTTGCCAGCCTGATTGGCATATTTAAGGCTTGATTGCCAAACTACTCACAAACTACTATTAAACATAACTCACTTTCAGATTTGTAGGAGTAAAATATATATTTGTACTGTATTCAAAACTGCATGGTAAATTTTTTCAGATATTATGGACAAAATTATTTCCATAATCACATAATCAGAATTTGGAAAGTCAAGCAGGCAAGAGAAAACTGTTGGGTTTGGACCTGCCCACACTTTGGATCACGGCTGTGTGAAAATGGTCTGTGAGCCAGGCACAAAGATGCACAGCAGGGACAGCTCTGTCACACCATAAATACCCCAGGTTTCTTTACGAAAAATTCTCGGGAGTAGAAGAATGTTTAAAGTTTGCTACAGAGATCAATTTCCAGAAGAGAAATGTTTTGAGAGAAGAAAAATCACAGGAGGCTACATCCTGGTTTTATTGTATCATTTTACTGCAGAAACTCATCTGATCCTCACCATTTTAATTACAAGGAGGCACAAAACCTATTTCACATCAGCTCACTGAGCCTGAGAAATGTCTTATAGTGAAAAGGAAATGAGAAGGACTAAGAATACAAATGAACTGAAACACAAGCAGCTAATAAATTCCTCCTTTCCTTAAAATCAGTTCTAATAATTTATTGTGAAATACATTTAGGCTTGGTCCACAGTAATTTAAATTCAAATAAACATGTCTAAATTTTTTCCATCCTTCCCATTAAAGGATATTTATTTTTGCTTATTCTTTAAGCATTTTGTCAGCATTATGCTCAATGCTATTTCTTTAAGAAAGAAAGCTATAGCATTATATTCCAAAATGGTTGAGGAAACCTTTGCCATGACTCTCAAGTTGCAACATGCCAGATATTCATAGGTTTTCAAAGCTGCTGGTTGAAGATATAATGAAAGGATCTAAGGTTTATGCATGAATCAGCATCCCCTTGTCACAATGTCATGGTGCAGTGATCCCTGCAGAGCTGTAAGACTTGATTTAAAACAGCAAAGCTCAACACTGACTCTTGAGCCAGCCGGATTAAACATCCAAGATTGTACATATATAACCTCTGTGCTCAAACTACCATACAAAAAACTTGCTATCGTTATGGCAGTTTTATAGTACTCCATAGGAAACCTCTCTTTAAGTGACTCCAATATCCTCTCAAGTCTAAAATATGTCAGAACACAATACAACTACCCCTGAAGTTTTGGTAGGCAGATTTAAGAGGGAAGGATTTCATCTTCATCACTTTCCTTCTTTCTTGTTTTGACAGAATTTAAAACTTTTAAAAAATCTGGTATCACTGATGGCCAACACTCCTTCAATCAGACTAGACTCAATTACGCTGTGCTGAAGGACAATGAAGTGCAGTGCTCTGGATATGTTCCAGTGGTTTGGATGTGTTCCATTCTGCCATGTGAATGGCCTCCAATGCTGTAGTTTTGCTCCAGCTGTTAAACCAAACAAACAGAACCAAGGAGGTTCTGTTAGAATGAACCAAGAATTGTCACACAGTGCTAAGCCCAGCCCATTTCTCCTGAAAGCTATGACTGCAATCATGGCAGTAAACACTGCTCTTAATTGTGCATTATTCTGAAAAAAAACGTGTACCACCTCTCAATCTAAACCACCAGGCTTTCCAGTGATGCTGACTTACTAAGTGTCAAACTGCAATTAGATTCCAACAGCTACTCCCACTGACCTGTCAACACAGCTTTGCAGAGATGCAACAGTCCAACAAACTGAAGTGACTATTTTTATGGCTGCTTTTTGAACATAATTGAGTTGGGTTCCTTTCCCAGGTTACATGAAAGTGGCCTGTCCACCTTGGTCAAAATCAGTAGAATTGGGGCCCAATGTGCTGTCACGCAACACATCATGACATGTTCTCTTGGTGTTGAGGTTAAAATCCCACTGAAGCACAAGTCATTACATGAGTTAAGGCTGCCTACTCACAGGGTGTCCACTCCTACAGCCATTTTTGGCCACCTTTAAATGACTGAGTAGTATCACTGCTTGAAACATTACTCAGAGGTATGTGACCATCTCCTCCTCTCTGAAGTTTAGGAACCTAATTTCAAAGTATAGTCAGCAACACCGGTTCATCTAAAAACCATCTGCTCCATCAACAAACTCTAAGCAAGCATCAAAAATTAGTTTGAAGACTTGAACATATTTTTGCAGTGGGCTTTTTGTTTGTTTGTTTGTTTTTAAAGCAGATGGAGCAGTGTGCTGTTGCCTGAGGCTACCAGGGGTGGGAGGGAAGCAAGCCAAGCCCCGGTGGGGTGGCACAAGGGACCCCAGGCGCTGCCAGCTGCCACCTGCAGGTGCCAGGTTGGGACCAGCGGGCAGGGCTGCACCCCACCTCTGCCACACCAGCCAGAGCTTCTGCAGCCTGAAACACAGCTGGCTCAGGGGTTTAAATCAAGAGCCAAAATATTTTGGTGGCCAGTTTTGGCCAGAAAAAGGTCATAATTTCTATTATGCTATAAGCCTGCCACTACATTTCTGTGCAGGACAATTGCCTTGTTGGAGTGAAACACCTGGGTAAATACTGAAGCACTTTCAGATTGATATTATCCTACATTTTTGTGACCTTATTTTATAGTGCTGGTTTTGGATACAAGTTCTTTGAACACTATTCCAGAAATAAAAAAAAAAAACAAACAAAAAAAAACCCAAAAAACCAACATCCCCTCCACCCCCCAAAAAAAAATCCTAACAAAACCAACCTGCTGAATGTTCACTATTTCAAATGAGAGCAAGCATAGAGGGGACAAAAAGAAATGGATTCTTCTCAATCATTTTGCATGCAGTGCTCTGCAATCAGCTCCTAAATTCTACTTCTTGTAAGCCAAATATCTGCCTTCGGAGCTCCTTGCTCTCCAGTCAAACCCTTTTGGGAAGGTAATTGTACATATTTTTAGCACATGCTTCACTAGTCAGTTAAATCCAATGCACAAGATAACTTGACTACAACATTAGTGGTAACTGAGGTGATGAAAAAACAAGTACATTTTCATGTCTTAATTTGGAGCTCTTCAAACTGCTTGAAAATTGAAGTATGGGACAATGTTCAGACAAAGGAAAATCCAAGACACGGATAGCACCCATTTCCCTTCTGCTGGAAGCCTTGAAGTCCACCACTGCAGTCTACAGCCTACACATAGCATCTGAGTATTGTAGAAGTTCTCCATGAGAGACAAGAACAAGGGTGTTATATGCACACAAATGCTGGTCAAAAGCACTTGATGGTCTTGGAGAAAAATATGTAACCTTTGGTTTCTCAAAGACAAGGTGACTATGCTCGTCTCTACTGATAGTAGGAAAAATCTGGTGTTTTGCAAACCATGTTTTTGGGGTTTTGTTAACTTCACAGACTTGAGAAACACATTGTCACATTTTTGTACAATGCCATGTAACTGCCACACTTACTTCATCAACAGTCCAAGCAACATCATCTGCAAAGACTGACCACATGCGGTTCTGGTTGATACAAACCCCCATTATCTAAGAAAGGAACAACTATCCAAGCAGTTCGCAAACATTAACAATTCAGCATTACTGTGGCTGATTACATGCTCTGACCTTTTTTTGCCTTCAGCTATGGATGCTCCTACCCTCCCGCATGCCACTGAAAGCTCCTTGCGTTGAGCTCTTGCACCACCTATCCCAGCGTCTGTGCCAAGCCGCCCCTGTTCAGCACCACCGCGCGGGGTAGCTGAACCGGGGGACTAAAATGGAGGGAAACAGCTCCCGCTGACAGCTAACCTCCAGATTCAGGGTCCCTTTCGTCTTTTTCCCAGGAGGGACGGCAGAACGCCGCGGGGGAGCGCGGCGCTGGGCGGGAGCAGCCGGCACGGCACCGACCGCGCTCGCCGCTCGCTGCAGGGAGCCCCGGTTCGCCGGGACCGGGCACGGGCGCCAGGGAGGGGAGCGGGGCAAAGGC
>NW_005054297.1:27833333-27858211 GCF_000277835.1 Geospiza fortis
GGGGAGATCGGCCGCTCATTTATTTATTTATTTGGATATTTATTTATTTATTTATTTCACCGGCCTTCCCCACCTCACAAACACACCTGAAAAAACAAATTTTTAATTTTTTTTTTAAATAAATTTTGATCTGTTTCGGCTGCCCTACCCAAACCATAGAAGTTAATATTCCGGAAGAGTTAAAGCTATTCTGATATTCCATTTTCATGCATAACGGGGATTTTTTTCTTTTTTTTTTTTTTTTTCCCCTTTCCAAGATGGGTTCCAGCTGTATTAGCTAGACATGCTATTTACTGCAAGCTAAATTTAACATTTCTCAGTTTGGCACAAAGTCTGTTGCTGTGCTACACACACGCACACACACACACACACACACACATTTTCTAGAAGGAAAGGCAGTGTAGCATTCCTATGACCATGAAAATGAATTTGCTGTTAAGTAATAATTATCTGGCATATTTTTTCTTAACTTATATTTAGTTAACAATGCTGGGAAATATCCACATAGGAAAGGATACTGCTCTTGCAATTCATTTCCTTTCGTCTTTTTTCTTCCTTTTTATTTTTATTACTATTATTAATTTTTTTAAAATTCTCCTTTCCAGGAAGAGAGTGTCAAAGCTTCAGGTATTCAGATGTCAGTACGAGTACATATCCTGAACACATAGGAAGTTGGCAATTTTAGTCCCTTTATTCAGTACTAATTCATGATGAGTTTTATTTCGTTTGAGTCATTTCACCAGGAAATCCTGTGCAAGCTTTTTTCTGTACTTGTCTCATCTTCTCTCTCTCCCCCACAAAATGAGATGAGCCTGAAAAAGACAGCAAGCTTTAACAACCTGAGCATGAAGCCCCTATGAGCTTATCTGGGTGGAATGGCAGAGTTGCTACAGCCCTTCCTCACTTTCTGCCCCCAGCCTGGTGTCTCCCAGAAGCCACATTTTGCACTGCCTGGTAAAACCTGCTGTTGAATTCTGTGAAAGGGGCAGGCAGCATTGCTGTGAGAATCAACAGATGAAGCTGTCAGGGAACAGCTTGTATTCAGGCTGTCCCCAGTGCATCCTGGACAATGAGATGTACAGACATTTACTTTTAATAAATATTTCAGTGTAAAGCTACCAATCTTTAACAGAAGCACAGATAAATTGTATGTTTTGGGGTTTTATTTCACTGAAGTCTAAAGCATTCCCTTATGTATAAAAAATGAGGTTAAAATGAAGCAAAGATCTCAAAGATCTCTGTATTTTAATGTTATAATAAAACAAAAAAAAATCAAATTTGCCAATATACATTATAACTACTTAATGAACTAAAATATAAAAAGGATTTGGGTGATATAAAACATAAAAAAGAAATAATTGTTGTTGATTTTCTAATGCATATTTTTCCATTTCAGAATTGTGGGCATGTACATATGTACTACTCCAAATTTTTATCATCACATCAGAATATGTAGAAAAAAAGAGTCAGATTATGTGACCATATTCCACTGTTGGTGTGACAGGGAAAAATAAAAGATTTCAACTCATACGAGTAAGTACAAAAGGACAGCATGGGTGAGTCAATCACCAAGGAAACAGTTCAATCGGAATTTAGTAATAGTGGAAAATGTCAATAATAAAAAAAAAGTCTTCTTCAACTCTCTATTTTTTTATAATAATTCTATGCTAAGTGCAAAGATGCAATTGGGCAAAGGAGAAAAAAGAAATTTATAGGTGATAGTAATTTATAACCATGTACTAAGAATAGATATATTCATTAACACAGTGCATGAGAAAATCAGACTACATTACTGGGAATCACATTCAATACTTTTTTTTTCAAGGGAAAAGAATCTTGCAAGACGTAAGATTGTATTCTTAAAAACAGAAGATTATATTCTAATATGCATTCTTCTGAATCTATGAAAGGAGCTCATATAAAAATGCATTAGTTCAGAATGTGAACAAAGCATCAGTGGGGAGACTTTTAATAATAAGCATCCATCACTTGTTGAAAGGAACATAGCAGTGCAGTAACAATGAAAACAATAGCTGATGACAGAAGTCCAGATATCAAATAATAAGATGTCAGACCCTTGAAAAGCCAAAGTGCTTAATCTTGATTCCATAGAACTCCAAGAGAGGTTTGCTGCTTGCTGCAAATAATCATGGCTATACTTGATTTAACAATTTAATATTGTCTAATGGATATTCTGAATGTAAGGTAGAAGTTGGGGAGGAAGTTGAAAAGAGCTGATATATGTGCTAATCAGAAGTACAATTTATCAGGAGTACATTTCCTCTGCAATTCATCCTGGCACAATCCTGGTTGAGACAGTGGCTGCAGTTCAGCTAAATGTTCATATGTTTCATCAGTTGAATACGAGATGCAGAAAGAAACTTGGAAAAGACTGAAGAATTGAAAATTTTTGCCTTGTGCCCAGAAACATTTAGCGATCAGTCCATATACTTTCCAAAAAATAGTTCAGAATGGCTTGGTGACATGGAGTACATGCTTCAGGAAAGTAACTTTAAAAATATAAAGCACTTGAGGAGATGCATGGAGTAAAAAACTGAGTTGCTCATTGCTGATATTGATCACATTTGGATTAGAAATAAAATTTATTTTTTGTTTTGCTTTTTTAATAATGTGTCATTGACCTTGCAGCCATATGCTGAGCAGTTTAATGAAAACAATTAAAACCAGACTATTTTCTAAAAATCCTAGCTAAAAAAGTTAAATTCTGAGAAGGCCCTTTGCAAGTGCTCAGACTAAATGGTTATAGTAGGTCTTCTGGACTTTTATCCTATCAATTTTTGGGGTTTATATTCACAACTATTTTCTATTTCTTCATTATCAAAAAATCTTAAAACATGCAGATTTATTAGTATCCAAAAATGCTGTACCAACATATGAATACTTTGATTCCAGGGTTGATCAATAAATACTTCCTTCAATAAGGATTATTGTCTTTGGGTTTCTGAAATCTGCAGAACTTTTTCAAATACCAGTAAGTGTAAACAAAGAGGAAATACAAATGAAGGTTCCAAATCTATTTTGAAGAGTGCAGTCCCATATGTTCACTCTGGATCTCAAGAGTCTTTTTAAAAATAAAAAGTATGTCCTGATCTTTCATGCTCATTCTGCCTCCTGTTCTGATTAGCAAACACATTCTGTTCCCATTAACAGCACCCACACCCGGGGAGGACACCTTCTAAGGAGTAGCTTAGGCTTCCTTCTATTACATGATTTGATGATAGAAAAGCAACATCATGACCCTTCTGGCAGAACTGATGTAAAATAATTGGTAATAACCATATAGCTTTCACTTCCCTTTGCTGTGCTGTGACAGTGAAATTTGTTACCATGTTAGCTAACTGTTTTGAGAAATTTATAGCAATTTGGGATTTACTTTTTTTATTCAAGCTACTTGTGTTCTTTCTATTTGCAGGAAATTTTATATTTATTTTGCCAATAAAATCTCTTAGGTATATGATAAATAAACTCTGTGTGTGGAAAATCTGCTAGATTGCTCCAATTTTTTTTTTTTCTACTGAGATTATAGCAAATTACATTATTAAACCTCTGGAAAAACTTAAAAGGAACTCTTTCAGATTTGGCTATACATGCTAAATCCCCGATTCTTGTCTGGAAATATCTTTCTTTTTCTTCTAGTGGTATAAAAAACTTCCATGGTTTTGTCTCAGACCCAAGGGATACATTTCTCATTCCTGTCCTATTTTTTCCCCTGCCTACCTGCTACTTCTCTTCTTCTTTGCCATCTCCTTTCCTGGCTGATTTCCATCTGCTTTTCCAATGCATTGCCATCAAAATCTCCTTTTCTCTACAGTTATTTTGATTTTACCTTCATATTTTACTTCCCATTCCCTCTGTGGAGCACAGCTAATTCAAATGTATTGTTGCTTAGACTATAATGGCCTGCCTTGATCCTCTCTTTTTTCATCTATCACCTTTTCCATCTGTTCCACAAGCAATGCCAGCCTTGACTTCAGTGTTGTTTTTGTATTCTCATCATGTTCTTATTCCTTTTTTCATGCCAGCATCTATATTTGAAGTATCAACTCTACACCCATATTTCAGGTCAGCTCCTAATCCTCTTTAGCCTTGAAATTCCTCTTTAGCCTTGCATCTTTTCTGTCACCTGTGAGAAATGTATTCCTTGTTATTTAGAATGAAAAGCCCTTTGGAGATGATGGAGACATCAGTTCTCATATACCAGTGGACTGTTTCCTGTTGAGGTATGGTACTTGTCAAATCCCCAGTACTCATCAAATCACCTTTTCATCTCACTTACCTGCATTCGTAAACAACAAGCTAAAATGTTAAAAGGCAAATATGAGCTGACACGAATGTTATAGTCTGCTCTCTATTGACATATCTGGGGTACACTTTTAGTGTTAGTCTCTAAATTCTACTAACTTGTGACTTGGGCCTTTTTTCTGTTGAAACTAGGTGTTTGTTCCCTCAGCCACCACAGAACCTTGGGGTAATCCCACATCTTCAGAATCCCAAGCAATAATACTGAGAAGCAGCTCTGGAGCTACAAATTACAAACAGATTGAAACGCAAGGCTAATATGTGCCAGTGACAGTAAAACAGCTGTACATGCTTGGTCACATATTGCTCTGCACCTAAATTTATGAGTATTGTAGGAAGCTGATTGTGTCATTGTGGTGAGCCTGCAGAAGTAATATTTTGAACAAGGACAATATTTTGAACAAATACCAGCCCATGGGAAATGGACTGTGTAATGATCATTCTCAGCACGGAGAAGACATCTTCTCAGTTTAATGTTTCAATCATACATAAAAACTTTTCATAACATATATACTTACTCCATTTACCTCCAGAAACTGGAGAAATCAGCTGATCTTTTTAAATTTGAACCTGTTGCAAAGCTGATTAGCATGAGAGACTTCTTTTTGTATCCCAGCAGGGAGAATTAGTTCATGAACACTGAACTCTCATAGAGAATGGAAGTTCACACAGTGGTTTTCCATGCTAATCAACACTGTAATTTGCTTTATGACTTTACACAGGATTCAGGACAGTGTTCACATTAGCTTTTCAAAGATGCTTCCTACCACAGCAGAAGTAACTGCTAAACTCCTTAATCCAGGGAAGACAGCGTCTCATAACATTCCACGTTGCAGGGTTGAATCTCTCCTTCTCGTCTGGAATGGTTTCTGTATGACTTTGAGGCCAAGAGCTTTTTGAACAAGCAGGAAAGCTGCAATGACTGCACCAGTGCTAATCCTGCTTTTGGGCTGGGGACCAAGGCAGTCAGGGCCAAAGCAGGGGAGGGGGAAAGGGCAGTGTGGCACCTCCTTCCACCCCTTGGAGCTGGGGAGCCCCATTCCAGGCTGCTCAGTGGAGCATGCACTATTTGGCTAGCTGTCAGTGTGGGGAGATGTAGGATGGAAAGAGGCTGCTTTGCTGCTCTCTCCACATTAAAGGGGAACAAAATTCACTGCAGTCACCAAGGGAGAATGTTCCTTTCTCCTTCTTCCAAAGGGTGTTTCCCTTTAGAACCTTAAAGCAGCATCAGAAGGCATGCAGGCATCAGGTTCCACTTGCCCCATTGCCACTGGTCACAGTCACAAGGGCTGTACACCAAACTGGCACTGTAACAGGTATTAATGTGTCCCCACATAACTGAGAATTAGGGCATAGACTCATTTATAAACACATTGCTAAGCTGCATTTTTTATTCTTTTTTTTGTTTTTCTTTTAAGAATGAAAAAGATTCACAAACCTTCTTTTAATAAGAAAGATGTTCATGATAAGGATTTTGTTTAAAAATGATTATGTTATTGCAGTGCATTTTATTTATTTAATAGCTTTATAATTTTTTCAGGGCTTCTGTCACTGGGAAAATAGAGTAAAATTTAAGTTATAGTGAGTAAGAGTTTAAACACCTATCAGTCAAATGGTTGCTATTATGTTTTCCATTAAGAAATCAATCAAAGAAAAAGCATCAAGCAAATGTTAAAATAATTTATTTTATGACACAAATAGGTAAGAGACAAATTGTTCCAGAAATTATACTATGGAGTACAAGCACTTAGCAACATTAAAAATAAATTAAGTTGGAGGAATAGATAGAATTGCATGAGACAAGATAATAATCCCTTTCTTCATGAAATATCCAAAGAATAAAAAATTTGCTTTGTCCAATTACCCATTGCAGACATTTTACACTATACTTTTAAAAGCCACATCAGAAATAGGATGTAAGATTAAAAGGATTTCTGTGATTTGAAACATCAGTTCTCCTATCCTTATCATTATGATCTTTGATCTTTCCACAACAGAAATTTCTTTTGGGTTCACCATTTACCAGTTTGACGTCCATAATTCCTTTTTTTTTTTTTTTTGTGTCAAGAAACAGCTTGCTCAAGTTAGCATGGAAATGTACAGAACTATGCTCAACAAAAGTTTATTTTTAGTTCTGAAAAACCACTTCAGATGTTCAGTCCCAGAACTAGTTCACAGCACAGATATTTTTACTTTCACCTCTGCATTGCCATACCTTCCCAGAGATTAGTTCTGATAGTGTGGTATTAAAGGCAAGCTTTTACAATAGGGAAAAAACCCAAACCAGAAATGTAAGAGAAAACCAAACAATTCCTATGAGGCACTTAATTTCACACTTTGGACTAGAAATACTTCATAGTAAATATGCAGAAAATAACGTTCTGCTAACTGCACAATTGCTTTTAATATAGGGTTTAATAGACAAGGTTATAGTAGGAAAATTTCTGCTTATAGAATTTGTGACATTCAAGACAACCTAAACAATGCTTGCTTGTCTTTACTGAAACTTCATTGGTGTTGCATTATCTTATACATATTAACTGCTAGTCATTATTGTGGTCTGTGGAGCTGCCATTTAACCTGAGACTGACCTTGCTTCTTGCTAATTGCATTGCCGTTAATGAGACCTACTCACAGAGGTGATGTGCACACGTGGCTGGGTTCTGGACAATTCCAAATTTCTGGCTTCCTTTCACTACAGGGACACATACACAGCACAATGCATGAAGGGCTCCAAAAGGAAGAGATGAGCTGGTGGGGTCTCAAGGGCAGTTCAAAAATGGTTGTTAACAACAAGAACCTGACCTTGATCTTGGAAATGTCACTGGCATAAGTCTAAAAAAGCAACAAAGAAAAACACGGGCAGAGAGATGATTTATGGCACAGCTAGGAATAGGTGGAGCAATGATAGGGATACATCCTCTCTCCCAAATCCTGGCTGTACCTGACCTGTCAGTACCAGCTGTAGCTACTGTGAAGATAGCATTAATGCCTTGCTGTTAAATTAAGCAGATCTTCTGATGGGATCCAATGAATTCATTTTCTATAACTAAAATGATAAAAATGCTTTTGCTGATAGTATCTGACGTAAATAAGAGCACAGAAAGGCACTTTCTGCAGGAGAACCCTCACGAACATTTGCCTTTATTCTGCTGGGCTCCCTGTGGTTTTAGTGGCACTAACAAAATAGGACCTTAATTTTAGAGGTTGGTCAGCTGTAGCAAATAAACGTCAAAGGCAATGAAATGAGCTTACACAAAACACACAAGGCCTTTAGAAAAAGCTAGAGAAACATAAAGAGATCAGAAACTTATCTCCTCAAATGTGTATCCAGAATCATCCAGTTCTTACTGATGTTTTCATACTAGAATGGTAGCAATAGTTCAGATTTTCTTCACAGCAAGAAGCATTCAGTTATTTAAGGCAGTTAAGAAAAATCACAGATCACACCAGCACTCCAAGCACGACTGGTGAACAAGATAGCAGATTGCTTCTCCGCTTGCTTCTTGCAGCATTGGACATAAAAGTCTGTTGAAAAAATGTTATGCTTCAGAATGGAATTTTCTCCATTCATCATCTGATTATTTTATAATTTTATTAATTATAGCTCATCTCAATTCAGTGCCTCATTAGATGAACAGACAATTTGGTGTTATTGACAAATGATTGTGTGATACATACGAATAATCAATTACAGTAATACTCCATGAAATGACAGTGAAGTGAAATGGATTGAAAATACCACCCTGGGCTCCTGCAAACTTTTCCTTTTGAATGTCAGCCATGAAAGACAACCCAGCAGTAAGCAATCCATGGGGCAGACAGACATGTGGCACACACTTTAAACTTCCTGTGTATGAACCAGTTCCCAGGTGATTCTATCTACACTGCTTTTGGATTACATCCTTTAAATGGCAAATAGCACTGCCTGACAGGAACTTCCCACCTCAAGGACTCAGCTAACAAACCTCCAGAAACAGATCCATATTTTGCTGTATCCCTTTTATTAATTCATTTACTAGTAATTCACTTAATATACCTATCAATTACTCTTGATCATTACTAGCACTGGTGAGTTAATAAAATACTGGATGCTAACTAATCACATTTTTTTCTTTAAAGGAAAGAACTTACTGTTCATTCTATGTGAAAACACTTGCTTCGAATCTGTAATTGAAGGAGCTACTCCAGTATGCAACTTCAGTGTCCAGTAAAATCCTGGAAAAGTTTATTTTGGGAAGTATTGAAAAACATCTGTAGGACAAGGCAGTCATTGGGCACAGCCAGAATGGCTTCATGATGGGGAAGTCTTGCTTGTGATGAAGGTGATGATCACCTAGGTGATGAAGGGAAGCCAGTTGATGTAATCTTTTGGACTTAACAAAAGTTTTGATATTGTCTCTCACAGGATCCTTCTGGACAAAACATCCAAAATTCAACTGCATAAAGACATCATGTGATGGGTGAGCAACTAGCTCAGGGGTCAGGTACAAAGAGTTAGAGTGAATGGGGAGACATCAGGCTGGCAACTTGTCACTAGTGGGGTTCTGCAGGACTCCACCCTAAGCTCAGTGCTCTTGAACCTGGTAATTAACAACTTGGACACAGGACTCAAAGAAATACTAAGTAAGTTTGTTGAGAACACTAAACTGGGAGGAGCTGGTAATTCCTTTGAGGACAGAGAGGCCCTGCAGAGAGACATTGAAAAATTAGAGAGATGGGCAGTCACCAACTGTATGAAGGTTAAGGGCAAATACTGGATTCTGCACCTGGGATGCGGCAACCCTGGTAGTGTGTGTAGACAGTGAAAGGTAGATTGAAATGCTGGAAAGTGCTGTAGAAAGGGATGTGGGGATCCTGGTCAATGAAGCTGAACACAAGCCATTGTGCCCTGGCAGCCAGGAGGGCCAACCCAGTCCTAGGGGGTATCAGGCACAGCACCACCAGCCAGGCAAGGGAGGGGATTGTCCTGCTCTGCTCTGGGACAGCCTCACCTCGAGTGCTGGGGGCAGTTTGGAGCACCACAGTATAAAAACACCCATTATCAGAGAATGTCCAAAGGAGGGCCATGAGGATGGTGAAGGGCCTTGAGGAAAAGCCATGTGAGTAGTGGCTGAGGTCACTTGATCTGTTCTGCCTGGGAAAGAGGAAACTGAGAGGGAACCTCATTGCAGTTACAACTTCCTTGTGAAGGGAAGAGGAAGGGCAGGCACTGATCTCCTCTTTCTGGTGACCAGTGACAGGACCCAATGGAAGGGTCTGAAGCTGAGTCAGGGGAGGTTAAGTTTGGATACCAAGAAAAGTTTCTTCATGGACAGGGTGTCTGGTACTGGAACAGCTTTCCAGGGAAGGGGTCACAGCACCAGCCTCACAGACTTCAGGAAGGGTTTGGACAATGCTCTCAGGGCGCATGGTGGTACTCTTGGGGTATCCCATGCAGAGCCCAGAGTTGGACTCGATGATCTTTGTGGGTCCCTTCCAATGTGGAATATTCTATGATTCTGTCATGATTTATATCCCATGGCCCACATACCTCACTCTGTGCCATGGCAGGGGATGATTTATTTTACAGGGAACTGGAAAAATGCATGGTTTGATATGGATGCACTTTGCAAATGCTTGCCAAACAAAATAATATTAATAATGGAAAGGGAAAATACTGGTAGTTTATTAAATCCTGACACACCATTTTCAAGAAGGCTTAGTCCTAGGAATGCCATTATATTAAATATAGACATTAATGCTTGTGCATATTAAATTATAAATGGATGAATATATCATTTCAAAAGCTACAACTTCTTCCTTTGTTTCTCTGCAAAGTCTTCTGGGGAATTGGATCTAAGTAAGGAACTATGAGGTTATTTTAAGAATCATTTTTAGATATCAGAAAGAAGTAATTTTAAAGGAAAGAATGCATGCATGCATGCATGCAGTGGATTGTCCTCAGACAATAAATCAGAAAGAACTACAGTGGAAAGCTAATGTAGATGAGGGGGAAGATCAGGCACTTGAAATCAGTCAGGCGACTTCCAGAAATGTTAAGAATGGGAGAAGAGAAATAGATATATCACTATTTTATGCCACTGAATCTATGATTAATAGTGATCGAAATATTTTTTATTACTACTTGTCTGCATTACAGTTATGCCTTAAGGCATTGTACAACATATAGCAAGATAATACGTTTTGCCCCAGCCACATTCCTATCTAAACAAAAGGCCCTTGGCACAACAGAAAGCCACCTTATTGCCCTCTGTCACTTGGTGCAGCAGAATAGAAGAAAATAGAGGAAATAATCTGCCAAATTTGCAGTGGAGACCTGGGGAAGGGGTACTTGCCTCTGCCTACTGGGTACTGTGTTTAGCTACAGAGCACCACCTGCCATGTGCAGACTTGGGCTGTGCATAGAGCTGTGCCCCAGCCAGGGCCCGTGTGCACTCAGCCAACAGCAGTCCTGCTACTGCTTGGTCAGAGAAGAAATAATTCCATTGATTGAACTCTTGAAGCAGGAGCTGGCAGAAAGACTGTATTAAAGGAGAGCACGATGGCTGTGGGCAGGTATGAGGTCAATACGTACAAGGCTACCTGGTCTATTTCATAAGGGTTTGGTTTTTATTTTCATCTGAGAAATGAAAACTGTTGAAAGATTAAATGATGTCCTATCTTTTCAACTGGAATCTCCTTTCAGACAAAATAATTTATTCCAATTGTCAAAGCTCATCAGACTCTCAGTGTGAGTCTTGCATAAATGGGTTTATTCCTGGGTTTATTCCTGGCTGTTTCATTTGCACACTCCATGAAAATTTTTCCACCTATTTAATTTCATCACAACTTTCTTAACAGACACTAGCAAAATTGCTGCAAGAGCACTGTAATATAAAATACACTATCTCTTCCTTATGTTCCTGTGGAAAAAAAATAGGGTAAACCACCATATATTTTAATAATTAGTATGCTTAGAAAAATATCCATTTTAAAATGCTGTTCCTGAAATAGGAAGAATATGGAGGCATAGGACAAATAAGGCAATAAAGTCATGCTTATAATGAAGTACTGCCAGCTTGGATATGCACTTGCTGTTTAAAATCTCCCATGGTAAAATTTGTAACATTCGCTATTCTACCCGTAGTGGTGTAGAATACTCTCATGAATTTGCAGAGCCTGGGAATATTATTATGGCACCAGCATTGTTATTTTTCTCAAGGAAGTGCTTCTCTGTTGCAAGAGAACTCATAAAGTGTTGAATGTGATGAACAAGTTATTGCAATGGCACAAGGCTTTGGGAAAAAGCTGTGTTTTCCACTGGCGGATTTGCTTTGAATGCAGCTTTGAATACAGGGCAGGTCCTGTGCAGGGACGGGTCTTGTCCTTGTCCAGCCTTGTGTGGGGCAGCCAAAATGACTTCAGCTGTAGCATATGCTCCAAAATCTCCTTGGCTTAAAGAGCACAGCAAGATAAGAGCTGTTAAGTCCAGAGAAAATGAGCAAGGCCACTGTGATCCTCTCCTGCCATCATGCACATTTGGTTTTATTAATATAAGAATAATGTATTTAAGAAGCTTTCACCTTGGGGAAACAACTAGAAAATATGAAGAATTACTAAATAAAGTTCAAAGTTTAATTCCACAAAGTAGATGATATCTCATGGTGGATGCTGTATATCATTTGTATTTGCTTGAAAAAAGATTGCTTCTGTAATAGTCTGGTCCTGAAGCACATCCAGAAGGGGAATGGAAGCAGGGCTGTCTCAGAAGCTGACACAATCAGACAAATATTTTAAAAAGCCTACAAAGGTTTTTATGCCCTCCAGTAGGCTAAACAGGATTTGTCAGAAGCAGGAGCAGGTATCAAGACAGGCTTTGTCAACAGCAGAAGCTGATGCTGGAGTGGTACTGGTCAGAACCATTACTCTTTACAGTCAGCTCCTGTCAGTATAATGCCTTTGAAATAGCCAGTCTCCAAATTAATATTTTCCAGTGAGCTGGCCCTTGAGAGTCAAAGAAACAAACAAATTAATCTGGAAGAATGAGCCTGCCTGAGACACCGACAAATCTGTTATGACAATGTAAGGCTTATTAAACACTAAGAAACACTACACTAGTATTTCCCTAGCCTCTGGGTCAAATGCAAGTTTTAAGGTTAATAGAGGAAATCAACATTTTAAAAAATGTCACATGGACAGCTTTTTATTTTTTTGGTATTCTGCTTTTCACAGAAAATTAATAAACTTAACTCAAAAATATAATGCATTTAGTGGAATTTTATCCAAATATCAGAATATTTTGAGATATAGGGACATAACTGAAATGGCATAACAAACACAATGTTAAAACTGAAGAAACAAGTAGGTCCTAGATCTTCTCATATATTACCATTTAAGTGTTCTTGAACATCAGCACTGGCTTGCCTTCATGAATTCTGATAGAGTCACACACTATCTTTGCTCTGACTGCACAGAGATGAAAGGTAGGATATCTAAAGCCTATTGCCAAGGAAATAACTCAGGCTAGATAAAAGGAGTGCTTTGCAGAACAGAAAAGCTAAACAGTACTATTGATTATCATGATGTATGCTACAGGAAAAGAAGGTGGAAGCACAGGGGCTGCCTACACACAGACTTTCCTCTCAGAAGCAGCTGCAGTTTCAGCAGAGGGTTTTTTTTCAGTTCATGCTGCTAGAGAAGGTTTCCTCTGAGCTGAAAGGATTTTGCAGGGGGCAACGGTACAACAGCTTGACCTGCTATACTCAGGAGGGTTCCTTGGCCCAAAAACCTCTTGAATTTGCTTCTTCAAGTAAAAAAATAACTCCCACTGTGAATATTCATAGAAAGAAACAGAGTGACACAGATATATATGAAAAACCCTACACTTCCCACTGCCACAGCCTGAAGAACTCATCAGGTGGAAAAGAGTTTACAATACCTTATCCTTTATACACCACAATCCTCATATTTCTTCCTGTCAAAGCACCTTATGTGGCCTAAGTAATCGCCTGATGGGACAAAAATCCATGTTGCCTTATTGGCTGGTCTCTGTCACAGTAAACCATATTTTCATGCAATAAGATGAAAGGCCATTAATTTTCTTGTACTAAAAGACGTGCCTAATGTACTTGCTGCCTCTGTGTGACAGCTAATGGAGCCAGGCAGCTTTGGATTATCTCAATACTCAAAAGATGAGTTGACTAACAAACTTGAAGGCCCTTCAAACACCCCCCTGATTCCCTGTAGGAGGGAATCAGGATGCTGGTCTCCAGAACCTGACAGGCAATGACATGTTGAGAAATCCCATGCTGAAAAGCAATCAGTGCCCCTCAAAATTAGCACTGACCTGCATGGAAAACCAGGAAGCCAAAAAGACTTTTACAGCCTCATTCTTGTTAGTCACACTAGTTTTTTAGTCTCATTATTCATTCAAAAGATTGTGATCTAATATCCAGTGTTAGAGGTAGGGGCTTCAGGCAGAATGGCTCATAAGAGGGATAGTCTTATGGCCTAGACCCAGGAGGAAACCTTGTTCATGCTCAGGTGGGCAAATCCAACTCATTCATTTACATACATTGGTTCAGGAAAAAACCAAACTGGCATTTTTTTTGTCACTGCCACCAAATGCTCCTGTCAGTGCTCAAAATTAAAAATGTCATAAACGCTGTAGGCAACCAAGAGCTGTGGAGAGGATATTTTACAGTGCCATCTTTCCCAGGAGCCATAGGAAGGATCTCTCTGTGCTAGCACCCCATGCGTCACCC
Organism: Geospiza fortis; assembly: GCF_000277835.1. Taxonomy (NCBI): domain Eukaryota; kingdom Metazoa; phylum Chordata; class Aves; order Passeriformes; family Thraupidae; genus Geospiza; species Geospiza fortis. The sequence goes on from NW_005054297.1 coordinate 27,847,400, forward strand.
AGCACACACCTACAGTTCACAGGCATGGGCTGACAAACACCCACATGAGCTAACTTTAAACCAACTGCTTGAGCACAACAGCCAAGGCACCACAAAGCTTCGTGGGGGTGAACTCCAAGGATATTTTTCCGGCCCTAGCCAGCAGGTAGGCTTCCCAGCCACAGCTCACTGTCACCATGGTGATGTTTCCAGCCCACCTCACAACAGCCAGTTTAAGGCTAATTTGGATAAACCTGCACTAGCTGCAGACATTCTAGTGCAGACATTCTAGCACAGACATACTTGTAGCAATGAAGGGCTTTCAGAAGGATTTCAAAATAGCCAGGTAATCTTTATTTTAAAAGTATGCTGACACTATTCCCACTGATGGAAGGAGGACAGGTGCAGGGGGAGTACAGGGGTGGGCAACTTTCTTGAGTAAGACAAAATGCAAGGGAGTGCTGCAAGCAGCCCAGATTGCCTGTGACTGATTTGATACAATGGCACAGACAAAAACACAATGATGAGGAATTTATGTCCTCAAATTTTTCTTTATATTCTACTGTTTTCTTAGGGGTAGAGCTTCATAGGAAAATAATTTATTTTCTTATCTTTTGGGTGCCACAGATGAGCTTAATTTTCCTAGTTTTTTATTAATTCCTTATAGTAATATAAAAAGAAGATAACTTATTTATATACAAAGTAAATTTCTAGACACAAATTAAGCAGTTGACACAAACAAAACCATTATTCAATTTATCTGTATCTGAATTTCTTTCCACATTACCTTCTCTAATCCCGGAATTAGTACATGAAAGCATCAAGTAACAGTGTCCTCTCATTCCCTTATCTGCTACACACCTCATTTGTACTCACTGCAGCACTATGGTATCTCAATAGCCTGAAAAATCACCTGACACTGCATATATTCAGGTTGCACTCCCTCGGAAATAAATAAGTCAATGCTACTTATTCTATAAACACCCCCATTGCAATCCCCCAGTAACCATAAGGATAACCTGCTTTAATTGAAGCAGAGACCATGGTCTGTATTATAACTTATTATAAGGTCTGTTAAGAGATTCCCTTAACAGCTATAACAGACTGCTTAAGTAAGGTATTGTCTCTCTTCAGAGTAAAATATTTTTAAATAAAGATTACTTGCAAGTGCATTTCCTTTGCAAGATTATACAGTCAGATCAATCACTGTAGTCATGCCCATTGACACTACCCCAGAAGGCAGTGTTGCTGCTTTCTCTTTAAAGGGTAATAGGGCAGCAAAGATGTCTTCCTTTACCCTATTAACAAGCCAAAATAATTCTGAAGACTTTTAGAATGAAAGCTGCTTGGCAGAGTATCCAAGTGGTCAATTTTCTCTACACTGCACTTACAAAAATAAACTCCTTTCCTCAAAAGACCAACTGCTCACATGCACCATCTCAGCTAGAATTAAGGGAAGAAAAGAGGAGGTGCCATTATACACTGAAGAGCTGCTCCTAAAACCAAGTGTCAAATATGAGCTGTGTGCTACAGGGAACTAACACATAGCAGCTGACACACTTCTCAAATTGCATCCTTACTCATTGCCTACCTTAAATTTGTAGATGCAGTTAAGAAATGAATTAAATAATCTCCATGGAAATTCCTGATGCAGTGTTTGAAAGTGTTCTAAAATCCTGAAAAAAGTAGAAAGATATCTAAAGGGTGATGACAGTACAAAAGAACAGAATTAGCTACTTGAATACTACCCCTCAATGCTTAAGAACCAAGAAAATACCAAGGTTTATCTTAAGGGTAGAACAAAAATTTGTAACTCTCCTACCAGTTAACTGCAGAACTTGAAGTAAATGTCAGCTGAAACACATATGGGCTCTCCCACAAAACCAGATTTTGCTGTCATGTGGTTTGTTTAGACATCAGGACTAGTAATTGAGCTCCTAAGCTGCACGTCATGAACCTCACCTTTGCTACTACTTGAATGTCTTCATTTCTATACTTTGAAATTTGAACTGCATGGAAAATTTCTACAGCTGCACATTGATTTTGTGCCCATTTATTTTTTATTTAATGATTTTTTTATTTCATATTATAATTAGCAATTAGGATCCTATTTTGCCTATACAGTTTTATATTTGCACCTTAATCTGGAAATCGGTCAACAGGCTTAATTTTACAACTAGAGGGTGCTGGTGGACCACAATGTGAGATGGTGTGCAAAACTCTTGATGACCTTTAGCAGAAAGAAGAAAAATAAAAGAAATCAATTATTACTGCTCAGTAGGACAAGCTAATATATTCCAGGGTAATACAAATACTGCAATATTATCTAGTATAAGTAAAAAGAAAATTAATACTTTATAGCTGATGCTTGGTTTCATTTTAAATTTAGTTCCAAATTTGCTGTTAAACTTCACTTCTGGCCTTAGTTTTTGTGCTGCAATGAACAAAAACCCTTTATCTGAACAATATGCATTCCTTTTGCTTCCCTTTGTGTGTGTTGGAAAGCAATTACAGTGTATTATTGATTAAGTGTTTTATGATAAAACACAAAAGCCATAAAGTAAGCAGGAAAGCAAGAAGGAACAAAGATTAATTTAACAATAAAATCTATAATTGAGATTTTACAGATAGAATGTGGACATTAATTACAGATAAATCATTTAATATGAGTTCTAACAAGAAAGTTATCTTCCAAAATTCATATAATTTCCAACACAAGGTAATTATTTTTTTGCCTTCCAGTACTGTAAGAAAAAATACAAGTATGAGAATAAATAATGTCTATAAATATACCATTCTGTATATATAAAAGTTCCCCCTCCCATCCTTCTTCTCTTTCATTTATCCTTATTGCTTCTTAGAGTCTCTGACAATTCTGCAATTACCTTCAACTAACCGAAATATTAAAACTTTGAACTAGACCTTAGAGATATCACTTCCCTCAGCCCCCATTCCACACAGCTCAATAACATCTGGGATTTGCCTTCCATTTCTTTGGATCAGAACGAAACCCAAAACGTGAGACCCCCATGAGACAGTGGCCAGGCAGCTGGTGGAGTGTGTGTGACCATACTATGAAGAGTAGATCTCTTCAACCCAAACACGAGTTGCTGCAGCCAGCCTGCTGATCACAAAGCGGCAGTGGCTTCAAAAAGCTCTGGGTGTGCAGGTTCACCAGATATCCAGTGGAGCCAGTGTGACATGCCATTCCTCTTCTTACATTCCCACTCTGGACCTTTTAGTTGTGCAGGATCATTGTATGTGGACAACATTCACCTTGTGGGCAACACCCAAGTAATCCAATGGTTCCCTTGTGTCCTACCTTAGCTCAGCACATCCTGGACATGCCAGAAATGTAGCACAGTAAGTGGGATCGCTTGTTTCCACACTATGGAAGCTTCATATATTTAAATCAGTCCCTTCCTAGCCTGTGAGTGGCCAACAGTCCAGATTTCCTTTTATGAATTACAAAGTTAGTGAGAGGTGCCTTATTTTCATACTGTAACTAGCTGTGGTGCCCTATCTCCCCAGCAAAGACGTGTATGGCACACTCTCATGGGCTGAGGCCAAGTCCCTGCTCTCAGCAGATACACTCTACTCACATGCCTACCTGCATGCAGCTTTCTTTTGGCCACATTTCTTCTCATGACTTGCCCTCACGAGGGGATGTACCCTGGCATCCACAGGAGACCCAAGGCCCTGCCCTCTGCACACCAAGGAGCTCACATTAAGGTAGTCTCCATGCCATAGAATTTCCTCTGGGAAATAGAAAGCTGTCTCCTATCAGAACTATTTCAAGCATAGGACCTTATTCTCCAAAATGTAGCAGCCAGATCATTGATTTGGTGAGGGCAGCCATTAATTAACACACAGGCACACCAGGGCCTATGAGATCTCAGCCCCTTAGACCTTAGGACACGTTTTCACTCCTACTGGTGGCTACGTGCTAGCTAGTACGCAAACAAGAAAAGGTATCATCATTGGTGAAAATGGGATTTTGTCTTGATAATTGGTTTGTTTAAAATGAAAGCTTTCAAGGGGATAAACAGAACAAATCAAGTAAGACGTGTCCAATGCAACAACAAAAAAAAATTGTGACTTACATACTGCAGGCTTGCCAGATGTTACAGACGCTGAGGCAGAGGACAAACTAATGTAAAAATGTATAACAAACCTGATACTGAGCTGCATCTTGTGATGCCTCTCCAAATCTCTTGATACCTTTAGTCTACAAAGTGGCTTGTTTGTTTTTTATACATTGTATCTAGTTTGTGCCTAAAGAAACAGCAGTTAAAATTTGTCCCGATGTTTTATTGCCAGCATATTCTAACACACTTAACTGTGCCTGCTTCATGGACGCAGTTGTTGGGGTTTTTTTCCTAAATGAGCTGATTTTACAAAATTAGTAGTTCTCTGATCTTTATTTCTCCACAAAGACAAGATCTGCTTACTTGATGCTGCCTTCACTTACAAAGCCTAAATAATAATAATAATTACACCTTAGCTTTTTCTTCAACAGTGCCAGCTGAAATTATACACGAACAAGATGTTTGGTGGGTGTTTCTTTTTCCTCTGGAAACCAGCAGAAAAGCTGTTAAATACTACATATACTAGAATACTGATTTTAATAATACTCAACGTGCACATCAGTTTCATTGTCAGAAACACTTTAAATTTCTGTATGTCACTAATAACAGAAGAGCGTTATTCAGCTTTATAATGTAGTAGGCATCGTCCTTCATATATATTCCTAAAGCAGGATGTATGCTGTACATTTATATACAAAGTTGGTCAGAGCACAGACATTGCAGTGTCATGCTTTCATTCAAATTTCAGATGCCATATGTTCAGTACAATCGCACGGCATCAAGATGCAACATATTGCTTTGCAAATGCAAATAATTTCACACAGTGGCCTTCATGACTGGGAAGGGATAATGAAATGGGCTATATTTTACACATATGAAAAAAAATAAAAGATTTATCATAAATATATGGACCAGTATATGACGTTGAAGAACAAGAAGCAAAAAGGAAACAGTGCTCTTGCATAAAGATCGATTCTCTTTGCTGCTGATGGAATGACAGGCTTGGGAGGAGGAGGCTTCTTGTTGTTCTTGGCTTGAGATTTCCCGAGCCCATTGTTGACTTCAATGGGCTTCCCATAACAGTCATAATTTGATAATTCAAAATCCCTTGGCAAGCTTCCAACGATGCTGAAATCATTGGATCTCAGATCAGATTTCGAAGTGCAAACTTTTTTGCATCGGGTCTCACCAACCTATGAAATAAAGAGTGAGGGGAATCATGATCGACTCACCACAACTCATTAGCAAACTTCATGCAGCTGCTACAAACAAACATACAGAAAATTACTTGTTGATAGGGATACATTACATCAGACTAATTTGTGGAATGGTTATGTTATAAAGTACTTAAAGATGATCAGTCAATCATATCAACTAATCCAAACATTCATAATTGTGTAATTTTTCATGCACAGCATGCCTCATGCTCTGCAATCTGCTATAGTTAGACTCCTTCATTTTAAGATGATAGAAGGGGAGAGAATATTTTTGTGGGGAGTATTTTTGGATATTGATTCTGTGCTGATGAACCTGCAGACCTGATACTATTCATTACTTGCATTTTTTTTAAGCTCTGAAACCCATAGTCAGAATTAGCCCTAAAATTCAATGTTTGATGCAATTATTTTCAGTTTGTTCTGGTTCTAAAGAGTTATCAGGTCAGGATCTTATACCTCATCCTAGGGTGACCATCTTGCATTGTACCTGTGGAGTTTAGTGCCTCTCTAAAAACAGGGAACACAGATGTAACACTATTCTCAGCACTGCCAAAGTCTTTAACTGGGAAATCTAAATCCAACAACAGGATTCCTGTGTTTCCTATAGCTCCTTTAGTGCTCTTGGGGATCAAGCAGTAATTTTTTTCTGTGGGGAAAAAAGGTTCCTATATTCCCTTCCTTGGATTTTATAAAAATTTTATTTCAGATTCAACATATCTCTAGGAGAACCAACTCCATACTGTTCAGGGAGCTTGAAGTGATTTAGAGACTACTTGCAAGGCACTGTGCTTTGTGACTTGGATAAACCTCTCCCAAACTTTCACTTCAGTTGGACTACTCAGGAAAGCTGAGAGAAGAATACAGACTATAAATTTGTTCACATATATAACCTTAGCATTAGTAGAAAAACTGCTAGTTTTCAGGCTATACCCATGGGCAACTGACATAAATGAATGTTTCAGTAAGGCTTCCTGGAGCCATTGGTCCACTAAAACTCAACAATTCAAAAGCTGCCTGTCCCTTTTACCCATTAGCCTGTCTCTCCTCCACAAAGACCTGAGGTATTTTACCCTCAGCTCTCTCCACCTCTGGTTTTCTGCAGTTTTTGGCTGATAGTTTGGGATATTTGCATAGTCATACTTTGTAATTACTAAAATAATAATAATAGTGTCATAAAATACAGTGCCAGGTTTATGGAAGAATCAAAAATATTCTGAAGAATATTACTAGCTTCTCTATGATAATGACACTTATCCTGCGTAGAAAGTACGGAAACAGTCAGGAAGAGACTTAAACTTTGATTGGGGCTTTTATTCCCATTATTGACAAAACTGATTCTAGTGCAAGGTGGGAAAGAAGCATGGCATTATTTCTTCTGAAAAAAGTGGATTCAACTTCCCAAATCTTCCAGAGTTCTTTTTCTCATGAAAGTAGTACATTTTGAAATTGATGCATTAAACAGAGGTGCAAGTTTGTCCTGGCTCCAGCCAGGAGAGGGTTAATTTTTGCAGTAGCCAGGAAGAGGCATGGCCAGGGCACAGAGGTTATTCTATATCACCTCATGTCATTGCCAGGGCTGGGGAAAGGGATTCTCTTCTGGCACAAAGACTTTTCTTCTAGTTGACAAAACGTGCAAAGGGAGCCATCCGGTATTGCCTATTGCCAGGGAATTTTTCTGTGTGAATAATTTATTTTCTTACACCTTTTGTTGTTAATATTATTGCTGTTAACTGCTCATTTTCTTATCTCATTTTCAGTAAATTTTTCTTATCTCAAACCATGATCTTTACCTTTTGTGCCTCCACTTGGAGCAAGGAGATGCAGCAGTGCATGGTTTTTGTGGGAGTACTAAATTGGAGAATACCATTTCTAAACCATCACAAAATCAAGATTCCAGGTTATAAAGAAGAAAAACAAGACAGGTGTTCCCTGATGGCAGGACAAAACTATACATACAAATCTCTTGCAACTGTCTCCCAGTCCTCAAAGACCTGACAGCCTAAGACAGTGTTCATTACTGGAGTAGTAGGGGCAAACTGTCTAGTGAGGTGGTGACTAAGATACAGATAAACATGATTATATGACCCTAGGTGACAGGATGCTATTATTCATCAATCTGAGACATTCCTTCCAATCAGATCATATCCAATGACATAGGTAATGAAGATATAAAGCAGACCCTTGTGCAGTGAAAAATGAGCTTGCAGGACTGGGGTACATGTTAACTGAAGAGTCATAGGAATATTAGATTTTTTCCATGGTCAAAACTAGCAAGATTTAGTAAGAGCACTACAAGAAATAGGATCATGTATAAAATTATAGGCCTCCTTTTGGATTTGAAAACTTCTAGTCCATTCCTCATACTACCAGTAACACATTGTAAAAATTCAGTGACACTAATTGTAGCCTAAATTCTCTCATTTATATCAGAGAATATTCCTGTTCCAACTGCAGTATCTAAAGTGCTCTCCTAAAGGCTGTTACAAGTCGGTTCTCATTCCCATTCAGGACTGAGAGTGGATTCTAGGTCACCTCTGCCTTATAAGCAGAGAACTGTTCACAGCATGTTCACACAGAGCTCTGCTTAGGCCAGTGTCAGCTGGAGTACTGATTTATCAGGGTGACACAATTTTCCTTGTATGAGCAATCTGGCCCAAATTTTCCTTTAATAAGTATATGTTACTTTTGAAAATAATTTAATCTCTTTCTTTGGCTTTAGAAATCTGACATTCTTCTATTTACTGCACTCAGCTGCTGCATAAACATATTTTTAAATTTTTTCTCATATATCTCTTCACCTCTCCAGTGTTTCTGTTGTTTTAATCTAAATTCACTCCACTCTAAATTCCTCTAAACAATGTTAGATAATATAAAGTATATATGATTATCTCCTTTTTATTAATTTTGCCTTGGTTTGTGCTAGAAGTGTAACAAACTCTGCTCCTCCTCACTTTCCACATTTACTGCACAAAGAACTTACCAAAGGCTACAGGAACTTCTTCTGTGCAAAAAATATTGTAGGGCTTGATTTTAGAGTACTACACTGAAGTTGTGTAAAGAAAAGTAAAATGTTCAATGTTATATCCTTTTGACTTCATCCTGACACAAAATATTTGATGTCACTTGCCTTATCCTGCCCAGCACCATGACCTGCAGGCCAGACCCAACCCACAGGAATCAGATTTATGGCTTTTCCCCAGCAGGGGATGGGGAGCAGCTGTTTGGGAAGAGAAGGCTTCTGGGGTAGTGTAGGGACACCCTGCATTCCCAGGGAGCTGGGCAGCGACTCCTTGTCTCTCTGCAATGGATTTGGGAGGGAGCAAGGAGACCACAGGAAGGTGACAGTTCTTGGGGCTTGGCCCAAAACACAGACCTAGTTCCCTGTTTCTTCCAGGATTGGACCACCTTGTCTAGGTTTGCGAGGATGGACAGACCACCTGTTTTTTTATGAATAGCTCAGAAGTACCTAAAAATGCCTCCTAGAATCCATAAGGCCCCTTGTGATATCCTTTCTCACCTTTTAAATAATTCAGGCTGACTGGTGCTCACTGCCAAGCTCAGCACCTGCTGCTGCTCCAGAGCTGCAGCACGTGTGCCTCTGCAGAATGCCTTTGGTTGCAGAATTAGGGGAATAATGTGAGAAGAAAATGGGGAAAGAGATGAAAGAATAAGTGCTGCCTATGCATGCAGACTGGCAGGTAGGAGCAACTAACTCGCCAGTTCTGCCTCTGCTGCTTCTGGTGCTCCTCCTCACTTTCCACATTCACTGCCCAAACTAGTTACACTAGATTTTCCTTTAAAAACATCCAGGATGGAGAATTTTTTCCATGACTTTGTTCCTCAGAAACATATGTACCTTATGTCTAATCTGAATTCATTTGGCTTCAATGTTCAGACACGAGGCCTGACTATAGTTAGTCTGATTAACTGCTGGTACACAGAGATGGTAACAAATCTAAACTTGATTTTGCATAATACAGATGATGTAACCAGGCTGACACATGAAGCCAAGAAAAATGTTCCTAAAGAGTTTCTTACCTTCACATCATTACCTCTGTCAACCTAATTGATAATACTCAAAAAGTTATATTCAGTTTGATTTAATCAATAAACAGATCAACTTTAATTTCACTGGCCCATTTATTAGCTAACATGAGGCTGAATTATGAGTAATATTAAAGATAATTAATACTTACAAACAATAATTATTAGTCAAGAGTCCTGTAAGCTATGCAATATTCTCCACTGATTGATGTCAGGCTTATAATTATTCATGTTATGCCACTTAGCTTTAAAAGTACTGGCACAAAGTTAGCTTCTCGCTGTATTTTGAAACCCTCCCAGAGTTAAAGGATTTATTAAAAATCAACATTAATGTTCCACAGCACTCACAGACCAGCTCTGTAAAAAAATTCTAGATGCAACTTAAGCTGAAATCTTAATTGTAAAATGTCTAACTTTAATAGATATTGTTTAATATTCTCATCAGCTACTGTGAATGAGAGCTATTTCATCCACACATTGAATATATTTGGCTTTTCCCCAGACATAGAGCAGAGTATTTGTTCAATGCTTTTCTCTTTTCAGTTAATTCTTGATACTTATAGCACCTCTACCTCTACCTAGTATAGTACCATTATTCATCTTGCAAGGTTTTTTATTCTTGCTGTATATGCAAAGTAACTTCCTATTGCCCTCAGTTATGCTAAGCATATATCTCTTTTCTTACTTACACAATTATTTTATTGAGTTCAGCTTATATTAATTGCTATGACCTCCCATTTGCCAGTGAGGAGAAAAGAGAAATGCTTGAATGATTGTTTTCAATTGTGCTATTTGTTAGGTTTTGTGGTTTTTCTTAAATTAGTGTAGCTTTACTTCTGGTTTGAACATTATTAGCTCACCAGCTCCATTTAAACTTTTTGTTTAAATTCTTCCATCCAGATTAGACAGTTGCCAAATTTGTGAAATCTGACCTTTCACAGCATCAAAAATATCAGGGACTTGATTCAATTTGTTTTGTGCAAATAGAATAAAGATCCTTTTCAATTGACTGTTCATTCCGTGATCAAGTCCTCTTTATCCATCAGGATGAAGTGCAATATAAAACCTGTCATTTTTGAGAGCAGTTATTGTCCATAACTCCTAGCAAGGCTTCAAACATGCTACAGCACTGGCAGCTTCTCAAGCCCAGCACGTATCGCTCAGGCTGAAGAGCTTCCCCACTGGAATGCTGTGTTCCCTGTCCAACACAGCACATCCTCCTTGCCACAAAACCCCCTCTTGCTGCTGTGCTCCCACCCTCCTGTTGGCATGCACATCTGTCCCCAGTGCTGCCAGCTCTGGAAGGGGCTTCCATACAAGATGAAGGAGGAGGTTTTTAACAAGCTCTGTTATTCATCTCTCTCGCACTTGTTTTGTGCTCTTCTCTTGTTCTTGCCATAATGATAGATGTAGATCATCAATAAAGTAGTGATTATTTAGCATTAGTCTGTATTCACACTGGGTATATTTTCTGGAGCAGCTCA
>NW_005054297.1:27858234-27875174 GCF_000277835.1 Geospiza fortis
AAATACAGGACAAAAATATTAATGCATAAAATATCACAGTATTACAGCACAGCTGAGGTTGGAAGGGACCTCTGGAGATTATCTAGTCCAACCCTCTGCTCAAAGCAGACTGCCTGGGGCCTTTTTACAGTCGTGTTTGAATTATCTCCAAGGATGAATACAGGAGTCACTGGAGCAGAAAGTACCTACTCTGTACCTGAGATGCTGTCAGGAACTATTAAAATACACTGCAGCCTGTGGTTTTGCATACAAGGTAAAATGTAAGCTGGGTTTTTGGTGGTTCTACAATAAAAAAATTGAGTCTGGAGTTCCATGTGAGGGAAAAAAAAACTGGGAAGACTAGGACACCACAGGTCACCACCACTGGTCAAGTACATTGCAACTCAGTAGAGATGAACACAACCTATCTCTGGTTTCAGAGCCTAGATGTGGCTCTGACAAGATAAAGCAAGCAATAGCACCACTTTTTAAAAATAACTGGCATTAGAGCTATTACCACCACTTGCATAGTGCTATTCATCATCTGCCAGAACCATTCTTTTAGCAAATGTTCTCTCCAGTCATTAGCACATTATCTGTGGGGGACAGCTTCTAAAAATGGGCTTGATGAAAATGTGACTTTTCAAACTGAGGGGTGTTGTTATAGTTAACAGTGCAATCTCTCACTGTAATCACGTCAGCAATGAAAGCAAAAAAAATGATTCATCTTCAAAACATTTCCCTTTTTGCTTGTTTTTCTCACTGTATGATGTTTCATTGCTAGGAAACACATGCAAACTCCTGCTGAGGATTCCCAATAAAAAGCCAGTGCAAGCAGTTATCACCAGATTGCATAATTTTCTCCTCTGCTTAGAACAGCATCTACTTGCAGCCTCTAGGAGCTGAGGGAGCCAAGCTGTATTTTCTCATGGCTTTTTGCCTCTAAGTGCATAGCCACTGCTTCTCCTAGAAAAACACATCAGAAGTGCTTATTTTCTCTTCTTTTCCCTACAGATTCAGGGTGATCTTGACAGACAGACCACTTGACTTTAATCAGACAGTCATATTGATAAACCTCTGGGTTTAAAATGGCACTGACATTTCAAGGGTTTTAGTTGGAGGGAGCATGACTCATAAAGCTTGGACTTGAGGGGTTGGTGTACGCTAGCAGCACACAGCTTTTATATCAGCCATTTCCCAGGATCTGGTGAAGTAGCTATACATCCATGGAAGCCTTTCTCCATCTTTGGGTGATTGGCAAATTGTGAGCACTCTTTTCACTTTGCCATCTTCACTGTCACTGTTGGACATTATCGATTGTGACCACTGACTATTGATACAATGACAAAAGGGCTTTCTGCTGAAAACTTTCAATGAAACCTCGCAGGTTCTGTTATAGGGGATCTCTTCTCCTAAACTGCAATTATGAATTAGATTAAACTTTTAATATTTATGATACACTAAAAAGCTTATCCCTTTAGTCCATAAAAATGGAACAATAGCTGGTTGTATTTTTAGGGATCATGATGAGGTTTTGTTACAGTTGTTTTTTACTAAAATAAAATATGCCAAGTCTCCAAACCAGATGCCATTTTAACTTTCACAAATGGAGCAAGCACAGGAAAACAAGTTGTTCCACAAAGTCTGGAACCAGGGATGCCTGATTGCCCCACTTGCTTTCCTCTGATCCTCCTCATAACCAAGAATTTTCTCAATGCAGCAACTCCCCTGTACCCCACATGCAGGTCCTTTCCCCAGATCTCCTGCAGAGACATCACTGCTGCAACACTGCAAAAGCAGAAAGTGCACAACTTGCTGCTCAGGAAACACAAACTGCCTTGGCATCAGGATCAGGGCCATTTTAAAGTGAAATAAAGTAACTTCTCTTTTTAAATTTGATTCCCCTCTAAACAATTTACAGATATGTATCAGCACCATTCAGTTAATGTTTCATAATATGTAAGAGCTTAATTTAACCAGGAGAAACACTTATAAATGGAATTATTCATGCCCTCTGTTTTTCCCCACTTGGAGTTTTCTGCTTCCATGTCTTTTCTGTTGCTTTTGCCTTCAAGTCCCATCTGGTCTATCCACTGTTTCAAGCCAAGCTATGCTGACATTTCCAGCTACATCCTCAGTCACTTTTGCCTGAATATCACCTCCTATGTGGAAAAAGAACATCCTTAAACATTTCTACGGGACATGTACTTATTACTGGGGTGCAGTTATAAGTCATCCTTTTCTCCTAAAGTCACTTAAGTCTTTCCAGGCATTTAGCGAAGTATTTGCTCTTGCCTCCCACACAATCCTACATGACCCTGATGAGAAACAGCTCCTGAAGTTCTGGGACAGCACTCTGGCCTCTTTTTGTTTTGTATTCTTTATGCCTTTCAACATACAGTTTTTTTCCATTACCTGCTTCTTTAATTTTTCTCTCCTTTGCATATTTTCCATATGACAAATGCATCCTCTACTTGATCATTACTAGGTCTGTATGGGAGCAATCCAATTTTGTGAGGTAGGCCTACTTTTGGATTAGAAGTCAGAGCTACAAAAGATTTACACCTGTTCTGATTTAGGACTTTAGTACATGCTTTTCCAGGGCCAAGAATTTTCAAAGTACTCCTATGCAGTAGCAGGTTCAGAGAGGGAATTTTCAGTGAGGCAGATTTATAGCTTTCAAATATATAAAATCTAGCATCACTGTCCTGCCATATCCTGATGTCAAATGATTCATTGGTCCGGGACCTTTTTCTATCTCAGCCTGGTCATCTTCCCAGAAATTACCAGCCCAGGATACATTTCCTCTGGTAGGCTGTGTTTCAAAGCAGGTGGATTAATTCAAGTTGGATCATTAGCCATGAGCTACTCAGCCACACGACCAACTTGTACACCACGGAATACCTATTTCCAATATGGCTTGTAAAATAATTTTTTTTTGTAAATCTCTTTATAAAGATCATGAGAAGCTATTGGAATGTTAAAGGTCTCTCATAACAAATTGGGAAGACTGGGAAGACCCTGAAAAGTGCAGGTCAAACATGAAAAGCTGAGGCTGGTATTTCAAGATCATGGAGGGGAGATGCTATGAGAGGAGGGCAGACAATTCTAAATTCTAAAAACCTTCAGCCTACTGCTAGACATCACTCATGGGAAACATTGTTTAACTTCTGTGGATAATGATCCCCCTTCTAAGTCTTAAAACACACTGTATACCAGTGCCTTCTTGAAAAAAAATAAAATATGAAAGCACAGCATATTTGATAACAGATAATTTTGTTTTCCACTTGGATATGACAATGGCATGTACCTTAGAGGATATGCATATCAACAAGAATCAGTAATTTAGCAATTGGTTTTGTTCACACCACTGAAAAAGTGTAAATTTTTGTTAAACTTGTAATTTATCAAGCTAAACACTTAACACTTTTTAAGTTGCCTAGGCTTGGGGAATTACTCATGACACAAGTCAAAGCAGTCATGGGGTTACTCTAAGCTGAGACTAGTTGCCTACCAAAACATTTCCCCAAGATTCTTCTACCAGATGAGAATTATGGTAGTTAAGTGCACTAAGCTGCAGGTATCGCAGAACAATGCAGCTACCTGCAGCTCTTCTGGACTGGGGACAATTAGTTAGTCAAGCCAGGACAATCCCAGCTTGTTACTAAGATAGGATTTCAGCCATTCTTGCATAAACCACTCCTTTTTTGAAGAAACATTGAAGTCACTGTGTACCAATAATACCACTTGGATCTAGCCTAGTAGCTTTATTTTCTACAACAGAATTGCTGAGTCATTGGAAAGGACAAGCCAAATTCATATTAGACATGTTGTAGAATAACATATTTTCTTCTGCAGAATAAATGTCAAGTAAATATCACTTAGGACTGAAGGCAGTTGGACTGGGATGGCTGAAAACTCTTGGAGCATAAACAGGGACTTCTAAAATATCAGGAATTTAGCAACATGATGGAAAACTTTGGCCTGAATGAAGATGTACATGTCATCTTTAACCATATAGTGAAATCTGACTGATTTACACATAAACTCCAGCTGGCAACGGAAGAAATGCAGAAACTGTTTGACACAAACAGACAGGTCTTTTGTCTACAATTGCCTCAACTTCTGGATTCCTGGCTTCACAGGCATGCAATGCAGTGCAGCTGTGGCCATCCCAGGGAAAGCAATGAGCTGGGTGTTATTTGAGTATGCTCTGAGCAAATACTGTCTGAGAGTTCTGTCTTCTGAATAGTTACAGTTTGACAGCTGCTATTTATTATGAGAAAAACAGCAACTGTAAAGCTGCTTGCTACTTTATTTACCTGAAGCTAAGCAGCAACCATGCTGCTACGATCTTAAAAGATAAATTTTTTACTTAGAACTTCTGACCCCAAATCACTAGGGACCAATTGGTCAGGTTGCTGGCCATTAGTTACCAGCATGTTTTTACTGTCTTGATCCCTTCCAAGATTAAGCACTATTTAAAATTATTACAAACATTATATTCCTGGAATTGGGTTAATAGAGAAGAATGCTGATTTTGCATACAAAGCTTTGCAGCTCCTACCTGTAAAGTGCTGATGTGAACAGGAGTCCCTGTGCCATTCACAGTGTTCTTCTTGGCAGCATTTCTACCCTTCCCTTCTGCTTGCTCTGCCTTGGCAATCTTTGCTTTTTCAGCTTCAATTCTCTTTGGATTGTTTAGCATTACCTGAACCACAGCATATTCCACCAGGGATGCAAACCCAAAGAGAAGGCAAACAATCAGCCAGACATCTAAGGCCTTCACATAAGACACTTTGGGAAGTTCAGCAGCAAGAGTGGTACATTCAGATGCCAAGCTGAGCACTGAGAAAATACCTACAAAAAGAGAAAATAATATATTGAATAAGAAAACTTCCCTTTAATGACACTGGCTTTGCTCTTCCTCTGAAACAGACAATAGTGAATGATGTTTTGCAACAGTGAATGGGACTTCACAATGTGGTCGGTGCAGCAGGTGTACAAAGTGCACATGCCTTCAGCTAATGAACAAGTTAAACACTTAGGTAGGATAATGCAGTTAATGATGAATTAGTAATAATGATTACCTTCATTTTATAAACAGAGAAACAAATAAGTGAGGCTGAACTGGTTGTTATGGTTTCTTGTCCCATCACACATCACACAGTTGGGAAATGGGGTTTCCAAAGACTTATCTTACAATGTGCATCTAATTCTGGGAAGGTGGAAGAGAAAAATATGATACTTAAACCAAAAAATGGAGTCCTTTAAATTAGAATAGCATTGTCCCAGAAATCTGAACTGTGCTATAGCAGGAGGAATTCTCTGAATGAGCTGTTCACAAGTGTGATATTCAGACCTTAGGTAAAAGGGAAGTTTTTCCTGACAAGCGAAGCTGTATGACCAAATCAAAATCCTTTGTTCCCAATTCACTGAGAAAAGATGAAAACGTGGAGGTGACTGAGGGTCACAGTCATTCCCTACTTGAGCTTCCAGGATCAAGAAGAAGCTTTCCAGATAAAGGGCATTTCATGAAGCCCTTATCATGAAAAAAGCCCATATGTGCAGAGGCTGTTAGAAGGCCGCACTCATCATGGATTTCACCAAGCATTTCCCCTAATAAGGCTTCCAAATGTCACCATCAACACAGGATTCATATCACAAGAAACAAATACAAGCTTGACGCCAAAGAAAGATTTCTCACAGGCTCCTGTGAAAATAGTAGCATGAAGAGCTACATTTGCAAAAGCTAACTTTAGAAATGGCTATCATATAGGGAAAAATTAGTTCAATCTCCATGTTCAGAATGTCTCATTTTGGTTTTGTGAATGCTAATGATAAAAATCTTTATTTATGAGTGGGAGGCTTCATGAAATAGAATTGATGTCTATAAAAAATGTTGGCTAAACGGAGTCTCAACTATGTTTGTTATGGTGCATGAAATTTTTTTCATTCACAGGGAGATTATTTCGTTCAGATCCATTTTAAGTAATTGAGGATGTGAAAATGTAAATTAAAATGAAACTATCTGTATTGGCCTATGAAAATATTCATTTCTACTTGATCACAAGCAACACATTCTTTAGCTGCTGTTCCCATTTGGATTTCAATAAGATTGATATGGTATTTTATTTAGCATTAATCTCAAATGGACAATTCACTAGCTCTTAGAACACTGACGCATAAAGAAATGTTTACGGTCATGTGATTTTAAACTGCAAAATTTTATGATGTTTTATTTAGAAATGTGTGGTATCAATGTACCACTGCAAAGCTGGAAACTTTTTCGGTCCATGGGGATAATAAAGAATAACCAGATGTGTTATCTCAGAACAGAATGATACAGCAAATACTGAACTGAATCCTCAGTGTACACTCTGGCTAACTTTCCATCTACTGTATCGGAAGCATTCATAAACAAACAGTGTATGCATGTCAAACAGCTCTGCATGTCACTGAGCTCTTGGGGTCAGCAGACCATGCCAGAGCTGTAGTCCTGTGTACAACCCAATAAGTCAGATAATATTGTTACTATTAACTCTGTGTCCTGCTATTTCATAATAAATGAAGGGCCTGCCTACTATGTTGGGCTGAGCAGCATGACTGCATGAGCTTGAAGTACTTTCATGAAGTAAGTCTCTAATGAAATAAAGCCAGTGAGGTAACAGGAATGCTAGCTCTTTTCCAAGTATCATTTCTACTAATCTTCAGAAAGACTTCTCTGATAGGTAGCTATTAGGAGCCTACTTATTATCCTGCTTTCTTACTCATCCAAATGTTGAAATTCCTGTAAAATGCATATTGCCAGTGTTTGCAGCACCACCTATGCATAGATGGATCAGATTTGTCCAGGCTGAGACGAGTGGAGATTGTCATCCAAATGCTGGAACTACAATCAAGTGAAGTCTTAAAAGCCAAGGTGGAGTTTACAGGACTTGGAATGAGCAGAGTTCAGTGAAAATGATGAGTGGATAATGGAAGTGAAGTTGCTTTCAGGGTCCAGTGTCATGTAGCCAAAGCAACTGAGAATGGCTCAATGGTGCTACAGTGGATTGTGACAGCACATGAAAATGCAGGTTACCCAGTGGGACTCTTGCAGCACTTGCATCAGGATTGATCCAAAATGACAGCCAGGACAGAACAACAATTAGCAGAGTAGGAGCATAAACACCCATCATGTAAAATCCAACTTGTCTTCTTAAAGTGAAGATTACTTCTACACAAGTGTAATAACCTTTAAAGAAATAAATGCATTAATGTTCAATGTGCTTTGCAGGTGAGTTTCTGATCCATATCTTCCAGGTCTTTTTCTGCCTAAAAGCAAAAGTTCAATGCTTTGATTTTCTTTATAAAGGTAAAGAGTTTAATTTGAAAAAAAAAATCAAAACATGGATTTACTTAAGCACCAAGTGTGGTTACGGTGTGGCACTTTGTGCTGTAAGGAACCCTTCCACTTTTCAAAGCAGCAGGAGGCTGAAGTGACTCCCAGCTTGATGCTGGCTTCAAGAAACAGTTCAGACAAAACCAATGGAGTGTAGCAGTCCTACTAGTTTAAGCTCATCTGAAAATCCTACTTAGCATTAATTTGTGCAAAAGATGAATTAAGAAATATTAGTCCAGCAGGTTTAGAATGGAATGAAGTGAATGAATGTGACTAACTGGAGACTTCCTCAGTACTGGAAGTCAGTACAAATGACTTCTAAAGTTGGTAAAGACATTCTTAAAAAGACTCTGGAAAAGCTGTGAATTTTGTAAACAAGGAAGAATGTATCAAATCTTTTAAAATTAACACCTAAAGCATACAAACTTCAGACAATGTTTAAGATGAATTCAACCCGAAACAAAGTTGCAGTTACTAGATGTTTTGCTGGAGATATCAAATGTATCAAGAAGTCTGATAACCAGAAAATAATTTCTGTCCATATTTTCACTCAATTAGAAGAACTGGAATTTCTATGTTAATAATAACACAACAGTGTTGGAAAAAGCCTGAAAACTTCAAAAACTATTCTATCACAAGAAAAAGGCATTTCTATGTTATATTACAAAAACTTCAAAATTCAAATCAGACTGTGTTTATTATCCAGGTGGTGAGATACTTATTTAGAAGATAGAATATGTCAAAAAGTTCTCCATTTACCTCCCATATTGTATCAATTAAGTGCTGTACAATGATACATTGTAAAAGTACTGTTTGGGTATAAAAACACCACAACAACAAAAACAGAAAACATGAAGGACAAACATCCTTGTGTAGAAGACACTATACTGTATTTTATAGCTCATTCCATCATCTTCGGTGATCACTTCGCTGAAAAATTTTCCCTCTATAATTTATAAATGGATTCCAGACACTTTTAGGTTTTGTTTTTAAATGACTGATGACCTTCAAAATCATTATTTGTTTGTGTTATGTAGGAAATACATTCTGTATGCTTTCATTTGAATAATATTTAATCAGACAGAGTATGGTATCTATTGCCTCACCATTCAGCTCAAAAGGACCTATTTGATCTGTCATAAAATTGATGAATAACAGGAAATTTGCAAATATAAATATTCAATGTACTGCTACAAAAGCAGCCCAGATTTGCTGACCCTCTTTCAATTTAGGCAGGTATGATAAAACATCAGTTAACAGAAATAGGCAGTAAAGATTAAGGGGTTTTACAATTGTCAGGGAACTCCTACACAAGCCATAATTTTGAAAATCTGCTCCTTGATGCAAAACTTCTCTTGATTATCTGACAAAATTATTTATCTCCTTGTGTGAAATTTGCTGTTAAAAAATACCTTCAGCATAAGAATTTTCAAGTAAATTAAAAAAAAATGGAGCATTGAAAACAGCCTTTAAAAATATTTCATCGTACTTAATATTTGACTCACATTACTGAATATTAATTCTGGTTTTGGTTATAAGATTAAATGGAGGTTCTTTACAGAATGGATTTGCAATAAAAGAATTGTGAAAACTTTTCAAAATGGTTCTCTCATGTTCTTTCTTTAATGTTCAAAGCACACATACACAGAATGTGAATATTTTACTGAACATTTTGCACCATGTCATTTGTGGTCACAAGTTGCTGAAATTTGAGAGAATACCAATGATTTTCTTTGTGTATAATTCCTGAATATTTTTCTTTAGGGTTCCTAAAAACTTAGGGTTCCTAAAATAGGGTTCCTATCTATAGTTTTTTTAGACATTTAATTTCAGATTTAGGGCATACCTCAGAATAATCACAATAGAATATAAGTTTTACAATTTTTCCATTGTATGAATTTTTTTTGGGAAATGCAAGATCCATTCCTTTAGTTTTTCACTACTTTATGGACTATTTTTTTCAGGAATTTCATTTTTTAAATAGGAACAAAATATTTCTCTCACTGCTAAGAAAGGTTTTGCCATATCCTGAATGCCATTACTGCTAGCTGCTAGATATGCTTTCAAAAAAACCAGAATTTTTCTGAAGAGAGCTAATTTCTTATTTACGAATTATAAATCACCCATGAAGAGTGGATGAATTATGTTCTTAGCATGAGATCTCACTCATTCTGCAGTTAAAAACCAAAGCCCACTTTTATTTTCATTATCTTTTCAAATTAAGTTCTTAACTCTGAGATCTGCTAAGATTTCTTGAGATCTCTCCAGGCTTGGAATCTACCGCAGGAGCAACTGCAAGCAACAGAGCCTCCACTTTAGGTGAATAGCCAACAGGAAACTTTCAGAGGGTCCTCAAAAGCTGCAGCACCACAGACTTCCCAACTGAGTTTTAATGGCAGATTTATTCCCATGATGTAAAAGCATTGACTAAAATACAGCTGCTCTTGTAGAAGGTCTTGTGGTTATCACAGTGTGAGTCATTTGGATATAATTGTAGGCAGGAATCAATCAAGGTGAAAAAGGTAAATCATTAAAAGCCAGAGTACAGAAAACATTGGAAAAATGTGTGCCAACATTACAAAAATAATTATAGGAATAAATAAACAGAGGACTGAGGGTTGCAAGCAGCTTTCAAAAATGACAGAATTTCCAGAACATTTAGAAAAAGGAAAAATCCACATTTTTGTGGATTTTTGTGAAGCATTTGGAATTACACTCTAGTACTAGCCACTTATGGAAAAAAAGTCTAACCAGAAAATCAAAATTTACCCACTTTGCTGCAACTGGCATGATTCTGCACGAACAATCTTTCAGAAAAGTTGGACATTTACAAGCATAAACAGGTATTAGGACCATAGAAATAAAATGGTGATAATAAGACCATGATATCTGTAAGTAAAGCCAAGGCAAACATTTAATCTCTTCTTCAACTTGTATATTTCTATATTTGAACTAGTTTGTAATGATCACATATTAAACTTACCATTATATGAACTACTCATTGGTTAAAAGTAATGTATTTTATCCCAGGAAATGTAAAATATGGACTGGAATATTAACCATTAACTATAAACAGCAATTGAAGGAAGCTTAGAGTTTTTTACCAAGAAAATAACTTTTATTACCTACCTGTGCCTTTGTAATACTTGGTACAGTTACCATATTCAATATCCTCCTTTTTAATATCAAACTGAGGCAGAGCAATTTTCTCTAGCTGTACAGGATCTCCAGACTGCCAGATAAACCGTAAGTCATCAGTTGTGTAACCAACTGCAAGACAAAAGAATAATAATAATTGTCTAAAGATCCACCTCAATCACAATAAACACTGCAAGAAAACCTAGCATATATGTATTGTATATCTTCCAGTCTTTTTCTTTTTATTTCCTGCTCAAATAAATAAATACAAAAATTAAATAATCTGCAGCTGGATTTTTATGTGGGCTGAAGTTGGGACTTAGTGGGTGAAACATTACATTATCAGCAATATTAGGATGACTAAGAGGTATTTGTTACAGGGTGTACTTTTCAAACAAAGAAAGCAAAGCTGTATTTTCCACAGCTTTCAAGCCTCCATACTCATCCATACTCTACTTCAGCAAAATATGAAAAAGATGAATTTTAATGAGTCTGAGTAACTTCAAAAGAATTTAACAACTCAATTACCATGATGAATCTTGGTGTTTGTGTAAGACAACCACACTGCTCATTTTCTTGGCCTAAAAGCCCTGATTCAAGGCAGCATTACCATTCAGGAAATACTTGCCCAGGAATTAGAGCAGATGTGCAGTCCTACAGAAATCAGCTCAGTGCCTTCCTGACCCACTGAGGACAGACAGAAAGACCTCAGCAAACCTTTGAGTGCCCAAATCCTATTATATACAGCAGCACCAAGTGAGAGGCACTGCAAGTTAGACTCACAATATTCAAGAATAAAGCAGTATTGATTAAATATGCATAATCAGAATCATGATTTACAAGACATTTTTTTGCTACCTTCTGTTCATTAAAGATTAACTTAATTCAAACAGAGATAATGTGTGTTAGATGGAAACACAGATGAGGAAACATAAAAAAGATGGAGTTGGAATGCATCATTTTGCAATTCAAAGCCTGAAAAAAACGTTTAAAGAGCCATTATTTTTCTGGAGGCATTAGATTATTCTTTTTAATTTTTGAAAACCAGCTGTGATTAAGAAAGTCAAACTGTTCATAAATGATGTCTTTATGATTCACAATAATTTAATAAAAATCACAATGTTTCAAAGCTTCATAATATAATACACTATAAAAAAATGTTTTAATGTTTCATTCATAAAATCATTTTTGCCCTGTTCCAACACACAGCATATCACAAAACTGCCAAGATCCTTTATGATAACAATTACTGGAGAGTGAAAATTGTGTCTGTAGAGAATACGTAGAACAGGGGATTATAACTGTGGATATGAGAACATCTTAGTAACTGATGGCCTTTTTTTGATCTCAAAATTTAGCAAGTAAAAACAAAATATTGATTTGAAAATAACCTAAGAGTAAAACTGCCAATGGCTAGCAGGGAAAGAACTGGAAGAACAGATAGGAAGTCATGGGTACCCTTCTTACTTCTGATAACTAAATTAAAAGGTAAAAGAAAGTTTAGTGGCAAGTCTTTTCAAAGAAGCAAATTTATTACATTTGATTATATCATCTTAACATTATTTTTTTAATGAGTAGTTTCTCCTTGCATGACCATATCTTTCAACACTTGTAAAGTAAGTGGACTTGCTGGACTGAGAAACCTTAAGTGAATTTCTATTAGTATTACTAATTCCAGTTTAATCCCAAACTGACTTGGGTTTTCCATAAGAGCTTACTTCAGCTAATGTACATATATAGTAGTGATGAACAAAATTACTATGGACATACTAAAATTCTGAAGATAAATGCTGACAATCAAAACCTAACTTTTAAAATTATATAATAGTAATAATAATAATAATAATAATAATAATAATAATAATAGTAGTAGTAGTAGTAGTAGTAGTAAGAAGTAGTAGTAATAGTAGTAGTATTAGCCTTGACCATATTGTGATACCCTGCTCAGCTTTGGCTAACCTTACTTTTTCACACTTGTGACTTCTTTTCCCCGGCCTCCCCTTTCCCAGCAGACCTGCTGGAGAGCTGAACAAGTTGATACGTTACAGCAGGAGCAGACAGGAATAGGTCACCTTCCTTCTCTCTGCTTCATGCTCATTCTTATTCAGGAAAACAGAATTACCATGAAAGTGGGATCACCAAGGATTAAACTGTTGGAAAAAGCTGTAGTTGAGTAGACACCTGCATATTTGGGGCATGGAAAGGAAGATGGATTTCAGAAACATTTGTCTGCAACTTCCAGCATGGCATGAAGCCCTTCAGAGATGTGACCTGTCTGCCCTGTTGCAAGATTAAATCACCTGGAGACAAGGAATAGATGCCTGACTACATCCACAACACATCCTGAAACCACTTTCAAAAGGTTTGATACTGAATGATCTCACTGCTTTGGCATCAAATACTTTTCCTTCGGTACTGTATCAAAGAGGTTCGAAACAATACCAATGTATCATCAATGCAAGGGGATAAATTTGGCCCCAAAAACCTACAAAGCAGCACAGGTTGTGGAAGTTAAAACCACCTGGCAAAACCATTCTTTTTTCCAAATGATATGTTTCCATTTATCTCAGTTTATTGTAAATGCTTTTATAAAAGGCCTCAGCTATCATTCTGGTTGACAGCAAAAGCTAAAACTAAGAGTGCATAGTGCCATCTTAAATAGGGAAATGTACATTGGTAGGAACCAGTAAGTATCAATTTCATGATTCGTTAAAAATGTTGAGATGAAGTAAAAAGAATTAATAATTTTTGTTTGATTCTCATGCATGCCTAGAAGAGAACTGTTTTTATGGACAGAGTGATTTACATACAGCTTTCCAATTGCATCTTGCAGCGCTGTGTATCCATAGGAAACAAGGTCAAGTCCAATGGGCATGACAGTGTAATAGACAATCTGAAAATACAGAAAGTGAATTAAAAATTGTGTGAGTTGTCAGGTAAGCAGTAGAAGGCCATGAGAAAGAAAAACATCACAGGTTTTTGATTTTTATCTTCCAGAAGAGCAGAAACAAAGTTTAGAAGTTATAATTAGCGGTTTGCAATACAGATCTCTCTAGTATAAAATAAGACAATAAAATTTTATAGAGGATTTTAAAAATATAGAAGCTCACAAATTAGAGAATTACTAATACAAGACAAAATACATATAGGTCATAGAATAAACAAACCTAATGTCCATACAGAACAGAGTCCTGCCTCCAGCATTGGCCAATGACAGTCTTCTAAAGAAGAATATGACACTACAGCAATCCTGAAGTGTTATTTTGCCAGATATCCAGCAGCATCCAAAAGTTGCACCTCAAGGGCTTTCTAGACCAGAAGGGATTCTTCAGTATTTAAGGGACATCAACAGTTTTTTTGTCTCCAAGAAGTTGTTTTGCTTTCAGCTGCTTTCTGGAATCTAGGTGTCCTGGTTTCACCTGGGACAGTTAGTTTTTTCCCTAGCAGCTGGCACAGTGCTGTGTTCTGGATTCAGTATAACATGGATAACACACTGATGTTTTTGGCTGTTGCTGAGTAGGGCTTACCCTAAATCAAGAACTTTTCAGTTTTCCATACTCTGGCAGTG
The DNA here is from genome assembly GCF_000277835.1 of Geospiza fortis. Classification (NCBI taxonomy): domain Eukaryota; kingdom Metazoa; phylum Chordata; class Aves; order Passeriformes; family Thraupidae; genus Geospiza; species Geospiza fortis. The sequence continues at coordinate 27,872,304 of NW_005054297.1, forward strand.
AGAAGGTACACAAGGCGATGAGAGGCAGCAGGGAAGGGATGAGCAGCTGTCAGCAGGTAGTGGCAATTCTATTTTGCATCGTCTCTCTTGGTTTTCTGTCTCTCCCCTGTTCCTCTTATTACAATTAGTGTTAGCATTAATACTTTTATTTTGTTCTACTTTGCTGCAATTTTTAAGGGGTTCTCGACCCACAACTTCTATTGCCTTTATTTTCCTGCTTCTCCTTCCCATCCCACTGGGGCCAGGAGGAAGTGAGTGAATGGTATTTAGATTCCAGCTGGTGTTGAACCCTGACACCACATAAAGTTTAATATGCTCACCATCTTGCAGCAAAGAATGCCACAGCTAACCTGCACACACTCCAATCATGCCTTTTTACCTATCCTCAGTCTGTCTCATAGTTCTTTAACTGTAAAAGAAGGCAAAAAATTAATGCCCATCCATTCTCTCTGTGCCATTAGTGATTTAGGGACCTCTATGGCACCACCTCAATTATTTTGCTTTTTCCAGTGTGAAAAGTTCAGCCTTTCTCAGCTGTTCCACACCTTTGACTGTCCCTGCCTCCCCTCCTACAGCTGGAAGACCAAAATTGCATTCAGAATGTAAGTATAGCATACTTTTATGCACTGGCATAACTTTAATCCCTAATACTTCCAAGAATTCAATTCACTTTCTCAAATAGTACTGAGCTATTAGCTGACATTTTCAGAGAACTATCCACTACTACTCAAAGCTAATTTTTTTGGCTGGAAATAACCAATTCTAGATCAATCAGGCTTTATGTGAAGTTAAAATAATTTTTTTCTCTCATGCATAATTTCCGGTTGTTTACATTGAATTTCATCCCATACTTTGTTGCTTAGTCATCAGATTGATTTGTGGTTCTCACTGTTGTGTCTTATCTTTACTGTTCTGCATATTTTGGTATCATCAAATGCACTTGCAAATTCAGTTTTGCAGATGATTCATGTTGAAAAGTACAGAACACAGAATAGATTTTTTTTGGTGGGGGGGGGGGCAACTGTTTTACTTCCCCTGATGTGAGCAGGAGCTGTTTATTCCTGCATTCAGTTTCCTAATTCTTAACCATTTGTGCAAGAGATTTCTCTCATACAAATTTTGCCATAAAGTATTTTGAGAACTGGAGAGTCTTTCATTTATACATGATAATACCTCTGTAAACTAGAAACACAAGACACAGAAATTATATATTTTAAAAGTATCATCAAATCACAGTCCCTAAAATAATTCATCTTACCTGCATACATATAAGAACATGTAAGAACATAGTGTGCTATTAAAATAAACAGAGTATTTTTAAAAGATGGCAATAATTTCTAACTTTATTGAACCTGTTTTTCTTTCTTGCACTTTTTCAGAGATAGTTTTTCCATCCAAAACACTTCCATTAGTATTCACTCAATATTCACTAATCGTTAACCATTCCTATTGAGCTCCTTTATAAATACCTGCAACCTAGCAAAAATATTTGAAAAATATTTCAATGTTTCATTTAACATTTGCTCTTTCAAAAGAGAAACTTCTTTCATAGCTGGAAGTTATTTTCTACTTTGAAATATTAATTTCTATATACTTCAAAACTACAGAAGCAGCTGAAATCAAAACCAAGACCTTCAGAGCAATCCAAATGAAATGCTTTGATTGCCCTATGTATTTTCTTTTCTGATCACTGCCAGCAATAGTCTTGAGACTGATTTTTCTCACGCTGTTTTGAAATGGTAAAAAAAGAATGCAAACTCTTTCATATTGTTTCTCCTTTTTTCTATCCATTTCTATTCCAGGAAGAAATAGCTCACGTGAACCTAGCTTCTCAAGTGGTTCCCTCTTAAAGGTAATGTTGCAGTATATTCAGATAATCATTCTTATGTCTTCAGGGCAATATGTTACAGCACACAACAGAAGAAAATTCACTTCCTGTTAGAAAATTTAGCCTAATCTCTACAAACTGTAAACTATAAACTCTCCATATCTGTAATTCACTATCACCTCCCTTTTAATCAGATAATTTGCTGGTTTAAGTGGATGACTATTTTTGTGTCATCGTGTATACCTTTGATAAACCAAGTTAAATCACCAAAAAAGTATATGTTAATTGCAATTCAACTGAACAAAAATTTGGAGGCTTCTGAAAAAAAAAATATCCAGCAAGGCATAGAAATTAATCAGGATTTTTTTCGCAGTACTTTTACAAAACATACATATTCACAAATTTTATAATTTCTGCTTTTCCTATATCTTTAGCAAGTAATCATAGTTTACTTTAATTGCTGCAAAAATTCAAGTAGTGTGCAACATATACTGTTTTATTGAAGGCTGTATTTCAGATAAATTATCCACTTTACTATGCTCTAGGAACCCAATAAATTATCAAAAGGGTTTAAATTTAGTTAGTTCAGTGTGTTATGTTATCATGTATATAGACATCAAATTTCTCACACTTGCAGTGCTATCATCTGATTTCTTTATACATAAGTTATTACAGCATTGTTTAGAAACTGTCTCATATAAATTTAAATGTTAGTAATAAATTGTATTACAATACTAAGGCTAATACAGAATATATATTTCATATATTTCAAAAATCACTTTAAAAAAACAGTGGAAACATATAAATGAAATACCTCATGCTGACTAGGACATCTCCATCCCGAAATATAAAAAGAAGGATATTTTCTTGTGTGACATCATGGAAGTTAGCATTTTTTTCATTTGCAAAGAATAAGTCTGGCTTCCAAAGACACTTAAACATAGTTGGATCCACTGTCAGTGTATCTGAACCTCTCCAGTCATTGGGCAGTTTGAGTCTGGGGTCATTCCACTTCTGTCTTAGAAAGATGTTGACTCTATAAT
>NW_005054297.1:27875184-27896536 GCF_000277835.1 Geospiza fortis
CCCCACAGAGAAATGAAACCATCCCACCAGACTTGGAAGAGAAAAAATTATGCCCTTATTTTTCTATCACAAAGACAGTAATCACTATTCAAATTACATTACGAAGTACTATGTTTAACAGACTTTAGTACAAACAGATTACATCTCACTCATGGTTTTGAATACAGCAACTTTCCTTAAACAAAGGATCAAATTGCCACTCCAGAGTAATTTTTGCATTCCCTCAGTAAAAGCTCCTGTTACCCAGGCATAGAGAAAAGCATGCAGCAGGGCAGAGAGAGGCCAAAGCTTGACTTCACTAAATGGCTGCAGGCAGCAGGCATGATATCACATCTTTCAGGATATCCTGTGATTGCCAATTCCAGTTTACTCTTCATTTGATTGTGGCACACTGATGGCAAAATATCATACAATAAAAGCAGGAAACAGACCAGGTAGGTAATAGATTTTATACTACACACCCAGAATACAGCCTCAGACCTTCTACCAGTGATCTGGGACTATCTTGGTAACAGGAAAACTGATGACAGCTTGCAACCTAAGTACTGAGGTAGCAGGTATGAAAGGAGAAACAGAATCAGTCCCAAAGAGACAAACTCAAGGCTTTACAGAGGAAATCTCCTTCTGAAATCAGTAGGAATCTGGCTGAAGGAAGGACAGTAGTAGAGCCGTGCTCTATGAGAACCTAATTTTGCTTTTGGGGACTGGAGTAGCATGTGTCTCAGGGCAAAATGATACCCTGCACATGTTCTGTGCTTAGCAAAAGCTGTGTGCATCTGAAGGAAGAATCTGACCTAGAATGTCAGCTGGGATTTTTCAGTCTTATCTCTTAAGTCTTTTTGTTTTTTACATTTACATTTAAGCCAGTGCCTCTCTTTGATATATATGTAAACTAGGCAGATCACATACAGAGAAAAATAAAGTTATTGTTGAAAAAAGTTAAATTAAGTTAAATTAAAAGTTAAATTTAATAACTGTATGTAAGATTGTTTCTATCTCCAGTCTTCACAGTTGCCTTTTGTAGTGTGCTTTGCTTTTTCATAATTGTCTATTAGGTGCAAAATCCTGAGATAAGGGCTGTGTCTTTCAGAGTAGTGAAAACACTGCTACTGCTCTAGAATTACAGCAAAATGCTAGAAATAAGGGAGTGATGATTCTCAACATATTTTTGGTTTGTCAATGGATTCTGCATACAAACAAATTTTATAAAGTTTTTTACTCTCCGTGTCAACGACTCTCATGCATTTCTTTTGTTGATAAAACTGAATTATCTTCTGCTGTACTTACTGCATTTACTGTCCAGAGCAGGTGTCATGTTGAGACAGTCATCCTAACTTCAACCAGAAGGAGTCCACTTGGCTAAGATCTCATGCAGAATAATTTATTCTGTTGATTTGCTCTGTATAGTTAAATACAGTACCCACTTTCCTATGTCCAGTCCACCAGTTAAATTAGCCCAAGTATTTCTTTATTACACTATACTGTGTAATATTTTTCCTTACTGCATTGTAAGGAAAAGCAAAGCATCAAACCAATTACTTGTTACTTGTTGGTAGTTGATTTTGGAAAAAATGTACATAGTCTGACTCTTATTTACACAAAGACCTATGTTGTCTTGCCAAAGTAAAGAAGAAGCAAAAAAAAAAAAAGGTTAATATGAAGTGAATTTGTACTGGAAGGCTCTCATAGAGAAGCTTCATAATTGGAGGGAATTCAGGTCATTATCTCAGAAAGCATCTTTTCAATTATATGTATATAATTGAAAATCTCCTTTACTTGCTTCTTGCTGAAGTTCCCGTTCCATATGCACTTCTTCTCTCAGTGAAAAAAATTACTCTAAACCATATGAGATAAATACTGCATACCATTCATGCTGACAAGCATTACACTATTGGTTACGCTGAATCCAATTTCCCCATAAACAAGTGCATCACCCTAATTTCAAACAAAATAAGATGCCTTCTCAAAGCCATAGGCAAATGATAAGCACTGTGCAACACTTGCCTTCAGCTTACCCATTCAGTAGGAGGAGATGCTTACATCACTGAAAAGCAGAATGCACTGGCAAAATAAGAATTGGAAGTAAGATCAGGTGGATGCTACTTTATTTCCTTCCTTGCTCTATTACAAATGAACTTAAACACCAAACAATTTTAAGAACCTGAGTTCCCATTTAACTCAGAGAAAGAAAAATCCCACTAATCTAAAATGGGGAAGTTCAGGACCAAAGTAGAGACGTTGACAGGGATACTTGGAGAGGAAGGCCACCACATACTTGAGGCAATACAGAGAATGCAAAAAGAAGCAAAGAGATGTCACAATACAAAACTGTGGCTAGCCAGACAACAATGTGCAAAATCTGCTTCTTAGAAGAGCATGCACTCTTACAGCATCTGGCAGCAGTAAAGACTATGATCTGGTATAAATTTATCTTGAAAGAAGTCTGTGACCAGTCCTCTCAAATTTGCACAATGAATTTTAAGATTCAGTAAGTGTATTAGAATTAGGTTGAACAGGGACTGAAGAAGAAATCTGCATGGAGCACATGGTCTTTCTGGTGTACATTTTACAAATGTTTTTTTGAATTTGCAGAGTGATTGGCATTTTAGAGCAAAGGAGAGTCAAATAGCAACTAAAAAGGCTGAAAGTAGGGGAAGAGGATGGAAAAGACATTCATCAAAATCAGAGCTAGGAGGACCTGCCAGGTAGAAGGAAACACAGAAGCATTCTACAGGGATTTGTTTTCCCATGTAACTCCAACAGAAGGCAAGTAATTTTCAGGGAGGTTGGGAGGCATTCTAGGAAATATTTCAGAAGTCTACCAAATAGTGTGCATGTGACCAGAAAACCACCTCAGGCCAGAAAGCAAGCATAGCCTTTACATATCTCTGCAAAACAGAGCAGATAGATGATCATGAAATGCACTCATACAAAGAAAGGCAACATAATAATGTTTCCTTTTAATGAAGTAAAAAATGTCATTTTTAAGATTAAAATAAGGAAACTGAATGTTTTTTTCAGTCACGAATATTAAAAAGACCTTTCTGTAAGATTTTAAAGTAAAGAAGAAGAAAGAACTGGTGTTTTGTTGCTTGAGTCAGTGAAGAAAGGTCACACTGCAAGCAAAAACCTTGAACACAGATTCTGTAGACAGAAAGTCAGATCATCATCACAGAAAAAAAATTATAGCCCTAGGAGTATTTATACCAGAAACTCTCTATCCCTAGGAATCCTTGACTGATCATCCAGTTTAAAACAGTTTCTAAATGTGACATAATCACCCTATTATACCACCAATTCTGCAGTCTCAATAAATGTGTGCAAACTCAGAAGCAGAGTTAACATGGGATCCTTGACAAGTGGTCTAACAATAGAGAAGGAAACAAGCTACAGGATTCAGGATAAAGGGAGCTTACTGGAACATAGCAGCTGTGGTGTAAGCTCTTCTCCTTTTTATCTGTACGAATTCTGATTCTCTCTGTAGTTCACAAGGTCTTTTGCTTAGTTTTTCCAAGAAACTTGCTTGATAAGTATGGAAGCGCTGCAGTTCTCTTCAATACTGAAAACACAACATGAAAACTATCCTTTCTAAAGACAGAGCAAGCATTTGCCCTTCAGATTCTTCACAAAGTCTTGATTAAAGTGATACAGGATTCTGGGCATAGGACCCACAAAATGGGTACTCTTTGGCTTTGAAACAAAGTAACTTCAATGATTTTCTATAAATAAATTCCCTCCTTTCTTAAATCTTAGTGGATTCTACCTCAGAAGGAGCTTATTTCAACTCTTTGTTGAGGATGAGCCAACTGCATAGCTAAGAATATAATTATCACAGGACCAGAAGGACAGCAAGCAAGGTCTTCTCTCACTGTCACTCTACACATTTGTTTGCTGGCCCTTCTACCATAACCTGTCTTCCAGTCATCTGGTACCCATTGTTATTTTTCCCCACACTTCCATCACACAAAACAAGGAATCACGACTTTACCCCGACAGAGATTTTGCAAAAATTTATGAGTTCAATTATTACAGCCAGCAGTGGCTAGAGAGCAAAGCATCATCACAATAATTCATTGATTGAAAAACTCAGAAATATATTATTTCAAAGACTCTGATATCACTCCAACCAGTTTAGTAGCTTCTGGTAATTTTAGAGACAGTCTATAAATCAGTACTACTCCTGATTCTCACCAACGCCAGAGAAAGTAGAGATGCAGCCAGCCACTCTCTTCTCCAACACCAAGGAACCTTTGCAGCAGTTCTGGTACTTCTGAAAATGTCTACTTTCTGAACACAAGAGACCCCTCTGATCCTTCACCTCCAGGAAATATTTTGGTGCCTCACCCCCAGGAAATATTTTTCCTGTGATTCCAGAAGAACAAGTCTTTTCCCATTCTAAGCGATCCATTTCTACTGTCCGGTGTATTACCCAGACCAAGTACAAACCTATCCTCAAGAGAGAAGTGATTCTTGAATATCCAATGCCCACTGCAGCAGGAAGAGTTTTCTAAATAATACATGGAAGAACAGATTGACTGTTAATTTTGTCAGTGCTTCCTGTATTAGATTAAGGCAATCAAGAAGTAACCCAAATTTGACATAAACATGCTTAGCTATGATGGTGATCAGCTAGACATAGAAATCTAAATAAAAGCATAAAATAAAGTAAGGATGGTGTCTGATATTCTGAATTACAGAGGAGAGCAACACTTATCATACAGCACATCCTAGTACATTTGTGAGTGACCATATCAGGAAGGCACAGACAGGCATACATACACAGCTGTGGAGAGCATACTTTTATTTTTTGGAGGGACTGGTGGAAGCAAATCTCTCACATTCATGTTTTGTTACTATCTGAATCTGGGTGAATTGCAAAAAAGCCTCTTAAAAGTCATTTTTTAAAGCATGCAACTAATTTCAGAAACTTGAAAGGGCCATCTGGCCCAAGATATTGGATATCTTAAGACACTTATCTCAGTCCTACTTTCCTGCTCTTCCTCCCTGCCCCTCTTTAAATTCAAGTCCTCTTTTTGTTTTCAGAAATAAATCTTGTGGCCTTAGGGCAAACTTACATTTTTTCGTTTTAAAGTCACTTCCCACTAATGCCGTTAGTTGACTTACTATCATTTGCAATCAGACATAAATCTCTGCTAGCTAAAGAAACAGAAATTTCTGGCCAAGCTGCTCAAAACTGTTCCAGCCACCATTTATGTCAACTTGGAGTGGCTCTGCAGTCCTATTGAAATTTCATTAGGGTGACATGTAAGCTGGTTCTAAATTTTTAGTGGGGACTTCCAGCAACAACAAAAATGTGTTTTATTGCTTATTAGTGGTATTGTGGTTTATTGCTTCTCTGCCATTATGTGTCAGAATGATGCCTTAGTCGCAGCATTAAAAAAGCAACTTGATTTTGGGAACTGCCTCAGTGCCTTAGGTGCAACAGGTCACCAAAGAGATCAGGGAATGCCTCAGAACTCCCACTCAGTGAATGTCTTGGCTGAGGTTTCCATGTACTGGCACGACACGGTGCACTCCCCTCTTTTTTACACAAAAGGAAAACCTGATCAGGTCAGAACATCTTCAATAATGACATGCATTTTTTGGCAATCTTTTTGATAGTATTTGTTGGAGACAATGTGACAAAAAAAGATCTGCAAGTCCCAAAATATCAGAAAGTGCTTTGCTGAAGGAACTCATATTTTGAAATTGATTTTATTTCCCAAAGAAACAAACGAAGTCAAAATTCCAATAAGGATTATTTCATCCTCTTATTGACATGCTGAAATTTTCTGGATGAACTGGAAACACATTTTTATAAACTTCACTCCCCAGTTTATCTTTCCCATGCAGTAAATAAACAGCAGGAAGTCTACGGTAATTGATAGCCTATTCCTTTACTACTGCTCCTTGTATTCCATCACAATTTATTTACATCTTCAGACCCATATAAAATAAAGAACCTATACATTTCATCCTTATGCACCTCTGTTCTTTTTCTCTCATATACAGTCTTATTTGGGGTTTTTTGAATAACACACCAAGCAACTTAAGTAATAACTCTCAGGAAGATCTTCAACTCATACTGTCAAATGGGTTCTTCCAATGAACTTAAAAACTTATGGAAATTAGTCTAGCTCTTGCATCTTGGAAACCATAGATCACCTTTCATGTAAATCAGATTCTAGAGCTACAGATTCTAAATCTGTGGACATATATAGTGTGAAATACATTAATATGTTTAGGTTTACGACATAAAGCACAGTCAGACACAACTAACCCTACTAACTTAATTCTCAGTGTCTGCAACCACAAAAAAAATTTCTATTTTATAGTTCATAATCCTCAGTCTGAAGTTTAATTTAGTAAGAAAATCTCCATGGGTACTACATGAATTTAATTTCACTCTTACCATAGTTGTCTCTTGAATTGACCCAAAGCTGTTAATGAAGATGTTAACTGCAACATCGACTGGAATTCCTTTAAAAAAAATAATTCTAGTGAGCTACACAATTCAGTAAAGGTACATTATCCTTCATTTAAAGCTCCTTTATACTGGTACCACAATATCACAATGTAACTTTATCTTTTTAAGTTAGTATATATACAGTTATCAAAGTCAATAGAAATCACTAAACCTCTTTTTAACCTAGTGATAAGAAAAAGGGAAAAATAAAAATCCTTACTCCAGAGAGCTAATCTTACAGAATTCCACTGACCATATATCTAAATTAATAGTGTTTGAATTCCATGATTTTCTGTTATCTCAGAATGAATAAGCCAGTATTACTTCTGCACACGTGTAATGGATAGAGGCAATTGATATTTCTAGCAGCAGACACTTTTAACTGTCAAGGTCATAATGACACTATCATCCCAAATTACCTGTTTATGATTTATGATGAGATATTTCCTTATGCTTTAAGAGGATACCTCTTTGTGCAAGTAAGGTACATAAGCCTTTACCTGCCTGTAAAATATGACTAGAGGCAGGTAAAATTATTGCATGCATCTTTCACAGCTATATAGCCTCGGTGTGAAAGAGTTGGAAATGGTTACCAATTAACCAAGAAAAATTTCTAGAAGTCAGCAGCTGTGAAGATATTAAGATGGCCTGGATTTTTTTCTCTTTTCCACAGCCAGGATTCCTGTAGTTGAAGAGGGATGGTATGACAGCTGCTACATCTGCCCTCTGTCACCCTGCGGGAATTGATTGGCAGTCATTTAATTTGGTGTTAACAGAGAGTTATCACACAGCAAGGAGAAGTGGCCTGATAATTGAGAGAACTAATTATGGACCACTACTTTTATTTAGTACCTCTATGGTATGAATGTCAGGACGTCCACTAGATGCAGGTATATAATTTACACTGTTACAAATACTCAGTGGGTTTCTTCCTACTTTCAGCAGCAAAAGAGATATAAGAATATATGAATACTCTTTTGACAGACTAAGCAAATACAGTGCTAAGTAACATATGTTTCTTCCAATAGCATGTTTGTTTGCATAAAATATTTTTATGTACATTTAATACATAAATTCAAACTCATTCTCTTGGTCACCAGAAATCTATGAAGATAAAATTTCCCTTCTTCAGTTAAACCCATTTGTTTGGTTTGGTTTTTTAATCAGACTATTAAATTGTGATGCTTTTGGTTATGCAATAAGCACAATACTTCTTTTAATGCCTGATGCATGTGACAGAGCACCCATCACATCACTAGTAGCCAAGAGTGTACTCTCTCTTCCAGATTTGAATAGGATGTGCCATCCAAGAAAATCACTCATGTGTGAGGAACATTTTAACATGGGCAAACCACTTGTCAGAAAATGTTCTTTTTCTTCCACCTCCCTCTGAGTTAACATTACATGTCCTTCCTTTCCCTTCTGTCTTGATTCTTACCAGACTGCCAGAAGGGTTATCAAAAATATAAAGAAATCTGCACCATGCTTTGTGATTATAAGCTGATTATGCTGAAGAACAGGTAGAGAAGAGGCTGGACATTTATTCTTTGTGACAAGACAGTGGTGAAAATATATAAATTTGGTTCTACAGAGAATAAGAAAGAAGCAGTACACTTGCTGAGAATTGAGTTTAATATGTTTATAAAACTGTTAAATAGAACTGAAAATAGCCTCTTCAAAAGCACAATAAACATTTAAGATTTCCGAATTTTTCATACTAGTCATATTCATGTTAAAATATCTCTTAATGTTCATGTAATTATACGAGGAGCTTTAAAATGAAAGAGCTGTTTTATGTAAACTGCATTGCCTATATGTAATAAAATTGTCTACATCTTTTTAGTAGTACATTATTTACAGAAGGTAAATAATCTAATTCCTGAAAAGTCTAATTTGCAGCCTAACTTCTGTGAATTCTTAGAGGTTGGGCAGAGAATATGTATTTCAACTTTTTCTCCTCGTGTAAGGGTTCACACACTCTACACAGAAGAATCCTGCAACATCTGACTACCAGGAAGATGTTTAAATGGCAGAAAATGTGTTTCAATGCATTATCTATATGGATTCCTGAAGTGTGAAGCTTTATAACTAAAATATCTTTAAAGAATTTAATAATTCCATAGTTTGCTAATAGTGATACTGCTGACCCCAACTTTTTATAGTCATCTTAAAGGATGTCTATAGAGAAATCTGGTGGTTTAAAATGCTGTAAAGCAGAGTCTAACTAAAATGTAGAGATAAAAATATATTTTAAAACTTATTCTATAAATTCTATTTCTACACTTAAAAAGTCTTTTATAAAATAAGACCAATAGTAATAAAGCATCACATACTATTATGATAATGAAATCCTAGCATATTATCTTTCATTTCAAAAGGATAAATATCTTCTGCAGCTTCACACTATCTACGGAGGCTTCCATTAAAAAAAAACCAACACAAATATTTAGCTTGTGAGTATTATATCTACATAATTTTTCTCTGTGTAAAAAGAGAAAAAATTAAAATCCAAAGATTAAAACAGAGGCTGAAGTATCTGACAAACCTTTGAAATTAGGCCTTATCCTGGGATCATAGCTGAGCAATAGTCTATTCAAGATATTGCTGGTAGAATTAGCAGGTACTCTTGCAAGGTCTTCAGCTGATTGCTGCCTGTAAAAAAAAGTTCATTAGTTACTACCAAGACAGAAACAACTGCATGCTTAAACTGAAGCGATTTTAAAGTAATGCCATAAATGCCTTTTCACAAGCAAAAAAAAAGTTCATTATTTTCAGGTGCCATACTGCATAGTCTTCCTTTCCTTGAGAAGTTTCAGTATTTTTCAAGAAACTACTTGTGTAATAAACACAAATGCTCTCTGACATACTCTTAACTGTAAACTTGGAAGCAAATAAACTGCAATTCACAAATTGTTTCCTTCCCTCCTAACAAAAATATGCAGAGGGACATGATTTCTTCATCAGTAGAAAGCAGCCACCTGAACTATATTTAGTGACTGTCAGATTAGGAACCTTAGTAAATTGACAGCCACTTTGTAGGTGCCAAAGCATGCAGAGGCTTTTGGCAGTCTCCGGCTAGCACATGCCAGCTATTCCACCCAGAGCTGGAGGATTGCATAATCTCTTTGTCAAGTGCTAATAAAAGCTTTACTGGCTTTACTTGGACTCTGATTTTGCAGAGGGAATTTAAACATCTGCATTACCTTGCCATTATTGTGCTGGGTGTTAAATGAAAACCATTGCTGCAATCAAAAAAAACTGTGACAGGTAAATGTAGCTACAAGAGTACATGAAATCGAGTGTAATAAAAAGCAATATGGGTGCGTCACTGCCCTCCCCAGGTATTTTAAACACCAAGCAGGCTCATAATTGTATGTAAATGAATTTGTATATTTCCAGAACCTGTTCAGTGACTGTTTCCAGTTTTGAATTCTGTCTCATAATCACTTTTCCATCCCTTTTATGATTACTTTGCTGTCTTTCTGTCATTATAATTCAGTAACCAGGATGCCATGTAATGATAAGAGAAACACTGTACATAGGTATAATTCATATGCATCAACATTATCACCTCTTGCAAAATAATGTACAAATGTATTTGAAAAAATGATCAAGTTTATTACCTTAATGTTTTCCATAATCAGCATCAGCTGCTGTGGCCTTCTTCACCCTGTAATTTCTTTTTTTCATTATTGTCTCCTATACCAATGTCAGTTTGACAGACCTACAGGTTATTCTGTATAACAGCTAAGTTTTTTTTCTTCTCATCCTTCAGTTTCCTTCATGTCCTCTGGGATTTCTGCCTTATTTCTGCCTTATTACAATTTTTTGAAGAAAGCATTAACTCTACAGAAGGCTTTTGACCAGTTAAAAAAGAAAAACAACAAAAAAAACCACATGAATGTAGTAGACCGTAGACCTCCTGATTTCAAAATGTCCAATTATGGTAGCTCCTGTTCAGCATTTTCTTTATTGATTACTGAGAAATTAATTAATTAATAAATGTCAGCATACCATGACATTGGCATTTGATTGAAAACTGGAGATGAGACCAGAGTCTAGCCCTTGAAGAGCTTTTATTAATGACCTTACCTTTAAAAACAACTGCTTTAACTCAAACCATAAGGGCAAAAGGAATCAGATTTGCTTACTTGGTAGCACTCACTATGCATTCCCAAAGAGATTTAATCTTCTCAGTTAACATTTAACAACTAAAACATTTATAAATAAAACTATGAAGGAGTTCCCTATTATTAAAAGAATGTCAACCATTATGAAAACATGAATACATTTTATTATATCATAGCCTCCTTGATACCCATTGAGCATTTTATTGATCAGGAAAAAAATAATCATATTTCTGTTTTCTTTGTTGTATTCAGGATATTTCTGAAACCTAAAGCTATATATCTGCTTAGCTAGCTAGCTTAGCTTAGCTTTTCTTGTATTTGCTTGATGTTATAAATGAAGAAAAAATTATGGCAATAAAATGGCACTAAAACCTTGAAATTTTGACTACTAAACAGTAATTAGCAGGATAAGTATGCATTCCAAAAACTACACAGAGATGCACCTACCAAGAAATATGTATCCAGGAGGATACCTTAAACTATAACATACAGGAAGAGAAAAGAATTGTGGAGCAGCATTAAGTGTCTGCAGTATATAATTCCCCACCTACCTCTTGCAGTAAACACACTATAACCTCTGTGATCTGTAACAACCACATAGGTGAACTAATTGTTCCAGCAGAACTTCTCCAGAGATAATTGGTCTTCTAATAAAAAAAGGAAGCATTTACTTCTAGCAACATATGTTAACTTCCTGTTATGTATACAGGTCTGCATGTTCTGTATACATTAATCCTCTGCTACTTTAATATTAGAGCAATTAAAAAAGGAATATGTGTTCTAACTCTTTTCTTAATAATTGACAAATTCAAACAATCCTCCCAGGGCTGAGTTTATAAGTTTTTATATTTTACTTAGAATTGGATCACTATGCAAAAGAATTAGTTTATTTCCTCATTTGGTCAGGCAGCTGGACTAAATGATCATTGTAGGTCCCTTCCAGCTGAAATGTTCCATTCCATTCTATTCTATTCTATTCTATTCTATTCTATTCTATTCTATTCTATTCTATTCTATTCTATTCTATTCTATTCCAATTCTGTAATTTTGAGATGTGCTTGGTTTTCAGTGATGACCTTTACCAATGAAGAGGTTGCTATAGAAATATCATAAACCAGTTTTGTATGCTTTTTTTGCTGTTACCACTAGCTGGACAAAAGGAAAATAAAAGATAAAGATTATTTTCCATTTTCTAAAAAAGAGCAATTCAGAAAAGAATGTTCATTTAGCTATTAAAAAGGCAGGCAAACATTCTGTATGCTGCGTTTTATCAGATACAGAAAGGTTCATGCCACTGCTTCCTTGTAAGTCTCACATATTAACATCTAAAACATCTACATCAGATGTCTACAAAAACTACATTTATAAAATAATCTCCTTAATACTGAAAATAAGATTTCTTTCTAAATTATGTATGTCCAGTACAATGCAATATGAAAACAAATCCAAGCAACAACTAATGAACAAACTTAAATACTTTTTTTTTATTTTTTGTCATGGGTTATACAAAAAAGTTCATTAAATAGTGAAAACAGTAATCTGAACTACACAGGATAACATGGGCATATAAATGAAACACAAATGTTCATAAAAAGCAATGAGTAAGAGGAATAAACTGGTAGCTTTGTGAGATCTGAGCTGTACTGCAGAAGTATATTAATACAAATATCTGTTCAGGTTGTTTGTTCAAAAGCCATCCAAAAATTGGGCAAAGGAGACTTATTGCACTGGGAAGGCAGTGATGGGAAGAACAATGCTGGTAAAGAACACCAGAATCACATCTTCCACAAGCCCTTGGGTTGTGTTTTGAACTTAAGTGTAGAAGTGCATTTGTCCTTGCTTATCTAAGAACCAAGTGAAATACAATGACATTGGCTGCTTTGAATTAGGAGGACAAGCATTGAGATTCAGTAATTGCTACTTTTAAAGGTCACTTTGAATGAAGTCGTTAAAATAGCTACTGGGAAAAAAAAGCTCTGCTGAGTATCAGTCATATTTTCACTGTGGTTCTTTTACAGCATTAAACTACCATCATTGAACAGCACACAAGGAAACTTCTCCACAATGACTGAATTTCCTTTTGAGAGCCTTGCTGACCAAAATGCCTAAATTTCACCTGGAAATCAATACATCCTTGGGGTGAGTTAAGAAGTTAGCCACACTTTTGGAGTGACAGATGAGCCGAAAGACCTAATAAGAGAGTTAATGGGATGTATTAGGTGCTTGGATAAAGAGGTTGGAACTATTAATGTGAGACATTTACCTACAGCCACAACCACCCCTGCTTAACTAGCCATTATGGAATGAATTAATGAGAGGCATATTTGTATATTACATAAGACAAAAAGGATTTGAGCTGAGATCTGCCTTTCTAGAAGAGTATTACTCCAGTGTGCTAAAGGTTGAGTCCCACATAACAACACACATACCGAGAAGGTATTTACCATTTTTTCTAATTCAACCTCCAATTTTCCCACTTGTAAAACACTGGTAACTTTGATTTCCACCAGCTGCAGCATGTATTTTAATTTTAATGCATTCATTTCAACCTGTGTTGAATGCATGTGGCGCTGATGGAAAGCATTAAGAAACAGGAATGTAGCACTCTTCACAGTAGTGCATGACTTCTAAGCAAGATACAGTGCTTAGAAGCAGCAAAGGATAAAGCAACAGAAGCCTCACAGTTGCTATGAAGAAAATTTAAAAGCAAGTAATTGTAAACCTAGAACTTTCCCTACCAAAAAATTTTACCTAAGTAACAATTTAAAAAGCCCACACCACCGACATACAAAATACCCAAACCCAAAGTGATTTTTCTGTCTCTGAATATTTATTCAGAGATAGAAAATGGAAAACAACCAGCATTCTTGTATACACAGAAGTATCTTCACTTCTTCAAACAGTGTCCTCACAATCCAGAGAGAAAACAAGGTACAGTTAGTCTTTTGCTATAACATCCCTGAGTGAAATGCCTGATCTTTCAGAGGTTACATCTGAATCAAAGAATTGCTTTACATACTGTATTTCAACGGACATGCAGTAAGGTGTTCATCTCCTCTTCCAATGCAGCTCTACACCTTTTATCACTGCCTTTGAAGATCATGGCCAACATTTTAAGTTGATGGCAACAGGTAATTATTTTCATAATTCACTAATCAAAATCCAGAATTTTAGATAAGCAAATATGCATGACAAAAGGAAGCATGTATTATACTTGGTTTGAAATTTATATAGCTTTACATTTGTGTTAGGCAAATGTGTCAAAAGACATTATATCTCTATAGGTCATCATGACATTTATTCTCTCAGAGCACACTGAAGTTACAAGGAGTCCTTTCCACATGCAGTGCTACAGGAGGAAAGAATATAAAAAATATCCTATACAAACAGGAAGGAAAGTATTTTCATAGTTCTAAATTACTGACAGATAAAAATACATGATGGAAACTGACATTGTAGTCATATAACATGGCTGTGTACATGTGAGAAAGATAAAAATAAGTATGGGAAACATAATATCCCACCATATATTTTAAGTCCAATTTTCCTGATATAAACTATCAGTGTTCTGATTTGCAGGCATTTGATTTTTTGAGTGCAATAACTCTAAGCATAAAAACAAGTTAATACATATCAATGACATACTATATAACTCTTCTGAGTGATCTCTCTAATCTCTAGTATGTTTAAGAGCTACATTTTCAAACTGTGCGAGGTGACTTGTCTATTCCTAAGAAGATTCATTACAATTACTCCAGTGAAAAGTAGTATCACCAATTACACTAAAACTATGGAACTCTGAGTCACCATTTATATGCCTTCACAAATGAAGTTGATAGCTAAACACCTAAAATGAGATAGGTAGCTTCAGTACTGAAATTTGGAGGTAGTGCAGAGTGGTGAAAAAAAGAGAAAGGTTCCTTCATAGCTAATTTTGAAACAGAAACCCAGATTAGGCACCCTGAATTTTGAACTGCGAGTTGAGGGGGTGAAACAGCTCGTCTTTTATCTCATGTTGTAGATAGAACAAAGAGAATAGTCTCCTAATGTGGACATGAAGACAACCTTCCTGCAGTTAGGTAGTGTCAATAGCTGTTAGTGTCACTTCTTCAGTCCTTGTCTTCCAGAAACCTCTTAAATCCAGCTTTGGCTTCATAATTCGCCATTCCCAGGGTTAGACACCTTAACGAGTGTTTATATGGGAATCTGAAGTGCCTTATTATTCACTAAACTTGAGGAAAGCAAGCTGGTTCATCTGCCTGCCACAGAGCTGACAGACCCCAAACCAACAGAGCCAGGTTAGCATGGTATTTCACCCAGCCTGAACTAGTACTGCTCTCAGCAATGTGGTTTTTTGCTAAAGTTAGCTTGCTTGCTCCTAGCTTAGGCATCTCTGCATCACACCAAAGTCACCACCTGTGACCCTTGCACATAATGGGTGTCTTGTGGCGTCTTGATATAGCATACAGATGTAAAACAGGATAAGCATCCACAAGTTTAAGCAACATTTTGGAATTAATTTATCTACATCTGTTCCATACCCCAATATTTTCTTTCCAAATGCTGTAAATATGGAGACAATATAAGGACCTTGGTAAAATCTAACCACCTGCATGGTGGTATAAGTGGAGATATAAGAGGAAAATATAAGTTGAGATACATTCTATATAATTTGCCTTGACAACAGAACTTAGACCTATGGTTTTGCTTGGGCTTGGGTAAAGATGGTGCAATTCAACCCACAGATCCAAGTTTTTTCTCAGTCTGGAAGTTGTATAAGAAATACAAAGTCTGTAACTTTTCCACACAATTTTGGTGTCTTGCCACTCCAGTGTTGAGAACGGAGCAAACGTTGCTCACTGAGAGGGAAAGTTACTGAACGAGAACCAGTCTAACATGCTTAACTACTGCTTTACAAGATAGCTTGGGTTTTGCTTATACAGCTTTACCTTTTATTGCCCACCACATTTGACCATTTTGAAAACAAATTCGCAAACCTTCTGGAATGTGGCCCTATCTGTCTGGGATCACAGCTTTCCATGAGAGTTACATGATACAGAATAATAAAAGCATTCACCAACTGCTGTTACTAAAGGGCAGAAGAATTTTTATAGGAACAAGGCCTGGGCTCCGCGAAGTACTTATCATTGGAATGACTGTCAGATGTATCTTCTTCCACAACCAAATTCAGGCTTTTCTTTCAACGTCATTCTACCTCCTCCCACAAAGTGTATAAACCCTTCCACCACACCTACAAATGAAAATGTTCACAGACTTATCAACAGTGTCTTCTAGATGATGGGAATGAAGAGAGACATGATGCTGCTTTCCCAGCAATTACATTTTGGGGTTGATCAGATACAGATAGAGAGGTGATGTATACCCAAAAACTTGATAAAAAAGTTACAGTTCGCGAAGAAGTGGAGAGGAGCCACGGTGTAAAATATATTTTGAACTTTAGTTTTAGTAGGAAGGGCATGACAGAAGCCTTAAGTTAACCAACAGAAATTTGAGGACAGAGTTTCATACAACTCTGCTTTAAACACATCAAAGCCTTTTTTCCCTAGTTCCACAGTCTTTTGTTGTTGTTTTTTAAAAGAAGCTGTTTATCTGTGACCTTTCTAAGCTTCTGCCTGGCAGATGGCATAAGCCATGTTTTCTGGAGGGCTTAGAGGGCCATTTCACAGTTTCTGAAGTAGCTGATATGCTTTGTTCAATACAAGCCAAATATGATTTGTACTCCTGCTTTGTGCATAAAAAAGGTCTCTGTAGATATTATACAGTATTTAGTAAATCATCCCCAAGGATATAAATCTCCATGTGGACAAATGCATAAAGGTGAAGAGAGATGCTGTTTTCAAAGCACAGTCCTGCTATCCAGACAAAAGGATGAGATTTAGGGACTGAGGTTTTGCATTCAGCATTGCTGTGGCATTAGGGATGCTGAGAGATCTTCAGAAGTGAAAGCTGTGCAAGTGAACAGCTGAGTCATCCTAAAACTATAATTAACAGGGATAGCTGTGATGATGACCACAGTCATTACTGGTTTTGTTAGCTGCTATGTGACACTCTTACTTTTCTATTTCTTCTCTAATACTGTAATAACCAAGCTTCCCTTTCCTTATAATTTCATTTGTCTAGAGATCTTGAGTAGTTTTGAGTAGACACCTTCCAGGCTGCTAAGGATTGTGGAAGTAACAGCAGCAGCTCAAACACCATAAAATAACTGAAGTGTTTATTATGGTATAACAAAAGGAAAAACATTTTTCAGCAGTCCTCTAAGTCACAGCTAACTGTCCCACATGTTTAAGAGAAGGTATTATGAGGAATTATGAAGAAGTTAATAATAGCTAAGTAACAAAGACTGTGAGCAGGAAAGAGATCAAGTAATTTAATCCATCTGCAGCTGTATAAAAATCATCTGTATTAAGTATATAAAATTTCAAAATAAGCTTTGTTAACAGTAACACACTTTTTTTTCTCGAAGGGGTAGGCCTGATTTTTTTTTAAGATTTTCCATGGAAACAAAAGGCAAAAGTTTTGTTACTAAAGCTTTGTATTTCATTGCACTTTGTATCTGTGGAAGCCAGTTTCTCAGATTTATGGTGTAAAACTCTCTATTATAACATTTTAGGCCCAGTATGTCAATTTCTTTGTTAATCAACAAAGATTCAGGAATCAGAAAGAAGTATAATTATTCTATGTTTCACTTGGAAAGCCTGAGGTAAGAAGGAAAATTATCTAAATGCAGGATGTGAAATCTTACATCTGTTCTGAGAAAGCATTAAATCAAAGTAAGAACCAAATGATTAAGCATCAGTTTCAATAAACTCTTCAATAAAAACTGGGGAAAAATAGTTTCAAGAATAAATGAAAATAAGATGGCAATTAAGCCACTATCACACAATGCACTGAGAAGTACAGCATCATGAATAATCACCAGGGTTTGCTCTAAGATACAAAACAGAATTTTCCTGATTTAAGGAAGCAAATATCTGTTTATGAGACAATAATGAACTTTTTATGGGGTTTCTAATCAGCTTTTTTTCATCTTATCCTAAGAGTAGTTAATTTTATGCCAGAGAGGTGCATTTGGCAAAAGGCTTGTATTCTAGAGGGCCGTAAAAGGAAAAGTTCAAGCGTGCTTAATTTTTATCCAAACAAATTCACTATAAAGTCCCAAGCCAATCTTGTAGCCATCCATTTCTTAACATCAAATTAAGAAACTCAGGCAGTAATATGACGTTCAGTATAAGGTTTTCCTAAATAATGATTTGCATAGATTTGGATTTCATTATAAAATTTGCAAGAGAAGACTGCTCCATATACAACTACTAAGGCAGTTTTTTACTCTCTTGAAGAATTAAAATTTAGCTTTTCACATGCTGCAAGGAGATAAAAGGCAATAATTTGTTACAATTAAGCTTTAAACTTTATTGCACCAGTAACCAATGCAATTAAAGGTGGATTAAGAGTTTAACTTATAAATGTACATTTACATTAGAAATTTGTACCATTCAATTTTATAAATAATACAATTTTTTTGGTTAAAAAATAAAGTGCATTCTTCTAAAATATTTCTTTCATAATTACTAGGAAATTTTTCATTTAGACACTTCCTTGAGTAGTTTTAGTCAACCCTTATAGTGTCACTTGATTCCCTCTCCACTGCATTGTGTTTTGGTTAGGTTCTGAGGAAAGATTGTTTGCTTTTTTCACAAAGGAAAAATTACTACTAGTAGGCAACCTCTTTTACAACACAGAGTGCCAACAAATCAAGAAGTTTTGTGAAAGATCATTTAAAAAATGCTGATGATTGGAAGTTTGCCAACAGCAGCCTGAGTTAAAAGAGCATTGGGCAGTTTCTCTGCCAGACAGAGTTGATTTTCATTGCTCATTCACATGACAGGTCTTCTAGATTCCAGCCACAGAAACAGCAACCCCACTATTACAAGTGGTTGTCTCTCAAGCTGTGAACTTCAGCCAAGTGAGATATAGACAACTTGGTCATTATTCAGGAGATCAAACAGGATCATTGCTACAGCAAATCTTGCCAGCAGCACTGCACAGTGGATCAACAAGTACTGGATTCACCAGTATTTTTGCAGACAGATTCAACTGGAAAAGTACCACTTTGAAAATGATAGCACGTATTCAATGTTTTTTCAAGTGTATTGGTGACAAATGACATAATATTTAATGGTACCAAGAAATACAGGGCTTAAAATAAAAACAAACAAGAAAAATCTACTCACTTACAAAGATAAAATGACATTGCTGTTTTGAATCTGCTAAGACTAAGTCAAGAACAGGGGGAAATGTTGGCTATTTAAAAAGACCATGGAAGACCTGGATTCAGTTCCCAGCTGCCTAACTCACTTTCCAAGGGCTTCTGTTCTGATGCCTGTGCTGGGAACCCTAACATTTCTCTCCTTGTGACAAACTCTCACAGTAGCTCAGACCAAAAGCCTCATCCAGAACTCAACTTAACTTTTAAAAGGGAAAGAATAAGTAGGGGTAATTTCAGATGAGTTATGATCACATTTGAGACATATCTTAATGTATTCAAATCTAATGACCAATATAATTTTTTAGGTTTGATATAAAAAAACGAGAAGGAAGACATGCACCATATGTTTCTACATTCTAAAATTTGAGGTTACAAATAAACATCACCATCGATGTTTGAAAAGAATGGAAACTTTAAAAAGTACTACTTGAACAATGCTTCTGTCTGATTATTCCACTTTTACTTTGTCTTTTCTTTGGAAAAAGTTGATTAATGTTAAATAACCAGTCTAACATTCTGTACCTCTTCTTTTACGGTCAAAGAAGAAATATGTTTTAACTTTGTCTAAACAATTTTAACATTTCAGTCATAGCAATTTTCTACACTTACTGGCAACTTATCACAGTCCATCAATCTTTTCTTCAGATATTTACAACGTAACACTAAAAAATGAGTAAGGCTGGCCAAGAAAATTCTAAAAATAGCACTCACAAATAAAATATTGTCCTATGGATCACAGCTTAAATTGTGGTAGGCATTAGAAAGAGGGAGTATTTTTAATATCAAGTAATCATAGGTGTCTAGAACACATCCTCTATTCAACTGGACAAGCACAGATTATAATTTCTGTATTTTTACAGGGAGATTATTCAATAAGGGCATACTTTATAGCAACAATCAATACATCCACCTCCATAAAAGCTATAGAATTATACATGATTGATGAAAGATGCTGAAGATCTTAGTCCTATTCAACATGCACCAAGAATATGTGTAGGACAACCCTTCTCTTACAGAACTAGCTAACCAGAAGCTGAATTTAATCATGACAATTTTGAACCCTCCTTGCTTTCCCCAGTACACCTGTGACATGATGCTAGACAGCACAGCACTATGAGACCATGCTACTGTGAACCCATAAATAGCAAGGCACTGGGTTGAAATCCACCACAAGAAAATGAACAATTACTGTGGCTAAGATTTTCCCTTGCACTAAAACAGAAGAACTGATGCAGAAGGAACACAATGACAGATGCTGGTCAAACCCATTCCCACCACAGACCCCATCCTTTCCGCAGAAAGCACCACCTTCTACTTCAATTGCCACATAATTTCCACTGCTAAAAACAAGGCAGGATCACCATCATACAAAAGCATAAAAGAAAGCAAGAACATACGATGGACATAGATATTGCTTCTTTTTCCCTTTTCCTTTCTTTGAAGACTTCTCTTTGGAATAGACTTCTTCAACCCATAAGGAGAATGAGATGAAACATAAAATTGCTAGTAAGAACTTCATCTTGAAAGTTACGCTTCAGAGAAATCTTCAGTCTGTGGTAAAAGAAAGCAGTTTATGTTAGTAGGGCTGGATATGGCAAAAGGAAATACATACCTGCAAAAAGTAAACAAATATTTCATGGGAATTGGGTTTTTGTTGTCCTTCATTGTCCTGGGAGAGAGAATCTGTTCACATGTATCCCTGACATGAAACTGACTTAGGCAATTTCCAGAGAGTCAAGTAGCTTCCCAAAGTTGAAACTGACAGTAAGGAACAGATTTAAAGGCAGATCTGCTTCAGTGTGTTTAAGAAATGTTATGTCTTTCAAAGACTGCCTAACCAAAAATATTCAGAAGCTTGGAAAGGGGCTCCTCACCAGAAATGTATCAACTGCATTAAATACAATGTCAACCAGTCATGTAGCAAGGCAAGGAACTGCAAGCTCTCTGTGACCTTGCACAGATAAAATAGCAACCATTTCAACGCTGGTTATGACAAGAGGTTATAAATACAATTTTATGTACAGAATTTAAACACACCAATTTTGCATGAAGCATTTCCACTGCAGAGCCAGCACTGACAGGGCCTTGCAAAGATGACTAAACACAACCAGCAATACTATGCTTTATTGCATCGTGCTCAGCGTAATATTTAAACTTCTCTGGGGCAAAAGCATGTACCCCAAAGGCCAGGAGATGATTCTGTGTTTGGCCAGAGGCAGCCCCCCCTGCCCCTGGCCACAGCACTGCGGCACCCAAGGCATTTCCCATTTGTTTGCCATCCTACACATAATTCCCAAGCATTTCCTTGGGCCAACAGAAATCTCGCAGACGTCTCAAAACCTGCTGCATTTTCCACTTTTATTTATTTGGATTTTTCCCCGCACTGTTTTCAAAGAGTTGTACCTCTCCCTCTTTTCCCCCACCTCCGGGAGGTACCGGGATGCTTCGGCTGCCCCTTTCCTGGGA
>NW_005054297.1:27897135-27940975 GCF_000277835.1 Geospiza fortis
GGCACCGGCCGGCCGGTGGGAGGTGGAGAAGGGGGTAGCGGAGCGGAGCATCCTCTGGTCTCTGGCGAGAGGAGAATGCGTTCGATAGTGGTGTTGGGAGATACCTAACGGAGTTGGCAGGAACAACAGAATATTAACGGAGAGGGACTGAGTAGAATGAGAGGAAGAGGGAGTGCAGGCTTGCACAGGTGAGTGGAATGGTGGATCAATGGGCCAAGGCCAGTTGTATTCAACAAGGTCAAGTGCAGCATCCTGCCCTTGGGACGCTACAACCCCCTGCAGGGCTACAGGCTGGGGGAGTGCGACTGCAAAGCTGCCCAAAGGACTCTGGGGCTGCTGATAAACAGCAGCTGAACATGAGCCAGTGTGTGCTCAGGTGGCCAAGAAGGCCAATGGCATCCTGGCCTGGATCACCAATAGTGTGGCCAACAATAGTGTGACCAGGGCATTGATCATCCCCCTGTACTCGGCACTGGTGAGGCTGCACCTCAAATCCTGTGTTCAGTTTTGGGCCCCTCACTACAGAAAGGACATTGAAGTGCTGTAGAGAGTCCAGAGAACTCTGGACCAAAGACCAGACTCTGGTGGATGGTCTGGATAGTAAGTCCTATGGAGAGCAGCTGAGAGGTGGGCATGTTTAGCCTGGAGAAGAGAAGGCTCAGACAAGACTTTTCAGACTTTTCTGCTCTCGACAACTGAAAAGAAATTGTATAAGGGTGAGGATAAATTCTTTTTCCAGCAGTCCCTTACAAGGCCTGGGGAAGGGGCAGGAGGCATCCCAGGACACCTGGGTGGGCAGGGAGAACTTGCCAGCCCAGCTTCCACTCCGCACAACCTTATCTTGGCAACAGCACAGATGCAACAACAGCTCCAGGCTGATGTAGGGCCGGGGCATAGGCCCAGCTCTCTGGGATGAGGACCACCTCCTTTGCTCTTTTATTGTCCCACAAGCAGCCAGAGAGATGACTCTAGCATTGCTGATGCTCTCCTGTTTAGATATAGCCATAAAGGTGGAAGTCATTCCTGTCTGGCCTCTGCATGCAGGTGACAGTAGGATATGGCTGAGTTGCTATGTGCTCCAACTTGGCATGTCACAGTATGAGCCCATGTGAGAACCTTCACACAACACACATGGAAAGCTATCAAGGAAAGGACAAGATGTGCTGCCATCAGCTTGTAGTGAGGACTACCTTGTTTAAGTGTGATTTTTAAAATTTCAGGATCGTTGAACTCAAACATTTGTATGCACACTTTATACTTGCAGCAGCACATCTCCATCATTGCCAACATTTTCCTCCTAGAAGCTTGCCTTCCCTCCCAGCTTTCTTGGGCTTCCCCAGACACCTTTTACCCTGGGATGTGGCCATGGTCTGATGGTTTTCAGGGTGGTGGGAAGAAATGCCAGGAAGTGCATGTGCCACAGAGGCAGATGAGGGGAAAAATGGCAGCTGCATCCCCAGGGAACCAGCCTTGGAAGCCAATGTCCTGATCTCACATCCAGGGTTCCCAGGAAAGACAAAGGGTTCTCCCAATGGCAGCAACTTCCTGCTGCTCTTGGAGAGGAAGAAAACCAAGCTGGCCTTGCTGCAGGGAGCAGTTCTTCTTCGTTCATTCCCTCTCCTCATGTTCCTGAGCAGTCACAGAGAGACGCAAAGAAGCAGCTGGTTTTGAGCTTTTTCCGATGAACTCCTTGCTCACAAATGTTAAGGTTTGTCTCCAGCTGTCTGGAGACACAGCAGTACCAGGATGATCAGAATGGGCACTCCACCTAATTTTTTTTTGTCTGCTGAGTATGGGAAGGTTAGACTCTGTCCTGAACTGCTAAATGTTTCTGTATCTGCTGCTGTGTCCACATTAGAGGGCCTGTAAGTCCCAACACAGCTCAACTCACAGGCAAGGTCTTTGTTTTCTAGGTACAAACCCACCAAATAACATAGCAGGAACCTAAAAGTCTCAGCAATTTCTACAGTTCACTGTCTCCTCTGGAAATGTTGCCTCTCCAAAACAAAAACTTCCCTAGGGGACAGATAAGACTCTGTGGCTCTATGTCACACTTGCCAGTAAAATTTCTTCCATGACTTTGTTCAAAGACTGTTTCTTTTATCTGGGAAGAGTTTAGCAGAAGCATTTTTCTATTGCAGCTTCTTTGAAGCAGCGCATGTTGTAACACCTGATGCTGGGGTAAGGGACCAGCTGTGTGCCACAGCCCCTGGGGTCCCTGCCAGCTCCCCAGCCTCTGCCACCCCATGGCACCCACCAACTCACACGCCAAGGAAACCTTCTCCTCTCCATTTCAGTTTTGCTGTCCTTTTCCACATGTGCTGGGCTTGGCACCACTTCCAGGTCATAATTCACCTACAAGTGGGGAGTGCCTAAAGGACAGGAGCAATTGCTTTGGCAGCTTCCCTGTGCCTGCCAAAACATTAGGCACATGAAGGAGAATGGCAGCTCCTTCTTGGTTCTGCTTTCAGCTGGGATGACAATTTCCAGTCTTTCAGCTTTCACAACCTCCATCTCCTCAGCCAGGAAGGCTGTAGTTAAGCCACATGCCTGGGCTGGCTCTGGGGCAGAGCTGCCCATGCAGAACTGAGACACCAAAAGCCCCCACACTGGCTCCCAGTTCCATATCCATCCCTCACCCACACACCTGAAGAGGAGAACATGGCAGCAGGAAGCAGATGGCAGTGGAGAAGGCTAATGATTAAATTCAGAACTATTTTCTGTTAGGAAACTCCAACTTCTACCTCCAACAACAGCAAACCTGTCTGGGGCTTAGCCCCATGCACTGGGACACACAGGAGAAGCTGGCATGTCTCAGAGGATGCAGAGCCCCAGCCTTGCTGGCAGGGAAGATCCCAGGACCTGTTCTGTGGTGGACAGTACCCCAAAGTGATAAAAACACCTCAGTTCACAACATTCCATGTGAGCTTCAGCAAAGGAATCACTCCTCTAGCAATCAGCCACAGCACATGCTGGGCTGAACAACTGGTTGTTTTCTAGTACCAAGAAACCACATCAAAAAATAAAGGGAAGTATATATTGCAGCCCAGACCAGAACAGTTCCTATTTCAACCCAGCCAGAGCAAGACTCACAGAGGCTGAGATAAGGTTGAGAACTTATCCTGTGATAAGTTCTCCCAGGAAGAAAGGGGAATAAAAAGCAGGTCACCCCAACCTTCCATAGGCATGTTTCCTGGTGAGGGAATGCATGGAGAAAATAAATTTTTACAATAAAAAAGAGAGAATTAGTTTATTCTCCTTGAGCAAAAGAGTTTTGTGTAAATGTTTTCCACTTTTGGCAACAACCAGAGTTAGATATTTTGGCTGGATACCCTCCACTTGCCTCAGCAGGGGCAGCAGCTTTTTGTCCTGACTTGCTGAGAGCCTGATCTGCCTCTGCCAGCTGCCCTGGCCTGGCTGCCCTTGCCCCACCATGGCCCCCATCCATTGCCAGCCAGACATGGTGGCACCATGGAGCAAGTCCTGGAGCCTCCATCCCACTGCTAAGGGCAATCTCATCCCTTCCATCCCTTCCCAGCCCACAGGATGCTTTTCAGAAGCTTGGAAAGTGTGAACCCACAGGGTGCTCATCCCTCTGACTTGCCCTGCCAGGTTTCAACTGCCCCCAGGCACATGGATTCTTTCTTAATTGCTGCCTGCATTTCCTTATAATTTCTTTTAATCCCCTTCCTTAATTTCCTTATAAATTCTTTTAATTTAATCTTATAAATTCTTTTAAATTAAAATTCTTTTAATTTAATCCTTATAATTCTTGTAATTGCTGGGGACACAGAGCTGCTTCCATTTATATCCAGAAACATTTAATTTCCCTTTTCACTTGCTCCCTCCCTCCTTTCCACTTCTGTTCATTTGCCTTTTAAGCAGATCTCTACTCAAACTGGCACTACATCACTTTTCATGACCCAGATGTTTGACTGCTTTTCAGTTCTTCTTAAGTTACATTCCTCCTAATGCTGTCATCTTAGAGCACTTGCTACAGACTCAGGAAAACTAGGACTGGGGCAAATCTAAGTCAGAAGGGAGTGAGGAAGAAGGCTTGCTTTGGGCAGCAGGATCCATCTCAATCCATCAGGTACAGGCATTGGCAAGAGCTTCCTGATCAGTGCAATGCAGTGAAAATTCTGTAAGAAAAGGCCTCTTCTTCTGCCTCTCACCCTATAATAGCAGTCCAAGGTCACAGACAACTGCTTTCCTGCCTTGGCAGGCCAACAGGGACAGAATAATCACTCCATCCCCTCACTGCACACTTGCAAGAGGAAGCCAGAGCTGTCATGCGTGCAAGGCTCTGGAGGACAGCCTGCACACCTTTCAGATGTCCTATTGCAGAGCCAGCCAAGCTGGCAATGCCCAAACAGGAAGAAATGGAGAAAACAGCCTCATGAGAAAGCCTTATACACCCAAGCCAGTTGACCATGAGTAATGGTGCAGCTTCTGCTGATTAGTTTTAGTCATATCAGTTTGTATTTCAGAGATTCTATTGAAGTGAATAAAACACCATTTTAGTAGTAAATGAATGTATAGGGGAAGGCACATGTCTGTCTCAATTTTCATTGTATTTCAGAGTGCAGTGGTAGACTTAACTATCTTTCCTCTGCTTGCAATTGCTGCCTTGTCAAGAGTTGGGAATATCTAACCATGTTAAATTGTCTAATTCAGGAATAATTCCCATAAAATCCTGATCTTGGACAATATTCACTAGAAAATTCTTGTGTAAACCAAATGCAAGATATAACAAGACATTTCTTAATGATCAGCCCAGGGACTTTAGTTGTTTCTTTAGTTTGCAGTAGTAGAACATGGACATCTGAAGGTCCAGCTCTGCTGTTCGATCCCACAAAAGATACTTTGCAGCTGTAGAAGATAAAATTTCTTTGGGTTTATGGCTCTTTTTAGTCTCATAAAGGTATTGAATTTTGTGCAATAACACTGTATGTGTCTATATTTCAAACAGCTTGTTCAAACTTTTGATTTTTAAGTGATTTATACCACATTTAAAATAATAACAATAACTTAAAAAAAAAGGCAGAGGACTCAGAGAGTAGTCCTGTGTGTTTTGTAAAGGCACCTGAATTAAAATCAGATTATGTTCCTGCAGAAGGAAGAAAAGTAAGGGAGCAAGCAGACTGGCTTGAGTGCTCACTAGAAAGCAGAAAAACCACCTAGGAAAAAATGATTACAGGTTCTTTAGCCACAAACCTATCTAATTCATAAAGAATCAACTTTACTAGAGGATGAATTATGATTGAAAAACAAATTTCTAATGTCAAATAGCTGACCAAATTTTATTGAAGCCTTTACCAAACCTTTTTCAGGAAAGCAAATACATATTTTTAAATTTCTATTAACACAAGGACCCATACCTTGGTTTTCAGACTAATTCAGTTAAAAATCCAGGCAAACAGAAGATCCAAATCAAATGAAAATCATATTTCATTAGTTT
Source organism: Geospiza fortis (assembly GCF_000277835.1). Classification (NCBI taxonomy): domain Eukaryota; kingdom Metazoa; phylum Chordata; class Aves; order Passeriformes; family Thraupidae; genus Geospiza; species Geospiza fortis. The sequence goes on from NW_005054297.1 coordinate 27,902,597, forward strand.
CAATGCTCACCAAAGTTGTTTTTCTTATAAATTGAGTTGATTTAATTTACACAATTGAAAAACACAGTTTTAGAAAGGATTTATTGTTCTCCAAACTTTGTAATTATAAATGGTTTATTTTAATCACCTGTCACATCTTGATGGCTATGGTGAGCATCCAGAAGATTTAGAGATTTACAGAGCACCTAAGAAAGACTGATTTCCAAAGGATGATGAAAGCTCTTTCTTTTTCTTTCCTTCTCTACTATTGTAATGAGTATACATCATTGTAGGAAATACAGACATAATAGGTATTTGGTATACAAGGTTTCTCCCATCTGGCACAAATGACCAGAACTGCGGAAGTAACCTGATTTTATTTCTTTGAAACGAAGACTAATGATTTTATACTGAAATTTGAAGTGGCAAACCCATCAGCAAAAAAAAAAAAAAAAGCAAACAGATGAACCATCAGATGAAGAAAATTATAGTCTGTCTTCCTTAATGTTCCAGTTCTCTCATCTCTCTCTCCTTTACAGATACTGAGTATGACAGATGATCCTTACAGGGTCGTTGTGGCAACTCTGACTGGAAAATTCAGAATATTATGCCTTGGTGGAGGCTCTAAAATTAAGACTTTTGAGAGACCTGCACACACAATTAAGTGTCTCATTTAATAAAATTAAATGAGGAAATTGTTAGAAACCTGTGCCCCTTCAAACATGTTAATGCTGGTAAGTATATATGTGTATATATATATATATATGTTAGGTTTTATGTATCTGATAGACAAAGAGCTTGTCAAAACAGCAATTGCATACATTGATCACAATAGACATGGTTATATTCATAAGATGAATATTGAAGCATATTCATATTATGAATATTACATATTAATATTATGAATACAGGAAGCAGCCATGTCTAATTGCTGTCATGGATTTATAGAAAGTTGAGATCATCCAGGATGCTGAAAACATGTGTTCCCTGCAGCCTTATGCATTTTATTGCTTACATTTACTATGTAGCTATTCCCTTGCTGACAGATCTCCATGTGCAAACCACTGTCAAGCTGTTTGTATAACTTTATGATTTTTTGCCCCATGTAGTGGTGCACACACCACTCCCCCAGCCCCTGCCACACTACAATCCTGGGATTCCTAGGCCTTGAGAAGACACACCTGGAGCTTGTCAGGGGCACTGTCTGCTCCCAGCAACTAGTACAGTCTAATGACCGCCTGGACTTCAGCAAACAGCCTTGGAAACTCGTTTTACTGTCTGAACAACAACCCAAGTGAAGTAATATTTTCATTATCAAATTTTCAAAGACATTTTCTGACCTGAATTGTGGCCAGGATGGAAGATTGCTATGACTAAAGCCACCTCTCTTGTGGTTCTAAAAACAGCAGCCCAAAGTAAGAGCCTCTGAGCTCTCCCAGACCACAGCAACTGTGACCAGCAACCTCCCTCTGCCTGGGACATCTCTCAGAGCCAGTGAACTCTCAAGTTCGCTCTGCTCAGAGGATCACTGAATGATGATGATGTTTCTGGGCTGATATCCCAACTCCTCAAGGCTCAACCCTGTGCCTGTTGAGAAGATGCAAAGGCATCTGAAGTGAGCACTTCACTGAACTCAAGAGTAAATTTTCACAGGTACATCGTACAGACTCTTTATGTCTGTGTGAGCAAGTGTGAATATGCTATAGCAAATTAGTAGGAATGTTGCTTTCCTAGATTCTTAAGTACTTTGGGTTTGAAAGTAAAGTTAGACCTGTAAGTGAGTTACTGTTGTGCTACAGCATATTCTGTATGAAACCTCCGCTAAGCTGTTGATCCTAAGTTATGGATTAAATGCTATTAAATTTAAGTGTTGTTAAGGTTAATGGCTGTTGAGCTTTCAAGCATAAACTGTTGGTAAAGGCAGGCTCAGTTTAGCACAAGGGTCTACTCTGAACCTTGTGACTCAACAGAAGGGTCTTCTGTATTCTTCTTTACTCTTACACTTTCCTATCCTTTTCCTGCCCAACCTCCTCCCTTAAACTTTAATGTTTAAAGACGGTAAACTCTTGTTGCACATTACAACACTCACAGTGTTGCACATTATAACAGTCACAGTGGTAACACTTTAAAAAAAAATCCAAATAATGTCTCTTAAAATTACAGAGGCTCATTTTCTTCCTATAAGACAATATTTTAGAAAGTTGAGAAATATTGTCACACCAGTTTTGTGAGAAAAAAATTATAATTAAATCAAAAGATACCTATTTGTCTGCATACACACTTAACTCATATGCTCTCATTTAACCCTTAAGTCTCAATAAAATAGTGTAATTAATTGACTGAATTAGTTTTGATTGATTTAGAATCCATTTTGAATTCTTTTCTGGATTATACTGTCATTGAGGAATTGAGATACAAGTAAGTGATGAAAAGGATTAGCCTGTCAGCTTCAAAGCTCTTAAAGGCAGTGTTTGTTCATGCATAAACGGTAGATGTAAATGATTTGTGAAGAGTTAATGCATGATTAGTAATTGTTATCAGCAAGCTACAGGCCTAAACTACATGTCTCATGAATAACTGTGCCACAGCTATATCTATACAAATCGATAAAGAATATAGCTTAACCTTGAAAAGAATCAGGAAGACAGTGATTGTTGAGATGTCATTTAATAACACCTATACTTTCTGCCATATAGACTCTTTCTAAAGGCACTTATTGCATGCAGAGTGAATTAGTACGGAATTAAGTACTTGTCTTTATTTCCTCTCCTTACTAAATAAAAAGAAGAGACAGATTCCTTGTTGGACAAGTCAAGGCAATTCCATCTAATAAGAGTTTTAAGCATGATTCAGTATTCCTCCTGGCTGACTATTTTGGAAAGGTATCTAGATGTTCCTGAGGACAAAAGTGAGGACAGCATGCAACATCACATTCAAATTTCCTTTTTGCTCACCATGGCACATGCATTATACCTAAATCACACTGCTGATGTGCTTTACTGTAGTAGTTGCTCTTTACTTAAATTCTTCTTGATTTGCACTCAGTCTGAGCAGCTGTCAGCTACCTGCTAGACATATGGTGCCCAAGGCCCACAGGGAAAATTTCTTACAACGCACAAGATGCTCAGTTGCAGTCTTTGGAACACTTTTAGCACACTGGCATAGTGTTATAACGAATTGCACCTTTCCCAGGCTCCAATTCCAAACTGGACCTGAGCCCCAAAATTTTTACCTAAAGAAAACAGATCCTTTCTGCCTTTAAGAGAGCTATTTCAGCAGAATCTTACTCTAAGGTCTTAGTTTGGTTCTTAGCCTAAAAAAATTATATTCTCTATATTTGTAGCTATATATCAGTCTGAACTTTAAAATCTGTCCCCTCATTCAGATTTAGCAATACAGAAAAGGGACACCATCATAATAATTGAGAGAACATCTGTGTTTTCACACCATTGTGAATGATCCATGCATGTTAAAGGATCTGCCTTAGGAGATCCAAAAAACACTGTTAAATTTCCCCTGAAATTAAAGCCCTGCTACTTTTTTTTTCCCAGAAAACCAGGAGAACTAACAATGCCTGAATGCTGATTGTTTGGGTAAGGTGTGAAATGAGGACTGTGAAATGCAGTAGAATCATGTACAGCAGTGGAAGTCTTGGAGAATGAATGAGCTCAAAAAGAGGAACAGCTGCCTGAGGCACCATCACAGGTATGTCACACACTATTTAAGGAGATATTTTTCATCAGGAATGTTGGACAAAATTAGGGGTTGGAACGATAACTGTTATATGAACCCTCTTGACGGAGCATACTTCTCAGAGGCTTGAATACAATTAACCGTGCAAGAAAGGCCATGTCCTTTTAGTTTGAAAAACACACTTCAGAGTAATAATAATTATATACTTGGTGCCTAGTTATTACACTACATGGTTTTTCAGAAACTATAATAGCAACTAATAATTTACAAAATAGAAACCTCCAAAAATATGCTACCCAGAAATCCCTGTAGAAAACCCATTCATCCTAAAATGACAGCTTGTTATGGAAACAAGTATTTTACACATTATGCCTGAAATGTACAGGGTAAATTACATCCCTTACAGCAACATTAAAAATGAATCTAGCACTGAAACTTCAAGAAGCTGTGGTGAAAGTTCTTGTGCTCCTATTTTTTTTTAATATCTAGCTGTAAACATAGGTGCTAGAGGATGGGTGGTCATTCAATAGTAAAGAACATAGTGAGCTCTGAATGCATCCTTAGCATAATTTTCTCTTGTCTAAGATATCATCCTTCCTGTCTTGATCTAAGAGAGACTCGTCCATGCTAATGGATCTGACAGCAGTGTTGCTGGAGAGAACAATTTTTATGCTAGAAAAAAATACATTTTCATTTTCAGATTACATCTGATTATCATTATATTTCTGCCTTCATATAGCTTCACTTTAATATCAGCTCAGGCCAGTCAGCATTACTTTTTGTAATTATTCACATCCTTAAGTGTGTGTTGAAATGCTTTTTTTGATTAAAGGTCTGTATTTTGTGTTAGCACTCTTCTTGAACATAGCTAAAATCATAGATTCTGCAGTGATTTTAAATACCAAACTCAATGGAAATATTCAGTTTTGAACACTTAAAAGATTAGGACTGGAGTTTGTCTGCCCAGATTGATCTATTTTGTCAAATTACCAGTCAGTTATTCTGTATGCAGTATGAATTCAGTAGTGTTCATATGGAGACCATGCAGTCATTAAATATTTGATGAAGATTATCAAATGACTTCATAAAAGCAGCCATGCTACTTCAGGCCGCTGGACCCCATAAAACAACATTTTGTCTGCACCAGTGGCCACAGGCAGATGCCCAGGGAAGAGTATGAACAGGACCAGCAGATGTTACTTTTTACCCAAATAACTTTCCAAACTCCAACCATTTTCTGCTCAGGGGATTTCTTACTACCATTTTGCAAGTACATAGACCTTAGTAAATTAGAGCAAGGGGCACTGCAGCCCTGCCGCTCCAAGTTAGGAAAAGAAGAATATGGGAAAGCTTGGGTGCACAGAGGAACTGTCAGACTGCAGAGAAACAGTCTGAGACTGGCTACTGCAACTGTCCAGTCCAGCATTATGGCTCTGCTCCAAGAAATAATTCCCATAGGGCAGTAAAACTGGGTAAATAAGAGCTAGAGACATCAGGGTCTTTATGACATTGTTTTCTTCTGATTAGCTGTACATATGCATAAGAATTTGCCCCAGTTTTTCTATTTTTTCTCAATTTTTCTTGTTTCATAACTGAGACCCAACTCAGATTCACAAGCAGAAGTGGTTTTCAATATTCATTCTGATCCTTCCCTGCTTCTCCTGCGGTCTGACCATTAAGTTTGGGAAGAAAGATCTTAGGTTGGCATGCCAGCATCTGGATCCAAACATATAGACTTCCAGTGAAGACAGACCAGACAGTAACTATTCTGCTTTCCAGTCCAGTGACTAGGAGAAAGTGACTCTGAATCTGCCCTGAGCATGTCTCAGAGAGGAGCCTCCAGAAGCTGTTTTCCATTTTATTAGAGTCCCTTGCTGCTGGAAGTGCAGCTGACCAGCAAAAGGTCACAGAGTCTGCTGAGACCACACTAACAAAGGACCTGGTCAATCTCTTTATGACTGGCATGTGAACCAAAAGCTGAGACCGAGTTATGGTGTCATGTACCATAATGAACCAGTAAAGATGTCAGCAAACTGGACTGTGACTTTAGGGACAGCCGCTATAGTCGCTATATATACCTGGTAGCACCAAGGATAGCAAAAGTGTATCTCTAATGGGTTTTGCAACATTTATAAGTCACATCAACTTTTTCTAATATCCAGGGAGGCCTCTTTTCTGGTGGCTCATCTCATCAAGCTCCTTACAATCAGTGACAATCTGAAGGCTCTTAATTATTGACATTATTTACTGGTTATTTAATGGCCTAGATGCTGAGGGTGATGTTTCCTGGTGGAAAAGTGATAGTATAAATAAAATGCATCCAAGGCAGATGGTTTCAAAATCACACAAGGAGTAAATATGATCAATGTTGCAGTTGCACTCCTCAGCTATGAAACTCAGGAAAAAATAGATTACAAGAGACATTTTGCTGCTGCTCAGCCTCCTTTTGAATGTTTTGCCATGCTGCAGTGACATGCGGCAGTATGGTATGATGCAAACACAGCAGCTTGCTGTCCAGAGCAGTTTCCAGCCTTTCCATCTACAGATCTCAGGCACACATCCCAATCTGTCTGACCTCAGATTGCTTGGACCTAATCTACCACACAAGCTGTCCTTGCTTCACTCTCTGCTTCAGTCACTATATTCCCCTCTCAATTCCTATTATGGAGTTTCCCAGTCCAGCCTCTCAGCACCCACTCTAATCTAATCTTAATGACTACTGTCAGCCTATCCAATCCCACTCTCTGAGTCTTGCTTGAGGGCCCGAACACTAACACAGAGCATGTGGGAGGTATCAGGGCTCTCTCACCCATTGGCAGCATGGGGGACTCAGTTCCAAACTGCCTGGGTGGGCTCATCAGTGAAGCCTTGATTGGAAATAAGGACCACTAGATAAAACAGTTTTAGACAACTGGCATAAAGGAGATGAGTTACACTGCTTAAGTTAGATGTTTAGGCTGGCAGTCACAAGCTAGGAAGGTCTCCAGTTGAATGATGACCAAACAGCCCTGGGCATTAGAAACCGTGCCTAGGAAAGAGGGAACAAATTGTCGTGTTCTGCTGAGGTAGGACCTGATGATAAGGACATTGGATTAGCACTAGTAAGGTTTGAACTAGACCACATCTTCTTGGGTTTTTAGGCTGAGATACACGACACAGCCCAGCCTTACTAAAGTCAAATGCTTTCACTCGTGCTTTTTTCACTTCCAGTGCAGGCTAGGGCGCTACCAGGGAATGGTTGCCATGGTGTGTTTTGACAAGCCCATATTGCATCCTTCTTAGCACCTCATCTTTTAGGTGTATACAATTTGATGAAACAAATATGGTATGCCCTTTTCCTTTCTAGAATTTCACATTCTTCTTTTGCTCTCTTCTCATGATGGTTGAATAGAATTGTACCAGCAGCCGGTTTGCAGCTCCAGCAATGTCTTGTTTCCTGTCTTTAAATATGTGGCTAACTTCAAAAATACTAAAAATCTGATTAGTACCAATTCTATGGATTTTCAGATCAGTAGCTATGTTAGTCACTCCAAAAATGAAGTGACTTCCTTTTTCCTCCTTTTATTAAATCTACTTCAACTACTGGATCCTTTGCATAAAATGGATATAAGGCTACTTAACAATACATGACTCTGCTGTTTATTTTATTAAATATTTCAAAATTAACTGAACAGTTCCCTTTAATAAGTAACTTGGCTTGGAGCTTTGCAGAGATACAGATCACAGTAAAACATGAAAATCTTGAGACGTTCACTGTGATTTACTGAGAGTGAAAAAGTCATATAACATAACTGATATCACTCTATGCAACACATTATCACTATTTCTGAAATGCTCCAGTGAAATTTTTGAACAAACCAAACAAAAAAAGAGACCTGACAACTTGTTCAAAAGTATGAAGTATGGACAGCCCTTGCTCAGACACAGTTAATAAAAAAATTCCCTTTTGGTACATGTGAACCAGGATTTTGTGTTCTAGTTATGGAATATCTTTGTTGGTGTAGATGAAAGGAATTTTAAATTGTTTTTCTTGTCTTTCAAAACAACTTTGTTGCCAGTCAGATATTTACAGAACAAGTTCAGAGTAACAGTTTTGTTATTTAAGTGGTGGAAAAGAAACAAATGCAAACAATAACGTGTAAGGAAATATAACCAAAACGTTTTATTAGCTTAGCCAGAAAAAAAAGGCCACAAAAAAAATCTTAATTTAGAAAATTTATCTTTTTTGTAAAACTAGGCACTGATGTTTACTGATGAGTCAATCCAAATATGAGTTGCATGTGCAATTTGATTGATGAAACAGCCAAGCATGGCCCACAGCTTGGGCTGCTCTGACCACATGGCAGTTGTGTGGGAGGAGATCCAGCCATCCAAAGCGGACCCAGCTCTGTCCACCCAGGGATTTCCCATCCAGATCTGCTGGGAGACAGTGTTGCTGGCCACTGATGTTTAGCAAGGGATGATTCCCGGCTCTGAGGGCACTGCTTTCTTCCTCTGTCAGAGGGGAAAGCCACACAAAGCTAAGCTGTTTGACTTTGCCTTGGGACAGAGTTGCAATCCTCATATATCCCAGCAGTGATTTCAGCTCAGAAGTGAGATCAGGTTTTGTCGTTTCCTGAATGAACTCAAACTCTGCCTGGGATCTGATTTAGACAGTAAAGAAAAAAGGAAAAAAAAAAAAAAAACAAAAAACCAAAACCAACAAAAGAGTAATTATGGGGTGCAGGGTGAGGGAGAGGGGAGCAAATAAAAGGAAAAAAATAAAAGGAGAAAAAAGGAAAAATGGAAACAGAAGGGAAAGGGGCAAGGGAAAAAAAAATCAGTCTTCCTAGATAAGAACCTGGAATATAAATGGAGCCCCTATACATGACTTTTTTCCCTTGACTTGATAACTAAGGCTATCCACATCAGTGGGAAGAGAGGCTCTCATAACCTGTTTGTTTGTTTATTTTCTGAGATGAGTTAGCAGTGAAGCTCCTATTAGCACTTTCTTTGCTAAAATCTCCTCAGGACTTCCATGAGACTCACCTTGTTTTCACTGCCTTTGTGAGCATTAAGTCTTCAAAATTATTATTGTCCATGTGTCATGAGAACATTGTGTTGCTGGAGAAAAAAAAATTAAAATCTTACCTTCTCCATAATACATCTGTCCCTAGATTCTTGCTGTCCTTGAGAAACTCGGGCATTTCCTTGGTTCTGACCAAGTATAGATCTCCATTCATAGGCATGAACTAGGCTGTGATTTGGGCTTCTCTGTTAGGCTGCTGCAAATTTGAGACATTATTCAGACATGTGGCTCCTGTCTGGTGGCTGGAGTGAAAATCCTACTTTAAAGGACACAAAGGTGTTGCACTGACGTTACTAAGTGGTGCAGATGTCTTGTATTTCTGTATGGTTCTAGGACTGGGTACGTGTTTTTAAGAAAAATTGTATTTCTGCAAACATCTGACTACAGGCACGCAGTGCACAGGCATGAGGAGGTAGTGTTACAAGTGAGGTGAGCAAAGGGCACGCTGATAAGTGGCTTCAACCTTGGTTTCACCAGGGGAGAAATCATTTCCCAGCACGGCAGTCACACACTCTGGCACATCCTGCAAGACTCCAGTTGTAAGTGCAAGGCATATTCAACCCCTCTGGTACTCAAAATAAAAAATGTGCAGCTATTCTTCCCCCAGAGCAAAACAGTCATTTCAAGTTAACTTCACATTAGTCATTTAGTGTCAGTATACCAGCTCTTTATCTGTTTCTCCCAAGACTGTAGGATACGAGAAACCTATTAGCATCCAGCCAGCATGGATTTATGAAAGGCAGTTCTTGCTTGACCAGCCTGATCTCCTTCTCTGGCAAAGTGGTAGATGGAAGAAAGGTCCTGAATGTGGTTTACCTGGAATTCAGTAAAGCCTTAGATGTTTCCCACAGCATTCTCCTGGAGAATCTCTCTGTTTAGCTTGGATGGGTGCACTGTTCTCTGGGTAAAAAACTGGCTGGATGGCCCGGCCCAGAGAGAGGTGGTGAATGGAGTTCCACCCAGCTGGCAGCCAGTCACCAGTGGTGCTCCCCAGGGCTCAGCACTGGGGCCAGCCCTCTGTAATGTCTTTATTGATGACCTGGACAAGGGGATTGAGAGCACCCTCAGTCAGTTCACACATGACACCAAGTTGGGTGGGAGTGTTCATCTGCTGGCAGGTGGGAAGGATTTGCAGAGGGATATGGATAAAAAGCTGGATCATGGGCCAAGGCCAATCTTATGAGATTCAACAAGGCCAGGTTCTGGCTTCTGAGTCACAATGACTCTGTGCAGGGCTACAGACTGGGAGCAGAGTGGCTGGAAAGCTGGCCAGTGAAAAGGACTCTGGGGCCCAGAGTGGCCAAGAAGACCAATGGCATCCTGGTTTTGATCAGCAGTAGTGTGGCCAGCAGGACCAGGGAAGTGACTGTTCCCCTTGGCACTGGTGAGGCCACACTTTAAGTCCTGTGCCCAGTTTTGGACTGCTCACTACAGGAAGGACTTGGAGGTGCTGGGGCAGGTCTAGAGAAGGGCAGTGGAGCTGGTGAAGGGTCTGGAGCACAAGTCTTATGAGGAGCAACTGAGGGAGCCGGGGATGTTTAGCCCAGAGGAGAGGAGGTTCAGGGGTGACCTTACCACCCTCTACAACCACCTGAAGGAGGCTGTAGCCAGGTGAGGGTTGGTCTCTTCTCTCAAATAACAAGCAACAGGACAAGAAGAAACAGTCTCAGGTTGTGCCAGGGGAGGTTTGCATTGGAAATTAGGAAATTTTCTTCATATGAAGGGTTGTGAAGCTGCCCAGGGAATGGTTCCCTGAAGGGGAATTGAAAAGATGCATGGATGTTCAGCGGTGAACTTGGGAGTGCTGAGTTTATGGTTGGATTCAATAACCTCAGAGATCCTTCCCAGCCTAAATGGTTCTATGAAGTGTACCGCAGCTAATGGTTTTCTCTTTAAAGTTACTGCAGCCACACTGAATGATATGTTGGGAAGACAGTCTTTATGAATATTTGTCTTCTTGATAGATAATCAAGAGACACATTCAAGTCTTCCAGCAGTGTTTCTCAGTAAGAAAAACCTAGCTATGCACAGGCACTAGCTTAATTTTGAATTAAATTTCAAAAATTTTCTTTGGAATTCATATTAAAGTTGTGAAAATATGTTCCTTTGGTCTACAAATGATTACATTCTTTCTGTTTTACACAGAAACTGTCACTATCCTTGACACCAAACTCATTTTTCTTAATGGACTCAATCCACTCTCAGCAAAATCAATGAAGCACATTTTTCATCAGTCTTAATGGGATCTGGAAAAGGGCCCATGTTTCTAAATAAAGCCAAACACTGGGCTGATTTTGTATTCAGTTATACCCATGCAAACTGGAAATCAGCCAGTTGGCAACTTCTTTTTTCTTTCCTTCTCTTTTGTGTTTTGCAATAGGAAAAAAAATCCCAGTTTATTAGAGTGAAAAAGGTAGAAGCACAAGATTACAAGGATAAAAATTCAATTCCCTTTTCAAGTGATGTAACACTTGATCAGAATGCCTTGGCTAAGAAGGGGATTTGTAAATTATCCAAATTTCAGCATCTTGAATAATTTGCAGCAGTGTTAGGGTTGACATGACTTAAGTGTGGCTGTCCACATACTAAAAGCCTTTAATATTGCTGACTATTGGCCGAGTATAACAACACTCCAACAGTATTTCTTAAGTTGCGCCTATGTATGAGGCAGGCAAATGTAAAGTAAAGCTATCACATCTGTTCCAATCACCTCTTGTTCTTGGAGACTTTCTTCATTTATTTGCTTTGGCAAAGTAAAGAGATTTTTGCACAGTCTCTGGCACCTCTGTGTATGTGAAGATATTTTAACACAATCCCTGAATTTGACATACAGGTGGATTATGACAATGGCTTAAACAGCAGAGAGCTTTAAAAGCAAGAATGACAGTCTGCTTAGTTTTCAAATAATGGCAGTTTTCTAAACAATTCCTCACACATAAAAATGGCAGAAAACCCTGTGTGGTTGAGAACATGGTTGCCAATGACCTCACTGTGGCTACCTCAAAAAATAGGAAAAGACAGTGCAGCACCTGGTAACATTTCCTTTCTCCTCTATTCCCTGCCAAAATCTCTTCTTATAGTTAGGAAATGTTTAGCTCTCATGTTTTAGATCTGGAAAGTTTAATAATAACTTTCCCTGCTTTATAACTTTATGAGATTAAATCATTTGCAGCAGACAGATAAGATGTAGTTTCAATACCTCTCCTTCATTCTCTGGGTTTCTCTTTGAAAAGGAGTGTGATTGTTATAAAAACCTCTAATGCCTCACAGGAAAAATAATGGCATTTATGTACTCTGTTTTGTTAAGTCTCTACCATATATGAAGAAAAAGAGATCTTTTTTGCCTGTGTCTTGCATAATGTGTAGCTTATACAAAGAGGAATGGTCAAGAGTTTAAAGAAACACCATCTACAGCAAGTAGAATATGGTCAAAATCACAGCTAAAATGCAAACTGGTGTGGCAGATGAGCAGACAGAGAAGAGTAGGCCTCCAAGGCAGGCAGGCAGGTAGGCACTGATTAATCTTGCCATCCTTTCACTTGGCAAAGAGCTAAGGCAAATACTTCTTTCCATCCTTAAGGACATATGACCACCAACAGATTCTACCTGCATTTATGTGTTAAAGTGTTCTCAAAAAAAATATGATAAAGCCCCATTTTCAAGCAGGAACAAATTAAATTAAATTAACCCTCTAATTCTTCCACCACTACTCCATTCCTTACTTTTGAGCCAAGACATAATTCCTGTTGATGTCCATAGGAGTCTTATTAGTAGAGCAATGAGAAAGCGTACACAACCTTTTACAACCTCAGCCATCTTTTAAGAAGAACAGGTATTGTTAAAAAAATCCGTGCCTGCTCACGATGCCTTTCACTGGTGACACCTGGCACTGCCTTGGCCAGTGTGCAGTCCCACTCTTCTGCTTAGCTTCAGTTCCAAACTTCCAGGCTCCAGTGGACACAAGTGTGTCATTTCAAAGATACAAACACAGCCACGTTTTAATAGTTTGGAAAATGTGACTGTGCAAGACGCTGTGCTGGAATGCTTGGGTCAAAGCATGTTTGACAAAGTTCCTGGAAATATTTTTTTAGTTCTGTTTCAAAGGTATGATAATTTAATAAGCAACACCAACATCAGTGTGATCAATATGAAATCAAGTATAGGATTAGTTTTTTCTCCTTGGGTATTAATCACTAGTTAGATAATCATTGAGGAGTACAGAATACATACCTTTTCCAGGAAGAAAATGAGAAAAAGCTTTGACAGAAACACAGTTTGGAAATACTTTCCAGAATACCTATGTATAGGACTGCAGGCTGAGGGAGACATTCTCAGGCAGTTGTCATGATGGTGATATGTCATTGACCTCCAAAATGAGAGTTTACCTGCTCAAGTTACCAAATAGTCTATCTTGAATGGAATTCAAGAGAAACTAGACCCCAATTAGAGAGAAGTCCTACTTAGGTGGAAAGTACTATTTTGTGTCCTGTCATGTTGGCTGATGGATTTTCTCACATACAGGAGTTATGTTTAATCAGCTAGTTTAATTCTTCCAGTAACAATTTAATGCATTTAACTTAATACACTTTTTAGTAGTGTTTTTTTTTTGTTTCATTGGTTGCTTGGGTTTTTTGTTTGGTTTTTTTGTTGGGTTGATTTTTTTTTTTAATTCTCTAACTGGATTTTTAACCTCTTTCTTTTGCTCAAAACTAAAACACTTCACTTGCTGCCAGGTCTGAGTTTGGCTGCGCATATTTAATACACAGTACAGGTTTTATCGACACATGCTCCACCTCTTTCTTATTTGGAGCATTAAACTTATTCTTTCCTCATAATTAACCCTCCTTACCTCTTGCTTTCAATGGAAAAAAAGAAAGTGATGAATGATGCAAGGCCCCACCAGTGACAGAACTTTTCCGTATGGAAATACTAATGCGTTCCAGTACTTTCTAAGATATGAGGTAACTTTTTGGCTAGATATCTGTGATTTTTTAAAGATTGCATTGTGACATATACCTTATGTTATGGTTTTTTTATTTAACATCACTAGATTCTTTTCTTTATTCAAAAGCTTAAGAACTCTGAAAAACGGCTTCTGTTGATATAGGTATTCAAAGTACCTTTTTGTATATATTTTCCAGATGATCTTTAGTTAAGATCACACTCAAAAAAAAAAAAAAGAAAAAAAAAGAAAAAAAGGAAGAAACAGAACTATTTGATGCTTAAATTCTATTCGAATTAGTTATTTTTAAAATAAAAAACCAAGGTCACTTCTCTCACACACACACATTTTAGAGATCATCCTTTCCATGATCAATGAATTTATATTAATTGAAATGGTAGATAAAAGTACAATCTCAGATTTTGTTTATATTAGAGCCTATCTGACTTTGTAACTTTGATAAATAGCAGTGTCTGTAGAGCAGTCCATCCTAGTATTCATTACTGGTCTTGAGCACAGTATCACAGAATATGCTGAGTTGGAAAAGACCCACAAGGATCACTGAAGTTCAACTCTCTCTGGACAGGATGGCCCCAATTATCACACCATGAGCCTGAGAGCATTGTCCAAATGCTTCTTGAATTCTGTCTGTGGTCATCCAGGTGCAGTGACTGCTTTCCTGGGGAGCTGTTCCAGTGCCCAACCACTGTTTGGGTGAAGAACCTTTTCCTGATAACCAACCTAAACCTGCCTTGACACAACTTCAGGACATTACCTTGGGTCCTGCCACTGGTCACCACAGAGAAGAGATCAGTGTCTGCCCCTCCTGTGCCCCTCATGAGGAAGTTGTAACTGCAGTGAGGTCTCCCCTCAGTCTCCTCCAGGCTGAACAGCCCAAGTGACCTCAGCCACTCCTCACACAGGTTCCCCTCAAGGCCCTTTACCATCTTTGTTGCACTACTTTGGACACTCCAATAGCTTTCTATCTTTTTTATGTTGTGGCACCCAGAGCTGCCCCCAGCACTGGAGGTGAGGCTGTCCCAGCTCAGAGCAGAGCAGGACAATCCCCTCCCTTGCCTGGCTGTGCCTGCTGCCCCCCAGGACAGGGCTGGCCCTCCTGGCTGCCAGGGCTCAGTGACTCCCATTCAATGCCATGGACCAGGACCCCCAGCTCCCTTTCTGCAGAGCTGCTCTCCAGCCTCTTGTTCCCTGGTTCCCCAGTTTTAGTCTGAACCAAAATTCAGAGAAAGTCCCAGAGGGGCTTCAAGTAAATTTTGCCTGGAGTTCTTTATGAACAAGTCCCAAAGGAATGTCATAAAAGGAGAAGTATGTGAGAAAAAATGAAAAGTATTTGCCAAATTCACATAACTACTTTCTTAAATTGCATATATTCCTGATATCCATGCACATGACTACTCTGCACTTCCCTACTTTTAGTATTGAACTCCTACATTGTTGTGTTTACAAAAGTAATTATTATTTACTTTCCAGTCACAATAGAAGAAAGCATCAAAAATAAATCTCTCAGGCAGGTTTTCCCTTACACAAGAAACACCAGCCACATGAAGCCTCATGAATGGTTACCATAAAAGCTCAAAACAAACAAGGATTTCTTGAAAATGCAATTGCTCAATATACCCAAAACTGCCAGCTGCAGTTTCCTCTTTGGGCTATTGACTTCATAACCTTACTCAACCCTTCAGAAATTTCCTGATCAACAAGATTTTTCAGAAGCTTTATGGAAAAAGCAAACAAAACAAAACAAAACAAAACAAAACAAAAAAAAACCAAAAAACCCCCAAAAAACCCCATTGGTTTAAATTAATTTCCTGAAGACTGAATTACTTCATTAGAAGTCAGACTAAACAATTGTAAATGTTACTAAAAGTAAACCTGTTTATCGCCTTGGAGCAATAAAGGTAAATAAGCAGACAAGAAAGCTTGTTGGAAACTACCTCTTTAGACTATCACCTTGAAAGGATATTCAGATATTCTTTGAATATTTATTTTCAATGCATTTTCTTTTTTTTTTTTTTTTTACTTTAAGTACGGCCTTCAGAGAAACTCAAAGATATAAAGTAGGAGTAAGATTTCAGACTGAAAATGTTATTTCTTCATGAAAGTTTGGGTCATGACTATTCGTTCTCTAACTGAGTAATATATTTACAATTGTGACTATTTAAACTTGTAACAGTGATTGTCGTATGAAGTGCACTTTTAGTAAGTGTATTGAAATCAGAAAGGGAAAGTATTTTGTGAAAATACCTTTGCTCTGCGTTTACTACTGTTAGCATATTCCTGTCCTCAGTAGTGACTTTGGTGGGACTGCTTACATGAACCAGCTCACATACACGTCAGTATTAGACTGTCCTATCAGTCTGAGAGAAACAATCCCCATCTCACTCCTGCTTATAGTTAGTGATTCAGATTTCAAGGAGAGACAGAAATAAACAAACAATTGTCCAGAGGACTGTTGAGGATTAAATGAGAAAGTTGGGCTCCCATCTTAAAAAGGTTGCTGTTATATTTTTGTTTACATAGAAACTTGGACAGCTTGTCTGGCTACAGTCTATCTTATGTGCTTTAAGGCACGTTATTTTATATATATAATATATAGACATATAATTATATCTATAATTTCAGACCTACCTATGAGGTATGGTGTCTATATGGAACAAGACAGAGAAGTTACCTTTAGGTTAAAATATGTAAGTTACTTTTTGGAAGTTTTCCCATTTTTTAATGAAAACTGGCAACTCACAAGTCCTGATTTCAAGATTTCAAGACTATAAACTCAATCAACTGAAATTTTTCAAATTCAGAAAAAGAAAAAGTATATAAAATAAAACTTGTCATTAGAAGTGCTTGTTACCCAAAAATATCTACAAGAGCATTATTTTCTTTCAGCAGAAGCTTACACACTTTCAGTCATGAAAGAGTTCTCCACCATGCTGTATAGGAATGGGATAGAAAATGCACAGTCATACTGTAGTGAAGGTCTAATGAAGATGAAGTATCTTTTGTTTTGTCTTTTTCTATTTTAGATGGTTTTTGGAGGGATTGCACAAGAGCCTTTAGTAGGCTTCATGGAAAGCTGAGAGCATGATGTAGAACTTCCTTCTGCTCCAGAGGTTTATCTCTGAAAATGCTGATGTAAAAAAGCATCAGTCCTGCTCTTGGCTCCCTGCTCAAAGCCGTGTACAAGCAAGTGCAGAAACACTTTCAACCAAATGTTCCCAATAGCTCTTGTCTGTTTTTATCCCTTTTTGTTTCACTACTCAAGTTTGCAGCCTCTTATTTTGATGAGAGAAAAGTTAGGATGTTTGTAAGGACAGAAAGGATTAATTAAGATAAATGTAAGGCTAGACCCTATGAGCAGCTTTCAAACCAAACTGAAATCTAATGTGTCATTTCTATTAAAGTATATGTCCTATTCTGATTCCCACTGGGTTTAACAGTTACAAACTGATAGGTATGCTTAGAAGACTTTAATTAGATTGCTAGATTACTTAAGAGGAGCAAATCTTCCACTCACTTTTTCTAAATTTTCATTTAAACATTATTTGACATTGTGGTTTCAAAATACAAAGCAATTTATTCCTGGTGTTTCACAATAGACATAGTTAGTGGCTCTTTCTGACTTCTCATTTCTCTCCTGACAGCAGGGATGGCTGCAGAGTCATCAACCCTGACAGTGCTGAGTGAGCTAGAATAGGTGCTGCTTCGTAAAACACTCTTTGAAAATTTTTTGTTTTTCTTGAAACCTTAAGGTGTTTGGTTTTTTTTTTTTTTTGTTTCTTCTGCTTTGACAGCCTATAGCAATCTTCCTGTCTACCTGCCACAGGCATTTGTCTGTAGCTTTTCCACCCATGAAAAGTATAATGAAATTCCTGCCCTGAAAGCTGGGAGTTGTGAGATGGAGGAAGAAAAAATTGTTTTCCTGGCTGGAAGTGACTGTTGCCGAGGACCACAAAGATTCCTCTGGTGCCATGTCTGTCCCCAGCAGCCATGCTCCTTCCTGTGCTATGATAACTACTTTGTGTGTTTGTTCTGAACCAGGGCATCCTTGACAGATAAAGGAATTGACGAACTCAGAGGGGCAGCACTGGCTGCAGGAGGTCATGGAGGGATTTCCAGGTAGGGCAGACTGGACATGAATGAACAAGAGCAAGCAGATGTTACAAAACCAGAATTTTTCTAAAATCATGTTAGCAACACAGGAGAACCTTGGCAGTCCTAAGGTATTTAATCAGTCAACATTTCTGTAAACAAATACATACTTTAATTTTAAATGTCATTTCATTCCAGGGGTCAGTTTCAGGTTGCTGTCACACGGGCCCCTTCCTTGGGGAGATTTGTTCAAGAGTGATCTCTGAATACACAAGAAGCAAAGGAGGACAAAAAATCAGTTAATTCCAAAAAGAACAGTCCTGGTTTGAATAGGGAGCAATGAATCAGGGAAAGACCAGGGCTTTCTTTTAACAGTGATAGACTGAATAGCAAGCCTTATTCTATAATGAGGTAAAGTATTCCCTGCAGAAGTTTTAGTTAGTCAGGGAATTCATTTTCTGTAGTTTTACAGTATTCTGTTGCAGACTCAAGACCCTTTGAGGATTTGAATTAAAAAAACCTGACAGAGTACAATAAAACACTGCAGAGAGAATAAAATTGTCTTAAATAGAGAAGAACAAGTGCCAGTATGGGAGCTGAGGAGTCATAATCATTCTCTCATATAAAAAACCTGTTCCTGCTTATAGAATTTCAGCTCAGGCCTGGTATTAGAAATGCAAGGCTTCATACTGATACATGTCCCTCTCCTTTTTTCTTTTAGTTCAAGGGCATGACAAAGACTGAACAGGTTCAATTTCCTTAGCCAGGAATTCCTACAAGGAATGTTAATATCTGCTGAGTCACAAACATCCTTATTTTTCATTAATTTCCTTTTGGAATACAATCTTCTTTTTTAACAACTAAAAACAGGCCACTGGAGCTAAGATCTGATACCAAATCCCTTATGGTCAGCAGAGTGTTTGTTTCTGTTGGTCGACCTTGGCTGCAACTGTCCCCAGAAGCATTCATTCTGGGTAGTCTAAATTATTCCATAATGCAAAGTGACTCTTCACCTGGTGAAGTTGAAAAATAGGAAAGAGATTAAAAATGAAACTAGATTAAGAGAGGATGAAAGGCATCATCAAGATAGTTTATAAATTTATTTTTAAATTAGGTAAACTGTCTGAAGATTGTCATATCCCAGTCAAGTTTCTCTTTCCCAGCACAATTAATTTGGAGACATCATTCAGACACATTCCAAAGAAAAGAAAATGCATTTTCTAGTAATTTTCAAGAAAGAAAAAAAATTACTGCCACCTCTGTTTGGTTTAGTGCATTGTTTTTTAAGTTTTGATACTATCTAACATTTTGTATATGACCATATTCTTTCACCAAGAGGTCAGCGCATAATTGTGTCCATAGATATAAAGAGTGTTTAATATCG
The DNA here is from genome assembly GCF_000277835.1 of Geospiza fortis. NCBI lineage: Eukaryota > Metazoa > Chordata > Aves > Passeriformes > Thraupidae > Geospiza > Geospiza fortis. The sequence goes on from NW_005054297.1 coordinate 27,921,773, forward strand.
CTTCATGATCAGTACTTTTGGCAACATTAGCAGAGATTCAGACAGGATTTAAGGACCCTATAATCAGGATCATAGCTGTGGGTGGAAAAAGGAAGGAAGTCTTAAGATATTTTTAACCTACCATGCTAACTTCAACTTTTTGTGAATGCAATTCTCTCAATGTAGTTATGTTTGATTTGGAGCAAAGAAGATTAAAAGTCCTTTCCCTAGATATTGGTCAATGCAAATAATACCATCACACAGAAGTTCATGTAGTATTAATTTCAAGGATATTTTTTCCAGGCAATTCTAAGGAGGTTTGAAGTTTACATTTAATTTGAAGAAGGAGGTTTGTTTAAAGCTTACTTGAATTAGTCAAAGACCATCAAATTGATATGGGCTAGAAACCTCTGAAAACCTTACATTATTTGTCCAGCATTTATGCCACATTTCACTGCCACAATTAGAGTACGTGTTTCCTAAGGCTTTCCAGGGTAAAAAAATATATTTCTAATCTAAGGATGGATATGAAACAAGGTATAAAGGATGCATTAAAAAAATATTTGAAAACAATATTATGCCCATCTGTAATTTCAGAGGTTATTTCCAGTCATATGAAGTTGGCACCATATGCTATGAAGATATATTCCCCAGTGCAATCAGAATTAAAACATACATTTACTTCTCTGTCTGCATGTTCATTTGGTTAGTATAACAGACCAATTTAAGAAAGTGAATTAGATTTTCCTCTGACATCTATTGTATGTATAGAATTAGTTTGACAGTATAATCATATTTACTAACACTTTAGACAGGGAGAGATGTGGTGGTGTTCACAGGGGTCCCATGAAGAGGGAAGTGATGAAGATCTGACTCCATGTTTCAGAAGGCTTGATTTATTATTTTTTGATATATATTATATTAAAAATATACTGTAAGAATAGAAGAAAGGATTTCATCAGAAGGCTAGCAAGGGAAGCAAAAGAATTGAATGAATAACAAAAGATACTGACTCTCAGAGAGTCCAAGCCGGCTGACTGTGATTGGCCATTAATTAGAAACAACTACATCAGACCAATCACAGATCCACCTGTTGCATTCCACAGCAGCAGATAATCATTGTTTACATTTTGTTCCTGAGGCCTCTCAGCTTCGCAGAAGAAAAAATCCTAAGCAAAGGATTTTTCATAAAACATCTGTGACAGAGAGATTTCGGCTTCATGCTCTAATGATGGTGCCTGAACCAAAAATACCACAGCTTCAGTCCTTGTAGGATCTGATGAGAGGCTGAACTGGGAAATTCCCATATTAGCAAAGAGTTTGAATGTGAAGCCACTGACATAGCACTTCACTGACATATTTTGGAGTCCATTCAGGTGTCCAGCTCTACAGAATCATGGAAATGTCAGAGCCATTCCCCTTGAGGGTACAGGGACTAGAGCAGACATAGTGGAAATTCCCTGAGCTAAGAGTACAAGCTCAGTCTGAAAAGATGCTTTGTTCTCAATGCAGGAAGGAACGTGTAACATTCAGCTGTGCATTGTTAAAAATTACTTATATGTATCAGTCAAGTCTACTGGAAATCTAAGGAAGTAATTTATTTTGTTTACATAAAAGAATGCTTCTTCATCCTTTTAAGTGTTTTTTTCTTTTTTTTTTTTTTTGTAATGGAACTGGTGTTTTCTGCCCAAAATGAATTCCTAGTTCTTAGGAATAACTCAAGAAATCTCTGATGGAAAATGAACAAGACAGATTTCTGCTACAAAAATAATGTACCATAATTTCAGACTGAGTATGCTTTTGGAGATAAAATTTCTAGCTTAGAAAGACATAATGGAAAAAAAAAACAACAAAAAATTTAAACACTTTAAAAAGTTATTTTGGTGGGGTTTTTTTTTTGCTTTTGTTTTAGAATGAGCATCTATAAAAGTGTTGCAGATCAGTATGCAATTAAAACTAGTAATTTGCTTGTTACACCTCCAAAGACTGAGCAGCAGACTTCCTCTAAATGCATAAATGTGATAGGGCCCTTTTCCTAGATGAACAAAACCAGAGTCAGTTCATATAAGTTATGAATCCATTCTGGCAAAAAAGTTATACCATTCATTCTGGGCCTCTCTTTATAGTTCAAGTAATAAAGACAGGTCTGGAAATCCAATTATTGTCTCTTGTCTGCAATCTTTAAAAGAACTTAGGAAAGGTCTCAATGAGAGAGAGGAACAGAGAAAATATTTTTAAAGTATTTTATTTAAAGTATATCCTTCTAACCTTATTATTTAGATTTCAGTGTTTAAGTGATGTGATTACCAACATATGCTCTTTCTGTTTAATCAATTACTGATTTTTTTTTTCTGGCTACAGCACCACAGAAACAATGTATAGGATTTATGTATTCTGTTTGCAGCTCTGGTACTAACTTGGATCTCAGTTCGAAAGGAAATGGAAACATAGATATGTTTAATAAGAGGGAAAAAAGTTTTTAAGAGCAGAGAGAGATAAGCATTATTAAGCAAATTTAGTTTTGGACATATGTATCTATGTATCTATCTATTTATCTGTGTATTTATCTTTTGCATTTAGTCATTCTGAAATAAGTGTGAGGGTGTGTGATGAGAACAGGTGTAGAAATGCAGGTTACATCCTCAAACACATTACCTCACAATGTTGTCAAATGAGCTTAAATTACATATTCTGTGGAGTTATGAGTTGTATTTCACATTATCCTGTCCAAACCAAACCAAACCAAACAAAACCTCTTTTAGTTTAGAGGAATAAGAAGCATTGAAAACATCAAGAGAAGAAATGGAGATTGATTTTACATGAAACAATGCCATTTCAAGGCTGAGCTTTGTCAAAATACACCATGTAGATGCCAATGTGAGGGCCTAACTCTCACGAAACTTTAAGCTCCATGTCTCTGCATAGCATTTTTATTTACTGACATTCTAGGGGCTGTGAGGTGGAAAGTTATCTCTTACTAACAATTCCTACAAAAGGGGTTTCTTTCAAACTGCAATTTGAAACTGGAACCTGCTTTTGACTCATACTGTGAGTAAAACTGGGAAATTCCAATATTTTGTAACTTTAATGTCATTCCGGGGACCTGCAACCAGAAATTCCAGGAAAGTTCCCTACTAGAAACTGCATTTGCAGTGTTTGAGTGAACACCATGTGTGGCGAGCCAGCTGCACTCCCTCCATTCTTTGTTCCCTGACTGAGCCCACATGTAGGATTGAGCTTCCAGAATGGCTGCTTACAGGCAGAGGTAACAGAGTCTCTTTCTCCTGAGATGTCCACCTACCCCTCAGTTCCACACCAGGCAGAGAGGCTGAACCCTAATGCTGAGCTGCTTCTGACCTGCTGCAGATGGAAACTGCAGGTGAACCCAAGCTGGCACTGGTTTGCAATGTAACCTGCCTGCATTGGTGACACAGCTTTCCAGTTCCCTGTTTCAAGGTAAGATGTTAATAGATGTGGCTCTGCAGCACATAAACACAGCCTGGCCAGATCTGCTTCAGATCTCTGGGCCACAAGAACCTAAACCCCTCGTGAAAAAATCAGAGATAGCTATTGCTGCTGCCAATCTGCCTGCTCGGCAAGCCTTGTAGGAACTCAATTAACTCTACCTGCTTGATTAAAATTCAGTAAATTGTATATAGTTTCATCATAAAGAAGTTAGGAAAAATTGATTAGTTTGGGCGAGAAAATATCAACCCATCTTAAATGAAAGTTGAGTACCTAAATCCCATTTGCGCCTCAATTAAAAAAAAAAAAACAAAAAACCAAAAAACCAAAAAAACCCACAAACCCAAAAAACCAAAAAAAGGGGCCTCTCAGAACTTTTCCCTCTGCTTCTTTCAGTTTTCCCTGAAACAACTTTTCAGTAGCATAAGCAGTGAGCTGTTAGTTTGGCAGATGAGTTCATTATTGGCTTGGTTTTTGAAGAATGACTGTATCATGCAGTAGTTATGACATTACTTTTCCGGACATTTTTCTAACCCGGTTTTGCTTCCTATTAAGAACCAATAATTTTTTCTTCTTCTGTATTTGGAGTTACAAGTGGGATTTTTACATAATAGTAATAATAAATAATAATAATCTGGTATAAGCTATTGTGTTTCCATTTGGTTTTTTCCCCAAACAAGAAGCACACAGCAGCATGGAGCTTCTGGAATATTAATTATATGTAGCTTATTTCAAGATTCCAAGATATGGTTGTAACCATCCTGATTAAATCCATCCCACAATTGGGATATATTCTGCTGAGAGCAAAAGATTAAAGAGATAATTATTTGTTTTACACTGTCTTAAACTAAGTTTGGAGGTGTGTTCCATTTAGATTTTTAATTTGTATTTCCCTTAAGTGATGTTCATTTCCTTAATGGCTTTGTGATAGCAAAATTTTCTGACACTGAAGATTATAAGAATCATGAAGAAAGGGGAGAATAGCTTATTATACACGAGGAATGATTATGAGGTTTAGCAAAAAATAGTGAAATGGAAAATAATATTAATTTAAACTCAGAGAAAAAGGTGCTAATAAGAATTTCTGCTATGGAAGAAACTGTAAGAATTAGGCATATTAGGATTTCCAATGTAGAAAAGATTGGAATACATTACTGGCATTGAGGACTAGTGGTTTCCAACTATATTTAGTATTTCAAGTAGTGATGAAGAAGTATTAAAGCAAGTGGAAATCTCATTTGGAATACTGTAGGCAATGTTCTAGGAAAACAATTCTAAAACTAAGCTATCAGGTATGGGAACTATCAATGGTGCAGGAAGTCTCTTCTAGGTATTAATTTCTGTGCCTCTTGGCAAACTTCACTGTATAATTTAATTATTTAATATTCACTAAAAGCCTGACCAGAAAAAGCAGGGAAAAAATACATTTGGCCTTCTGATTTGAGCTAGGAGCAGAGAACACTTATATTAAAACAGGTCCTTATTTTCCTTATGTATCAGCTTCCCCATCTGAGAAACAATGAAGTTACTTACCCAGTTTTATAAACATAATTAAGCTAATTAAATACCCATTAGCTTGAATGATTAATTAAGCACTTTGCCTCTGTCCGATACCACAACTTGTAACTCTACCTGCTACTACAACTAAAGAAAACAAAACCATGTAGCTTTTATGTAGGTACTAGCAGCACCTAAACTTGCTGTTGTCTCCTTTTATGAGCCCTTGAATTTCTTTAGATGCTCGGTGCTCTGTTTCTGTTCAGAATCAATGTGGACTGGGAAGATTCCCAGGCTTCCAGAACATTCAGGAGATTAAGTGCTTCTTTAGCAAAACTGGAGCAGAGTACATAGAACAGTTTCCTGGAATTCCCATTCTATACACAAAATATGAGTCCTTTCCAGTAAAAAACAACAGAAATATCTAAAGCCTTTCCTGTTGAATAAATATTACTGTGCAAAGGATACAAGATTAGAAGAGAGAGAAAAAAAACCCCAAATAACAACCATGATTCTATTATCTACTTGTTACAGTACTGAAAAGAGAAAACAGAATTGGAAAATCCTAGTTTGGTGTTCTTAGATTCCACTAAACTCTAACAAGAAATATTCGAGTAAGGGTTCAGTATTCCCTCACCCACACTAAGCAATATTAGCTAGACTTAGGGACCAATGCTTTCTTCCTGTCATCCGGTGAAACTGGGATCTGCTATTGAACAGAAACATCACTTTACCAGGTCACTTAGAGAACATCTCTTTCCTCAAATCTCTCAGAGGGATAGGTGTGATTAGGTCACCATCAGGTTGAAAAGGTAATTAAACCTAGATTTTCTGTTTCCTAAGTACTCAAACCACTAAGCCATCAGTGGAGAGGGTTCCCTATGGGGCAGGCACATCCTTTATGGGTGATTCACATGGTAGAAGAACACCTCTTGATGTATCAGGAAAGGGTCTAATATATGGAGACATAGAACCTGAAAGTTCAATAATGCAGTGTCTGTTTCTTTCAGTCCTCAGCTAGAATGTACGATAGGATAATCTCATAAATGAATGGCCAATTCATGGATCACATATAGGTCTTTATTTCGCAATTTTCCAGACATCCTTTTGGAAATTTTCCAGTAATTGGAGAGTCTCTTTATCCTCAAATACCACAGAAGATTAAGGTGATTGAGAAATCCTCTCTGCAAAGGGAGAATTTATTTTTGGAAAAGCCTTCAGATGTCAGCTTTAATAAGTACATGATGTCTCATCTCCATGGTCACATTGTGATGTAACTTAAAATGACCTGGTAATCAAAGAAAGCACTATTTTTAGAAGATTCGTAACAGAATTGAGAATTGTAACATCTTATTTAGATGTTCTGTCCCCTGGTGGTCTTTACCACCAGGGTCGTGGTTTAATGCCAGCTAGTCACCAAATCCCCCACAGCCCCTTGCTCACTCTCCCACCAATGGGACTGGGAGGAGAATTGGAGTAACAAAAGTGAGAGAAATCATGGCTTGAGATATAGAGAAAATTTAATAGGGAAAACAAAAGTCATGCACAAAAGCAGAGCAAAACTAGGAATAAATTCACTGTTTCCCACAGGCACATTCAGCTGTCTCCAGGAGAGCAGCGCCACATCACCTGTGACAGTGACTTGGGAAGATGAATGTCATCACTCCAAATCTTCCCCTCCTTCAACTTCCCCAGTTTTATATACTGAGCATGATGCCATTTGGTCTGGAATATCCCTTTGGTCAGTTTGGGTCGTGTGTCCTGGCTGAGATTTTAAATGGCATGATGTAGCGTTGCTTTTCTGAGCTGAATTATGAAGATTCAGAATAATGAGAACTTACTCTGAGATACCGTTCTTGCCTTCAGCCCCTGGGGCTCCAAACAGCTCTTCCTTCCATTCGTTGTTGATTTTACATTCCAGTCTTTTAATCAAGTAGTTATGTCGTACCACATCATACACTCAAATTTCTATGAGGCATTTTACATCAACAAAATCAACATTATTGCTTTTAGCAACAAAGTGTGTATTTTTACTAAAAAATAAAAGGGCATAAAATCCTTTCTGCCATAAACAGTGCTGAATGATTTCAATTAATGGATAAAAATATAATCACCCTCAGTTCTCTATTAATTTATCAAAGTCAAGCTAACACATTTCTTCTGACTTGGATCATTCTAACTTCTCATTCATCCCCTTTTTAAGGAACTCAAGATTTACAGATAACTTCAGACTTTAATTTGCCACAGGCCATGATGTGGCAATGATTATTTTATATCCCATCAAGGTAGATGGAACCACTTGCTTTTTCCAGTTTTATAAATCTCCTCTATTAGTCCAGGCTTAAGCAAAATTAACAAAAATATTGAAATTCCCTTGAGTCAAGTTTCTTGGGTTGGGCACCAGTCGGTAAGATTTCGATGGTTATTTTTAGTAGCTGCTGCTTGCCAGTCTCCTCAGTTACTTTGGGAATAGAAAGTGTATAGTCTTCACTTTTGATGCTGTACTAACACAGACTTTTCCATATCTGCAGAAGCATTTATTTTTCAGCTGGTGTGAATATCAGGAGAATTCAGTAGGCTGGAATATAAGTATTCTAAAGCATAACTTAGGTGATGGTGAAGTAAACTTACAATCAAATGTACAAAATGTATGATTCTAAAATCCTGTTAACAGAGCATCATGTAGGAAAGCCTGAATTAGAGCCAAGAAAGTCAGCTACACAAATTACCAGGTACATCCTATGAGCACTGTGCCGGAATGGTTTCCATCTCAAGCGAAGTGCTGAGTTGGCCCAAGTCTATTTTCCCCAGAATTTCAGATAATATCTTATCATAATGCTACAAAATGTTGTGTTGATTGAGTTGGTTGCAGATAAGCTGCTACCTACCCACACAGTGCTGCCACATACCTGGGGGGCCTGTGGACAATGGTGCTGTCAAACTGAGGATCCAGACAAACCTGTCATGGGCAGGAACAAGATTAGGCTGGATTTAAGTTGAGCTGAGCCAGATGAAAAAGCTCTAGCTCTTTGAGAGGACTGATACCTCCTGAAGGCAGAATGCAGCACTGCAAAAATACACAAGCTGACACTCAAAAAGTAGCACGATCATGCTAGCACAACTTTGCATGCAAATCTGTTAGACCTTACTTAATCCCTATAGTGATTTCTCTGTAGTGAAATTTTCCATTCTGCTTTCATTTTTTATAGCTGTTTCAGCAGTTCCAATTGAATAAATGTCAGATGTCACTTGATGATTCTTATACTTTACTCCCTTTGCTTTCTGTCCCTGATATTCCAGAGATGAGTGATGAGTGACTACAGAAAAGGGAATGTGTTGCTGGAAGGCTTTGGGTTTTTTTTTTTTTTCTTTTTTCTTTCTGGATGTTGTACTCTGCTATCCAGTAAAATGAACAAGTTCACATCTGCAAAGTGAGGCATGAATGTTTATTTTATACACTGGATACTTGACAGATTCTTAAACTCATTAATTTCCAAAATATTATATAGTTTATTATGTTATTTCTTTTCCTTTAATAGTGTTTTACAAGTTAGAACCTGATTTAATAACCTTGAGAACCAAAATGGTATTATTTAGCAGCTGTAAACATTGTTCTATGGGCAGATTTACCTAAAATAACTCATAATATTGCCCTAAGCTATTAATGCACTTGGTCCTGCATGAAAACAATTCACTCAGTATAAGATAAAGAGCGACAAATCAAAGCTAACAACCTTGGAAAAAGAAATGGAACAGGAATGTAAAAAGCATTTAGAGTTTTCCACTGTCTCAACATGTAGCAGCTATTCTTAATGCTATAATATTCATATAAGAGTTAACTGATAGGACAAATCTGACTTCCATCTGATAACTGCATTAGATTTGAATTAGTTTGTGCGATGAATAACATTCTTCTCATCTATTCAATTAGCATTAATTTCTCTAAATTACCTAAAGCCATATATTAGACTTAACTAAAACTGCGGATGTTAAAAGTACATTTAGAATAGCTTGGTATTTGTAAGTACAAGGATATTTGCCTGCTCATAGTTTGTGGGGTGAAGGGGCATGGTGGCTGAATGATCATCTTTCAGTGGCTAGAGTAGTCCCAGCTTGATGGAATCATCCTCACAAACAGCTTTCCAGGAAATTGCTGGAAGAATAAATATGGTCCATATTTATAATGCCCTTAAAATAATAACTAGCCTCCACTACAAAACCAGAATTGATTTATCTGTCCATAAGCAGAATTCTGCTGTATTACAACAGAAGAAAAAAAAGGACAGTCTACTGGCCATTATCTGCTGTCCGCCAAAGTAAAATTCCTTCTGCTTTCATAAGATATTCAACAGGCACAAGAAAGCTATTACTATAATCACTTGTTAAAACTTACTGCACACAAAAATTTTCTGCTTGAAATATACAAACATAACAACTAATTTTATGTGACAAATATTTTTTTAGGTAGCAATAAGTACACAAGCAATTAATTATGGAATGGGTGGAAAATAATAGATATGCCAGAGTCCTGAAAACTGGGGAGGAGAACACAAACTGGACAATCAAAGTAATAACTCAGCTTCTGTAGCTTTACCTGCACTTAGTGATCATTTTGCTTTAGTATGACTTAGCTGGTCATGACCAGGTGAGGCACTGAAAATAGAGCTTTCATTATTTCCTGCATCAAAAAAAGATCAAAATCCATTCATCAGGCTGTAAACAGGACAGCTGAATTGAATGCAGGGAACTCACTATTGAACTATCTTTCTCATTAATTTCCAATTACATGAGGGACTGAGCACTCTTTCTTAGCTTTGTTTTTGATTTTTTAATGAATATAATGGAATTAAGATTACTCAGTTCAGTGGTTCACAGGATTGAGCAGAAATGTATTGAGCTACAAAGGATCAAGTCATATTTGCTTTATTCAGGCGTGAACAGGCTTGCTCTTTCTGTGTGTGTGACAGGACTCCTCGTGCAGAAGAGTTTTTAGGCTCTTGTCCAATAGTGTAGTGGGTGAGGACTAGGAATCTGGTCCTACAAATCCATTAGATGAGGAGCCCTTATGTAAATTAAGAACTATCATCTCAAAATTTATTCACTCTTTCAAAATATGTCCTTGTAATAACATTCATATTTTGCATTGATTAAGGGCTTCTTCAGGTCCAACTACCTATTCACACTATTCATTCTGTGCATTGCTGATGTGCTTTCTGAAGGAAGGCATAATCCTGGGAGGTACTGAGTTCCACCCAAAAAGATGTTGAAAACCTCAGCAGCTTCAGCTCTTCTATTTCCTTTAGCCCATGTTACATTTTGGGCTATTGACAGTAACTAGCATGCTGAAGGAACATTAGGGAATGACAATATCACTGTTTACATCCACAAATCCTCTCTAAATACCTAACTAGACACAGTCTAAGGAGAAAAGAGTATTTTATATAAATTTCAACATTAATGGAGTGGTATTCTTTTCAAAATGGATTGTGACAGGGCACAACATACAACAGTATTAGAAACATAATATGAAATACGTGGTTCAAAGACTTACTGTCAACCTAAACATATTTTATGGGATGATCTGTGATCCACATGTCTGTGAAGCTGAATTTCTCATTTTTTATGGTGCTATGGGAATGAGAGAGTGATGCTAGTGTGTGATCAATAAAGAAAAATGTTGGCAATACTCTGAAATATTGTGCATTCTTAAGTGGATGACATGAACGCCAGTGAATCGTCGCGGGATAGCTTTGAAAAATTACTGGAAAAAGCTTTAAAATTATTTTCCTTTGTAGTGTATTTCCATTCAGTGAATTGGCAAGGAAATAACAATGAGAATATATTGGTATGAATAATGCATCATTTGTATACTCTTCATACTCTTGTCCAGCTGGCAGTCCTGTTGCTGCAGAATTACCTGGATTTCCAGATACATAAAACAATGTATGATTTGAAATAATAAAACTGAAGTAGGCTTTACTCTGTGTTCTTTTGCAGTATAGCTAAGTAATAATTTAACTGCTCTTCAGTATCTCAGATTATTCTAATATATTTATAATATGCAGAAATTCTACCTGTATTTATGTAGGAAGGGGTAGAAAAAAATTTGGTAGAATTAAGCTGCTCAGCCCTTACCAATAATATTTTATCTTATGGAAAAAAAATTGTAGAATCTATGTCTGCTTTTAAAACATATGAAGAGGTTAAATGAGATATTTTAAAAAATATCTGAAAATATAAACACTCCTGCTTTTTACTAAAGTGACCTGATATTTAAAAGGCTCTTATTATTTCTGACTTTGGAAAAATACATGGGATTAAAGCCTTCATGTTCCATTTTGAACTTTATTTCTTCCAAAATAGCTTAGATAGTTCTGTGAATGAAGCAACTAATGAGAAACTCAGAGTTTGTGATTTTGTACATCTCCCATGTTAAAGCTTTTTTAAAAATTTCTGATGAATTAATGTTTTAGGAAGTGATATCAACTACTTTGAACATGGGCCTGATGCTTTTTTTTTAACATAAATTAATACATTTTAGGAAACTTGGAAAATTAAACTTTGCATCTGATCTGTATATTCTTAAATATTACAGATCAGTACCTTGGAAGCTCTTCCTCTCTTCTCTGTAAAAGTTCCAGATGGCCTAAATAACACTCTGGTGTTCTTCTGTGGATGATGCCAAGCCTAGATTCAGGTGAATTGTTAGAACATGTTCTCTCCAGTTGGCTCTGTGCACCATGGAACAGCAAAGCTGTTCAGAGGCAGAGACACTGCATCAATAAGGAGATGTAAGTACTGTAAGTTAAAATAAGAGGGACCTCAGAAAGATGCCATGAGAGTTGGGAAAGACAGAATAGCAGGTAATTTACACTGGAGTTTAGTTTTGAGAAGAAAGACACCTTCTGAGACATATGTTACCACTGATTATCATCTCATAGCTGTCTTGCAGAATTAGAACTTTCTTATGGAAGCATATTGAAAGATCTTCAACATATCCATGGTGTGGGTGCTGGGTCTGCAGCACCAACTGATTCACTCTACTAGCCCATGTTGAACAAGTCAATGCAATGAAGGCCTGAGTAAAGGTGCGGAAAATTCCTTCTGTGAGATGAAAATGGGGATAAAAATATTTGCTGTGGAAAGCAAATCTGGCCTGGAGATTGACAGGAAATAAAACAGGGCAAACTACAAAGAGGAAACAAATATGAGTGCTAGAGAGTATCAGTGGACCAGCTATGAAGGAAAGGAGGTGGATTAGGAAAGATAGGATTTAAATCAAGAGTAGAGAGATAAGATTAGGACGACAAGACTTTAATTAAACAATGAGTGCAGTAGAAGTAGTAAATAATTAATTTAGAAGGAGGAAAGGGAGGAGGTGAAAGAGAGGAAGACCAGGGAAGAGACAGGGAAAGGACAAATGAGAGGAAATGTAAAGTGGCAAATCAGGGTTAGGGACGATAGACACTCCATATGTAGCAGAAATTTTGCTCCAGTGCCTCATCATTCCTGAGTGGTTGTTCCTGGTCTTCAGTTCACCTTTACTTCTCTACTCCTGTTAGATTCCTGATGTTCTGTAACCTATGGACTTGTTTTCCATATCTTCTTAGATGGATCTCATTAACCAATTAAACTGTAACCTCAGTACAACTTTTAAACAATGCTGTTTGGAAGCTGATGTTGTCAATACGATTCCTGTTCTCTTCAGCTGACTTAGTACTTAAATGAAGGCTCATAGCTATGTAATTTTCTCACCATTACTCCTGCTCTGTTTGAAGTACCAGAAGACTAAAGCTGAAGTGCAACAGTTACTCAAAAAAATCTGCTTAAATGAAACATCTTCAACAACCAAAATTCTTGGTATCAATACTATTCTAAATATTATAAACATAAAATTCCTGCAACATAGAGTAAATCAAGATGTTATTTTTCTGCTTCAAACTAAGTACATATAAATTTCCATGCAAATAAATGTGACAGATCTTAGTATTACTATTTGATAGACAATCTGCATTCAGGCTGTCAAGTTCTAGATAAATTGCAAATATTGGTAGCAAAATTATGTTGCTGTGCCACAAATACTCTCAGCTGAGTTTCATTTCTCTGATCAGCTGTTTCAAAGCTACTGAATATTTAAATATAAATAGCTTAGAATTATTTCAGTATATAAAAAACCCTCTTGTAATGCTATAAGTGGGTTTTATCAGTGTTTGAAATAAGTGGTTTATATGTGTTTTGAATAATACAGTTTACCCTTAATTTTACTAATTCTGGATATAGCAATGTGACTTTATAACTACATGACACATACTACTTTTTCAAATAGCAGTCGTTAGTAATGCTTAGAAATACTAACCAGGATTTGTATTCTGATTGCATATCTGTATCTTGCAATGCTCAGTGAAAGGAAGACTGGCAGGAAGACCAATAGTTATGCAGAATTCAATAGCTGACGCGGCTCTAAAGGGACATGCCATCTTCAGTATTGATCATGACAGGATTCCACGCATGTTGATAGAACCAAAGATGTTAGTGATCAGTAAGTGATGCCATCTGATTGAAAAGGAGCCAGAAAACTTACTTCTGACATAAATAACCAAAGTCATCACACACATAGTCAGAAATAGTCAAACATTCATGAGTACCTGAGCAAGCCTGTTGTCTGGGCGCTTACTGAAGTCCTTTTGCACTTGCTCAAGCATGCGCCTATGAGCACACACCATTTGAATACTGGGGTGCATCTGAACAGGGGTGTAAAATGACAGGAGCTTCTACTCTTGAAGCATACAGAGGAAAGTGAATGCTTTGAGAAAGACACCATCTCACCCAGAGCACTCCTACATCTCCCATGGGGAAACACTGACTTTCAGACTGGCATGGGCCTGATGCTTTCAGGCTGGGTTCAGTCCATGTTGAAGTTTGGCAAACGCGTTACAAGACAGAAGTGACCTCCACATCCCACATTTTACATGCTGACTTTGGAAGCCCATCAAGACCCAAATGAACTAGCAGGTGCCAGAAGTGGGTAGTGTTCTTTTACACAGTTTGGGAGACCTCTAGTGGGCCTCCGTCCTTGTCTCCTGGTGAAGCTCCCACAGCCTACATAAAGTTGCATTGTAACTTGGACTATATATGTGTATGTCATTGACTGAATCATTGGAAGTCTTATATGTGACCGCTCTAAAACAATGCTTATAAGTGGAAACCACACAAAAGTACAATAAGGACTTTGATCCCAAATGTTTGAGACATTTTGAAAAATGATTAAGCTATGCACCATTGAGCAGAACAGCACTGATATGCTTAGAAATCTGTTTTCAAAGGCTTATTTGTAGGTGTATTTTTAAGACCCAAGTCTCATTTTAGGATTTAGGGGTGTGATTCAAGTGACCAAACCATGTTTGGAGTTCCCTCTCCTCTGTTCATGTCTGAGCAGTCCACACCACACAAGCATCAATAGAATTGAAGCCTCTTTGGACTTCACATTTTTCTTTATTATATTTTCAAATGCAGCATGGAAATGGACCAACAAATCTTCAGCTCATTTACAACTTCAGTAGGAACTCATAAGACTAAACCACTAAAATTTATCATTATCTTATTTACAGCAGTACTTTCTAACACAGGTATGATTCAATTCCATGCGCAGCCTTTGCACCTCATGAGCAAGATTAGAAGAGTCGTGTTTATTTGTACAAATGCCTCTTTTCTGGTTGCTCAGTAATCATGAGAGTAGAACATTTTATTATTGCTTTTCTAAAAGGCAATCAAGGTTTGTAATGCAATTTCTGTTTTCATATTTATCACTCATCCATAAAAAGATTTTAACAAAACATAATATTTAATAATTAATATAATAATTTAAAATAATTCCATAATATGAACATAAGCATTTAAAGCTCAGCCCTTTTATACCAGTAAGTAATTCATGTGTAACTACACTGAGATCAGGAGCACTTTGCACAAAAGTGGACACTTGCCTGCATGTCTGTATGAGCAGATATTTATTAGTTCTAAATTGTATTTTAAGTTTTGCTAGATACTGTTTTGCCTTTAGTATGAACTTACAAGAATTATACAGGTACATTTAGAATATATGGGAATATAAAGGGGCATATGTATTAATTAATTGTTTTTTCTATTTTTATTAAGAAGTGAAACAAGCTTTGGAGAGAAAAGGGAATCAATCCCTCTTCTTTTCCCAGCAGTGGGTTATAGTCTTGCAAAGGTACGTAAATGTCTGCTCTGACTCTCATGAGACATGAATTTGATAGAAGTTACTGCATTTCCAGAGTTATACATCTCCAGAAGCATTTTCCTGTGGTTCATCATGCCTAAAAATGGGTTTGTATCTCAGTCTTTTGCTGTTTTCCCCCCAAACACTGTATTTCTCATCCTATTCCTTCTCACAAGAGAAATGCTTATGTCATTGCAAACCTTTTGGAGGGGAAAAAAGTCTGAAACAGCATATTAGGAAAAGGAAATAGTACACTACCTCACAGAACTTACTTGGCATATTTAGAGCACCCTGAAATCAGTCCATATCTCTTGACATCAGCTCAAACCATAAAGGGTAGTCAGTGAAAATCTATGCACCTTGCCAGTTCCAGCCCACTCCCAAAATAATGGGGAACATTTCTTGTGTCAAAGTGATGAAGGGACAAGGTGTGGAGCACGTGTCTGTGACTGTCCACATTGTGGCTGTCCACAGTGTCTGTTGGCACTGTGACCATATTATTTTGACTTTGGTGTGGGGAAATATTTGCTGATATAAGTGAAGGTTTTTGAAGATATGTGATGAATGTATGTTTTAATAGTAACCCATTCAGTTAATAATAATCACAGAGAATGCCTTTTCATTTCAAGGATATTTATGGCTCAGGAAGGCTATACAGCATCACAGTAAGTCTCTGATATCCTAACAGGCCGAATTTTTGTTGCCTTCTATGGTGGCTAAGTCTCAACACAATAAATTCCTGCGGGATAACCCAGATAGTTCAAATTTTATTCAAGTTAAAGAAATACTCCTTCAAAGATAATTCTCAATGAGGATCATAAAAAACAGAGTCATAAGACAATCTGAAAATATGTCAAATCAGTGAGACTATTCTACAGAACAAAGTTGGCATCTCAGACAATTTGAATATCCCAATTTACAGAAAAACATCTGTTGCAATATTTAAGTTCAAAAATACTTGAGGCACACTTTATAGACTACATTACAAAACATTTGGAGAAAAAAAGTCTTTGAAAGACTACAGTGTTGACTAAATAATTTTGAGATGAGTTATGGTGAGGTGACTGAAAAAAAGGCAAAAACTGAAGTGCAATTCTAATAATGGAGAAAAATTAGGAACATAAAGCTCTATGTAGTTAAAAATATTTATAATTTATGTAGAAAAAAATGATATCCAGAGAAATTTTTACTGGGCATTGAGTCACCAGAACTCTTAGCTGCATTGGCATTGTGGTCCCCAGTGAAATTCAGCATGGGCACTGCAATATGCACTGGCGGGAATTATCTGAACCACATACGCATTAGTTTGTCATAATTACCTTGACATTTACTTTTTTAATGCCAATACTTCCATGGGTTATTACATGAGTAGATCATATAAAAAGTTAAAGGTATGAACAACAGATACCATATGCAATGAAACATTCAATTTTCATTCACTGTATAATGTTAGATTGGGCCTTCACTTGGAATGTTGTGTTCTGTTTGTCCCACCCTTAATAAAACACAACAAAAACAGATGGCACTTGAGAAGCCTTAGAAGTATGGAGGTGTTCATGTGAAAACCATAGTAAAAATGCCAAGCTGGGAAAGGATGTGATACAGCTGTTAAACAGAAGATGAAGAGGTTAAGGGAGGCAAACATAAATTATTTATTTTCATAACCCAAGCACATAGATATACCTGATGAAACTGGAGAGCAATAACATTAAAAATAAACATAGCTGGTGATAAATGCTTAGCATGAATTTCAGAGAAGATTGGACACATTTAAGGATAGAGATTATCTCACATGATATTTTCGGTGGAATTTGCAACAAAAGCATTTTTTAGAGAAGTAAAGCCTCAATGATCAAAATATACCCTGACCTTTAATTACAGGAGGTTTAGAATGGAAGCTTCCACCCTAGGCAGCGTTATTCCATATTCGTCCACTATGTGGGTTCTTGCATTTTCCTTTGGAAAGTCTGAGCCAGGACCACAGAATTGTGGAATCATTTAGGTTGGAAAACACCAAAATGACCAATTGCAACTACAAATCCAGCACTGCCAAATCCACCACTAAACCATGTTCCTACGTGACATATCTACATATCTTTTAAGCACCTCAGAAATTGTGATCAGCACTTCCCCGAGCAGCTTGTTGCAATGCTTCACAACTCTTTCTGTGAAGAGGTTTACCCTAATATCCAATCTAAACCTCCCCTGACCTAACTTGATGCTGTTTCACCTTGTCCTGTTGCTTATTACTTGGGAGAAGAGACCAATCCCTACCCTGTTATAGCCTCCTTTTCAAGCAGCTGAAGAGAGCAATAGAGTCTTTCCCCCGAGCCTACTTTTCTCCAGGCTAAACAACCCTACATCTCTCAGCCACTCCTCATAAGAGTTGTGTGCCAGATCCTTCACCAGCTCCACTGCCTTTCTCTGGGCATGCTCCAGCGCCTCCAGAAACCCTGGTCTGATGCAGCCTAGATTTTTCAATGGATAGTTTATTTTTCATGTACACAGCATAAGACATTAGGTCCATGTTTTTCAGAGTGAACTTACCATCAGTACTCCAAAATACAAGAATCCCACAAAATCCTCAGGCAATGAGGGTTAAGCTACAGTGTAATACTTCATTTATTTGATTTAAAAAACTCCAAAACAGTGCTTGTAATCATCAGGGTAGGAGACCTAGAAAGTTATACATGTTATTTTTATTTCCATTTAAAAATAACAACAGTGAAGCCAAAAAAATTATAAGGATAACAATAATAAAAGTAACTGCATGGTCTGCTTTGTGCAGTACATTTCTCTCTTCACGCTCTGTAAGTGAAGGGTTGCTATTTATGGTATGCTCCAAGTCTGCTTCTCAGAAGACAGCCCAGCTTGGCTGGACAGCTTTCAGTTGCTACTGGAAATATGTCACTTATTAGGAACAGAGGGGTTGTTTATCACTGTCTCAAGGGTTACTTTGGCTGAGGCAAAGAATCAGCTCAGTTATATAATGGAAAGAGCTGGGTCAAAGGATAAGAAATTTATGTAGTGTGTGCTTGAGATTCTGGCAATGCAGACTCAGTTTCTCTCTTGTATGTCTTGTACATATCATGGTTATATAGGCCCCCCAAAAATATATATGGCTGTATAGATCCCCCATCCATCCCCAAAACAACCTTATAACTATGGGGGCTGAAGTAAAAAATTTAAGAAACCCTCCCAAAACTTCTCAATCAAGAAAAAGAGATTTGTCTTAATTATTTCTTTTGCCCTCCGGGTATCAAGTTAGCATTCAGTGTTGTTACCCAGACCTACCACATAGCCACATTTCTAGTCCTGTAGCAAACTAGAAATGCCATCTCTAGCAAAGATGTATATGGGTGCTGAACATCATCAGTCCTTTTAGTCCTCACCAACCTTAATAGGGGAATACTCCCTGACATAATCTCACTTCTAGTTTCTGGTGAAGCAGCAAAAAGGAACCCAATCCTATCTGCTTTACTACAGTTACTATACTTTGGAACTGTCCCTGGCTTGCTGCAGTACCACAAGTCACTGCAACAAGCCAGAGACAGTTACAAAGAGCTGAACCTATGTTTCCATCTGCTTATGTAACTGTTAGATGTCCCAGTTCAGGGTAACCAAAACAACTTCTAGTACAAAAAAACCCAAAACAAACAAAGCCAAACAAGCAAAGAAAAAAAAAATATTCAGAGACTTTTAAAAACCCCCTCTCCATGTTTTAGTTCCCACCACCAAGGGCATCCTTTAGACGAAATGTTTAACCAAGCACCAAGTTTTCAAGCACAAACCCAATTACCATAATAACATCCCAGTAAACAAATACAGGTAAGTCAGCATCTCGCCCTAGTTGCCAAACACACAAACTGACTCCGGACCGCGGTGACCTCGGGCCCTCCTGGGGGGACGGCGGAGGGCACACGGGGCTGGGGGAGCCCCCCTCCCCCGGTTCCCTTCCCCGCACCTGTTGCGCCGCCACTTGGCCGCTGCAGAGGGGGGAGCAGCGGGGGGGGCCCGCCGGGCGC
>NW_005054297.1:27941749-28093451 GCF_000277835.1 Geospiza fortis
CGGCGGCTCCCTCTTCTGCGGGGCTTGAGGTGCAAAACGTGCCCCCTTCCCGTCCCCCGCCTCGCCGTGCTAAAAAACCAAACAAACTGAAAAACAGCAGCCTAAACCCAACGACGACCCGCGCAGCTTTGTACCCCAAATGCTTCGCTCTCGGGGGGTGGATTTTTGTGTCTGTGCGTGAATGAGTGGTGTTTTGTACGGGCTGGAAACGAGCTAATCCTGCATAGGAAATGAGAATTACTTTTAACTTTCAAGTGTACCTGAAATGTTTAGAAAACTCTCAAATGCAAGTTCCCCTGGGCTGGGGCTGCGCAGAGCTGGAGAAAGACTCCTTTCATACAGCAAGGGCAGCTTCGGGGTGTGTAATTTGCTTAGCCTCTGAACTCCATATGATTTACATTATTCAGATTTTTAAGCGCCTTTCCTCTTGATCTGCTATTATGAAGTCATTTTAAAGAATACTTTACAAACTGTAATGTTATATACTGCATGAAACCACACTTAGTGTAGGATATCTAAAATTAAGGCTGTTTGCATACATTCGTGGAAACCCTGGTGTTTAATGCACGGGGCGGAGGGGGGCGGGGGGGTGTGTTTGAAAAATTTAGTACTTAGCATGTCAGCTAGAACAAGCTTTCTCCCTGGGCACAAACCAACACAAAAGGCCAAGCTGGGAGCTCTCAAAACTCTCTGAACTGTAATGAAATAAAGCAGAAACGCAGACTTGAGGCTAATTCAATTCTCTCAACTTTGAACTTGGGACTCCCCAGATAAAAGTATTCTATCTTATATCTTCCAGTAGAAAGCAAAGTTTCAGAGACCTCTGTGAGCGTTCTTTGAGTGGGTAGAATATGCAGCGCACTAACAAATTTAAAAGGGGGAGATTAATACTGCTATGGCCTGTTAATGTGATGATATATGGCACCTGCAGACTGCCGGAGCTGCTGATCAAAGAGCAGCGTGGGGATCAATCTCTAATCAGAGCAACTGTGAAGGGCCAGAGGAAAGTGATCAAAAGACTTAGAGACCGGGCTATTCTGATAGGAAACCAATCAGACTTTGTGCACAGTACAGGAAATTATCTGCTCTGTGTGAGAAATCACTCACTTTCTACACCTTCCTATCCTACCTGGTGTTTAGAGGCTTTAGGGCACCAGTTTGTGACAAAGTGGGCTTGGCAATTATATACCAATGTCTCGTACTGTTTTGCTACTTTCTCTTAAATTTGCATGGTGTGTGTATGGAGCTTATCAACACACAGAGTATTGTCATTGCTTTGCTTTAACTTTGTCAGGACTGGCAAGAAACCTGCTATGCTGTCAGTCTCCTCTAAAAGGTTTGTTCCAGGATTCCAGGATAATGCAGCTGGGCCCTGAAAGGCCTCCAGGGTGCAACAATGGGATCACAACAGTGTAAAAGGTAGATCATACAGCATAGAAGCAAAACTGGTGTAAATAGGTGTAAGTATATGTGACAGTGCAAACTAGATTCTGTTCACAGATATCAGAAATGCAGCTGCCTTAGGTCACGCTTCAACTGATTTGCAATGAAATTTGGCATGTTCTAAGATACACTCACTGTGTCTTAGAACAACTGCAAAGCCAGGAGAAATGTTATGAAAAAAAAAAAAGGTGCCCTGAAACTGTATTATGTGGTAGTTTATACTCAGAACTGTCCAGATTCCTCTTGTAGTTTACTTTAAGTTTGCTTAATAGTTGTTGAATTGTAAAACTTAAAAAAATTAGCACAAGTTTAGATATAGCTAAGTATCAACATCTGACTTTTCTTAACTGATTTTAATTATTTGGGGGATCAGTAACACTAGTCCAACCAGTTCTTACTTGATTTAATTAAAGTGATTTTTACACTCTGCTGCAATCTAAAGATTGTATAGCTTTTAGCTAGAGGCAGGTTAAAACTCCCTGGAGTATGAGAATGAGATATTGCTGTTCATGTGCCAAATAATCTCTGGTCAGGAGAAAGGGAGATTTTTTACTCATGCAGTCTACAAATAAAAATTCTGTCCTCAACTTGTAAAACTGCTAAGTGGCCAAGAAGCTTTGCAGTAGAATGGATTACAGTGTTACTCAGCTGCACACAAGGGTGCTATAGCTATTGCTTCAAGGTGCCTGTGACCAGTTATTAATTCAGTGGGACTACTTGTGTTTCAAAGGATAAATCATGCACTTAAGGATTAACTAATATTTACTTATTTAATAGCTGCATTACATTAAATTCAAAATTACAATTTGACTCATTTGCTAATTGTTTGCATAAGAAGCTCTCTTGGCTTTGCTGCATAGTGAATATTATTTTGGGTGGCAATTTCCTAGTGTAAATATTTTTTTACAATTGTAAGTTAAATATTTTAGAACACAGTGTTTTACTGGTACCTCCTGGAAATTCACTGTGTTGGTTGTTGTGGGGCCAGTGTAGCTCCATTTGAAACCACTGAAAACTGCCTCCATGTTTTTATTTGTCTGCCCTCTGTTATAGTGAGATTTTCGTTTAACAGGTCTTATTTGTAACTCTGCTTGACAGCAAGGGGTTTTATGTGATTTCTGTGAAAAAATCCTATTTATATTTAATGTTTTTATTTTATTATACTGAGTAAATAATCATCTCGAGGATCAAAGGAGTTTATGCAACAGTTTTCTGGAAAGTAAAGTAATAGTAAATGGTGCATGTAGTGAGGGCTTCCGTTTATCTGAGTGGACTTCATTTCTACAATTTGTAAGATTATGCTTTCAAGGCTTTTTCATACTTAGGTGGCTTTATCATTTCTCTTATGGCTCCTTGAGGTATTTACTACAAATTTTCCATATTGAAGCAGAGTCAAAATTTGAATGTTCAGTTTCTTTTAAATCACAAAACTGAATGTCTTATATTGAATTTGATTAATTCAATGGTTAACTTCTACTTTCTTCATTTCTATCTGCTTTTGACTCCTGTTTTTGACATTGTATTGTCATGTATGTGTTTCTGTAGCTTCAGAAATGTCTGAGGGGGCTGTTGGGGGGTTGAGTACTGTGAATGACTTAATTCTAGTGACTTAACCCTGTTAGTCTTGAGTGCACCTGCTTATGTGATGTTATTAGTTTAATCTGGATTTGATTACAACATGAGATGGCAGGAGAATCTATTTTCTTGGCTGCCTTAGAACAAGATGCAATAAATGTTTAAAGTAATTTTGCTAAGCTATCAGCTGTTACATTTTCTATGAGAAATATGAGTGTATCTATAGAAAATAATGTAAAAACGACTGTTGGATGCCATAAGAAATAATGTGTACAGTTTATGTGGTGTGTACATTTCAAGTGTGGTACTGAATGACTTCAGAGGGCCGAGAACCTGATGTCAGTTAGAAACTTACCAGGACTGATTTTCCTCAGTCAGTTTCAAGTATGACTGAACTGCAGTAAACAGAGTTTCTGAAGTACATCTTAGAAAACTCAAGCATTTGATTTCTGCCAATTCTGCAGCACAGGTAATGTGTCAGTCATGATTTGTCTTTTCACAGATCTCGAAAGGAATTTGGTTGGTTTTCTTCTTCCTTCACATGAATGGAAATCCCTAATAATAAGTTTCACTAACTGAACACTTCATATTCTTAAATCTTCTGAAATGGGAAAGATTCATGTAGCTTAAATAAACCAAACCCAAAAGTGTGTCCTTGAGACAGTGTTTGAAACTTGCATATTTCAGTCCATCCTTGGGAAAAGTTGGTGGATGCAGCTGGAACGGAGTGAGTAGCTGAAGTGCCAGAAGAAGAGTCTCATCACCTCGATGTGTGTGTGGCCTGCCACACCTACTCTGAACCACACAGAGGATTCCTTGATTTGTCTGTGTCCAGAGAGAGCTCCCAGTTAATTCAGCAAGCGGGACAGCATCGCAGCAAAGGGTTTCTGATTAAGTTCCTTTACCTTGGGCTGAACATCAGGAAAATGTGTGGATGTCCAAGTGATGCAGCACATTGAATCCTTACAGGCAGGAGTGTCAGTCCTTTTGCTTGAAAGCAGAAATAAAATTTGACTGCAAAATTTTCTGTTATAACGGAACATACTTTATCGTGGTTTGATGCCATTTCCACTGGTTCATGTTGAAGTGAAGAGTGCCAGCACAGCCTATTGACTACTGCTGGCTGGCAAAAATTGTCTTAGCTTTGAGAAGAGAAGGAAGAATAATAGATAAGCTGTATCAGCTAAAGGGAAGGTTGATAGCGACGCAATTTTTTCAAGTAAAAGCTATTTCTGCCTAGTCCAAGGCTTGTTTTGAAATGTTTTAAAGCTGTTTTCCTGGAAAGTAATGAGTTACAGCACATCCTCTTGTGACTTTAAGCAGAAGATTGTGGCAAATTAGAGAAGCTGTTCAACACAACAACAAATTGCAGAGGAAGAAAGTTTTTAAAACGGTTTTTTTTGTGTTTGTAGTTGACTTCTGGCATATTGTTTGCAATTCAGCAGAGTGATGCTTGGGACTTTTCCTTAGGCCTGTTGCTTCTCTCCGTTTCTTCTGTTAGGTAAAATAAGGGTTTTAAAAGCACAGACTTTTTACTCCTTGTCTCAAATATGTAGTCATTCCAACCTGTCCATATATTTCTTTAGGGTTGGAATGGAATTTAGTGTAAAATCTTATTTTTAACTAGTTCTTATTAAGTTTGTAGATTGGACTTCAAAGCTTTATGTCATGTTGTTTGGGGGCTTTTTAGTTTGTCTGTCAGTCAGAGTTTTATAATGGAGAAGAAACACGAGGCATGCCTTGAGTAAGAGACAGCTGTATTGCTAAAGAGATTATGTTCAACTTTATCTTCCCATAAACATAATGTCTTTTATATCTTAGAGCTTTTTCCAGACTCTTTGAGTCTTAATTATTACATAGTTGACATGTAATAGCAAAGTACTGGTTTACATCATACAGCAGTGGTTGTGAATTGTAGCAGTGGTTTTGGGGGTTTCTGTCTCTGTTGGGTGGTTGCTGCTTTTGGTTTTTGCTATGTCTGGCAGTTCCTGATTACTAGAAAGAGGATGTGCTGAGCAAGCCCACTTCCCTTACTGGGAAATGAGCCTCTTCAATTGCTTTATAGATAGCTCTTAGCTTTGAGAGAGAGCCTTGCCTTTGCTTTTTAGTCCCAAAGTGCATTCCATGGGAAATACACTTCTTGGTGTGTAAGCGTCTTAAGAATTGGCCTGCACAGATGTAGCCTTTTAGAAGAAACCAGTGTGACTTAGAAATAGTTACTGGAACAGAAAGGAAATAGAGCTGACACATAGAAGCATAGTTATTTTAGTAGCACTTAAGTGTCTGTATGAGTGCTTTGTTGTTTTGAAGTTTCTGAGGAATGAATTGCATGTTAAGACTTTTTCAGCCCTGTCATTCCCTTTTGGGAAGAACTTTTTCAGCTTGTATTTGAATATGAAATGCTTTTATTTAATTAGGTAAGTGAAAATTCATAATGTGTTATTGTGAAGCTAAAATATCAATTGGTATTTTGAAGGGGCTTTCTTACACTGTAGGATGTTATTTTAAGGTGACAATGCCTGGAAAATTTGTTCCATAGACGTCCTAGCCTTAGGATTCATCTGTCTTCTGATCACCTCTTCTTGGCATCATTCTATTGAGATTTTTCAAAGAAATCTTCAGTGTTACATTGGGCTATTTGTGTTTAATTTCACAATTCTACAGCATACTAAGCAGTCTTCTTATGTGTGAAGGTACCTCATCTTTACAAAGCACGTGTACAATAATAACTCACTGCATTTCCATAACCTATTCAGTTTTCACAGCTGGGTGACAAAAGGCAGGACTCTGGATGCTCTGGGAGAAAGTCTTACACACAGAGAGTATAAGAACTATTAAAAAACTAGTATAAACAAAGGAGAAAACCCAGCTAATTCGTTGATCTCCTTCAAGCCTTCTGCATTAGGGTTTGCAAGTGCTGTTTTTTTTCTGATCTTAATTCGTTTTCTTCCAGCTATTCCATCTTTGCTGAGCATGCCCTCAGTGTTGGACTTTGGTGTTCTCCCTGCATAGGCATGACCTAATGTTTGCCCTGGGCTCGGAGCCTGCTTGGCTTCTTGCCACAAGTGCTGTGAGTGTGTGCCTCCCTCAAGCCATGGCAATGTGCTCTCACCTTTGCTGACCAGACCCTCATGTGAGCTGGCTGCAGCTGAAGTTAAAAGAACTCCTCAGCTGTTTAGCAAAGTCTCTTTGAGCCACTGGATTATTATTGTCATTCTTCTGTGCTAATTTAAGACTATGCAGGTTAACTCTGCAGTGAGGATCTTCACAGTGATGGTTGCTGCTTATGTTTTTGGAATTTTATTTTCTTTCTGCCATTTTTACGTGCAGGGTTTGGGGCTGGGGAAGGACGATATGAATTTAACTCCCTTTAATACAGTACAGGAAGAAAGAGAAACAAAATAAGAAAATTTTTGAAGGTTATTTCCAATGAAGTGGCATCATTTTGTACTACTGAGAATGAGAGTTGCAAGGGAATAATCAATAACACCTTTTTTTTCTTCGGCAATGTGCCTTTTAGAGAATTAATCCTCATAAATTATTCATTAAACTTGCCATTTTGTGGTAAATTCATTCAAGGCATCATTATAAACATGGGTGTTTTAAGGAGATTCTTCTAGGCTGAAGGTCACCTCTGTTCCTACTTGCCTGAAAGCCCAAAACACTGAAATTTCTCATTGAATTAGTTAAAACTGATTATTAATTGCATTAAAAGAGCATGCAGGCATGGCTTAATTTGGTCACTGTTGTGCTGATTTCTCCACATGAAGTGGAGGGTACCACTGATCCTGAATAAAGCTTGGTAAAGGCAGGCAGGCCAGGGCTTTTCTTTGGTCATGTGTTATGGCTAGAACTAAAAATCTTTGGTTTTAATTTTTTAGGGCTTGGTTTTTCTAGATGAACAGTGCTGTTGGTTGGGTACTTATCCTAATAAGTTCTCTATGATACAACAGTACTACTAAAGGAAAGCAGGGGAGGTCTTCCTAGTTTCAGCAAATGTCTGGCATAGCCAGTGATAATTTTGGGTACTGGATCCCATATCACCCATATCTGGCTTTTCTTGGAACCTTAATCTGTCTGTCTCAGAAAAAGCAAAGGATGTCTTGGGAAGAGGAAACAATGCTGCTTGCGTTTTCTGTACAGTTAATTCATTTTTACATTGCTGCTGCTGTAGTATTCTTATTATGAATTGTCAATAAATCATGTAAGAAGGTGGGGGGGGGCAAGGAGTTAGATGCTGCAATTAATTAGGGAATTGGTCCTGTAATCTGATAAATGGGCTTCAAACTAGGTTCAAACAGTAAAAGGTAAAATAGTGGTGCCGTTTTCATAGTTTCAATATTCAAACCGTTATTCAGTTTGGCACATATCAGCAAAGTCATAAGTTTCTGTGTGTGTAAAATACTAGGGAATGTAATGTTTGAAGAGTAGTTTACACTGGAAAAATGATTTTGGAGATGCTCTTAGCACACCTTCCCTGTCAATCTGTAGCTACTAATTTCCCTATGCCTCTTTTCAGCATTATTTGTTTAAAAGCACATGAAGTGGGAAAGTGACCTTGCTGGAAGAGGTACTCATTTCTGAATTAATGCACAGTATCACTTGTTTC
Source organism: Geospiza fortis (assembly GCF_000277835.1). Taxonomy (NCBI): domain Eukaryota; kingdom Metazoa; phylum Chordata; class Aves; order Passeriformes; family Thraupidae; genus Geospiza; species Geospiza fortis. Next base: position 27,949,377 of record NW_005054297.1, read on the forward strand.
AATTGTTATCTTTAGTTAATCTTTTCACATAACTCAGTTGTCCAGTCTTTTACTAAACGGTTATCTAGGGAGCCTCACTGGATGAGCTATTGTATGATAGCAGCTAGAATATCTATGTTTGATTTTATTTCCTATTTTGTTACTTTTTCTCCTCCAGTATAATTCTCTGAGTAACTATCCAACTGTGCTCACCCTTGTTCCAGACAATCCAGGGCATCAGTCCTAGGGGCTCTGAGTTCCTCCTTGCATTGACAAGGAAACCAGCACTCATTTTATGCAATAGTTAAACATTAGAAAAGACATATGGCACAGGAAATTCTTTTGCTGTGTGTGAAGGTATGGCATTTCCAAACTGGAAGTGTTGTTCTGACTATTCCACCGGTAGTGGAGAGTTATATGAGGCCACTTCCATCTGCAGAGAATCTGTTTCACTTGCTTGTGGTTCTGGGGCTCATTCAAATGCTCTAAAACAAAATAAAAGTAATGGATGTAATAACTTCTTTATGGAAAAGTCATAAAAAGCTACAGGGCCATGTAAACAAATTGGGTCATTTACAAGATGTTTAAGTGATGGATATTCAGTCCAAATTCAAAGGTGTGGATTAAGTTTTTACAGTCATTTTGACTGAATTTTGCCCTCAACAAGATTTGCATTCTCTGCTAGGAATGCCTTTGATACTGCAGATGACAAATTTTCAGAAAAAGTGTTTTCGAACGTTTCAGTGCATTCAGAGTAAAGCCAAGATGTAGGATTTGTTATTTCTCTAGGTGAATTGAGAGCTTTTCTTAATCTTCATGGTTACGCTGTGAAGCCGTAGTGGAACTTTGTAGTATTCCCAGGGAAAATCAACTAAAAGAGTTTCCCCTCTGGATTCAAGCATGCCTGAACTAATTACAAAGCAACCATTTTGGCTCTCTGCTCTGTCAGTATAAATAGGTTTGCCCAGAACAGCAGTGACTGTGATCCAAACTAAGCTGTGTTAGTCACAGAAACGTGTGTTATATCTCATTGAAGCACTGAACGTGTTATCCATGGTGTGTCACCTCACAAGGCCCTCCTAATTCACTTCATCACTTGTTGGAGAGGAGTGAAAAATAAGACTTCTGCATGTTAAGATGCATTCTGTGGGTCATTTATTTTCTTTGATACAAATATAAGCCTAAGGATGGATAATTTTCTCACATTTGTGGGAGGGATATTGGTGCTAGCTACTATGGGGTGCTTCCCCTCTCATGGGATGTGCTTGCTCTCTGACTCCCAAAGCAACTTCAGTTACCTTTCATAACTCTTCATGCACTAAAATCTGCAGATCATTTCAGAAAGAAAATAACTTTGCTAAGCACAAGTCTGGAGTTAGTAGTAATTGACTGTACATGGGTGAAGCTCTCTATTTGTATGTACAGTGCTAAATAATGGACTGTTGATGTGTCTCTTGTGCTTGATAATGTGCCTGTGAAACTAGCAGTTCTTACCTGGAAAATGTGTATGTGTGATTATGCAGCATTTGAAGAAGTCCTTCAGGAAGCAATTTGAATGAATGTTGCATCAGACAGTGTCAAGTCGAAAAGGTTTATATGTATATTATTGACAGTTTGTGTTCCAAAAATAAATTTTGGGTAAGTGGTCTATCTTAATATTTCAAGGCTTCCATCTTACTACTTAGTTGGTCTGTTGTTTCACAGGGAGGTTTATACCTACCAACATTTCTGTTGCTTGTGAAACTATAATGGGTCTGAAAGGGAGGTAAAACCTCTTAATTGACAGCTAAAAAGTAATGGCTCCAAAACAAACATGATCTCTATAAAAAGGACATTAAACAGCTGGATTTGACCTTGCCTATTGTTTTAAAATATGGCTAAAGATTCTTGATGGCCTTGCTTTCTTTGTGTCATTCAAAAATCCCAGGCCCAAGGTGCACTGCATTTCTGCATTTTTTATAGGCAGACTGGAGTCTGAAATTTTAAATACTCTAAAAATTCTGCTAAGTACTCACTATATTTCTCACAGTACTTGCTATATGAGTACTTATGAGAAGTCCGAAAGTACTTGCCTGCAGCCTTGGGTTCCTTTTGAAATGGAGATTGAATTTGTGACTGTTGAGTCTTTCAGCAATCCTTACCTATCTGCCTAAGAGTCTTTATAAAGAATGGCATAAGATGCTGAGAAAAACCTTTTTTTTTCCTTTTGTTTCTTCCTTGGGAATCTTTATTCCATACCTGTTCTCAGTACCTGCAAGAACTGGTGTGTGTGTGTGTAGTACTGGCATAGAGTTTGAGGTCAATAATTTTCATTTGAAGAGGGACTACAGAGATTGTCTTTGTGATTATCTGACACCTCAAGAATGCCACATCTCAGCAGAGTATGACAGTAAAGAGATCTCTGGTGCTTAAATACCTGCCTGATTTGCAAGATTTTCATATTGCTTGTGGGGAAAAAGATGGTTTTGTATAGTTGTCAAGTAGAAAGATAAACATGTTTCTAAAGCGTGTGCCTGCCTTATCAGTAAGAATCTTACAAAACTCTGATGGGCCTCATTTGTCAAGATGCATATGGAGGTTGGTGTAGTGGTAATACCCAATGAAACAGCAGTGAAATATTTCCAAATTGTTATTGCTTTTAAGATATTTAAAAGAAATCAAATGAAAACTCTGTAGTTTGAAAGAAAGCAAGAATCCAAGACCCTCTTGTTTTAAGTTGACTTGGGCAAGCAATGGTGAATATTGGAGCTAAAAGTATTTTGAATGAATTTAAGGTGGGCTATCAGTTAACAGGCCCTAAAACATTCAATAAATGGTGTAGAGTTTAAATAGTAATCTTTTATATTTACATGGAGATCAACTAATACTGGGTAACGTGAAAATATTTACATTTTATTTCCATGGTTTTGGGTTTGGGAAGAATGGAATCTTCTCTGCTCTTCTGCATGTTAACTGTTCTTAAAATAATTTAATTCCAGGCTGTTAATAGTGGCTGTTGAACATGTGTATCATCAGCCACAGCCAAGCTGCACATTGAGCTCTCCCCTCCACAGAGGGATAATGTGTGGCTGCAGAGGGTTCACAGCATCTGGTTTTGGAATTTGTGTGTACCCAGATGTTGCTACTGAGTACAGAATGTAGGAGCTATTGGTTTCTCAGTCCTGATTCCTTAGCCCTACTCTAGGATCTTCAGAAAGAACTTTTTAATAGGTAGGAGATTTTTTGTTTGGCTTTTTAGTGGTGTTTTTTTCCAATTTTTCAAGTGCATGATCATGTATTTATTAATAACTAATTTATTAAAAACAATTTCTTATTGCTGTCTCTACTGCGATCCCTTGGCTGATTTAAGACTTCAGAGTCAACTAAAATATAATTATTTTCAGAGGTAGCTGGTTTTTCTCAGTTACATTTTTCCTTTCCATTGTTTTGCTGAATATTCATTACTTTGAAGCTCAAAGTCTACTCTAAAAGATAGCTTGTAATATACTTAAATAAAAGCAAGCTGTTATCAAAAATATTAACTTCTGTCCCTGCTTTAGTCAAATCCTTAACATAAAAGCAGTTCTAAAGTTGCTAATTGCTATAAAATATGCTATTATATCTACCAGCAATTTATTATGTGTACTTATTTTATAAATAGTGGGTTACCAGCTGACTAGCTCCAATCCCTGAACTTCCCCACTGACAGTACTTTGGATTGGATAGATGTAAAAGATGCAAAGATGTATTGTGGAGTTGTTCCCTAAGATACGCAAAAGGGCTTGACCTTGAATGAGGAATTCCATTGAAGTTGGGAAGTGATTTGATCTAGTTAGAATGAAAAAAATTACATGATGCAAGCTTGCAAGATCAAGACCTTGTCATTAATTCAAAGCCTGGAAAAGGGAAACATCTTGATGACTTCTTTTTCAGATTTTTTATTGTGTCCATTAAATGTGAAATAAAAATCAGCAATTGTGTTCATGTTTGCTATGGTGGCTGTGCCTGTCTAGCTATAAAAATCATTTACTGCATCTGAATTGCTTCTTATCTGAAAAAAATCCCAACTAATAATGGTTAAAGTGTAATAAAGTTTATTTATGTAAAATAGTATTAGAAAGATAAAAGCTAGTCATGCTTTCATATTTTAAGTTTTATTTTCTTTTATAGCTTTCTTTTACTCAGCTAATCCAAGCTGTATTCTGAACAACAGGATCTCTACGCCATTTACAGTAAAATGCTAATGGACAGATATGAATATTTGTGCTCTTGTCAAAAATTTGATAAAAACTGTAACAAAACACCCCCATGCTTCTGCCTCTGTGCAAGGGAGGAATGCTCTATTTGCAGTTTGCAGAATAATTGAACAACATTGAGTGCCTTAAAGCCTGAGGAAGTGGTATATGTTGAGAGATAAAGACAGAAATGTGAAAGAAGTCTGTATTGAAATTTAACAAGAGAAGAAACCAAGATGCTGTGACAAGACTGCAAGGAAATTGTTTTTCTCTGTGTCTTATTTTGCTTTCTATAGTAGAAGAATGAACAAAAGGGCTCCAGCAAAGTAGCTCTTCTTTGATGATTACTGAATGGGGTTAATTATTTTTTTCATCCTGTTGTGCATGAGGAACTTATTTGATACTTCTAGATTGTTATCACCTGATTTTTCCATCATGTAGAGCTATTTAAAAGGGGAGTTTGGAAGATTTTTTTTTACTGGTACGGGACATGAAGCTGTAAACAGCTAATACAGTGATCAGTTCATAAACACTGCAATGTACTGGCTTGGTTTGTCCTGAGCATTACTGACAGCTCTTTTTGATGGGCTGTTCCTCAAAACGTAGGGTGTGTATGGTGTTGGTGGTTTAAACATGTAGGTAATCAGGGCTCATATCCCAGGGAGTGAGGAGAGAAACTTTCTTTCAGCTGTTACAATTTTTTCATGCTAAAACATTTTTCAGTGACATGTAAGCATTTATATGTCTGATGAACTACAGATAAAGTAGCAGATGCTTAGGCTTTTTATCAATATTGGATTCATAACATGAGCTATCTCTATTTTCCTGTGTTTTTTTTTCTGGTGCACCAAAATTAGGAGATCAGACATGACCTTTCAAATTGCTTGTCTTCTATGTGGCCAGTAAGTGTGGCTTTCAGGGATGGCTTTGTACCAATACTTGTCATTATTTTAAACAAGAGGAAATTATAATATTTCTAAAAATCTAAAAAAATCTAAATTTACTTTTCTGGCACGTGCTTATGCTGCTACTAGGAACTTGATCCTTAAAGCCAGAGGATAAAATGTAACAAACTGCTCAGTGGTACTTTGGTGCCAATATAGATTCACTGCAACCTTTTTTTTTTTTTTTTTTGTTATCCTGACACTTTTAAAATAATTTTTTTCATAGCACCTGAAATGTTTCTGAGGATAAATAACTTTGCATCCAAAGCTTCCCTTCTCTTATTTCTGATTTTTTTTTTTTGGTGTGTGTGTGTGTGCATTTTGGAAGTTTTTTTAAAATAAACTGAGCCCTAAGGAAAAAGTGTGCAAATCAGACATAGGTGAGAGGGTTGCTTTTTGATTAGAAAGGTCAGCATCTTGCACCTGCCAAAAACATTTTGATCAGAAATGGTTAGATACATATTTATACATGGATGGGGAAAACAGGAGGAAGAGGAGCTTTGGTAATTTCTCTGCCTATGAACAGCCCTGGAACCTCTGCAGCCACCTTTAGCAGAAATAAGAGTTATAATGGTCAGCACTGGGCTTTGAGTGCTCAGCTGGCATCTGCTTTCTGTCACAGTTAGAACAGGCTAGAGGGAAAGATCTTGCATCCTACCGGAGTTCTCTGGGGTGCGCTTCCTGAAGACTGAACAAAACAAAAAGTCATCAGTCCTTCTGTTCAAGGTGACTTGATAACAAAGAATGCCCCATAAACACAATGGGATTATTTGCTCAAAGGACCAAGATGTTTATGTTACTGCTACCTTTGGTAGCAAAGAGTAGAGAAGCACCATAAGAAAGATGGTTTTAAAAAATGGGGACCCACTAAAATACCATATCTGGTAAATAATTTTTCTCTTGATCTTTTCCATGAAAGATATTGATGGTTTTTAGCCAGGTAATGGGAATAAATGCTTTCTCTTCAGTAGAGGAAGAGATGCTGCTAAGATGCTGTCTTTTGCAGTTCAATAAATTCTGTGTTTAAAAAGTAGTGACACTAGCAAGGTAAAAGTAGTAATACCATACAGATTTAAGAATGTCTGTAAGCAAACAAGATCTAATTCAAAGAAACTACTTTCATTCTCTGAAAATGAAAGGTTTAGGTTTTGTTTTTAAGGTGGGTAAAAATTTTTGTTCTTAAATTTTTTCCTGTTCTGGACTTTCCTTCAGCTCCACAACTGAAGCCTTCTGCATGTAATTCAGCTTCTCTGAATTTTATTCCTTTATTGATAGAGTATCTGGTACATTGGTTCTAGGTGCAATATTTTCCCTACTTCTTCAAACCTCTATTTACAAATACCAGTTCAAATAAGCAATATTACATTCAAAAGGATTGTGTCCAGAAAATAACTCTCTAAATGGCTTCAGATAGTTACTTGTCTTTTTAAGGTAAAGTAATATATTTCTTTGTTAATTTCTGAGGTTAGAATAATTCTGTTTTCTTTTCATAGCTTTCCTATAATTTGCTTTAGAATTTTACCATCTTGATCTCTCTGCAGAGGATTATCTGATGATGAAGATGCCACCTCCAACAATTGTATTCATATGCAATTTAAATATAAACTTTTCAAGCTGTAGCTGTGCATTAGGCTTTAGGTAGTATCAACAACTTTGTTGAAGCACTTGCAAAAATCTTCTAGGATCATGAAGACCTTTTTATTGCTGCCTTGAGGCAAAAATGTTGCCAGGGTCTTCATTTAATGACAGTCTCTGTGTGTAACACTTCTGTTGTATTTCTTGGTATCATGGCATCATTCATGTAGTAACAAAGCATGGGCAGTTAGCAGTTGAAAACACAAGGCTGAGGTTCTGTTCTTGTATCTTAGCTGAAATTAGATTTAGCTACTACTAATTGAGCAGGCTTTCAAAGAAATATGGTGTTAGATGAAGAGGGTTTGAAGACTGTGCTGGTCTTCCATCTGTGTTCATACTGGAGGGGATGTGAAGGCTCTTCTTTAATTGTTTGTGAGGGTTTTGTTGCTTGGTTTGTTATGTTTTTGCCTTTCTCACCCCATTCATGCTGGAGGGTTGAGGCAGTGACTGGCATGCCCTATCACTTGCTGCAGGTTAGCACACTGTTTTGACCAAAATGAAACTGGAGAATTGCTTTTGGTCCCCATTAATGCCTTTGTAAACTCTAAATTTTCTTGCTCTACCATAATGTCTGTAATTAGACCAACCTTTTATTAACTACTCTGAGGTTCTTATCTACCATTTGCATCTCTTAAGAATTTAGTTGCTGTTCTGTTGCCCAGCTTTACACGACTTTGGACCTGTTTTAGCATTTTTTGAGATATTTACATGGAAGATGTGACTAAACAGTCAATTTGTTAAATTTCATTTATAACTTGGGGAGACTGTAGGAAAACAGAACTAAAATCATTGAGAAAAAGAGAAATGGAATGGAATGATGGGCAGAAAAATTGCAAAGTTCACTCAGACATGACTCCTATTTACCAAGAAAAAATTAAATAAGAATTATCAGTTTACCTTGAAAATATGGATATTTTTAAAGAAGTAAAACTTAGTGCTAGGTAGCTTGTATAATTAATATTAGGTTGAGGAGAATTCAAGAAAAAATATTGTTGATTGTGCTCAAAAAGAAGTGCTTTGTATTTGAGATGAAACAATTTTATTAAAGGTGGGCAAGGCAAGGTAATTAAAGTTCTGGAATAATATGTGAATTTTGAATATCATCAAATGGTAATGAGGCCAAAAGGAAGAGATAAGGTTAGGTATAATGCTGTGATCTCAGGACTGCAGATTAAAAGAAAGCACTCGCAATGAAACCAGTGTGCCAAGGCAATTCCCTGAGAAAGTTCTAGAAGGTAATAGCAGCCATTCCAGGCCAAATTAAAGGTATTGTTGGCTCAGTGTGTTTTGCTTGACAATACCCAGTAAGGAATGTAACAATGATTCCCTGGACTATTCTCCTGCCTTCCAGTGTTGTAGGAGTCAGAAATTTGTGTAAGTTGCAGGCAGAATTTGGGTGTTTGGTAGCCCAAGGGATTTTTTACGTCTTGAAAACTTTTTCTATTTACAGTTTCTAGCGAGAAAGTTTAACCACATAACTGGTAAATATCTTATTTTGGTTGTTTCATGCACACTGTTGGATCATTTTATTCAGTATCATCTTGCTCTTTGGTTTTGCCCATGATTTTTGGATTTGATCAGCTATTGTGAAACCTCAGCTAGTAGCTGCTCCAAGCCTTGTTCTCCTGCACAGTGTTTATGTGTTTGCCTGTAGCAAATATGCACATTTATGTGCAAAAATGCACATAAAGCATGTATCTTCTGGTATTTTGAGTATCAAAAGATACTGGGAAGCAGTATTCAAGGTATGAGAAGACCCTGGATTTACACAGTAATAGTGTTTTCTCTAGTTTTCCATGCTTTTGCCTCAAGTTCCTAATATTCAGGTTTTCCCCTCAGATGTGTAGTCCTGCCCCAGTAGGACATACAGCAGCTCTGCACATGCGAAAGATGCTCAGAAATTGCTTTGTGTTGTGCTCAGATCTGGAAGTGATAGAGACTGCAGTGCGTCAAAGCTATAAATTTCACAGGATCAAGACATTTCAATGTTCCACTTCAAGTATATCATTGTTCATATGGGTAAAAGATGCTGTAAATCAGGTGGTGACTGTAAAAATGGAAAGTAAACTTTCTCAAGTGTTCTTTCCTAGTGTTAGGTTGTGGTGTCAAGTGGTGTTCTGTTTGTTTTGGCCTTGGTTTTCTTCCCATAGACATTTTTTTCATTTGTAAATCTTCCTGGCCAGAATCTATTCCTCCTATATTATTCCTCTGCCTCAGAAGAGCAGAGAATTAAGGGTTTGAGGTTTTTTTTAATCTTTGCTGATTATTTTAGATACTAGTTTGAAGGAGAACCTGCCCCTAGGGGTAAGCAGGTTCTTCAATGTGGCCAGTGATACTAAGATATTGCAAAGGAGTTGCTGGTCTCCCATCTTGTTCCTTGCCCTATTTTAGACTTGAATTTTATTTGTTTACTATTGAGTTTCTCTCATGAGGTAGCCCCACCTTTGTCTACCTTGTGTGTGAATAGTGATTGATTTCCACTCCCCTCTCCTCTTTAAACAGAATATTTTCTAGGGTTTCTTACATGAAGAAAAACATATTTTAGAATACCAGATGCTTCACCTAACTCTCTTTCAATTTTCACTTGAGTCAGCATTTGGATGCCATTCTGCATTTAGGAATGGGGTTTTTGACTGTAACCAAAATAAAAAATATTCTTAGAAAAGTAAATTACTGGAGAACTCGTGTACCTCTGGTTTGTTCTGTGCTCAGAAATTCCAGTTCTTATGCATGGAATAAATAACACCTACTCAAATGATAATCCTCCCTAACCTCATCAAGTAGAGATGACAAGATAAGAACCAGGTACTTATTTTCTAGAAGTATTTTTAAAATCTGCAGTTCTAGAAAATGACATGGCACTATTTTGTTTAAATTGTTGAACTGAAAGTCATCTTTAAATTTACCCTGAAAAATTATTTGTAATTTATTTTGAGATAATTTAGAAGAATAATTTTCAAGATTGCCTTTTATATTTAGAGAGAGCCTAGCAATTGAACTATTATTTGTTTGGTTTTTTCCTCTCGAATGGATTTTGGGAGAATGAATGGATTCTACGATTGTGAGCAGCCTAATGCATGCTCTGCTGAAATCTGGATGACCCTGTGAAGTCAAGCCTGTAGTGAACCAAGGCTGGTTCTGGGTGGGCAGTGCTAAGAGCAGGGCCTGGTGTCCCTGGGGACAGTGCCAGTGCCACGCTGCTTGCCAGGGGCTCTTGTCTGCTGGAAACCCTTCCCAAGGGAAAAGCTGCTTGCTGTGACATTCATTTCTTGGTTGCTGCTGGGTCCTGTACTGATCTCTTGAGCCTTTCCCCCAGGTCTCCTATCTCTGCCTTAGGAGGGTGTAAAGGTGTTGGGGGAGGAATGAGGAGAAAGACATGTTTGGAGCACAGACTGAAAAACGTGATTCATATTTGGGCAATATTTTCTGACCTTATTCACTGCAATAATTAGACATTTATGAAAATACAGGCTGAAGTGGTACCCTGCCAGACAAAATGTAATAGAAATCTCAGATCAAGTTGCTAGTACTTCCTTTTCTGGCTCGCTTTCAAGTGTGCCTGTGAGCGCAAAGGAATGGCATGTATTTATACGTTTGTAAATAAGATCCCACACATTTTCCACTTGAGAACATGCACTCAGACCTTTTATGGTCAGGAAGGGGTGTTTCCCTCTGTCTGTGAGCTGCCCAGAGAACTACACATTTCCAAGTATGCAGTAGAGAAACTTACTGCTAATACTTTGTAAACTTCAGTTTAAATAAAGAAGTTTGGTGGATTAAAGGCAAAAAAGTAATTTTTTTTCTTTTTTCCAGTAGTAAAATACTTTAAGATAAACAGATAGATTTTGCAATTGATGTTTTTTGCTGACCTAATTTGCCTTATTCAGGTTTACTTATAAAAATAGCACTTAAATCAAGCTCTCATGACTGTGTGTCCTCTTTTCAAAATATCTATTTATCAAGAGTTGATAACATTTATTTATCTATCTTTTATAATATTTATCAGTTGATAACATCTTTTTAAAATATCTAAACTCTTTCTAGATACTCAGTGTCAGTTGATCACAATGGAACAATAGTATCTAGCAATAATATTTTTAGGAAAAAAAATCTCACAAACAAAAATTCACCTTGATGAAATGAACATATTTCAAAAATAGCAGTTGCTTGCAGGCCTATTTCACTTATCAAAGAAATTTTGTTCCAATTTGAGTGATCTCCAACTCTGTAAGATGAATGCAGAACACTTAAATGTCACTGTCAAAAAGTATCATTGTCTGGAGAAGGCACAAATAAAACAATTTACTTGTGTAGCAATTTAGCTGCAGAGAGCATAATAAATATGTTCTTTCTTTTATGTGAAGTGGTAAAGTGTTTTAGGGAACCTGTAATGTGCCCTACAAAATGTATCCAGGTGGGGTTTAATTTTCCATCAGCTGTTTTGGAAACTGCGAATAGTTTGAAGCTATAGGACCGTTGGAAACACTTGAAATATGCTACAAGAGCTAGAGGTATTTTTAGCTGTTGGAACAGTTTTTAGTTCTTATGCCGTGATGCACACAGTACCCCACTCTAGCTTTTATACTAAAAAGTTTCAAATAGATTTTCTTACGAGTGGTTACTTGCTGTCTTCAGATTAATCTGAAAACACTCTTTAGTAGCTTCTGGAACAGAAGAATGCCTACAGGAAGAAGAATAATTACTTTTGAATAATAAAAGTGGTGGGTTTCAAAATTCCCACTTAGTTTCCCAAAGACGCATTGTACCACGTGTATATTTGTACAGTGAGATGTGAGAGTTGCCATAGAATTGTTTTTTATTTCAGGACTGTTCAATTAGGTCAAATTAAAATGACAACAAGCTGAACATTGTAATAACATATGTGTCATACATGCTAAGAATGTATTTTCAATTATAGTGCTTTTATGTGTTTTAAACATTCAGCTTCAAATCAAGGTAAAGTCTTTGGGAAGCTTGGGGTTTTTTCTACTCAGAAAAGATGAATTGCATGTAATAGCCAGTTCCCTTTCACTTAGGCTCCCTTTGCTCATACCATTCTGCAAAGGCAGAATTCGTGCAGTTAAATTTGCAGAGGCCTAAATTTGCAGTCAACGGAGACATCCATGAAGAATTTGGCTTAAAAATTTGCAAGTGGGCTGTGTGTAAGTTCTCAGAATCAGTGCATACTAGTAGGAATTCAGACAATTAAGATTACCTTGCAGAGGCTTTCATAATATAGGGAGCTTTCTCTCCAAGGTCGTGTTCTTGCATTGATTGGTGCTATGTAATCTTTGAAAATATGTAACCCTACCACAGACAAAACAAGAAAGTAATTCCTGTTCCAGAGAAGTAAAAATCAGTGGCATAGCAGAGTTTCTAGGGCACTTGCTCAACTTAAGTCCTCGCTACTTTGTGTAGGCCTAGAAATCCCAGTGCCACTAGTTAATTAGTGGTGCAATCCTGAACTTTGCTCAGCCAGAGGCAAGCAAAGCTATTATTTAAGTGGAAATAAGTGAGCAGGATTAAAACAGAGAAAATTGGGCCTCAGGGGGATCAAGTGTATTCTTAGAATTCAATTGTTGTCACTTAATGTGTTTAATTATCTCTCGATTCACAGGGCATGCCATGTGCAATTAGCTGGAGTTACAAATAACTAATCCACAAATTTTTGAGTTAAAGCTGCCTTTTGATGTTAGACTAAAATATGTCTTCTATGAAGTATTACTCTAGAAACCAGGACACCATCTTTTTATTTTCCTGTCTTCTTTAGTTTTTGTTTCTCCTGCTTCCTTGTATCAGCTTAATTACCTTATGTGCTGTTTTCCCATTTCTAGCTGCCTGTTGTTACTGGTATCATTATATGGTATGGATTATTGTCTCCTCTGTGTGATTTTGTAGTTGATGTTGGTTAGTGATGTCATTGCTGAAGGCATGACCTAGGTGACTTCTCAAAGGTCTTATTGACCTCTCTTTCCTATGATTGCACATTAAACTTGTTCCTCAGTTAGCCGTACTCAGTGTCATGGAGCTGATTCATGTTTCAGGTGCAAATCTCATGCATGACTTACTAGACAGGAGCTGATTCTCTTGTGTTAGATATGATGTGAGTACTTTGATCCTGATCAGGAAACTCTTCAGAGGGACTCTGTGCTGAGAGATCAGCTGCTGCTTCAGTGCATTCATTGCTAGATTGGGATCTCAGTGAGGAACATCTTGTAGATTCAGGTCTATTTCTTCTGCTCCAGTGACTAGTGATAGTTAAACTGTAAAGGTATGATAAAATAAGGCGTTTTGATGTAACAGCCTGTGCATTAAAACTGCATACTCAAATTTGGCTACAAAATAGTAATTTGAACCTGACTACCCATATTAAGTATCAGATTTCATATTAAACTGAAGAGCCATGTTGTTTTGCATCTTATCTGGGGTTTCTTTAATGGATTCTATGCATGTAACATCAGTTTTTGCTCTGAACTACACACAGATTTGTTTGGTTGCTTAAAGACTACCTCTTGCTTTGAATGATAACAAACCAGATGACATCCTCTATTACCACTGAAGCTGAAAACATGATATGGAGGGAATAAAGGAACAAAACTCTGCAGTTGTGGAATCGTCAATGAAAAGTGCCAAAGACAAAACCTTTCTGTGATTCAAAGCCTTGTTAAAAAATTCTAGCAGCTCTTTCCAAGCTAAGCTGACAGGAAGCTATATTTGTAAGCCTGGGATATTTGTGAGAGCTGTGGTTGTGATGGCAACAAAGGGTTAAAGTTCAGTCTTTATTTTCAGATATCTCCACCTTTAAAGCAGCAAGTCATTAGTTTTTATGTTCCATGGTTGTTGGTTTTATATCTGAAATTAGGAGAGGAATAATTCCTAGCTGTCAGAGCCCTGAAACTGTTTGCACCATCAAAAAAGCTTAATTCAATTTTTGTGATGGCCATGTATGCAGTGTTATTGTTCTTCCCCATAGAAATGTGATCTGCTTTTAAGTACAGCTTCAGGATAGTCTTAACAGTCTTTTTATTGTCATTGTGGTTAGCTATCAGAAGTCTTGTATTTGAGTGAGGAGAAGGTAATCCAAAACCTTCCTTAATAACGGGAAATATTTGCCATCTCACCTCCAATACAAAAGAATTCATGTTTGCTGAAAAGCTGGGTCCTTCTAAAGGTCAAAACTGTGGAGCTGTTGCATCCTCTGCTTTCACAGCTCCTTTCAGTTTTGTCTGTTTAGAGTCAACCTCTTTTGCATTCCCACCAGATAGTGATTGGTTTGGGGTTTTGTGCTGTGGGTGGGCTTTTTCTTACTATGTGTGGGGTTTTTAATGGGATGCAGAAAAATGGTATGAAAGTAGGATTTTAAAGGTTTTGGACAGGAAAATGGAAGTCCTGTTTCTAAACTGATGAGACAGGGAATGTGACACTGAGTGTGGTATTACTAAGTTAGACTCAGCTAAAGTTGATTTTATTGCCAATTTTATATTTGTAATAGTATACTCAGTTACTGCTCAAGTTCAGGACTAAGGTTGTTCATTTATTAAAATTGTAATGAAACAGAAGAATATTTTGGAGCTGACATAATTCAAAGCTGAAGTAATTGATGGTGGTATTTTCTTTGTCTTCTGTTGTTAAAGTGCATGCAGTTCACAGAATATGCATGAGGAAAGGTAAGTATTTGTTGTATTTTAAGGAATTTGACCTTGGCTGGAAGGTTTACTCCAATCTCAGCATTTTCCAGGATTTTTATCCAGCAGTTCTGGCCTAGGTAATTATTGTCATTTGTGCAAATTCTCTATGCCATCACAAAATGACTGTCCTATCTTTGCTGGTGACATGGAAGAGCAGAAAAAAGCTAATGTGTCTTGATACTCTTCTTGTTAGTAGTTGCTGACTACCCAAAAAGTTTGGCTCCAGTGTATATCCAGAAATACTCTGCTCCTGGTAAGTTGGGCTGATGACTTTTCATTATATGAGCTGTCTCCAAATGTAGGTGACATTTTTCTGCTGAACTTCCCGGGTGGCTTTTAATTAAGTATTAGTCTGTACTTTATTCACATTTAAATACATGTGCTCTTAGAAAGCTACAATGGCAATGCCTCTTTCTTGCAGTAAAGAAATCTCATGTTCTTTCCTCAAGCTTAGCACATGATGAGACGGATAAAAGACTTTTCCTCTATCAGAGGGATTTCAAACCTTTTGTCTGTTTTTCCTGGAGAAAAGCTGTAGCATGGCATTTCAGGATCCCTTCAGGAGCATATAATTTCATAAATTTGAACACATCTCTGACTGAGTAGAATTAAAATATGACTTAAATAGCCCTTAAATACCTTAAGACCTTCAGGAGGAATTTTTGACTTGCACATCTGAGTAGATCAGCTGTGAGTAGAGCACTGACGTCTTTGAGAGAAGAGGGGCTTCTTTTGAATCAAAACTCCCAAAAAGCACGTCATCTTCCCACTATGGTGGGGTTTTTTCCCTTGAATCTGCTTTAAGTCTTTTCATGGTGCACATACTGATTAGGACTGGGATGGGTGTATGGTTTGTTGTTCTTTAAAAAAAGTTTTTCTTTCCAGGAGCCTAATACAGGTTTTCAGAATTGTTTGGAAACCAGATCATGTGCCAAATTATGACAGTGCTCATAAGATTTTTTTTTCTTGTAACTTTCCTTTCACATTTTCATACTTTGAATGTATGATTTTTATATGGTTCTTCTAAAAATTAATAGTAGCTTCCTTTTTTTTGAAAAACCTAAGCCAATCAGCAAACAAAACCAATGAACATAACCTGTCACCCCAAAAAACAAAGCACATGCATTTGTTTGGCATTATTTTTGGTAAAAGTAAAATTTACACTTTTGATTTAAGTTGTTCTATAAATTAGTGCTAATCTGTGGAAAGAATAGTCTGTACTGAGGAAAAAAATCACAGATCTGTGAAACATGGTTTTAAGATCTCAGTTTTCAAGAACTTTATGAAAATGCAGTCATGTTGATATGTTTATGGTGTTTTAAACATTAATCTTTGATAATCCACATTTCACTATCAGTAGATAGTCAGTATTGCTGTTGGGGAGCTGTGTTTGTTTTCATTTTATTCCATTTGCTAAATACAAACTTAAGAAAATAGAAATAATGTACTCTATTCAGAGATCGTCAGTCACTTCAGCTGCTAGACCTCATTTCACCATTATTCTCTTCCCCTGTAGCCTCTTTTTTCCCCTTCTTGTTTGCATAAAGCCTACAGTGAAGTGAAACTTGAGGCCCATTGACTGTGAGATTTCCAGAAATCTGTTTTGCAGCTGACCTTTTGTACTTTATTAAGAGTAAAGCTAAAATACAAAACTTAGAGAATTTTGCCCGTGTAACAGGTAATAAATATAATTAAAGCTTAATCCTTGAAGTATTTTAGAGAGACACAGGTATTTCAAGTTTCTAGAACTCATCAAATTTGTAAGAGAATTTGATACAGCTTTGGTTTCTAGAAACAAGCAAGCAAAACAAATCTATGAAATAGAGTATTTATCACAGTTGGATGATACTGTGAGTGTGTAATAATCATTCTGTACTTATTAGGCTTTATTCATACTTTTTAAAAGAGGTATTATAGATCTGAATGCAAAATAACACAACCCTCTTGTTTAGAGATCTAGTGGAGATAAAGCAACAAATGTAGTCTTATTTTTCCTGTAATATGAACATAATGTAATATTGAGTATGAGTCTTGTAAACTCACAAATTTAAATGTGAATAAATTATACCTTATCAACTTGAGTATTATACCTTATCAACTTCAGCATTCATAGCAGCTGGTGGACAGCCCTGTAAAATGGATACTTTGGAAGTTGTGACGTTGTCTTTTCTGGTGCCCTGTTTTTATTCTGAAAAAAACCATTCTTGGCCTATCTAAGTGGGAGGAAAGTTAACCGAGGCAGTTCTGAATTGTGGCTTTTGAGATTCTAATTTTGTAGTTAATGTGATGTTAGAAATGCACCCAGTTCAGCTGAACTCACGGTTGGGGTTGACTGTCATAGTGTTATCCCAACTTAAAACTGAATTTAGTTGCTACAAATTTTGAAAGCTCAGTGTATATATAAATAAGAGGGTTTTGCAACTTCTCATAAAGGTGATGAGTAGCTTCAATTTCCAGTTGTTGCTTTCATATTGTTGAGGTTTCTTTGATGCAAATATCACTCACTTCTGAGATATTTCACATGGGCCTTTTTTTTTTTTCTTCAACATACAAGTTTGTACCAACACTGTTGTCCTGTTTGGTCTGTTTTGTAAGTAGAAAAGTAGACTGTTACTATGGTGGTCCTATTAAGAACTAGACCATAAATAAATATGTAGTTTTTCAGTGTCCACAAATTCTAATTTCTTGACAAATATATGAAAAAAAATTAAATTTTCACAAAATCAACTTGATGAAGGCCATTATATCTGAATTCTAATGGAAGCCATCTATTGCAGAACCCCACTGTATCATACCATAAAAGGAGAGTTCTTTTGCTTTAAATTGAGGAGAAGTTAAACCAGAGAGATAGGGGTAGAATTTAAAAGCTTTTTAATTTATCATCTAAGACATGCTGTCAGCATTAAAATACTGCATTGGCAAGAGAGAAAGGTGAATGTTGTCCCCCTGCATGTGAAGCAGTGCAGCACTGTTCTATTCAGACTTTGATCTCCTCTGTAATAAAAGAGGAAGGAGGCCCTGTTGGGCGTGCATCTCTTGGCAGGACCAGCCTCTGACCTCCTGAAGACAGCTTTGCACAACTAGTGGGATCATTCAAAGCCTGTGGGGTCAGTCCCAGTGAGTGTCTGGCTAAGAGCTTATAGGATCAGACTTCACATGTAGTTGCTAAGCTGGTGAATTGTGGTTGTGTTCTAGATCTGTGAATCTAGAAGATATCTTGTCTGCTGTGCTCTGTGAGGTCATGCCTACCCTGCCAGGTTAGGTGGGAAGTGAAGAAACAGTTCAGAACACCTGCCTATCTTAAAAGGTGTGATGTTAAGAATGGGGTGAGTTTCTTTTTCTCTGGAGGAAGGTGAATACAACTGAATTGTTATGTTTGGTGCTTCCTGTTGACTTGATTGTTACCTTTTCTAAGTTAGTAGGTTTTGCAGTGTGACTGGAGTCCTGAAACACTATCCCTTGCTTTGGTGACAAACCACTGAATAAGTAGAGCTGTTTACAAATTGCACAATGTTTTTGCATCTACAAAATAAATCTTAGAACCCCCATCTTCCCTCTTGTGTCAGCCCTGTCCCTTCATGCCTCCTATTTTCCTTTCTCCCTTTTTTGGCACAACTTTTATTACTTAAGCTCACACAGGTGGTCCTGTCAGGCTATAAAAGTAGTTGCTTGACCAATATAAAGAGACTGCCTGAATAATGCTGGTTTTTACATTTAGGACTGATCTTGCTTAGAAACCCTTACACAGGATTTATGCAAGAGAGCAATAAATTATATGTAACTTGTAAAACATTCTGATATACACTTGGGATACAAGATCAGTCAGCAGCAAAAATTTTCCCATGAGTCGTATGTTTCTAAGGTATCTGGCAAATTGGTTCATCAGTCTTTCCTGTTTACCCCTTAATAATGGGAATAGTTTATTTTACATATTATTTTTTGGGGTAAAGTTTGTTGGACGGTCCTCAGAATCATGTGACCAGTGGCTGATGGAGTTCTGCTTCCAGCCCATTGCTTTTCCAGCTTGAAAGGAAAAATAAAAAGTGACTTGTGGAGATATGTTAAGCATGTTACTAATTAAAGCAACTGTTCAAAGTGAATGCATGGGACAAATTTATAATATGTGTATTCTGTGGCCCATGAGCTTAAAATCTGATATTTTGTATTTCTACTTTTTGGCGTCAGTGAATTATGTATTTTTTAAAATAGGCACATTCTGAAAACTGTTCTTCATATGTGCTAAAATATTGGGAAATTAAGAAACTGTGCTGATGGAATGGTCTTGCAGTGTGGAATAGGGTGGATGAATGAAAAATCAAAAATAGTAGTTGCAGACTCTGAAAACCATGAAACTGGCAACAGTAGCAGATCTTGCTACTTTGTTTCATGCACAGCTTCTTGTTTTGATGATTGTCCCATTAAGAGCCGCTGTTGCAGTTGCCTGACTCTGGTGGGCCTTGAGAGATAACAGATTAGTTTTTAAGCCAACACCCAACCAAAAATAAAAGTCAAACACTCCAAAGTGTGTGTGTTTCAATTGACCTGAAAAAAAAAAAAAAGCTATTTCTAGTTTGTTACTATGAATACAACTTGGGTTTTGGGCAAAAATGTTATAACAGAAGGACTGGATTTTTTTTTCCTTGAGGGTATGTGTTTATATACATGTTTATATATATATATATTTTAAAAGCAGATGAAATATGCATTTGAGCATATGTGTATGAAATATTTTTATGTTAAATGCTGTAATAGCAAAACTTGGTGTTTAGATTATGATTTTGAAGGAAAACCTTTGAACTTGTCTAGAATCAAGCTTGGTTTTTAGAAATAAATGTGGTGAAGTGAGAGGTTATGTACAAGGTGCCGCAAATTTTGGGATGCCCATATTTATGCATATGGTTGAATCTTTGGTTCTCTACGTATGTAAATGCAAAACTAGCAAGCCTTTTGCAATTAAATATTGTAAACCATTCCATTCCAGATTGGTTACAAAATACTAATCTCTATCCCTGTAAAAGCAGGAATTTACTGAAGGAACATGGGCAGATCTTTAGCTCTAGAAATCTGAGCAGTATCCATGTAATATTGTGCATGCTATTTAAATAATCCATGAATTAGTCACACATTTATCATCTTAACATTGTGCTATTCAAAACTTCACACTGGACAGCAAATATTGAATCCCATAAACACTTTCCCTAAAAGCTAATATATGAGAAGGCCTACTAAGGCTTTTTTTTTTTAAAGAAAAAAGGACACTAAACCCACAAAATCCAGCAGAATAGTGGAAGGTTTGTTAAGAATATCTTGAATTGGTTTGAAATTTTTATATGTCAGTATTAATCTCAGCTTTCACTAAAGTGCCATTGTGGCATTATGTACTCCATTACTTAGGATTTAGATCCCATACTGATATGATGTGGAAAACACAAAGATGGCTCTTTCCCAGGAAATAAAATGGTAGGTTTTTTTTTTCTTTGTCCTCTACTGTGCTTGGGTGAGATTGCTGCAGTCGCAAAGCAGCATTTCCAGCATTTACCTGGATGAATCCTGTAGCTCTGTGGCTGTGTCTGACCTGATACAAGTAGTCTCATGAGCTACAGGAAGCAAAAAAAGAGCTACAGGTCTTTGCCAGGTATTATATATAAAGCTGATTTTCTTGCCAATAGCTGTAGTGATCAGTTCTTCCACACTGTGTAGTGACTGCAGCTGCATTACCTGTGGGTTCTGTGAGGATGTCTCAGCTGCATGAAAATCATCCTAATGACCTCCAAATACCTGCTCCATTGTCAGATAATCATCCCAATGGACTTGTTAATTTTCAGGCTCTATTAGATACCCTGAGAAGTATCAGTCCCCTAATTAGTGTCTGTGACATAAAATCTGCAAAGTACTACAGGTATACTAATGGGTAATTACCTTTTTGAGCTGGAGCTTTTGTAGCCTGCTCTAGCTCCTCAGCAGCCCTTTCTGAAGACTTCCCATGACAAAGGCCAGAAGCAGTGTGTAGGACACCTGGCTTAGCCTTACTGTCTCAGTAACTTGCAGTGAACAAACAGCATCCTTGTCACCTTTGCAGAATAAAACGTGGCATGAGTATCTGTTGCAGACATCTTTTCATGAAAATCCTTTCATTAGGATTTTTTCCTGCTGAGAAGCTGAGATGCTTCAGCAACAAAATTTAAACAATGGTTATGTGCTGCTGTGGAATGCAACAAGTGCATCTGTGATTGGCCCATCTTGGATGTTTATAATTAATGGCCAACCACAGTCCAGTTAGCTTGGGCTTTCTGTCTAAGACACAAACCTTTGTTATTTATTCCTTTCTATTCTTAGCTTAGCTAGCCTTCTGAGATGAAACTTTTCTTTCTATTCTTTTTAGTATAGTTATAATGTAATATATATCATAAAATAATAAATCAAGCCTTCTGAACATGGAGTCAACATTCTCATCTCTTCCCTCACCTGAAAACCCCTGCGAACACCATCACAAGTATCCTGCTTTAAAGCTTCTCTTTTTTTGGCCATATTAGAGTTAAACCTGGTGACAGAGTTTCAGGTTTGTTGCAAGGACATAGTGGTAGTGCTTTGTTTTTCTTTACTATTTTTTGTAATGATTTTGCTTTCTCCTGAAATTAATAAATGTGATAATTTCAGTGTCACTCACTGTAACAGTGCATGTACTATATCTTCCTCTAATGGAAGATATATTGACTATTGAAGTTGAAATTGAATCTGACTATTGTATTGAAATTGAAGTTAATTCTTTTACTGGAAAATGTAGTAGCACATGAATATGTTGGCCTGAGAAACTCTGCTTCACTTGATGTGAAGCATTTTCTTTCCTACCTTACACCTATGGAAGACCCAGTTTTTTGATTAGTTGTGGGTTTTTTGTTTTTTTTTTTTTTTTTTGAAGCTACAAGTAACTTCAGACTAGTAGTTTAAAAACCAAATGAATAAATAAACAAATCAACCCCTGTCAGCTCTGTACAATGGTTGTGAACATAGAAAATACACCTTGGTGCCTGCTGAAGTCACTGGGAATCTTCTCCTTGGCCCCAGTGAACCAGTGATCCTCCTTACACTTCTTTGGACCTCAGAACATTGCTCTGACCAAGGAGTCCCTGCTTGTGTACGCCTCAGGAAACAGAGACAAAGAATATGTTTCTTGAAAACATTTTCCCCTTAAAAATCCTAAGGGGTCTTTTTTTGTTAAACAAGGCTGAAAGGATAAAGCTGGCATTTAATCTGTGCATGCATTGGGTAGCCTTAGATAGGTAGTGGTGCTCACTCCCTTGTTCAGTGCGTTGGAGGTGACTTCTTTGACCCCAGTGATCAGCTGTTTCCACAGCAGAGACCCACCACACATGTCTTAGTACCAGGCCCCCCGTGGGGATGCAGTGGTTGAGTGCTTTGAAGTAATGGATTTAATCTCTGCATAAATCTGGAGTTCTGTAGATAAACATTTCAGCTTAGCTCCAGCTCTGTGCTCTCCTCCTGCAAACAGAGGATCCTCTCACTCTGCTTCAGTGAGGTGTGTCCGTGGTGCTCCTCATTAGCCAGGTCACAGGTTCAGTGTTAAGCTGCAGAATAATGTGTTCTGTTTCTTCATAGCACTGTATTTTCATCCATCCTTGTTCCAGCTGCTCATTACTCTTTTCCAACAGCCAATAGCGCAGGATTTGGAGGATATCTTTGTCTCCACCCCTTCACCCCATAAATCACTTTTCTTGAGTAATATACTGGGCAGTGTTGGTGTACAGTAGCACAGTCACTTGGAGAATTTATGAGGTTGCTTACCAGAGGTTTGGTTCTGAATCCCAAAGTGCTTAAAATGATTTAGGCTGAATTCACAGAAATTTTTCTAGATAAAAATATGTTAGCAAGTGTTGCTGTGGTGTTTGAGTTTGGTCTCTATGACTTCCTGTATGGAAGGATATAGACAGATAAGGAATATGTGAGAAACTGATATGGAAAGGAATGTAAGAACTAATCAGGGAGCATGAGAAAAGACATTTCAGTTCCTTTACTGTGGAGGAATGGCAAAATGAAATAAATGGGAGATAAAGAAGCACAGATGCAGAAGATGATAAATACACCTTCTTGGGAAAGGCAAAATACTGGATTAACTGGGATGACTAGGATAAAATTGCAATTGATTGAAATAATTCGGTGTCATTCAACTTAACCTGTGATTACTGTAGGTCAAAACATTTACTCTGGAAAAAGCAGATATGTTGTTATACTGCAAAGCAGCCCATTTTCAGGGCTCATTTTGAGAAGATGAAATAGACTGCTGTGCTAAAAAGACATTTTAGACATTGCTTAATATTTCAATGTCTTCATATTACAAATACCATTAAGCGTACTTTTTCTCTTCTATTTAGACCTTTTTTCAGAAATGAAGTACCAATTAAGAACTATGACTGATTTGACATGTACATCAGTTACTTTATTAATATTATATTTTATATTTTTAAACAATGTTATTTACTCTGTGTTGTAGGACATACAGAGGTTTTCTGTATAACACAGATTTCTAAAACAGAATATAGTTTATAATTTCCTCCGAATGTCAAGTACAAACCATTTATTCTCAGTAGTAAGAAATTGTGGCTTTTTGGCACTGCAGCATGTATGTTAGTTTCCCTAATGCAGACCACCTGCTATTCTGATGTATCTGTATCTTTCCTAGATATACCTGGTGTGAGGGGGAAATGTGCTTGTGTAGTTTGCATTGTGTGACGTTGCAAATTTAAGCTTCCTTCCTTTAATGGCTGCTGTTTGAGGCACAGTTTTTTTTTTTTTAAACATTTGGATTAATCTGCATTGTTTTTGGACATCTCCAGGAAAATGGCATACTGGGAAATACACCTGAAGTAGCAGTGATATTTCTTGTGAGGTTAGCTGCTTTTCTCCAGTGCTCACATTATTTTAACAACTTTTTTTTTTCTTTTGGAAACCCTGTGAATGACCACACTGTGAGGGGATCGTGTGATTTGGCTTTTCTCTACTATGTTAATAATTATTTTTCTTTCTGTGGGTTAGCTCCACAGTTTAGAGATTACAAAAGTAACAACAGTAGGACAGTTCATAATGAAGTAGTACTTGACTGCAGTAGAAGTAAGAATGTGGAGACTTGAGCAAATTTCTGAGGTATTAAAGATTGTATCTTCCATGTCCCAATATTGGATTATGGCAAAATGTTACCTCAGAGTAAGCATCCATTCATGTATGTTTTTAGTTTTGAAAGGCTCTAATGTTCATCTAATGTAAATTAATCATCTAGTTTTCTAGGGCAAAAATTTTGCTGAAGCATTTATATGCAAAAGATGGATTTGGGAGATATTACATACATATATATATGCATATGTACACGCATATAAATATATATATTTGGAGGTATATTTATGTCTAAAATCTTCCTTAAGGAAAGTTATTTTTCCATAGGATGAATTTTCTTTCAAAGAAGTAATTCTTATTAAGAGTGTCATGTTATTGCTATGTGTTCATACAATATGTATAACAGGAAATTCTGTGTAGGCTTCTTATATGCAAGAAGCAATCACAGAATCATATAGGTTGGAAAAAAACCTCTAAGGGTAAGCCCACCCTTGACTGATCACCACCTTGTCAACTAGACCGTAGCACTAAGTGTCACATCCAGCTGTTTTAAATACAGTTTTAAAATTGTGAGCATTGGAGTAGTCCTCAACCCTAAAGCCATGCTGTGTGCATTTTTGCTTTATTTTGCAGTGGGTCTATAATGGAAGGATAAGTCAAACATCCTCACAAATTCACACTCTTTAAAAGTTTCAATTAGTTTTAGATAGTGGATTGGAAGAGAGAATGAAAATTGGGAAAAAGAGAAAAAAATATGTTTTTTCTTGTGTGTGTTGTGGATTCTTGAGTTTTAAATGTGAAGTGTTCACATAAACTCTCAGAGCCTCTACCTTAAATATGAGCTTTTTTGAAGCTTACCCATGATGAGTTTTAGGATGGATCCTTAACTCTCATTGTGGTATAGAAAAGCTGAAAAATTATTTTTAGTCAGACAGCTCCTCACCATATCTGTGACTGGATGTTCTGTGTCTCTCTGTTGAGTATTCTACCATTGTGAGTTTTAGTGGTTAAAAAGTAGCTTATTTTTATAGAAGTAAGGAATTTGATGCCTCAGCTTGTTCTTTTTAAGTTGCATGATCTTTTTGATAAATCAATCCAACTCTATCTTTAAAGGCACAAGATTTTTTTTTGTTTATTTTTGGTTTTTTGATCTCTGAAATTCCTTTAACAGACCAGAGGGAGATGAAAAGTATGAAGGAGGTGAATAGGCACATAATGAAATAGAGTAGATGTTTGCTGCTGAGTTTACTACAAGGAGTATCAAATTAGGAGGCAATTCAAATTCAGAAGTGCTGACTTCACTTAGGTCTGAGAAGGGCAAGGCTGAAGCACAGTGTTAAGATTGCATTATGAATTCTTGGTATTGTTATCAGAAAAAGAAGTGGAAAATGTGTTCTGCAAGCTGCAAAGACCACAAAAGCAATATTTACAGTAGAATCAAAAGTGAATAATTTCTCTGAATATTTTTTCATAGACAGATAAAGAAAAATGAGCGCCTGATAGCCAAGAACCAAGAAATAAATATAGATGAAAAGATCAGTTTGATAGCACTGGAGCACAGAAATGTAATCCAAGGAAGAACTAGTGGAAACAGTGGTGTCAGAGAGGACTGTGAAGCCATGTGGTAGCAAAGAAAGGCTTTTTCAACTTGCAGAGATGCTGGGCAGTTGTAACTTCCCTCGTCTAAAGTATGGGACTCCAGTGAGATTGGTTTGGAGCTAGATGCTGTTATGACTTGGATAAAGCTCAAAGGAAAGTTGCAGAGTTATTTATAGTGAATTATGAGCTGAATATGTGTATTTTAGCTAAGCAATACCTAAGGCAAATGTAATAAACCTTAGAACAATTGAAATTGCTTCAGTTCTGGGGAAAAAGGGAATTTATTTGGGTGGGTGTGAGAAGAAATGGTAGCTAGACAGACAGGAAGGGAAAAAAAAAGAGACATTATTATGAGGAATAAAATGCAGATTGAAAAAATACATGAAATTATGTGGTAGTTTTCCGAGTGAAGTGGAAAATCTATTTACTGGAGAAGTTTGCAACCACACATGCTTTTCTCCTGCTTTTTCTCCTTGTTTCCATTTTGCCTGAAAAGAAATAGGAGGGCAGCTGTTGTTCTGCCATCTGAACTTGCAGAGGGACAAGTTCAGTTGTCTTTATCTCAAAATATAATGACGTATTAATACTTGGCACTTCACCTTCTAAATCCACACCTATTTAAAAAGGCCTAGAGAGCTTGAGACCTCTTAAACAAATGCAGTTCATGCTGTCAGTGTACAGCATCTTGAAAAGTGACAAATTGTCCTGCAAGTTTGCTGAATGCACCTGGGAGGAGCTGAGGTTGTCAAGTGATGGGTTGAAGATGCAGGTTCCACTTCACTCACAAGACTGCCAAATAATTGCATGTACTTTTTCAAATTGCACAGCAGCAGCTCTGTGAAAGCTTTGAGCATCCCCAGGTTTGTTCCTATGGTGCGGCTTTCTCCTGCCATGTGTGCTGCTCAGAATTGCTCCTGAGGCAGCGAGAGGTACAACAGACAATTCTCTCTTCAGTTCTCCAGTGTAAGCTTTGGTTTAACCCCTTTGATCAACATCACAGGGTTTGACTGTTGAAAGTTCCTGGGGAGTTGCAGTAGGAGAAGGAGAACTAAGGGAGTTGCAAACAACTCCCTTAAGAAAAGCTTACACAGACATATGTTTAAAAGGGGAAAATTATCCATTTTCTCAGGGTTGCCTCTTATTCTTTGAAAGTTTAGGAAGTCCTGCTCCGATAAAATTCTTTTAAAATAATTTTTAAAAAAAGTAAGCTGATGGTGAAAATTGTGAATGCCATTTTTTTCAAGAGTGATTTAAAATGAAGATTGTAATGTGACTTAACAGAGAGAATTTATTCCCACTGTAAATTCCACGGCTTTATATCAGTTTTCCCTTTTTATCAACTGTTGCTTCTGGTGAAGCTGCTGATAACTATTTGAGGATCTAATAGCAGGATGGGGGTATGTCATCTGAGAGATTAGTGATTTATGTTATTCCCTTGAGATTGCCAGTAACAGTTGAAATTACCTAGCTTTCTACATTGGTGTAGCATTTTGAAATGCAGAGTGAGAGATGGTCTTCATGAGTGCAAACCCATACACAATCACTCTGAGTTCTTTGAGCAGCAACATTGCAGAATATGTTCTAAGGTGGATGTTTTAAGCATTTTCTTCCTAGAGTGAGGAAAATCTGAACTATATCACGTTTATTAAACACAGTTCAGAATGGTATTTCCATGTACAGTGTAAGCAGTACCGGAAGCTGAGCATCTGTTTAAGTATCACTTTTAGAGTCTAGTGAAAGATGCTGTAGAATGACCAAGTATTAAAAATAATATTTAAAAAAAGGAAAATCAGCAGCAACAAGCTGAATATCTGAAGAATCAACAGCTTTCCTAGTAGTAAAATCATGTCTGTTGAGGCCTTGGTCCCTAGGGCACTATGAAAGAATTGCTATTATTTTTTTGCTTTAAGCTCATGTCACTCAATGTTAAAAGCACAGTTAGCTAGAACATGCATATACTGTGCTGCTGCTTTTGGTATTCATCCCTGCTTCATGGTAAATCATCAAATTTTCACAAAAGTAATGTGAGATGTACCTGTTGTAGTGGTTGCTGCAATTTCACCAGTCACCAGCTGATATTACTGGGACCAGGAATGATCTGAGCAAGCTGGACATCGTCTTTTCTAGGGAAACTGGCAGCAAGGAGAATGTACTGATGTACATCCAACCTTTCTGCACATGGCACTGAACCAAATGTAAGGCGTATTTGAACTGCTTATTGAATGTAATTATGCTAAAATTACGCCGGTGTGTTCCTCTAGAGAAAGTGGCTACTGGCGATCCCATTTTCTAGCCTGTAAAATGATTTCAGCAACGTTTGAAATGTCAATAATGTATTTATCTTGTGAAAACTCAGCAGTAACTGAGCTGATTTGCACAAACACATTTTCAAAAGTCATAGGATAAATTACTGCATGTTTAAAATCTGACTAGTATTAGGCATTTTTCCCATACCAAAAAAAATTATAAATACATGCATTATTGCATGTAGAACATTATATACAGCTATTAAAAGCACGATCCTTTAAAAAAGAGTGAATTAAGTAATATAGTTACCCTAGAAAGCTCGGGTAAGTAGGTAAGAATTAGAATTTAATTACTGAAGTATAAGATGATTCTCTTAGTGTCTGCTAAGTAACCTGAAGCTTTCAGTAAAGGGATTTGTGTCAGTATCCTAATGAAGATTCCTTTCTAGGAAACTTCATTGCAACTACAATAGCAACCATCAATATATCAATATTTGGATTGTTTCTTCTTTTTTTTTTTTTCCTTTTCAGGCATAGTTGAGTTCCTGATAATTTGGAATATTGGAATATATTCTCTTGTGTTTATTATTTCAGCACCCAAATATGCAGAAGGAATAACAGTATTTTCCTCTTTTGAGCAATGCTGCCTTTAAATGCCTCTCCAGGAACATAAAACAGGAGTTTCTTGGATGCGATCATGTAACATTTCTAAGTAGCAAAACACATATGTTGGATTAATTTAGTTGTGTGCTTTTTAGTCTCATGAGCTGTTAACTGGTGGAGAAAATTTTGGCCTTTAAAGCTGTGTTTAGTTTATTGCTTATGCTCCATATTCAAGCAAAAACTTGGATTCAAATCAATCTACAAATTAATGGTTTTCTATTTTTGAAGCGTGAAGTTTTCTAAACAAGCTGGTTAATAATGAATGCCAAGATAATTGTGACTTGAACTAGGAGAGTTTGGTGACTATTTGACATAGTAGTCATC
Source organism: Geospiza fortis (assembly GCF_000277835.1). Lineage (NCBI taxonomy): Eukaryota > Metazoa > Chordata > Aves > Passeriformes > Thraupidae > Geospiza > Geospiza fortis. The sequence continues at coordinate 27,977,795 of NW_005054297.1, forward strand.
AAAAGTATCCCAAAGGTTTGCAATCCAAAAGAATTTTTAATACTTATACCAGATGTTCAGATTCTGATAATACTAATTATAATTATAAAGATGTTGCAGGGGGGAAATTTTGTGAAATAATTATTTAAAACATTTCTGTAAACCATACTGTTTAATATTCATGACATATATTATTGTGTTTTATACCAGCTTCAGGTAGGTTTATTCACTGCTGCTTTTCCTGGTTGTACATTGGATCTGCTTACTGGCTTGTTCTGAATCTCTTTGAGGCTTAAGAAGCTTCACAGGCTTGTTTGAAGATAGTCCTTTCAACAGCCTTTTGGAAATACATCCACAATCTCAAAAAGGAAGGGATTAGACATCATTAAGGGTTCAGTGGACCATTCAAATTTAATTTGAGCGATTTCAGGTTATCCTACCTTTTATCAGTAAAACGCTTAGATACACTAAGACTGACTTGTGAGAAATATGACTTCTAATTGCAAAGCAGGAGTTATTGAAGTCGATGTTAAAATGATACCTGCCTCCCTAAAACTTCAAAGAACAACCTTTGTCCTCCTCTCAGGCTTCAATAACTATAAATCAATCTGTCTTTCCAATATTTTTCTCACAACTTCTCACCGTGTTTAATTATAATGAAACTCAGTTCAGGAAATTTACCTTGCTTCTTATCTTTTCCATTTAGAAGTGTGTTATGGTTGTGTGCAGTTTGGGCAAAACCTGGGTAGATTAGTAGAATCTTAAAGAATATTTTGAAAAATAAAGGTAGGACTTTTGAATAAAAAAGTGTAAGGAAATTTTTTCCTCTCTTAACATATTTATGATTCTGATCCTTGACAACTTTTTTCTTTTAATATAAATTAATAATACACCTTTCTCTTGCAAAATTGCATCTTTTGAGAAGCATTTCTTAAAATGTTGATGAAATAATATTGATAAGCAATGTGACTGATAACAAAATGATTCTGGGCTATAAGCAGATCAAGAAGACCATGTGGAAACAAGCCGTTTAAAGGCAGTGAATTGAGGACTTTGTGATGGTACAAAATGGATAATCCAACTCTAAATCTTCTGGTGAGACTGTTTCTGTTCTTTGATTTTTTTCTGTAACAACCATGTTTCAAGTGCCCTGCCTGACTCAAGCAGTCAGTCTTTTTAAGCATATTTGTTTTTTGTTTAGACCTAAATGTTTTGCAGACATGTTCTTTATTTCTTATTTTGGAAAGCTCTGTGATATAAATTCATTTTTTTCTATTTATGTAATACGTTGTCTGATATGTGGTGAGTGATACAGTGGCAGTTAGGCCATGGTTCTTAACAGTTGTATATCACAAATTGTGCTGATAGGGCATAAGCTCAGTGTTTTAGCATATACCCACTAACAAATGTTTCTGAGAAATTCTGCCTTTTGGGTAGGTTGCAGATCTTCTAAAGTAAGATGCAGGGATTGCTACTAACTGCTTTTTTGGGTAAAATTTCTTTTTTTTTTTTTCTTAAGTTCCACTCATATTTTGCTGTATCTGAGGATAAAGAGAGTGGGGATGGAAGCACAATGCTTGCCATTCAATTTTTTCTGAATTATATGTGTGTAGGTGGTGGGTAGAACAAATCACACTTCTTGAGAATTCCTTCTGTGGGGATTATCTCACGAATTTACAGATAACTTGAGATGACAAGTAAAATTGCAGATGAGAGGTCTAGTGACTTGACTTTCTATGGCTTGTCTTAAAGCTGATGAGAACAGTTTTTCTGCAGAATGGTGCCTTGCAGACAGAGGAGACAGAGCTTTCTAAAATTGTGTTACTAACTTAGCTGGAGGATGTGAAAGTTGTGGGTTCTGGTTAAAGGCAGTGGACATGACTGGAATGCCCTTGAGACCAGAATTATGATCCCCAGCTCTGGCCTTCCTTGTTAAATTTAGACAGCAGCTTAGTTTTGTCCTCTAATTAGAAGTATCTGAGATGGACAAGCTTGCTGCTCGAAGAGAGTGTGGTAATGTGGTCATTGCTGCATGGGACAGAAGGACTTCAGTAGTTTAGGCTAAGAATGGCTCTTTGTGGTCAGTGTGCACAGGCCTGAAACATTTGAAAATGACATGGCAATCCTCGCTAGATGTAAGGAAGATATTTATGTTAAATAGCATCTGATGCATGTAAACCAAATCTGAACTTGGTGCTTCTTATAACTGTTTAAATTAGAAAGTGAAATAATAGATTAACATCCAAAATAACATTTTGCTCTGCTTTCTTCTGGTGACTTCTTGGCGATGTGGAGATAATGTCCTTTGAGGCAAAATCTCCTTTTAAGGAGAAAATTAAAACTGAGAAAGCACAATGCGCCATGCATGTTGGCAGAGTTAAGTGTAGCTGGATGGCAGAAAAGTTTTGGGGGTCTTTGTTTTGTTTTAAAGTGATGTGAATCTATGGTGCACTTCAGTAAACTTACAAGGGCTTTTTTTCTGTCCTGTACAGGTTTATCCAGGAGTCTCAGGACCAGGATTTTTTTCTGCACGGGCTAGATTGCCCTTGTGAGAAGCTGATACAGGGCTCTATGTGCTTAGCTACAGAGCAGACCTGGTCTGTCCTTTATAAAAGGAGCACCTGTATTCCTGAGAATACTTTGAACCCAGGCTCAAATATTGTTTGCACAGGAGACCACTGCCCCTATTAGTCAAATACTTGTTGAAAGAGAAGAGTTAAGATTGTTTGTTGTCCCTCTTCCCCCATTTAGAGGAGAAATGAAGTACTCTTATCTTCAAAGCTTGAAATAGATTTGAGGCAAACTCTCTGAAGGGCTGTATTTCCATCTGCACTCTTCTTCAACACCTGCATTCCTCACACTGCTGTCAATGCTTGGTGCTGCAGTAATAAAACTGCAGAGGTTGCAAGCTTGTGGGATTTTTTAATAGGTTTTGAATAAAATAATTTATTTTAAACAACTCTTGCTTAAAAATGCTATAAATATTGATTTGGGGACATCTGCCTAAAATTAATAGGCTATAAATAAAGTGGTTCTTTAAAAAGATGTTTCTTAGCCTACAATTTCTCTAGTTTGTTTTCAGGCCCTTTTCATATATGGCAGCTAAATGTCAGTGAAGAAAGCCAGTCATGTGAATTGCATTTTATTTGTAAATTGTATCTCAATATCTTGTCAGCACTGAATGTGATTTTGTGGTTTAATAATGTGTTTTTTCACCATAGGCAGCAAAAAATATGTACTTAGTTATCTTCATCAAGCTGGAAAGGAAAAGCCACAATATCTGGCCTGCCTGGGTAAAAACAGGACCAAGCAGTTATTTCTTTACTTTTCCTGATCTCCTTTCTCACTCAAAAAACCTAGTTCCTTGACCTTCTAAAAATTGTATTCTATATAAAATTTAGCAATAGTTGGATACCTTCTTTGGCATGTGAGACAGCCTTAAATGCAAGGTACCTTATTTCTTCCTGCAAGGGGCAAGTCTGGAAGAAGTGGTTCCAACTCTCATATTTTGCCATGGTTTCCTAATATTAGGAGTATTCATCAAAGTATGAGACATGAGCTCTCCTCAGCTATTAAAGCATGCAATGCTCATGTTAGAAAGCTTATATTGAGAGATATTTCTTTCAAAATACTCTTTTGGAGTGTTGAAGAGTATCTGGTTATACGTATCAGGCTAAGCTGCAGAGGATCACAAATTCTTTGTTTTATTATTGATAGCAACATAGTATTTTTTTGTGTTTTAAATATTTAAATTACTTTATTGCATTTATTGTTCATTTCCCACCTGGAGCAGTGCATCCAGCTCTGGAGTCCTCAGCACAGGAAGGAAATGGATCTGTCAGGGAGTCCAAAGGATCACCAAGATGATCAGAGGACTGGGGCACCTCTCCTCTGTGGAGACAGAGAGAGCTGGAGCTGTTCAGCCTGGAGAAGAGGAGGCTCCAGGGTGACCTGGTTGCAGCCTTTCCGTGCCTGAAGGGAGCCTACAAGAAAGCTGGAGAGGGACTTTTCACAAGGGTGTGTGGCGACAGGGCAGGGGGGAATGGCTTTAAACTGAGAGTAGGTTTAGATTAGTTATAAGGAAGAAATTCTTGGCCGTGAATGTTGAGGCACTGAAACAGGTTCCTCAGAGTAGCTGTGGCTGCCCCATCCCTGTCAGCGTTCAAGGCCAGGCTGGATGGGGCTCTGAGCCACCTGGTCTGGTTGAAGGTGTCTCTGCCCATGGCAGAGGGGTTGGAACTGGGTGATTTTGGAGGTCCTTTCTAACTCGAACTTATCCATGATTCTATAGTTGTTTTTTAAAAAAAAATGCGCAGGTTGGGCAAACAAGATATTTTTGCAATTCTCAACTGGACTGATGTTTGTGGAGGAGCTGCAACATGGTTAAATCACTTTGTCTTATAGTGATGCAGTTTAGAAGACATTGTTTATTAACCCAGTAATTTTTATTTTTCTGAATCTTCCCATGTTATTGTGCCAAATTTTACTGAATAAGGACAAGATACTCTTTAAATACAATTTGATCTAAAGTAATTAACAGTGTAAAAATTAATGCCATTCTTATCCATTAAGATAAGAATGGCATTGATAAGTTGTAAATTAGTTTGTCACACAGGATAATTTTTTTTTATTATGGAAATATGAACTATTGGAAGAAATCAAAAGAAAAAATCTACAAATACATTCATGACTTGCTTTAAAAAAAAAAAAAAAACAAACCATGAGCATAGGCGTGTTCAGAGGCCTGTATATGCCCTGAGAAGTGGCTAAAGGTAAAAGGATCAGTAAATATCAAAGAGAATAAACATAAACTATGTATGAATTCTTTCTCAGCCTGTAGCTCATGAATCAGAGGCAGTTTCTGTGCATAGTAAACTTCTATTATGTTAACATGTCCAGCCTTCAGTCTACTTCACTCTGTGTATATTTTCAGCACCCACAGGACTCTGTGGTAAAGATGTTTACAGGTCATCCATGCATTTTTGTAAAGAATTCCATTCTTTGGTTTTTTGAACCTACTATACCTGCAGCTGCTCAGAGATTGGATCTCTGCTCACTCACCTTATACTGTGAACCTTGTGCTGTGACAGAACCCTGTCCATTTTACATGCCAGTCTTATCCTAAGGAAATGGAAATACTTGAAGGACACAAACCTTGCCATGCTCTTAGCTGCCAATTTGGTGTTCCTGTGGTGTTTGCCTCGCCCTGCTCTGCAAATTTTGTGTTCTCACTTACGAGTGACTGACCTACTGTGGCCCTCAAGAGTCAAAAAAACCCCATTCTTTGCATTTGTGTTGTTGTTTTGCCCTTTTTTTCTGTATAATTTTTTTTTCCTCCAGTCTTATTTGTCAATCTGGTTGCACGTGAAGTATAAATGAATGCTTTGTGTGCCTCATTGGGAAGAAACGTGAAGCTACTGAAAATATATATTAATGTAACAAATCTGACTTGTGGAATAGCAAATAATGATTCTGTAAAGGGTGAGTGTGGGAGTGAATGTCCTTGAAACTTCATCTTTGCCTTGAGTGAGAATGGCTGAAGCACTGTAGCAGTGATTTTGCAAATTTCTTTGTTTGCCATACATATGCATTAAAAGTGGAGAATGTTAATTTTTTTGTAGACTACTAAATGGATGTGTTGGCAGGTTCATTTATTCAGTCATTCATAGCATAAAATTTTGTGGAAATGGTTTTGGGTTTTTTTGCTGTTCTGATGCCAGGAGTTTTGGAGAAGTATCCTCAAAGGAAGAATCATTAACCTCCTTTGACCATGCCACTGAAGGCCAGCTTGAAGAACTCTATAGTTTGTAGTGCTGCAAAGTGGGCATTTCCATCACTTTTCTCAGGCCTTTAACTAATAGAGTATGAATGCACTGAATGTCTGTGGGACAGCAGATGCCTTCCTGCTACAATCCTTTAAAGTTACCTCACTTTTCCTTTTTTATGACCATTTTAATTTCAAGGAAGCAGAAATTTAACAAAAGCTTATTGAACAGAATTAAAGCCTTCATGTGTTTAATGAAGCATAATTTACTATTGCTCCCTCCCCAGGCCAGCTTGTTTTGTCTGCTCTTTGGAGTGCTACCCTGTAAAGAAATCTAATACTTTGCAGTTGCTTGTTATTCACTTCATTTAAACTTGTCTATAAATTACTTTGGCTCTATTACAAAGCTTTCAGAAGATAATCAGAAGAAAACCAGGAGTCAGGAAGAAATAATAGCAGTTTGTTTTTATTCTATAAATCTGCTTTACTGCCAGCTAGCTGGGCATAGTGTAGGAAAAAGAGATGAGTCCAAGGAATAATAGAATTTCTTGTTGGGATTGCACAGGATTTAATTTAATGTGGCAAATCTCAAGGACTTCCCAAGACACCATCAACATAAAATCCTCAGAATTAGCAAAGAGAATCTTTGTTATTCAGTATTATTATAGCCATTTTCATCTTTCTCCTGCCCAGTTCTGTGTATTTTCAGTGACTTTGATAAGTCTCGTGATCACTCATTTTTTGATCTTTCCTAACCTTGCCTAGAGAGTCATAAAGTTTGTGGCAGCGTACAATTACTTTACAATTTATCATGCTGTGACAATTTATGACAGTAAATATTTGTGGTGGTAGGTGTAAAATTAGATACCGTATCAGTGATTGGAGGGAATAAGATAAATGGAATGAGACAGAGAAGGTAAGTTCAAGACACTGATTGAACAGTTGAGTTTTGTAGATTTTTCACTTAGAATCTACTAAATTGCACAGACACTTTGGTCATTGCTGGAGGCCATATGAAATATGCTGTTATCTGCCCTGTAATGTCACTTTCCAAATTTTCAACAAAAATTGGAGCATAGAATGATGACAGCTTATGCAAATTAAGATTCCCCTTGTGTCATTTCAGCTCAAGAAGTGGCATGCCTAATGAGGAAAGAGAAATGGAGCTATTCTGTCTCCTCTTATATGCTTTTGGATGCAGAGAAATGATCTATTTTTGTACTCAGGCCCAGTTAAATGCAAAAGCCATGTATTGAGTGAGTACAAAAACACAATAGCTTAAAAGTAAACAAAAAGATCATTAGATCACATTACATGTTAAAATTAAAATCAGTCACATATTTGTTCTTTTGGGTGGAGTTGGACCAGTGGTAGGTAAGGCCAAGTGAGGGATATTTATCTCTTCTGAAGTCTGACTGTATCCCCATTTAGACAACCAGTATTTAGGGAATGTTTTAGTATTTTTGTGTAGGTACAGGTTTTTTGACTGGTAATTGGTGGAACCAATTTTTTTCATTTGTTCCTTTGTTTCACTGAAACATTTCTAAAGCACATTGATTTATTAATTCCATACAATGTGGATCTTTTCCTCTTCGTCCTTGCTGTAAATGTTTCATGAATGCGCCATTTTAATTTTTAAGCAACATGTTGTAGGACATTGCTGGTGCAAGGAACACTTTCTTGCAACTTGCAGTACATCTATAGTTTTCAGAGAAAGGGTTGTATATTTTTTGCACAATTCCAGGTAACTTTGACATTGATGAATGTGTTGATTGACAGAACTGGTCATAATTCTGAATCACAGAATATTAATTAATTCTTAAAAAATAATTATTAGTTAATTAAAAATTCTGTGAGGTTTAATCATGAGGCTTCTGTTCACTTTTATATTTAATGTGCATAGCAAAGCCTGTGTGTGAAATTCCAGGAATATATTCTAGAGATTTTAAGGGAGAAATTCCATGGGAAACATTTCCTTACTCTTTTTTTACTTCTCTGTGCTTAACTTTTTTGCTACCTGGTTCAGTTTCTAAAGCAGATTTGACAGCTGTTGCTTTTTCAATAATAATTGTTTTGTCTGTTTCCTTAATATTTCAGGTGCGTGTTGCTGCATGAAATATTATCTTAAATGGGAAGAACTGTGTTGTACTTGCAGTTTTAGAAGTTTTCTTTCTATTACATCTCTTTCTACCTTTTTCAATATTTGATCCTATTGTAAATCCTGTTTGTGCTAAATTAAAGACACCAATAATTAACCAAAATGCTATTAATGCAGGAAAAGTCATTCCACTGTCTTTAACATAACATAAGCAGTGCCTACTTTTCTTATTAAGTGGACAAGTATAGTTGCTTATATATATATATTAATATGTATATATAAACATAAATATAAATATAAATGGAAGTGTAAATATTTATATATATATTTAGCAAAAGAACCTTCCTATTATTAATTTAGTTCCAGAACATGAAAAAATTTATCACTATGTAATGTTCTAAAATAGAGAGGGAAAAAGAATTTGATTTGAATTTTTGAAAGAAAGTGGCCCTAAATTTTTGTTTACTTTTTTTTTTAATTATTGCTTTTGCCCAGATGAAGTTGTGGATTTTTTTTTCCAAAACTAGACATGAGGTTTTATGATAACTACAGTTCTATTAAAGATTTAAAATTTCTCTCATGAACACATAATGATTCTCGCAGATTTCTTTCAGTATGGGCACAAATTGTGAGATTTTTGTAATTTTTTTTTAATGTACGTAATGTTGTTGCATACATCAGAAAAGTATTTGTGTTCTCTTCTCTTCAATCTGCCTGTAGAGTGGGAAGTTGGAACCTTTGTTCCTGGAAAGAAATTGCATTTGATAGTTGCTAGTGTATGCATTAATACATAGGCATGTGTTTTCTGTTAATATGCAGCAACTACATCTTAATATTGCTGATAAAGATGGAGTAATTGGTACCCATGGAACATGGTCTTTTTGGTACCTTGGCTTTTGGGATTCACCACTTGAATTTGCTGTCAGGTTTAGAATCACCTGTTAAAAATATGTTTTCTTTTTGTAGTGAAGTTATCTTGCTGTTTTAGGATAGTGTAAAACTTATCAAGCAGTTCTGCTTTTTGTTGTATTATTGTTGTATTATGTTGTGTAAAGCAATTATATCATTTGAAGTTGAAACCATTTTAAAGTTCTCAGGAAAAATGTCAGGCTCTATAAGCTCTGTTAATCTTTAACATAGTTCAAGATTATGTTAAACATATCTTCCTTGGTAGTTCTGCACACATACAAAAATAAGATTTCTGAGGGTTCTTTTTGTGTTCTGGGTTACCCTCAGTGTTCCAGGTAGTTAAAGGAGTACATGAGAAATACCTGGTGTGACTTAAAGTTCACTTGACCATCAACTACCACAGTCTTTGTTTCTGTGCCTGGAGCACTGAGTTTGTCAGGAGCCAGCCTGTGTCTGCATGCAGGTAAGATGTGCTGCAGAATGTGGATCAAGAACAGATTTCAGGTGTGTTCATGCTTGAGGTTCTTTGTTTGGAGTATTTGGTGTTTAAAGAAATCACTGTGTAATAGATTTAACAAGTTCATCTGTAGTCTTTGGTCTTGCAATTTGACTATGTTCCAGCTTTACTGAAGCATAATTAAGCTATTCCATGCCAGTTATTCTGAAGTTTTAGCTGGGGAACTCTGCAGGTCACCTTGTCCAGCCTCCTTCTTGCAGCAAGAAGTTAGATGGGGTAGCTCAGGGCATTATGCAGCTGAATTTTCCAAGTCTCTAAGGATGAAGATTCACAGCCTTCATGGCTACCTGTTCCCATGCTGGACAGCTTTCTGAGAGTCCTTATTGATCCCATGTTCTGCCAGACCTTGTCTTCCTGCAGCTGGCCACCACTGGCTTTTGTCCTGTTACTTGTGTCCCAAGTTACACCTCCATGACCCTTGTTTAGGTTGTGGATGACTGCTATGAGATATGTCCTTTCCTTTCTTTTCTCCAAGCTTAACAAACCCAGGTCCTTCAATCTTTCCTCCTGCATCCCTTGCTGCAAACACAGGAGCACTTTGAGCAGTCCCACCCTCAGGTGCAGCCAGGTGGGTGTTTAGCCCTTGTTGCTGGAAGGATCCTCACTTGTTCACTTTTGCTGCCCACCACGATGCCCAGGACCTTCCTCACAGAGTCACCACCTTATCAGTGGCTGCCCCTGCCTGCCCTGGTCTACTTAGAAAAATTCACCAATAGACCAGCAATGGTGGTTTGAGCACTGTTTCTTGAGGGACCACGTGGTTGTCTTTAAATTAAAAAACAAAAAAGAAAAAAACCCAAACAAGTAACAAAATATCCCTCTCAAACCCCCCCAAATACCTGCCCTTAATTTTCTGGATTTTGCTAGTTATTAGTCTTTAGGGAAATCACTTCAGACCTAAGGCACTCTTATAAATGTCATCTAAAAATAATAAAAAATAAAGGTTTCTACATAAATTCTATCAAAACAAAAATTTCCATTGAATCCACTTTATTCATTTATGTGCCTGCTTTTTGTGAAGATCTAAATTTACTTGCATGATTTCACTGACCTTTGTGGTACTAACTGCAGTCTTTAACATTGAGCACATGAATAAGTGTTTTCAAAATTGAGGTTGTAAATAATAAGCTGTTTTACAGGGAGAAATAGGTCTCATTGATGTGGTTTTTTTGTTTGTTTGTTTTGAAAGATTTTGTAAATTTACAGTTCACATAAATACCTTATTAAGGTCACCATTAACATACCAAGGCATTGCAACAGTGTTTTCTTATTTCAGAATGATCAAAATTAAAAGCACAGAATAATCTTCAAAGAACAAAAACTTGAACTACTTTTTGCTTATGCTGACTTCAGAAAAATAAGACCTGCAAATGATGATCCCTTACTAAATACCAGACTTCCCCAGCTGCTGCATGCCTTCAATATTCATTTATTTCAGTATCTTTCTTTGTTGGGTATTTAATATAAAAAGGTGAAATATTTCCAGGAATATTTTTGCTCAAACTGCTCTGTGTTGGTGTTTAGTCTCCTTGTCATCGTTGTCTTGTAGTGGAGTGGTTACACCTCTGATTTATTCTGAAGGGTCTGATGTTGGGCTGTGATGGAAGTGCAATCTGCCTCGTGTCCCACTGGCCCCTCTGGGAAGTGGCAGTTGTGTTCACGTGCAACCTCCTGGAGACCATATGCTAGGAGATATTTTCATGTTCAGCTAGCTTGCTAATTCCCATCTGTACTGCTGATCTGTACTGTTTCACAAATGGCCACTCAAGATCTGAGCAAAGAGAAGTTAGGAATGTTGAAATGAGATCAGCAGATATTGTAGCCATGAGAGTAGAATTGCTGGAAGGTCAAACAAAAATTTTCACTCAAGTGGAAGGGGGAAGAGAAAGAGGAATAGGAGGTCAACTATTTCACAGACAGATTATTGTCATTAGCCTTTCTTTTGCATAACAGGTTCATTTAAAAATGACTGTGAAATTACTCTTGTAAATCACTTGCATTCTTATTCTGTGTAATTATGTATTGATTCTCAAAGATAATGTCCAGCAGGACATCAGTCCTTGGGATGGAGTAGTAGTAGCCAACAGCATTAGTAGCTCTTAGTCTTCAACATTTTTTTCCAAAATAAATGACCAGACCTCACAAGAAAACCACATAAAATCACGTACTGAAGCTCCTTTACCTCACCAGCCATTTGCCAGCCCAGTTGCACTTCCAGAAAAGTGAATGATGTGGATATGTATTTCATTTGGTATTGAGAAGAGAGAAGAAAAACTTTGAAAGTGCCTCATAATAAGATATTAACATCAGCTTGGTTATGTCTTGAAAACTGAGACCTGTGCTGCTTTTAATGCCAATTTCTACAGTACTTGAATTCTGACTTTAGACTCAGACATTCAGGTCCTCTCCAGACAGTACTTCTCATAACCTTTAGAGAATCCTTTGTAGAGGTATAATAAAGTGTTCTTATAAAAAACTAAAAGCAATGCTGGCGCCAACCTGAATCATCTGAGAACTTGAAATTTCCAGAATTGGAACTGGCAAGATAAGATTGGAATGCATATAATCTTCAACATCTGATTTTCAATTGTGTACTTGTTTAGAATTTTAGTATAGATACGATATTAATTTTAATGCTAACTAATGATGCCATCTAATGACATACTAATTTTATTTGGAGGCTGGAGATATATTAGACAAAATCCAATCTGCCTTATGTCATCTCTAAGCAGGTATCCTTTTTGTTGTGGAAATATTACTGTGGTCAGAAGTAGGATTTCATATGGAAAATAACAATTTTTTAATGCTGTTGAGCCAGCCAGTAGGATGAGTGCTATAAGAACTTCTGAATAATGCCATCTGGAGCTCCTGAAGTCTGCCTCAGAAGTATTTGGCAGTTGACTTCATCAGGTCATTATGTCATTTTCAGATCAGTGGAGTGGAAAAAAGTTGGGATTCTTCCAAAATTCTGTCTTTCAGTTTGGAAACAGTATTTCTATGTGTTGCATTTTTTTTCCAAAAGTAGTAAAGTAGGATAAAACTATCAGATGTGCCTGCCAGTCTGGTAGAAGCTTGGCAAATATTAAAAGATGGATTTTTAAATTTCCCCCCCCCTTGAACATGGTGACATACACAATAAATTATGGTCTTTGAAAGTGGAACACCATCTGAATATACTGTCAAAAAATTTTTGGTGTAAATCTGTCACTGGCTTTGGTAATTTAGCAGCAAGATTACACGAAGAGATGGTGCCTGTTTTCTTCCCTTTCCCTTAACAAACTTGCATGGGATTTAGGAAATGGATCAGTTCCTAGCCCGAAGAGATTTTCCCAGGATTTTCAGACATCTCCAGTTTCCCATGAGGAAGGTGGCCCTTTGATGCTGCTAGGAGTGTGTGGTGCTGACCTTCAGCTGAAGCAGGAGCCCAAAGCTGGCTGTGTGCTGGTGCAATCTGTGCCCCCTTAGCCAGCTCTAGGCAGTGCCCTCACCATGGGGAAGAGCTCCTCCAAACCCTCTGCTTTGCTCTCCACTGCTGCTCAGCATGGGTGCACTGGGACTGTGGGCATTGCAGTGCTGAGACCTGCTTGAGTCGAGTGGGCAGTGCCAGAGTGCTTGTTGCAGGTTTGCACCATGGTGTTTGCTCCTCTCACCCCACTTCTGGTGTGCCTGGAGTCCCTGTGGGCAGGGAGCTGCTCTGCCTGGCTCACCAGGGAGTGAGGCACACTCAGGAATTGCAGAATGGGTTGGCTGAGGCTGGATCCAGAGCAGAACAACACTGCAGGACTTGGAGCTAGAGCTTGTTTATAATCAATCCATGGTTCAAGGAACAAGTCATCTTTTTTACTTTTTTTTTCCTTCTCTTATATATTTAGGGTACTTTTGAACTTGTGCTTTTTGTGACTTGAAAGCTTGAAAGAGATGAATTGCTCCAGTATGCTTACTCTTGGAAGCTTCAGCTGCTGCGGAGTGAATGCCAGCCTGCCTGCTGATGGGCACATCTGTTATATTTTATCTGTTTTGTAATCCAAATCTTTCTGAGACCATTTCTGTCCATATACAGTCAATCCAGTTGTGCCATTAGCATTTGAGTACAGATGGCAAGTGTGCTCATAATAATGTTCCTGACTGCAGCTTGGGTTCTGTGAGACAAAGATTGGCTCTTGCCATTTCTGAACACAGATTTTTTTTTTTATTTAATTTTGTTAGACTTATGCTGGGCTTTGGGTAGATGTAGTCTGGAAAGGTAGTTTTACTCTGAAGACCTTTTTTCTTTGAAGATGCTGCTAATTCAGACCGTCTGGTGTTCCTGAGGAGCCCATCTCACTGGATTTAATCATTATAAAGAATGTGTTAGTCTGAGAGTAATTCCCAGAGAGATGGCAGAAGCTGACTGTGCGTCAATGAGACCTTGGTGAAAGTTGTGAGAGTGACTACAGAAACTGGAGATCTCAAAAGTAGTAGTGAGAATAAATATTTAGACTGGAAAAGCTCTCAGATATTTTAAACAGACTTTAAAAAAAAGTGTATTTATATAATACAGCTGTATCAAAAATAATTAATTTTTACCTATAGTCTGACAGAAAATTAGGTAACAGCAGAATGTTACAATCCTGCCAAATTATCCTTGTTAGAGTATAGGAACAGCACCAAAGCAGTACAGGACGTGAGTATCCTATAATTAATCTTGATATTTTAGGAGTTTTTCTCCTGGGAGTTATTTAAATAAACAAAAAACAAAACCCGAAAAGCACAAGCAATCTCACTATCTGATAGTAATGCAGCCAAAAGAGAAATGACATTTACTGTATAAAGTATCTACTGGGAGTAATTTGTCACTAGCAGCAGCCATTAGTTAACACTGTAAGTGCCACCATGGTTCTGACTAAATAGCACTTGTTAAGTTTTGTTTAAATACTATAGCAGTAATTATACTGATGTATATTAGGAGCTTCAGCATAAAAGTGACTGATTATATGCCTTTTATAGAGGAGATGAAAAGTGAAAACATAGTAGTTAATTATGATGTAGACTTTTCATGGGTTGCACAGCTGTATTAAGAGAATGAAGACAGCTGCAAGAATAAGCTGCAAAAATAGTTTGTTTAGCTTGCCTGCTTCCTAACTACACACATGTCCTTCTGGAGGGAGGCAGCTGGTATGGAAATGTTTCATCTTGGTATCTGATCAAAAAGCACTCCCAGCACCTTCTTGGTGGCTGCAGAAGCACCCAGAGAGCGCTAATTTAAATTAGGAAATATTAAACACCTGTACGCTTGCATGTGTGTAGTAATCCTCCATCCTGATATTTCAAGTCCCAGGAATACTTTGGTTTCACTGCATTTTTAGACTTACTAGTGACAAGGGTAGTTATGTAGAAGGAGAAAAGAAGGTGAACTTGTAGGAAGCATACCTAAAACACCTTTCTGAAACAAAGACGCAATGAATAGACTTGGAGTGTTATTGTTTTATGAGCCATAATTTGAAGTTGTTTGCCTTTGAAGGCAAAGGCTTTTTGATCTATATTCTGCTGTTGACTAGATTTTTATCTTTTAAGAGAGATGAAAGTAGCTTAAATGAATCTGCTAAAACAATGGAAACCTACTTGAGGGAGGTCTTATTTTGGAAAATAGAGTTACTCTGCAAAAAGTAGGGTAATAGAACTCTTACGTTTTCTGTGTAATTTGGGTAAATTTTAAAAACCCTTTAACTTCTTTTCATAAATTAGAATATCCGTGTTTTCCATGGTTACTTCCCATGTATGAAGCTTGATTTGTACATGTAAGTGGAAAATAGAAAATTCGTTTTACGCTTAAATTTTAAAACTGTGGTCTTACAAATCAGAAATGTTTCAACTTGTAAAAGCTGTTAATTACTGATTAAAATATTTGTACTTATTTTCTTATTCATTTGATGGGAAAGGAAGAATAAAAAGTGTTTGGCGAAAACATTTTCTAAATTACTTTTTTCTCCATAAGAGAAAGCAGAGACTTCTTTTTTCCAACTGACTTTTTCCCCATCCCATTCACTTCAACCTTTTTCAAAATTGAAAGGAGATGTAAATCTTAAACACTAAAATAAGGAGAAAGAGTAAAGCTTCATCTTTGTTAAGTTAGAAATTTAAACTCCTGCTTTTGGAAATGGAAATGGAAAGTATGAGTAATGGGATATGAAAGAGTATAATTCTTGGAGAAGAAAGGCCTTTTATTAAAAATTCATGTATTGAAAAGTTTCACCACTACTGTCAGTGACTGACTGCAGTTGATACTGAATTATGTCTTGTAAAAATGGTATTTTGTTCTAAAAAACCAAGAACCAAAAAGCATAGGATAATATGGAATTAAATTGCAAGTTGTTTTTTCCCAGTTGAAACTGGTGAGCAATCATGAATTTAGAATTTTAGGAATTTTGTGGTACATTTTCACACTTCTACATTTATTTTCTGAATACAGTAGTCAGTAAACCATTACTCCACAAACTTAGCAGGTGGCCATTTTGATAATCTCAGCTACATTTCAGTGTAAAATATAATAATAATAATAATAATCCTGTCTGTAACCAACCATGTTATCAGTCATTACTTGTTAAGCAGTGCCCAGTTTTGCTGCCGTAGTGGCAAAATTGAGAGCCCTCATTTTCCATGAAATAGTTTTTTGATTGGCAAATTTTGCAATCTACTGTTCGAAACCCAAAAAAAACACAGTAAAATTATGATCTGACAAAGGAAAATAAAAAAATAAATAACTTGAGAGATATTACATGTGAGGTTTTTGTGCACAGAACTACTGCATGACAACATGTGGAAATGGGAAAGGTGTTTGTAGGTGTTTGCTGCCCTGACTGTGTCACTGTCAGGGTAATGCTTTTACACTGCTCTCTCTGCTGTGACACACGTTTATCTTTATTCATTTGGAAGAGTTTCTTTGTCTTAGATACTCACTAGTCAGGAGATGGTGACCTATCAAAGTTTTCTTAAATGCACTGTCTGATCTAGGTCAGAAGAGGAGAAGGATACTGCAGGACTGCATTTGTAGAAAAGGTTTGAACAGTTTGTTCCTTAGACCGGTTCTGGGATTCAGAACTTCTCTGTAGCCTCACACAGGGCAACTGGTTCACCATTCCTTATGTTCGTGCTCCCCTCTTTATTAATCAGCTGTGTCTGGCTATGCTTAGCTGCATATTTATGCTAAAATTCTGCAAGACCACTGTGCATTAAAAATTGGGAATTTGTGATATAGAGTTGGGCAGCTAGCTGCTTTGTTATTCCAAGTCCCTGCTTTGATACCTTGCTCAGAATTTCATCTGGGAGCCAAGTGTGCCACAGGCAGGTAGATGATTCTTTCTGAGCTATTTAGACAGAGCTGTGTGCTTACAGAGAAAATATCCGCAGGCCTCTTCACAAACATGGTTATTTAGACTTGTGCATAGGGTGTTTTTGTGTGTGTGTGTGTATGCGTGGATAAATAAAAATAATATATCTTACTTTAGCCCAAGTATTTTATTGGGTTCTGCATAGCAAATGGCAGAAAATGTTTCCTGATTGCTTTCTCTCATTCCTTGTTAAAGAAGCCAGTCTTGGGAAAAAGTCTGGCATGATGACTAACAATTAAAGTTTCTTTATCCTTTTTCATTATGTTTCCCCATGCATACATAAAAATGGGGAAACATCTCCATAGCCCTTCTTTTGTTGCTGATATATTTGCAAGTATACAAACACTGATAATTTCATATTCAGCTTCACAAATCTGATATTTATATGAGACTAAAATAAAAATCATTCATATCCTCTTCTTTCCTTTGTTTTTTTTCTCTAATCTGTTCTTAATGTGGTGTTATTCTATGCATATATTAGAACTGGAGTTTTATTGGTGGGTTTTTTGTTTGATTTTTCTGCTGTGATTAATCAATATTTCCTTCCTCACTTAATTTACCTAAAAAGTGTGTTATGAATAGAAACAATAATATAAAGCAACAGAATGGGAGAAAAATAAGAGCTTTGATTTGCCTTAATGAACTAGGACTGCAGACTCATATAAAACTTCAGCAAACCTTGGAAGAGAACAGGTAATCAGCTTCTATATAGCGCTGTTATGTACACGTGGATGAAAATAAAAAATAAAATGGGATGGATAGCAAGCTTATGGGGGAAAAAATGCACACAAGTGATACACAAAATAGTATGCTTTGTCATTGAATGAATAAGTTGATAAGCTAAGTGGTATTCAGCTTTAAGAACTGAGTTTGGCTGTGGGTTCTTTTTGACTTCAGTTAACAAGGCATAGCAGCTGACTTAATTTTTTTTTCCAGTGGAGTGATCTCACAGACATTGAGTGTATAAGCATTTTCTGCGTATGAGTAAAAGTACTGGAGGCTTAAATAGAAGCACATATTTGCAGCTGTTTTACATAACATCTGGATTTCATCCACGTTACCAGCTGTAATGTACATGGAATAAAAGAGAGAAAGAGAAGGATTCCAGTAGATTGTGTCATCAAATGACTATGACTAATTTAAACATTTAGGTATTAATAGTGGTACAGTACCCTGAATTTAAAGGGAAAAAAGCAAACTTCTACCTGCTTTGACTCCCCAGTAATGATAGAAATAAATGACAGTGGTAAAGGAGGATGAAATGAAGTTCTTGTGTTCTCATGTTAGGGTAGTACTAAAATCTAGACACCAACAGTGAACTGGTTAGTGCACTTAAAGAAAATAAGCTGTTTTCTTTAGCTTTGGAGGTCAGTAAATGTTTTCAGGTTTTGGTTTTTTTTGCTTTGACTTAAGATAAATTCCATTGTACTAAAGGCATAAGATTTTATTATGTTAGCAATATAAGACTGGTCTTCCAGCCCAGACTGGTTGGTAATATGAGCCGGGTGTAAAGATAATTACATGCTCTGCTGGAAAAGGGGATGGGGTTCTCATCATCTTTCAGGATTTATCTCCATGAGTAGACAGGCACAGTAAGTATTTATCATTAGTTTCTTTTGTTAATTTATAATTGTTATTTTAACTCCTGCCTTTTTACAATGATACACAATTATTTTGGCTTGTAACCAGAATTAGAATAAATATTATTAAATAGAAATTTATACCACAAAAGGAAGTGGCTTTTGCTTTCTTCTTCATACAGTAACTGTAAGAGCTTTAGGGGATGAATTAAACAAGTCCTTGGGATATTTAACTGGGAATTGCTGAAAAGCATTGACTTTGTTCAAAATTTATGTGGCATTCTTTTTTTAGTAGCACTAACAAAAAATGTTGTCCTGTGAAGGGAATTATTAGAATTGAAAACAAGAACAGCTATAACTAAATGCCTTCAGTGAGACCCAGAATATTGTCTTTGTGAATGGCTTTGGGCTTAGCTGTGAGTAGATACCCAGACTTGCCAACTTCTGATCCCTAGTAATCCCATTCTGCACCAGGCGTTAGTGCTTGAGGGGTGTGTGCTGGGGAATGCTGTGTGTCTCCTTGAGAAGGAGAGGATGGTTTTGTTATCAGCTTGAATTTTAACAGCAGCCACAAGGAAAGCAAGTGATTTTGCAAATGGATAGAGTGAGTTTACTGTCGTCTGCAGGATGTACCAGGAAACAGAATGAAAACCCAGTCTTCCAGCTATTGGGGGTTGGAGGGAGTTGTATATGAAAAATTGCCAAAATAAAGAAAGAAACTGTGCTTCTAGACCCTTTATTAATCTATACTATTTTTACTTTACAAAGGTTACTTTGTTTCAATTGAGCTTTTGCCTAACATTTTCCTAGACCAGTCTCTAGAAGTAGTGAGGGTAATAAGCAACACTGGACAAAGTGGAAATGCAGACCCTTGTGGAAACTTCCAGTCCTGTGGGAAGTCTCCTAAAGGAAACCTTATCAGTACTGCAAATGTCTGGAATGCCCTAATACATCTTCATTCTTCTGTCTGTTCTCTCACAGTGAAGTACCATTCTTTTAATAGGCGAGATGATAATGGTGTGGAAAACTGCACCCAGAACAGCTGAAACACTCTGGGCTCATGCGAATGAATACCTGTATCAAGGAGGGCTTCTGTTATCTCCAGCCAGCCAGCTTAAAGTTATTGCTCTCTACCAGTGTGTGAAAAGGAAGGTATTGCCCAGTGGCTATTGACCAGTGGCTGTAAGATATTAGTGGCTCTCTGGTGGTGTGCATGGATGGTGTTGCTAAGAGATGTGAACTGCCCTAAAGCCAGAATTGCCCTGGAGTGCAGCTGGTGCCAGCCTGAGTGCAGTGAGGATGGCAGAGGAAGCAGCAGGAGCGGGGCTGTCCTGGGACTGGCATCGCCCCCCACGCCCCACGGAAGGGCCCCGCTCTGGGGATCCTCGCAGCTGCAGGAAGCTGGGGTAGAATAATGGAGCCAATGGGAATCCAGCCTGTGGGAGGAGAAGGGGGCACTTTCTGTTCTCCTGATATGTGGAATCACTTGGGATGCTAGTGGTGAGATTTTTTTCCCCATTCTTTTTCATACTCTTAAAGTCTCAGCTGAACTGGAGCTTTTTTTTTTTTTTTTTGACCTTTCCCTTCCAAGACTGGTTAGTTCTGATCTGAGGACATCCTTGGGTTGTAATTTGAAAAATCCCTGGAACTGTGCTAGTCTGAGTCTGGCACATTTTTAGTTTCTACCCTTAATTTCTTTTTCTATTAGTAATGATTCTAATGGTATGGACTTGTTTTAATACAGCTGTTAGCACTGTTGACTTCATGAATGCCTCTGATATTTGATATATTTCACATCCATCCCTTCTGAAGTGGGCACAAAGACTTTCATCTTTATTAGTTTTAGGCCTGCAGCTTCAAAGATAGCAGAAACAATTTCTGCTCTCCTCTTCCAATTTGTTACAACAAGAATCTTCCAGAGGCAAATGTGCATTCCCATGAGCTGAGAGTATGTGATCACTTTAGCCTTCATCAGATTTGGCTGATTTCAAAATGAGATGATGACTTATTTTGTTGTTACTCCTTTTAATTATTTTCTCACTTTCCCTTGTGCTATGAACACCCTGGGTCTTACAAGTAGATTTGGTGTTACTTCCAGAAGTGCACTTAGCAGTAATTAGACATACCATAAAAAATTAAAAGATCAGGATGAGATCCCCATCCAAGAAAACTTTTTTTTTTTTTTAAACAACAGCGTTAAATCTGAAAAGACATCACAGAACTACTTCTGCTGAACTGTGAGGTAACAAATAGTTTTAAATGGTGGAAGAATTTATATTTTTTCATCAGTTCTTCAGTAAATGCCTGTATATGGGTGCATGTGGTTTGTCTTTGCAACAATGCAACTCATAAGTCATCCTGCTCTCCATATAAGAATGTTTAAATAGTTTAGGTGAAAGTTCTGTACATAGGTATTTTTTAAAAATTATAATTAAAACCATCAGGTCTTTGTATTGGGTGTATCCTGCTGATAATCTAAAAAGAATTAGTCTAATTACTTTTAATAGAGCGAGCTTTAATTCTCTTTAAAATATACAAAATAATGAATTTGAAACCAGAATAAAGTTAGTACCCTATGAAGGAATGTATATCTGTTAGCAAGCCTGTATTTGTTAGATTTAAAAGAGAAGACGTTTTAAAGTGGGTTTTTTAGTGCTCATGGTCCTGCACTATTCTTTGAACAGTAGCACCTCAACTTAAAGGTTATTTTGAAAACTTTTCTCATTGCAGAGAATCTCATAAACTTGCTGTGAAATCAAGTATTTTGGTTGCATTCAGTTCTATGCAAATAGGTGATGCCATTAAATACCAATCCTCCTCTTTCTGCTTCTTCTGAAGACCTAAACCTAGAGCGAGGTGAACTTAAGGCATCTCCAGATTAAAAGAAATAATTCCTGACCCTTGCTTTTTTGAGCATCTTAAAAGAAACTGTATATGATGCTCGTGTTTTAAAAGAATCTGAAAGAATAATGTTATCAGAAGCAAATTTCTTTATTTGGAGACTAAAAACCAAATTTTGTTAATTTAAAGTGCAACCAGATAGAGATAAATCAATTACTTCCCTCAAATTGAGTCAGTGAGGAAGGAGCCTTAAAAGAGTGAGATCAGCAATCATCAAGTCAGATTTGCTAATGTGATAATGTAACTTTTCTGCTTTTACAGAAGACCTGAAAAATTTAAAACATGTTAATATGCTGTTTCAAAAAACTCTAAAACAACCAGGAACTGAAGCAACAAGACCACTGTCACCTACTCCCAAATCCTAAGCATTCTCAGTTGATTTTCATTCAGCAGTCTTTGGTTCTTTTTCAGTTCATAGTGGAGGTAGTCAACATTTGGCATCTGGTGCTTCATTTTTCTTTATAGCAGTGATGCTTTGATGTGCAGATAATACTTTACCTGTGGCATATTATAATCTTAACTTCAAGATTTCAATTTCAAACAAAACATCTGCCATAGCAGATAGCACTGGGACCTTTCTACTTATTATTTTTTTAACTGTGCTATTTTTTAATAAAATAGTCTTCTGCTAACGTGCCTAGAAATAAGAAAAAAAATATTAGCATGGATAAAAATTCCAGTAAGCTATTAATTAACAATCTTCACATTCATCTTAAGTATTCTATGTGTATGGAATTGTTTTTCATGCAATGCTATGGTGGACTGAGTAAACAACATTATGGACCATCAAAGTCCGTAGACACTGATATTGCTAAAATTCTGCAGAGGGAAATGGATTAGATATGAGAAATATTTACTTCAGCCATCATGTGTAATATATATATGTTTAGTTATTGCAGAGCATTTATCACCAAGTGATTCAGACATTGCCTTAATTGCAGCGCTGGATTAGATTAAGCATGTACTAATTGTTTTGTTCCTACTAATTTACGTGAAGCCATAAGCTTGAGGGCTTGATATTCCTATCTTGTTTGTTTTGCAATTGAATTGCTAGCTTCACCTATTAGTGTTGAAGCTGTTGATAAATACCTTCTGTTGGGGATGCATTGGAATTCTTAGGCATAAAATTATAAATGAAGCATGCATTGAGATGTGAATCTTTACAAAAGCTGTTCTCTTTCATATAGTAACTTGCTGCTATGCCCTGGAAAAATGCAGTGCATTAATATAAGGCACAATTTCATTTAATTGAAATTACTATATTTTCTTCTATTTTAAAATATAAATAACTCTTACAATTACAGCACAGGGATTAACACTTGAATACTTCTGTAGTACTCCAAGTGTAACTATTGGAAAATTATTTCTATTTACTTTTTCTTTGGTAAACAGAGGTCTGGCATTTAATTTCCTTCTTGTCTTGAGACTCATGTGATGTGATGTGAACTTTGAATTCAACTTGTCCAAACTGCTCTTAAAAAGTGCAGCTCTTTGCCTGTGAAATAAATAGTTCTACCTTTCTCCCCAAGGAGTTCCAATGGCAGGACAAACTGGCATCCAAAACCCCTTCCAAATGTGAGTGAAGAGACTGGAAAGTGGTTTTCATTAAGTATCCAACCTAGTTTACTGCTCACCTAGGATAAATTATCAGGAAAGCAGCTCTTATTTCTTCGTGGACAGATGGGTTTCTGCCTGTTTTCAGCTTCCTTTATCTACCTCTGTTGAGGTTGGGATTGAAGGCGCTTGAGAGGATAGTTTCCACACTGATATTACAGACTTCTAACCAACTACACACCTGTAATCCCATGCTATCAATCAATTTTGGAAGCCTGTTCCATGCCCTCAGATCAAATGCAGTGCTTTCCAGGGAGTCAGAGTCTGTCTGTACAGAAAGTTTTATTGTGTGAAAAAAATCCCAAATAATTTGTGAACAAATAAAATCATAAGTTAACATGGGAAATAGGTGAACATTGGCAGCTCTGGGGAGTAAAGCCTAAATCAGTGTATCAATATGTTTCTGAAGACTGCAGCACTGCACATAACCTTTTCAGTGGCATAAATTGTGACTGATGGGTCCTTGGGCCCAGCTGTCAGTCCTCCTTAAAGACACCTGCTATACTAGATTAGCAAAAGGGTCTTTTTGAAGTGTTTTTAACATAAAATACCATGTGCCTATGGTATTTTATACCCACTAGCCTATGGAATACAGATCTCTTATGGATACTCCATTATGCCTTTATGGTCTTTGGAAAAATACAAAGGTCACAGGAAAATAAGGATAAATTGTTTGGAAATGTGACGTTATTGTTCATCTGTCTTCTCTGAAGAGTAAGGACTAAATGACCATTTAGGCTCATACCACTTGCAATTACCTGAAAAGGAAAAGTGTTTTACTTATTTAGAGAGAATGGCAAGAGTTCTCTCTCTGAAGCTAGAAAATCTCTCTGTCCTAAGAAAATTCTCATCAGTTTGTCTAAATATCAGATTCTTGTCATTGTGGTCTGTCCGTAAAAGCAGATTCTGGTTTTCATGTATACACAAGTTCAATAGCCATCAGGATCAGAGATGCATGATAACAGAGTTGTAAAAAGTATTGGTTCTCCATATGGTATTTTATACTCTACAAAACTTTCTCATTTTGTCCTTGCTGATCAACAGACTGTCTGCTGTTCCTGGATTTGTACTTCCTTTCTAAATTTCTTCTACACATGCAAATACTGTTAAGTGTTGCTTGATTTAACCTTCCGTTCAAAGACATTAGAAATGAATCTTTCAATTTTGATTTTTACTGAGTTCTGTCTGCCTGAAGGTTCAATAACAGTTGCATTGCATTCATCTCTTCAGATCTGTATTGATAATACATGACTGCTTCCTGTGAAAGCATCTTCTAGGAATCAAGTTTTAATAAGGTGAAGACATCATATTATTCCAGTAACTTTGTTTTAACAGACTAACACCAGATAAAATATTTTTTGCTTAAATGGACGTTAAAGGTGAAACATTTTTGTGTCTCTGAATTTGGAAATATAATGTAGTCTAGTTCAGAAAATACATAAAGAGATGCCAAATGATTTCATTATAATATTTTCTTTGCTTCTCTTGCCTTTTTAACACAAGAATATGCTGGATGTGCATATTGTGTGCATGTGAGGTAAGCCTGGGACAACTTTCAACTGGTTTTTGGAGTTTCCAGTAGCAATGTCACTTCTGAACTAAGAGTTTTGCTTAGGATCCTCTGCATTTTTGATAGTGAACTGAATGCCACATGGGCTTCATTCTTATAGTTACTCTTGCTGTGAAGGTAAAACTCGCCGTACATGTGCTGCATTACTGCCTTCCGTTGTAGTGCACAAACCCTTCAACCTCTGGTTTCCTTTTATGTCCCCTCTTACAGGACTTCATCACTGTAATTTTCTGACTAAAAGTGTTTGCAGTAGTGCTTTTCAATATGGTCTTGGGTAGCACATTTTTTTTCCAGAACTTGGACTATTAGTGATGATCTTCGTAAATGTTTGAATTGGTATATTTATAACATACTGTACTGTGTAAAGAATTAAAAAATTAAAATCCATACAAACAGCAAAACAATGCAAACAGGAAACCAAAGTATTTCAGGACTGGTGTTTCTAAAAATTAGGGTGGTAGTTTTATCTTTTTTTTTTTTTCTTCTTTCTACCTCTTGAAACATGATCAATCTAGGATTATTTTTTTCGTTCTGAATAATACCTAAAATGAGAGAGAGTTGTTTAACACATTCTGTATCCATAGAGTCTATTTATTCAGACTGAATTCCACATGGACCATGGATAATCTTTTTCCCAAATGTTTACTAGTATCTGCTCTTAACAAGTGCTGCACAATATAAACTGAAGGCACCATAAAGAAAAGGGGTGTAATAAAATTAAACCTTACTTTTCAGCAAAGTCTGACTTAACATCAAGAAGTGCAAGTTTCAAATGATTTGGATTTTAAAGAGTTTTAAAATATTTTTTTCTATAGGGGACATGAATCACATGAATTTAAAAGCACATGAAGAGCCATAGCTAGTATTAAGAAATGAGCTTCAAGTAGATTTTAATATATGGAATTGAAACAAATGCTTTTAACAGAGATGAAAGGAAATCCAGGTTCATTTCACTGTTTTGTTGAAGTTATCTTCTTGCACTTGTAACCACTTTGTGCCATGCACAGTCTGGAAAATCAGGGAAATACTGCTCTGTTTCCCTGTCCCTTCCTATCTCAGCTGGTATGTACAGCTTTCCAAGACAGACTGGCTGATACTGTGTGGGCATGTGTGTGTTCTCCAGTACTAACAAAGCTAATTTTGGATGTAGCTTCTAAGCACTGTTGTAATAAAATTGAAAACAAATTGGAAGCACTGGGCTCGAACATTTATATGTGATTATTTTTACATTCACTCATGTTTCTGTTGTTACTGTAGATACTATTTATAGTTGTACTTCCTGTTGATGTTTGTTTACATGTCAGAATTAAGTTATGTTTTTCAAAACTTTTCTAAATCAGTTCCCATAGGAAAAGAAACAATTATTTTTAGTAACAAAACTGGAAAGATTACAGATTTGAAAGTACTAATATTTCTTCACCCAAACCTCCCAAACACGTAAGACTTTAAAAATACTTCTTCTTTATAAAGTAAATAAATAACTTTGTTATCTCTTAGTAGATATAAATATCTCCAGCTGGGCAAACCTTTTCCTGGTTTCCTGGTTAACTGTTTGTGTTTTCTTCCTAGTCCCTCTCAGCATTAAATGTTCCTGCAGGTCTTTTCTACTGAGATTTTTCATGTAGAGCAAGTTGTACTTTTCCAAGGAGACTTGCAGTTCCTTCTATCCCACGCCATTTAATAATGTGTTTGTAAAAACCTGGGTGAGTAGCCTTCAAAAGCCTTTCCCTTCCTGAGTTTTGTTACCATTCAGGACCACCCATTTTACCTGTTCATTATTAGGGGAGACTGAACCTGATGTTCTAGCCTTCCATGAGATGAAGCTGGAAAATGGGTCCATCCCTGCCTACGGTTATGGTTTGCTTTGGCTTCAACAGTTTTCAATTGAAATAATTTTGCAAAGAGGGACTTTTGAGTGGAGATTACCTAAAATGCTTCCCCCTTCAGTAGGGCAAGAGAAAATAGGAAAACAAAAAATATTATGTGGCAAATTGATGCTCTGAAATATAGCAGAAAAGAAAAATGTTGAGTGGTCTTGTTGCAGGAAGATGAAGTCCTGAAGAGCTCATATGTTGAAAAGTGAAGGCCAGGTATTTAGGCTGATTACATTTGTTGTCTGCCCTGCATATTGTTGATCATGGAGCTGTTTACTATCTGACAGTCCTTGTTATGGTAGGGGGAGCAATCTACTCAGAATGATGGGTTTTACCTTCTTTCCCTTTTCTTCTCCTCTCTGTCTCTTTTCCACCCTTTCTTCATCTATTTTGTTGTGGTTTTGGTTTTGTCATTGCACTTTTAGTTACTGCTTTGACATTCAGGGACCATATGTAAATGAATTGTAAATAATTCAGAGTAAAAAAAAAAAAGGGAATGGAATGAACTGTAATATAGTGCCTTTAAAACTTCTAAAACACTTTTTTTCTGGACATTTGATATCCTTTCCTCTTTATAGCTTTGCACCACCAGAAAAAAATCATAATTATGGAATATTTTGATAAATATAATAATATCATTGGTTTTAGGAAGAGGCCAGAATTTTCTTTCCTTAAGTGATGCCTCTTCTGTCTAAGATGGTTCCAGTCACTCAAGCTAGAGGACAGAGACAGGGAAAAATCCTTGACTAGAGACTGTTCTGTGATGGCTACTGCATAACAATTTTACTAGGAAAAAAACCACTGAGACAAGAAAAAAAAATCAAAAGGATGAGCTTGGTATTTATTTTATCCATAAGAGAAAAGAAGGATGTTTTTAATAACTTTAACTGCTAATTTTTGTATTACAGACTACTTTGTTAGTTTTTGAATGACCAGTCTATGTATTTGTCTTATGAATATGCAATTCATAATAATCCTGTTTTTTTCAGGATAAAGAAAGCAGATCATATTATTATCAGTCCACTATAAAAAAATTCTAACAGGTTTATTTATTTAGCATAGATGGAATTCCTTTCATATTCAAGTCAGTAGGGGCTTTAATATTGATGCCAGTGTAGCCAAGACTTTACCTGTGGACATTGGAATAAATGCTTATTGAAACACTCTACCATAATTACATCTTTGAGCATGTGATAACAGCAAAAAGTTACCTCATCTAACATTTAGCAGTAGGAATTCTTTATCTTGGCTATAATGTAGTATTTATCTAGTTTTAAAAGATATTGAGAAGTTCATGACCAAGACTGCCTTCCAAAAGAATTTGGTCTGAAAACAGATCTCAAAAGAGGTTACTTTTAATGCAAGAAGATTTACTGTGCAGGAAAAAAGAAAAACCCACAACAACAACAACCAGCCAACCAACCAACCAACCAAAAAAAAAAACCTACCAAGAAAACCCCACCAAAAAACCACCCCTGTTTAATTGCCATTCTCTTCTTTGAGCACAAGCCAGAGTACTAGGCAAAGTGCTGGCAGAATACTTGAAGGTTATGAAGTATGAGCTTGTAAAATGAAAGTATAAATTCATTTCTGTTTCTTGATGAAATTTGGAATCAAAAAAGGTTTGTTACTTTCTGATTAGTCATTATTATCTTCTGCAGGACATTAAATCACACAGCTGTGTGGAAACTTTAGTAAATCTGTTCCGCAGTTCCATGCTCCGCCACCCATTGATGTCTTCTCCCCCTCCACCCCTCTGTCCTCCCTTTCTTTTTCTTCCTTTTGTCCTTCCCTGTTGGGACAGCTGCCAAAACTGAGGGTTCCTGAAGATCAGTTAGAGAACTTTTTATTCTCTGCTCACTTCATCTGTGTTCAGTCTTTAACATAATGTGAAAGGCAGAAAGATCTTTAGCCAGCAGTCAAATAGTGTATGATATTCAGTGCCTAAGGTAACAGTACAAGTTTGAACTCAAAATAGTAACTGAAGAAAAAAGGAATATGTTAAATTGTAGGATTTAAAAAACCCAATACAGTTCTTCTATACATTCATCTTGAGTTGTGTAAACTAGAATGTTTTCACATCTTTCTAAGTGTGTGAGTTAAGTATGTGTCAGAGGGAGGAGTAATGTAAACAAAATGTAATATTTATCTTACATGTTCCTACTTTGTTACTTTATATCCATATGATACTTTATAAATTGTATTTCTTAAATTTTCTAATTTGGGGTAACATGTAAATTATGTGCAAATTATCAGATTTCTAGTTAGAGGTTTAATTTATCATGCTGTGATGTTGACAGATCGTGTGTGTGTGTACTGTGGGTAGTGTTCATTTCTCTTTCTAATTTCTTGCTAATACTTGAAGAATCATGTCAAGAATTAAAATAGGTAGCTGTATCATAGAAGCAACTGAAAATGGAAAATTCACAGAAGATCCAGCTCAAGAAATGTATCCCAGAAAAGCTGCAGACCACGCTGCTTAGGGAAGCTCTCTTGGGAGATAGAGCAAGTCAGTATTAAGTTTTCTTTTTCTTAGTCATCATCAACTGGAAAAGTTGATGATGAAAGCAAACCCTATGAGCTTCAAAAACATTTCATGTGCAACTTGAGGCAAAAGTTTGGAAGAGTAGACTGCTTGCTTAGTTAGGTTGAGCATTGGCTGGATGGCCAGGCTTGAAGGCTCAGCTGGCTGGTGGCAGGCAGTGATGGACAGTGAGGAGTTTTTTCTGTTTTGTCTGAGGAAGAGAGGTTGTGAGGCAGCCATAGCAGGCCCCCAATTGCCTGAAGAGCAGTTGCAAGGGATGGACAAGTTAAACTCTTCCTGGTAATACCAGAACAAATCCTGAAAAAAACCCAAAAACCAATAAAAAAAACCCCACCAAAACCAGCAACAACAAAAAAACCCCAAAACCAAACAAAAAACCCCAACAACAAAAAATAACCCCAATCACCAAAAAAACCAAAAACCATCAACCAACCCCCCTTTACCCCCCAAAAAACCCCAAAACAAATAAACAAACAAAAAGGCCCCACAAAATCAACAAAAGAATCATGGCTAAAAAATTGCAGCTTGAGCGGATCAGATTTAATATTCGGAAAAAACATCTTACCTAGAGAGGCAGTGCAGCAATGGAACAAGTTATCCCAAGGCACTGTGGAGCTTCCATGCGTGAGGGGCTTTGGGCATTGTCTGGAAATGCCAACCCTCCAGTGACTGAGCTGCTTTTGTGGTGAGCGCAGGAGCTGTGACCTAAGCAGGAGCTGGGGCTGGCGGTCTCCAGAGGTCTCTGCATAGCAGCATTTGTATGACTTTGAGTGACTTTGCCCTGATAGCCTTTTTATGTGCAAACAATATAGAACAGAGGTATTTGTCTTCAATTTTCTGCCAATAACAGATGATTTTCCAGTTTTTCTTTTCTTTTCTTTCAAAAAACGTTAAATTTCTTTTGACTGTTGTATTCAAATATTAGCTAAGAAGTGCCTGGAGGCAACTGAATCAGAGACAGGACAGAAAGAGGTACCCCTGCATGGCTTGAGTTACTGCTTTTGAAAGCAGGCTTAATGCTTCTTGAAATTCTGATGAAAGAGGAAGAAATAGCATGTTATGTTACATTTTAAAGAATTTCTTTTATGAAGTCTCAGTTTCTGTACAGATGGGTGTGTTGTAAAAATTATATGGGAATGCTGTCTGGAAATCCTTTCAATTAATTAAAAAACCCTGTTTCCCTCTCAAGTTCTGTGGTAATGGCCAAATAGTTACTGGTACATTTTTCTTCTCAGTTTTAAAACAGAAAATTCACAAACTGCAACATTTCTGTATATCTGAAAAATTTCTAATGTTTATTGGTAAATATTTGGAGTTCAGACTTTTTTATGTTTGGATTTGGTTTTATTTTTTTTAAGCGGTGATAATCATACATGTGCTAATGTTCTTTCTGAAAGCCTAAAAGTTGTTTTTCATAATTTAGGGCTATCAGATGAAATTAACCAAATAATATATATTAAGACCGTGTGATTAGCAGTGCTATTGATTAGGAACTATGATTAGTTGTCCTGTTGTGGAAAAAGTGTAGTTTTAAGAAAGGGATTTAGAAACTAATTTTTCCAGTCCTGTGTGGCCTTTTAAGTGAATCAGTGCTGAGGTCATTATTCCACCCATGGTGCTCCTCTCTTCTTCTGCAGTTCCTCTTCTGTCTCCTGAACTGCATGCAATTTGTCTGAGTTTTAACCATGACCCTTGCTAAAATGTAGAGATTACAATGTACTAAGAAAGAGGTATTGCTATATTTAAAAAGTGTCAGCACTGATCTTTGTGAAATGTGTTGTGCCCATGGGGGAAGAGACTTACTTTGAAGTAGGCAGGAATGAGCTTGTCTAGTCGTTTGGTTTAATTTCAGTTTACAGTGGCATCTACTGATCTGTTTGGTGATACTGTGGTTTTTCATCTGCATTACTACATGGGTGGAAGGGTTAGGCACTGCTGTGCTTTCAGAATGCCTGGAATCTTGTAATTTTCAGGGGCAGACTTTCTGCACTGATGGATGTATAAATCTGGTGATAGCATCTTGTACCACATCAAAGACGACTGCGGCGACTCATTCTTCAACTTCAGGCTGTCTTAAGTGTGTGTCGTCCTTTCCTAATAAGAGTAACCGTGTCGTATCTCTAGGTCAGCTCAGGGATTTTTCCTGTCTAGTTTGACTCATTTCCAGGACTTTCTGCTGAAGTTGTTCTCAGTTGCTCATCATCTGCTGAAGCTTTTTACTGAAGATGCAAATGCATTGTTCTGGTCCTTGTCTGTCCCCATTTTCTCAGTTGTCTCCTGACTGAGAGGGTGCCTCAATCCTCACCTAAACTGATGCTTCAGAGTTTTTCAATGCTGTTTGTAATATTTTTTTCTATTTCTTTTCTTTTTTTTTTTTTTTTGGACAGTGGAGGGACATCAGGATGAGCATGGGGAGGATGGTTGCCCATAGAAAGGCAGACAGCCCACAACAGCAATGTATATAGATTTGGAGTTCTGCAGCTGACTGCTGTAAATCTGAGTGAGCTTGTTACTGCCTTTTTAGTGTAACTTGGACTGATTTATACCTAAAATAAAGCTGAGAATTGCAAAGTCATTCCACAAAGATCAAAAACCATAGTCTCATTTTAGCCATGCACAGGTAGCTGTGCTTTTCACAGTCTACTCAAAAGCAATTTTCAAACCATGCATGAACTCAGTAGAAAAAGGCTAGGGTTTTGAAGTACACTGGTACAAATTTTGTGGAGCAGATAAAAAGGAATATTGCAGCTTATCTGAAGAAAAATAACAAGCTTCATTCTCCAGTGACAGCAATTACTTGTCTTTGTAATCATACAAAATAATTCTTTTGTAAGAGAAGAAATTCCACTGTGCAAAAGCAAATATTTGAAATGGAGCAAGTGGTGTGTGTGGAAATTTGATATGTTCATGTAACGCTGTTGTGTATAAAGCAAATAGATATTTTTCCATTACAAATGGAGAAGCTTGAAGGTACTGGAGATGAAGTTCAGTAAATAATAGATATGTCTTCATTCCTTTCCCCTTTTTTATTGACTTCTCATTCTTGATATGCCTGGACTATTTACAGTCCTTACTTGCAGTGCTGTTATAATAAGTGCCCTGATGATGCAAAATAAAACACTTTTTAATATGTTGTAAAATATATAATGGTTTGTAATTCTGTTTGTGTTTTTAAGGACAAAAAGTACCACTAAGTATAATGTCATCAGATACCACACTTTGACATGTTTATCTGAAATGGTGGTCCTTTGAATGCTTTGGAAGTAGCACTCTGATGCACTAATCTCTGGGAAAGTAATTTTTATTATTGTTGGCTCCTGTGTTTAGCAAGCAGCTCTCAGCTGACAGATTGTACATTATACAAAAATGTTTGTGACTCAGCTAACAAAAACCCAATGAAGCATCTAAATTAGGAATTCTGGTTTTGTGCCTCTTTTTCTTATTACTGCACACTGTCCTCTCTTACTGCTGTCAGTCCTTTGCAAGTGTGTGTGGATGTTGGCAAGACCACACTCCATTAGCTTGATATAAGCAGCTATTCTACTTAAAAGAAAATTTGCCATTTTCATATCAAAAGTAGAAGGCACAAGTCCAGAATAATAGAAGGCAAAAGTTCATCACACTTTAAATTATATTTAAGTATAGATTGATTCTTTTAAAATAGCAATGCAGTGTCTGTGGCCTTCTTTTCTTGCACTACATTCATTTAGCTGTCAACATTTATATATGGCTATATTGAGGTATACAATTGCAGTGTGTATTTTCATAGTAGACTGAAGTATGTATGCCTTTTATAAATTCAAATGAATGCCCATCAGAATGCTGTTTATAAAGAAAAGTCAGAAAAATAAGGTAGAATATCTAACTGAAAAATCCCCAATGAATAGCTGAAAAGAAAGTAATATAAAATCTCCAGTATAAAACTACGACCTTATTTTGTTACAAAATTTATTAATCGCTAAATTTGAGAATTCCAATAATTTACTGAGTGAAATACCTATCTGACAATATACAGGTTTTAGAAAAACTCTTGTCTTATCATTATGTGGACTTTTCAAGCAGAAATTCTTGCCAGATGAAGCAAAGGAAACAAAGCAAAAGCGTCTTTATCTATGCACGCAATACTGACACTTCGCGAAAAGGAGAAGGAATGAGTATTGATGCCTCTGTTTTCTGTCCTTCCTGCAGGTGTGCAGGACCCTCACCATGAGAAGATAATTACTGTGACTACTAATGGGAGTATTCACAGCCCCAAGTTCCCACACACATACCCACGCAACACTGTGCTAGTGTGGAGATTGGTAGCACTTGATGAAAACGTATGGATACAACTTACTTTTGATGAAAGATTTGGGCTTGAGGACCCAGAAGATGACATTTGCAAGTAAGTTACTTTCCCTTCCACTTAGGAAATTCTGAACGGATGTGATTGGAGATAAGAAAAAAATTATTGCTTGAGTTTTGCAAAAATCAACACTTGCATGTTAATTTATATATAAAATGCATATTTTAAAGTATTGGTTTATTATTTTCTTTTATAGTACTAGGGGAGGTTTTCATACTTAAAAGCTCTGTAGTGCTCCCATTTTTACTTCTGCATTCAGTATCTAGGCCATAGATATATTACAACACAAAAAATGTGATATATTTAATCTCCCTCTCAAGTAAAAGTTTTGACATCTGGGTAAATATTATTGACCGAATGATGAATGTATAATTTTTATACCACTGTTTAAGACGCCCCCACACACTATTCTACAATATTTTAATGGTCTTAAATTGTCAAGTTATCTATGAAAAACAGCAAAAGTACTGTGCTAATTGACACTCTTCAGTGGTACTAATTTCTCTGACTTCAATAAGCATCTGCAAGCTCAGTCACTGGCAAAGGTTTCTGTAGGACTTGTGGAATCTCTATTTCCTTCCAGGATTCTCAGCTAAAGTCTTTGTAATTTGGAAGAGAAACAATTGTGACATAATAGGCATCAGCACAGATGTAGTTCTCAACCAAGCCGTATGGTTGATAAAGTTTTGGATGTTTGGATGTTTGTGTGGCAGTAGGAATGATATTTCCTGTGGGAGGGTGAAAGAGGAGAGACCCTAAACTCTTGTATCCTATATTTGTCTGACATCTCAGCAACACATCATAAAAAGTCCTGATGTGTGAATAGTGGTACATTGTCTAGAGTCTTCAGTAAATTAAATAAAATATGTTATTTAAATGGCATTTTCTCCTTTGATGTCTTCCTGGAGAAGTACTTCACACAAGATTTTTGTTTCAAAGTAATTTTTTGGGTTGTTTTTTGTTTTTCTGGTTTGTTTTTTATTTTTGTGCGCATCATACACACATTTGACTTGATTCTTGTTTTCAGTTTTTCTAATTAACTGTTATTCCATTGGTTTCACATGTTGTATCAACCTTTGATAACAAATTTGAATTTTTTAGTGGTTATTTTTGCACTTATCCTTAGTTTGGGAGAAGGTGTTTATAACAGATAGATAAGTATCTTTTTGTCATAATTCTAAAGGAAATAATTACCAAGGCCATATCAGTACTATACTAACAATTATAAACATAGGGTTGCTTGAATGAGTGCAATCCCTTTGCACAATAAGTCTTTCCTTCAAGTAAAAACTTAGCTTGCTTTTTCTTTTCTTTGCATATGACGGAGTGAAGTGGCAAGTAAAAGAAAATCGAGGTAGGGTGACTCATTCATCCACTTGCAAAAAGAGAAGATAAGTTAAAATATTTTATAATAGCTAGAATAGTATTTTAATTGTGAGTAGATTTATTTTAAGTAAACAAATGCTAAATACAAAAGGACTGACAAATTAAGAAAGAGTAGCAAGTCACTCAGAATCTTATCATGCCCATATTTGTGCAGGGATACCAGGAACTTATATGACTGCAATTCCTGATATGTGTCCTGCTAAAAAAATACTGGGCTTTTTGGCTTGGAAGATTAAAAGGAGAGTTATATTTCTCTCTGGAAAAGATTTATATTTTTGATTTTAACTCTAGGATTCCTCTGAACTTTAATTTCAATAGCAAGTTCAGTAAAGGAAGAGAAATTGCACCTTGTTTGATGTAAGGGAAGTATAAATAACTAACAAGTGGAGGAAATCACTAAGAGACAGATTAAATATGTAAAATAATTCTACACATGTCAAGTAAGTTACCAGTTACCTGAGTAATATCTCTTTATGAGTTATGTCTTGCATTTGTTACCCTTAGGGTTCCTAATAAAATTATTTAGACTTCTTCCAATACTTTCTGTAGAAAAACTAAGGGTTTTTTTATTGACTATATCCCACAGTATTTATTACTGTACTGTACTTCTGCCATCTTGAAACACACAAATCAGTGCTGTTGATGTAGAGTGCTCAACCATTTCTCCAAAAGCAAGTTTATATGACAAAGGACAGAATGAAACATCATGAAGTTTAATCTGTTATAATTCTATACCTTTAGCTCTGACATATGACTGAAACTAAGTAAAAACTGCAGCCAGGAAACATTAGACTTCCTATGCAGTGTACAGTGTGTATCAGGATATCATTTTCTTCCTTCTGTAGTGTATGAGACAACCTCATGAGTTAGCTGCTGTGGTCACTGTCACAGTTTTCAGTCTCTCTACCTGTTTCTTAAGCTGCTCATTCTGAATAATGACAGAACTTTCTCCATCATCTCTGCAGACTGTGGTGCCCTGTGGTGTCAGCTCATAGGGCCAATGAGAGAATGTTCTGGAGTATATCAGCTTAAGATAATTAGCAGTTTTTACATCTCAGAGTAATTCAAATATTGCTCATAATTTGGAGAAAAATGAAACTCAAACATATCCAGTTGTATAAGTGCTTTTTGTTTAACATAGTTCTATAACAGGAATCCAATAGTGGTGGTGACTAAAAAATGTCATAGATGTATCCTGAAGCTATGGCAAGTTTTTTCCTGTATCTGACCCTGGATTTCTTCAAAGTCAGTTCTGACATTTCAGGCTATTCAATGAAGTCTTTTCATCTAAGCAAATATCACATTTTACAGACTTTTGCAGGTACCAGTCTAGGCTCTACTTCAAATATTTTCCCAAATGCAAATCAAAGTGATCCTGCATGGCTTTTTTTTTCCACTCCCTTTTTACTTGCCATTCAACTTACAGTATTTACTAATGTAGCAAATTTGCTTTACAAAAAATTCTATGTTAAGGCCAGCTCTTCTGACTCAGCCTCACCTGTATTAAAGTGCACATTCTGCTAATCCTCAGCAGTCTTAAGCATGATTGCTATGTAAATTTAAATTATAGGGTTTTTAGAATAAAATTCTGGTATTTTGCCTGTATTTAACCGGGTGATTTTTATCCTGATTTTACAATGGTGATGTACTTGAAATTCAGGCACACCATGTTTTCATTCATTTAAAGATAGTCAGTGGGTTTTTTTTTTGTTTGTTTGTTTTTTCACAATAGTTCTAGTTCTGCACTTTATCCTTCCTATGGACAAAATGTTAAGAATCCCACTGTGTCCTTTCCAAAGGGAACTACAACAAACTCCACTTATTTTTGGAAACTAGATCCATACATGTGTCTAGAAGAGGTGTAGGTCATTTGGTTGACAGTAGGGATATATAAATCTCTGCAATATTATGGTAATTTCAGTTTCATACACTGTGTTTTATTTCAGTTGGGACTTGCAAAAGAAAAATGTTACAAGCAAAAAAATCCTCCTTCAAACGAACCAAACAAAAAGGAGAAGGATGTAACTCTTGGGTGTTTTGTGCAGTACTGTTTACATGATAAAAGTGCCAGTGAATTTCTAGCAGCGGGATTGCGAATTTGGATTGCGTACGCCTGCCCATTCTGATGAAATGAAAATGCAGTTTTTTTGCTGTTGATATGGTAGCTGATATGACAGGTCATTATTTTCATGCTGGTAGCCCCTCAATCCTGTTTTAATCATAAAGCCATTAGACTCCTGTGCCAGACAGCTCCTATTGCCAGGGAGCTGCCATAACTCTTCTTGACCAAAAACTGACTTTTGCTCAGCTGTTGCTTGTTGTTCAAATTTGTTACTTTCTGTCAATAAGAACATGAAGTGATAACAGCTTTATGATTAACTCCTCTGTGACAGGAAGACATAGATTTAGCTTTCTTCCAGCAAGAGCATAGATATTACACTTGATCTTGGAGGGAAGTCTGATGATGTGAGTTGGTTGGAGCATGGCAAAAATAGGAGAGGGAGAGGAAAGAATCTTTCTTCCATCAGGAGCATGTATCAAACTTGCTCTCTCCGTGCATTGAGTGGCTCTAGTTGTTCGTCTGAGTAGTGATTGCAGCTGTTCTTTCTAATCATCTGATGATTACAGTCTGAATTTTATTAGATATAATAAAACACAGAAATATGTCACAAATCCAAAGTGCAATTACTGTAGATAAGGTGATAAGGATGAAATGCACGAGTAAAAGATTGTGGAACTAACTGATAGTAGAATAATAAATACCATTTTAGCAACATCTTCATTTTAGGATGGTTACACTAATTTCCAACTCTCTTTAGCCCTCTAATAATTTAAATTATCAACTATAGTCTGTTTGTTTAGGGGGCAGGGAGGCTTTTAGCAGCTGCAGATGTGAGTGTGTTCATTTACATGTATAAGTAAAGCATTAACCTATAATGTTTTGAAGGAGACTTAAAAGCTTGTCTGCTTGATATGTGTAATTTGTGGAACTTTTTCCTGCAGAAAATTAGTTAAGCTGAAGGCAGCCATCAGTGCTAATATAGGATAAAATCTGTACGACTTGGTTTTCCTCTTCCTGTCAAATTCAATCCTTATTTTTGTAATCCTGGGAATATTCTTCATCTGAGGATTCTTAGGATGATGCTTTATTATTCAGTGCCACATGCATTAAATTCACTACCTCCCCTTTCCTCATATCCTTAGGCTGCTTTCCTTCACTGCAGATCTGTTGTGACTGAGCTATTGCCTTCCATTCATGGAACATCAAGATTCCGTGGTAGAAGCTGTAATCCACACTGCTTCAACAGTCATATGTGTTCCTAATGAATATATTGTTAGGAAATTGTTTATAAAAATTAAAGAATTAAAAGATTTGGCTTAGTCTGACAGCACTGAAAAAGGTGTATTAAAGAGGAAACATACGCACACTGTCTTTCATCTGTGGCTATGAAGAAGGAAAATGTTTTCTTTGCAGTCTTTTTACCTTTTTTTTTGTATCATTTGTTTCAAATGAATGCACAACAGTGATAATTTATAGTAAACACAACAAAAAGACTAAACATTTGG
This sequence comes from Geospiza fortis, assembly GCF_000277835.1. Classification (NCBI taxonomy): domain Eukaryota; kingdom Metazoa; phylum Chordata; class Aves; order Passeriformes; family Thraupidae; genus Geospiza; species Geospiza fortis. The sequence goes on from NW_005054297.1 coordinate 28,015,811, forward strand.
TTATTTAGTTTTCCAAGGAGACACAGACATTTTCTGTGTAATATAAGACACAATGAGTTACTTGCACCACATGGAACTTTGTTTCTTTTTATTATTACAATGCCTAATATGTGGAGTAAAATATGGATGCATAACAGTGACTCTCTAATGCCTCAGTAAAAAAGACAACAGAAATTTTGCTTCTGTTTTGCTCCTTTGTATGGAAGCACCTTGCAGCATCAAGAGAGTGCATGCATGAAAGAATAATGTCAGCATCATTTTCTTCCATTCAGAAGAAACTCCATCCCACACCCTGCCCCCGAGGGCAATTTGTTTTTCTTGTTTTACCTTGGTGCATTATAGTCAATGTTGGTGTATGTGTGAAGACCACACCAATATCAAGCACAGATTTGTGAAAGAAAGATAACTCTTCACATAAAGTAAGTATTACTTCTGGGGCTTTCGAGGACAACAAGTTCCTTATCAAGGTCTAGTTCCCGAGAAAATTGTTTTCTGGACACAATTGGTGGGCTGACTTTACTATTAGTGTTAAATTCTTCTCATTGACTGTGGTTACAGAGGGTGAAGTTATCTCCTGAGTAAGTACAAAGTTCAAGTTGGCTTTGAATAACTGGAGAAGGACCTTTAAGTGAACTCTGTATTTAAAGTGGAATTGGTGCAGACAGTGTTCATGGTGACTCAGGTTGCTAAGTAGCTGGGCTGCTGGGATTTTACTGCTTCCTCACATATTTCTGAAGATGAAAGGATTGCTGCTGCCACCTTTATTTGAGAATTCAGAAAAGAGTCCCCAAAATTTTTAAGGCTTCAAACTGGGAAAACCTCCAAAACATTGAGTACCAAAACCCACAGAATCCTGAAAGCAGAGATGAAAGTTATAGTGAAGACTAATCCTTAAAACTCTTTTCTTACAGCTGTTGCCTTAGAATTACAGTATGTTCAATTTTAACCACCTGCTTTTTTATGAGATAATCTCCAATGATTTGATGTTCAACAAGGGCAAGTTCTGGATTCTGCACCTGAGGTGGGGCAACTCTGGGTGTACAGACAGACTGGGGAATGAGAGGCTGGAGAGCAGTGCCATGGAAAGGGAGCTGGGGATGCTGGTCAATGGCAAGTTGAATATAAGTCAGCAGTATTCTGGCAGCCAAGAGGGCAAACCGTGTGCTGGGGGCATCAGGGACAGCATCAGCCATCAAAAAAGGGAGGGGATCATCCTTCTCTGCTCTGGGGCACCCTTACCTAGAACATGGTGCGCAGTTTCGGATGCCACAATATAAAAATTAAAAAAAAAAAAAAAGAAGAAGCTATTAGTGAGTGTCCAGAAGAAGGTCATAAGGATGGGGAAGGCTCTGAAGGGGAAGCTGTGTGAGGAGCAGCTGAGGTCACTTGGTCTGTTCAGCCTGGAGAATAGGAGACCTCATTGCACTTACAATTTCCTTGGGAGCAGAAGAGCTTCAGATGCTGATCTCTCTGAGGTGACCAACCATGGGACCCGAGGGAATGGCCTGAAGTTGTGTCAGGGGCAGTTTAGGATGGATATCAGGAAAAGGTTCTTCACCCAGATGGTGATCAGGCACTGGAACAGCTCCCCAAGGAAGTGGTCACAGCTCCAAGCCTGACAGAGTTCAAGAAGTGTTTGGACAACACCCTCAGGCACAGGGTGTGACTCTTGGGGATGGTCCTGTGCAGGGCCAGGAGTTGGACTCTATGATCTTTGTAGGTCTCTTCCAACTCAGAATATTCTGTAATTCTGTGGGATTTTACATGTGGGTGGGCTGGGCTCTGTTTAGGTGACTCTACATATCAGTCATACTGAAGTGTCTCATAATTGGCTGTAACTTCTGCAAAAATAACTGAGTTTAAATTTATTATAGCTCTGTTCTGTGACTCAGATCCATTTGGAATGGAATGATTCATTAATATACAGGGTTATAAAAAGCATATGAACTCTCATTCCTCAATACAAAATATTTAATTTTTTTCCCAACACATAAATAACTTGTTAATCATTTTTATTCAAAGTCTGAAAGGGGAACATATAATTTAAATGGTTGGGATGAGTTCTAGCATTCAAGTGCCTTGGTTTAATTGAAATACTGATGGCAGAGAATTAGCATGAAGTACCTAATTTAATCTGAAGTCCTTTGTTAGCAGCATTGATGTTTTATCAGTGGCAGAAAGGTGGCATTTTAGGAACAGTGTGTAGAAAATTACATAAAATTTGTGTCAATATAGGCTGATGGAGTAATTTCTTCTGATGTTTGTTGAGTGGTTTTTTATGGTTTTGATTTTAATTGTTTGATCCATGTGCATGAGAACTAAAAAATAGTGCCAGTGCAAGAGAAGTTTGGATGCTAAATGGATAAGAGTGGGGGATGAGGATCAAAATTTGTAAGAAGTTATATTGATTTAGGAGCAGAGTCCTCTGAGTATCTAAAAATTCTTCTTCTATATATAAAGAAAATAGTTTTATACTACAAAAGTTATTTCTCTCATGTGAGTTGCAATGTAACAATATTATTTCAATTTAATGAATAGAATTCTAATGAAAAATCCAACAAACTTATGCTTCCTGCTTTCTTAGTGTTTTAAAGAAAAAATGAGTGGATTTTTTGCCTAAAAAGAAATATCTGGATCTGTTTCTTCTCTATTCTGATTTCATTGATCAAAACTATAGTGGGATTTTTTTTTTTGTTTTGTTATTGGGTTTTGGTGGTTTGGTTTATTTGTGTTCAGGTTTTTTTTTTTAAGAAATTTCTTCCTTTTGGATATTGCATGATTCCAGAAAAAAACATTCCACGTAATTCAAACATTAACTCATCTTTCAGCTGGTCCCATCCTTTTGGTTTAGCTGCTGTCCGCTGTTTCCACTGTGGCAGAGGTGTGTACTGTATCCAGAAGTGTATCCTTTCTTTTGGGTTCTCTACTGCTTTTTGGGTTCTCTACCTGCTTAATACCATTCTCCTGATAAGAGATTTATAAGTGTGACCAAGCAGATATCAATAGAAGACAATAAAAACAAATCAGGAAAGCAAAGCTCAGTCTGATTATAACTGAGGCTACTCTGTAACACATATTTCTGAGTCTTCAAGAGTAAACTCTTCTATTGTACAGAAAGGGCTTAAAGCTGCAAAACTGTATTCTCCAAGCAAATCAGAATGAAACATAAGAAAGGAAAAGTGAAGGAGAGGCTTCTCTGGGTGGAGTGGGAGGACAGCAGAGCACAGGTGATGTGATCAGAAGGGCACTCTGCTCAAACCTGGAGACTGCATTCTTGCCCACCCACTTTTCCCTCAATTTCTGTAAATGCAGCCTTCATTTTTAGTAACCACTGTTGCTAGAGGACATATAATAAAGATCTTATTTTGGTAGCAATTTGACACCTGTTTTCACAGCCTAGATGAGTGTGTAGGAGAATGATTGCTGATAAGTGGGCAGTTGACATAATCCCGTACTCCTTTTTCATACCAGAGACTACAGTCATTGACTTAAAAAAAAATTAGACTTCTTAAAATTTCTTCCTGGTCCTCTCAATCTCAAGCAAGTTGATTGAATAAATAATAAATACTGTGTACCCACTATCAAAATATTTTTGTAAATGGTCCTAATCCTAATTTATTGCTTCTAAAATTGTTTTATGTTACCATTGTTGGCAGTGTTTCTAATGGTGTAGACAGAAGTTATTTTCTTTGAATGTGAATGTGGAACTGATGGGTCTTGCTTCTTTCTAGGGTGTTCTGGCAGCAGTTGTTATTGGTGGAGTTCTCCTGCTCTCACCATATCACTAATTAAAATATAGAAGTAAATCTCTACTTTCAGGAGCAGAAGAACATACTGTGAGCCACCACCACCTGAGCTCAGGACACAGACAGACCCTGTAGCCACATGGGGTGTCTGGTGAGGCTCAGTTTAGCCCCTGATGACAAGGTTCTGCAAGCTGCAGAGTCAGGACCAGCAAAATAATCTAAGGTTACCCCATGCAGTGTTTAAATACGTCAGTTTAAGCATAGCATACACTCCCTTCCTGATGTTTTCTGATTACTGAAAGTCTAAGTACAGTTACAATGTTAGACTCACCATCAGGTACATAAGCAGGATTAAACAGGAATAGCAGACATTCCAACTCTCCTGTTCCTAGATGGACAGTGTGTTTCTTCACCTGTTGTGCAGCTTTTCCTTTTACCTTTCTCCACTTGCCGTCTTTCTAAATGCTGTCCTTGCTTCTTTAAGTGTATCATCAACATTTTAACAAAGTATGTTTTTCACATGCAATTGTAGTCAAACAGCATTACCAGCAAATATTTTCAGCCAGACAAGTTAGTAACAATCCAGTCTTGCCCTCAATGCTGCTCCATTAGGATAAAGTAGAAGTAAAATGTAATGCAATTTACATCAGTCTGATAATCAGGATGTCTGAGAAGATGCATGTGCATCAGAAACTGAGGAAAGAAAGATGCATTATTGTAAAAACTATTAGGTGGTCGTGTGGGAGAGTCATAGGGGTTTTATAAGGTAAAATTACTAGATCATCTCATTTTCTGAAAGTAGCATGTGAAGAGGGAGACCGGCACTGTAGCACCAATTATTAAGACATATCTCTTCAGACTAGCCTTTTCATATACTGTGGCTGGACTGAAAACAAATTTGCATAATTTTATGACCATCAGTTTCTAACTAGTAAAACTGAAGTAAGAGGAATCTTCTTACACTCCTTAGGTGAAAAGTGATCTCCTGCTAGGATTGGGAATACATTTTTTTTCTGGCTCATGCAGGCTGGTCTGTTACATTACAGGGTTTTTTCACCTTCTGTTTGAGTAGTAATTACTAGCCTGTCCTGAAGCAGGATATCAGACTTTGTGTCTGACTGCTCCGTCCTGGATTGGTAAATCCTGTGTGCAGGTGTAGTTGCCAAGAGGCCATATGTTATTGTGAGCTAAAGAAAATAAAGGTGTTTTCATTTAAATGAACATAGATAGAGCCCCAGCCCCCTCTGAAGTAGGCAGGAGGAGGGGAAGGGAATGTGAGGAACTTACCCAGGCAAGTAATGGTGTTCTAATATCAGAGGCTGCTTGAGAGGAGGGGAACAGCTTGCACTGCCCTGGCAGAATCTTCACATTGATAAAAATGCCCCTTATGCTCCTTATGGTTTGTTTTTCACAAAAACTATACTTTTGAATATTGCTTAGCCAGTAGTTTGCACATCATTGACTGGAGCCATTGCTGCATTCCAGGATTTATATCCTGGAATATCTTGGAGAGTGCATAAAAAAGAAATTACTCTTTGGGATACTAGAATAAATATTTCTAATGCTGCTTGAAAAACAATGGTATAATATGTGTTTGTGGGTTCACAGAAGCTGGAACACATACATTGACCACTGTGAACAGTGTGAGTAGAGGAAGAAATATTACAGTGCCTTAGAAATAGTGCTTTACAGCCTTGGCTGTAAATGGGAACTCTAAGGTCCATTAGAGTTTTTGGTTTTCTACAAAATGTTGATCTGTACGGTAGGAACATGTGATTTATTATGATTGCTGTAATTCCCAAGATAAAATACACCAGACTTTACAGAGGAGTCCTGGGAAAAATTTGGTGAGGCATTTAGTTCTCCAAAATCTGGAATGTGTAGTACTGTACAGTGCATGATACTTATTAATTTGATTCACTCTGTGAGGAGAGACAGCAGCTGCATCTTTACGAAGGCAAAAGTGCTTTGGAGAGTGTAGTGTCCAGTGCAGCAGGACCCTGAACTTTGGTGTTCATTCCCACACAATGTTTTATTGTAACATAATAATAATAATTATAATACAGGTAATGGCTTGCACAGCAGAAAACAAAGCAAATAATAGAAGTACTGCTGTACAAAACAGTAAAATACTTTGTCCAGTTACCATTTTTTGTTGTCTGTGTTATTATTTAGTTCATAACTGGTGCAGAATACTAAGGAGGCCCAGTGAATAGCACAAAATAGACAGTTGGAGGTAAAACAGTACAGGAAAGGGTTTCTTGTAAATGTTACCCAGCTTTAGTCCTTGAAAAATAACCTTTCCAAGTAATGTCTAATTTTGTGGAAAATCTTTTTTATTTACTGTATTTTATAAGACTACAGGAGAATCTGTAGTCAGGTAGGAAAAAGGTAAGTGTAGCATATTAACTGTGAGTGTTTGAAATCCTTGGGATCTTCATCTACACAGAACTTAACTTTTTGTATTTAAAGATAAAGGCCAAAGTAAGTACATGGACTAGAGCATCATTTGCAGGCTTATTTGTATGTGTACATTTTTTCCAAGCTCACCCTTATTCCCAAATTCTTCTTTGATATATAGCAATAGTGATGGTATTAAATGCCATTATTTGGTTTATATGTCTATTGTACTTGCTAAAGGCCATTCTTGGACCAAATTTAATCTGTGTTTTTAAAAAGCTAAACATATTTCTGACTGGCATTGGGAATATTGTCATTCTGTAATACAATGAAGATAGGTGTAAGTAGCTTCTGAGAAGTTTGACAATCGGTGTTTTAAAAGAAAGAGTTTGGGAAACCATCTTCTTTTCTTACCTCCAATTCTGATCTGCAGGATTATACTGTCTCTGTAAGGTACTTATTCAAGTGCTTGAAATGCTGTATGAATAGAAGTTGTATGGGTGTAAATTATTTTGTAGCTTAATCCATATCAGTAGTTTAATATGTGCTTAAATAGTTGAGAGCTTGCTGTTTGAACAAGCTAGAATTGTTTTTGTTTCAGAGCCTGAAGTACATTTACCAATGTATCTAGTTTGCAATTTCTCATTCTTGTCCCTTTGTCCCCACAAGGCAGATGTCACTTTCAGAGGTCATGGGATATTCATGTGCTCATGGTTGAGGAACATAAATGTTTATCAGTGCACCTAGTTATAGGTCATGAGTATTTATTTCCTAGATAAAGTTGTGTGCCAATTTCCTAGTCATCAGGGAAATGTTTTCAGCAATACCCAGTTTATTATTTGGGACTCAAGTAAACTTTTGATATAAATGGGAGTTTTGGGACACATTTCTTTGAGCTTCTTATTTTTGCATGCAGCGCCAAAATGCATTCACCAAGGGGCAAAAGTTGCTTTGCGAAATGTATATTTCTCACCCTCACATGGTACTAATCCACAGAAAATGGAAAATATATTTTCTGGTAGACTGGAGTGTGGTAATGCAGCAGTTAATTTCTCCAAATCAAACAATCAGTGCATCCTTTTAATAAAAAGGGTTTGAATGTTTGAAGAGTAGAATTTGAGGGCTTTAACTCTGTCTTGTTTTTCCTTTTCCCTTCTACTGTGGTTAAGTTTGTATTTATGATCAAAATGGCTTGCAATGAATGAAAGGGAAGAGAATTGAAATCTAAGGATTAAACTTTTTTCTCCCCCATGTATTCTAAATAACAAGGTAGAAATACAGAGAGAGCTGTGTGGTTGTGTTAGAAGCCTCAGGCTATTATTAATCAGTGTGAGAAAAGATTAAAGAGGGAGAACCATGGCAACCATGTAACATTTGTGAATGAATCTGTGTTTCCATAAAGCAGTTCCTAATGTGCAGTACTGCATATTCTAAAATAGATGTATTCAAATAGGTTGGCAGAGAAACTACAATCCATATTTGGGGAATGGCAGTTAGAAGTGTTCTCTGTTTATACCTTGAGTATCTTTATTTCATGGAAAATGTAGACACGCCAGGATACTTGGGGGTTTTATGCTCATTTGTTGGCTGGAAGTGATGTCTACTGCTAGAAGTGATGTTTGTATATAATTAAACATCGTTTTCTGAGTACAAAAACTGACCTCATCAGTTATTTATTTGGATTATATCTGGGTTTGTTGTTTCTTTCCAGTGACTGTTATGACGCAGTGCGTATAAGATCAGCAAATACAGAAACTACCATGGAAATTTATTTCTCATCAAATCACTGGTGTTCCATCATCTTTTCTCTGTTTATTAGTTAAAACATCAAGCATGATGATTTCATGACAGAAATCATAGAATGTAAGCCTTTTTTTAATTGTTGGATGATATGTAATGATATCCAAAGGAGTTTCCTCTTGCAGGAGGAAACACTGCCAAATCCTCCTAAAGAGGGTGAGTCAGGGGCAAATCACCCACGTTGTGAGCCTCAGGAGCTGTAGTCACATGACTCTGGGTAACTTTGTTTAGAAATTCATATTGGAAAAAGAAAATCCAGAGGGAATATTTTAAACAAATAAAATTTTGTATCAGCTAGTTTTTGGAAAATGTTTTGTTCTGGTATCTTGACTTTAGTGTCACTCAAAGCAGCCCCAGTTAAATATTTCTGATGATGCTGAGCAGAATAATCTTTACTGAGCTTTTACCCTGTATGGAGTTTTCTGATGCTGTCACAGAGGCACCATTTAAGTCAAGGGGCAATCTCTCTTCTGTCCCTGCAGGAAATATGCTTTTCTCTGCTACCTATCTGGCAAGTGACATTATTCATAGCTAACTTTTACTGGTGTGCACTGCTAGTGGTTTTCAATTCCAGCAATCTTGTATCTACTGTGCTGAATGAGGGACTGGACTGAACAGGGCCGTTTGACATTAATATAGATATTTCTGTTTGGCAGCAAATGCAGAAGAGTATGGTGTAAATTAATGCATTTGAAAGGCAATGGAATTAAATAGCTCCTCTGAAACTTGAAAACTTGGGCAATAAGTAGTTGTGCTGCCTAACCTGGTCACATTGTGAAGTAAAAAAAATAATACCCAAGTTAAAATTTCGTGTTACATAAACTGAAAAGTAGTGCACAAGTACTGCAGTTTCATTATTACTGATGACTTAAATTTTGTGTCATTTGGTTTTAATCTCATGTGATATATCTTTTAGGTCTGTGTCTTTGTCTTTGAGGAAAACTTAATTTTGTCTCAGTGAGAGGGGTAGTATTGGTATTAATAAAAGAAAGTTGTGCACCTGTTGAATGAATGATGGAGTATGCTTTTCTTTTCACAACTGTATTGCTATGACTGTAGGCTTGTTGCTTACCTGGAATAAATTTTTTCTGAAATCCAGCATGCCACTCTGTCCTTCTCTTCCTTCTTGAGGTCCTCCTATTTTCCCCTCTGCTCTTTATCCTAAACTCTGCATTTCTCTTGTCTTATCACACATCTTTGCTGTATATTGGCCTGCAGGGAATAACAAAGCTGCTATTAGGTACCATGGATTTGAGTGCCTCTGTCATGCTTCACTGTTCCCTTTTCCACTCAGATAAATGTGAATCTGCCAAGCTTTAAAAAAAATGTTGTTGAGCTAAATGTTTGGCCTTGGTTTCCTCTATAGGCAAATATGTTTATTTTACAAAGAGCAATATTATTACTTACAGATGGGATTTGAAAGTGATCTGAGGAGTGAAGACTATGTAAGGTACCACCAGTACCTCACACTTCTGTCTATACAAAAGCACAGTTATGTCAAATGACAGAAACCAAGACTTTTGTTTCATAGGAAATATAAATATTGCAATAGCAGAAATTAAAATTGTTTCAAATGGAGGTGAAAGAAGGAAGTAAAGTTTTCTTTAGAATGATGGTGTTAAAATTCTTATTAGTAAAATATCAAAGTTATATTCTCATGATGACAGTTCTTACTAATTTCCAGCTTTTCCAAAATTGAAGCTGTCCAAACCATTTCAGTCTATTTTACAACTGTTTGTCTGGTGAACTGCCAGAGGACCTTGGATGTTTTGGGTCTGCAGATGGGTTTGCTATGCCAATCCGGAAAACCTCAGAATTCTATGTGCTTTAAAACAAGTTGGAATAGAAATATTACATTGCCCCACAAAATGATATAAAAAATTCAGTAGGGATTGTTAACTACTTCTTGTTTCTTAACTAAAGAAAAAGAAACTTGTTTTTATCAAAAGGGGAAGGAAGAATAAATTTCACCTGTCACAAACTGTGTTAATGGGCCTTCTAGAGTTTTGTCTAGCATGCATCTGTGGACAGATGGAAAGGCCCAACACCACTATGAGAAATGGTTTTACCTGGTGGATTTTTGCTTCTTACATTTTTTGATATATTTGTGGAATTCTAGAGGCAGAGAGAAGCCAAAGAAAGGTCACAAAACTTCAAGCCAAGATAAACAGCCTGTCAGAATATGTTTAGGAAATGACAATATAAACCACAGAAAAACATAAAGAAAGGAGAGGAAAACATATACTCTTGGAAAATACATTTCCTGGTTGGAAAGCTGTTGAAGCTTTGAGCTGCTTATGTTACTTCCTTGCTCCTTTCCAGTAAATTGTCTTTGCTCAGGTTGTTGATTCAATCCATGTTCCAGGCACCCAGGCCTTAGGGGCGGGGAGTAGATCTTCTGCAACAGGTATAACAGAAGGCATTGCAGGCATCATGCCTAAAGGTCAGAGCATCTTTAGTCCCAGGAAAGGAGATTGTGCTGTCTTTTTGGCATAAATTTCACTTAGTAATATTTAAAAAATATTAAAGATACAGCACCAAGGCATTTCCTTAGTCATTTTCAAAGAGGCTTGTGTCTGCTCCTTTGCACACTGCAAAGAAAGGAAGGTTTCTGCATTGGTAAGTTCAACATGCATTTTAACATTTTCTTACTCCATCCCAGTTGTAAAATGGCATTTCAGTTCTTGGTTATTTATCCTAGTTCTCTTGTGTTTCAAGTACAGGCTTCTCTTGATGGGGAAATAATTTTCCATGGTTGTGCTATTGTCTCTGCTGCTCCTTAGCCCCGTGACATCAGCTGCAAAATTACATAGTACAATAATGTAAATGCTAAAGCATCTGAAGAGCTTTGTTTTGTTATTTTTACAAAAAGTTCAGACATCAGTCCAGATGTGTGATGAGAGGAATTTTAGTCTCACAGAAGGCTTTTTGACAGGCTCTTGTAGCACATTTAGCCTAGATAACTGACAGGAATAAAGTTATTGGCTAAAAATGTCATTATCCAAGCTGAATTTTATTTGGTTATTCAGGATACTTATTTCCCTCAAGTTTACCTCTCTACTAATGGAATTTTATTTGAAGGGTCTAGGATTTAAACTGTGGAATTTGAGTTTCTCTTTTACTTCAGGTGTACCAGAAGACCAAAGAGTGCAATAAAAAGTACTGCAAGTTAGGTAGAGGCACTAAGACCCCTGACTCCCCTCAACATAAGTCAATAAATGTGAACGTTAGCTTATTTCACTCTTTAAAAATCAGAAAGGTAGGTAATTATTTCATATTCTTAACTGAAAAATAAAAAGGTTATCTTTAGAAAATTCAAAAGCTGATCTTGAGAAGAAAAAAGACTCAGTGCTCCAAATAAATTTGATAAATGTGTTGAGCCCTAAGGCCTTAGTACAATTAATGTACACATTGCCTTTGTAATAAGTTGTATACTTGATCATAAAGTAAAAACACTGGTGGATCTGTTAAAGGAAATAGTTTGTTTTTGGGGGGGAAAAAAGATAATGATAAAGTAATTAGTATCATAAGTTCAACAAAGATTTAAAACTGTGGTACATGGCAGTAAGGGATTTTGAACGCAGTTAATGAGCATATTCATTGCATTCATTTTTAATTAAGTGGAAAAAATAGTGGTCCTTTAAATGGAGATAATAAATGTGCGAGTCAGTCTTGCACAAACATGCAACACAAGAATTTATTGCCTGCTGTCTAACTAGGGAACTGGGAATCATTATAAAGATTAGATTTACTGAAAAAAAAATCCAGAAAAAGCTTTAATAGAAAATGTTTATGAGGTAATAATTTTCACATTAACTATAGTTTGGCATATTTGGTAGAGTGTGTTTGTGTGCATGTTTTTTAAAATATGTGCCTTTGCTCTCATCAGAGGTAGGACTGTTTGTACCCTTGAAAAGGACTCTGCTATTTATGAATTTAGATTTATGTGAGATGTATTTAATATATGACTGCAAGAAGACATAAAAATATCAGAAACCTCAAAATTTTCTCAGAGGTTTGTTATGCTCATGCTTAGGATACAAATTGTGGTTTAAAAGTAAGAACTTGGCTGGGGAAGCTGGAACTGAAAACAGCTGAGTGCTTGCCCTGCTTTAACCAGCACACACTCACCTTCCCAACCCACCGGGCTGTGCTGCCACTGGGGATTCAAGCTGGAGCAGGGAAAATGCGCTGAAATGCTCGGTGTTTATGCTGTCAGTGGGCGGCTGGGGAGCTGACATGAAGCAGGTTAAAGCACTGAAACCAGATGTCCCTTCTAGAGCAGTGGCTTTCCATGGTTTTATGACTTGGGAACCCACTAAACGTTTCCAGTGAAAACGAGGACCTTTGTATGGCACACTGAAGCTTATTGATGGTTGACTGGCATGACTTCCATGGATCTGGTTGAAGTTGTTCACTAATCCCTAGGGATACGCAGACCACATGTTAAAAGCAATGAAACTAAATCAAACTTAATACCCTTCATTCTCTCAACGTTCCTTACCCATATGTTTCTTGTCAATATTTCCACAATACCAGGTTCTTTCTCACATGCAGTGAGGTCTAAGTCTTTGCTCAACAAATGTCTTCTTGGGATATGCATCAACTCCTTCCAAGTTTCTCTAAGCCTTAACGTAACCTTTAGGAAGTCATTCACCTCAGATGTTCCAGGAAAGCAGGTTTTCAGTACCAAAACACCCCTGATCTTTCCCTGGTGGCATGCAGGGTACTGCTGGTGACATTGCAGCACGAATTACTGTGCCACTCAGGCAATTACAGCTTTTTTCTTCTCTGATTTTATTCTGCCCTGTCACACATGTGGTAATTGCTTTCTGTACAAGAAGCAAGACCATACACTTGGGTCTCTTCAAAATGCTAACTCCGCTTTTATTTTCTTAACCTCACTGCATGATTTTATTATGTATGTAAGTCAGTAGCAACTTGGGAGCTCAGTTTAAAATAACTGGCTGCATACTTCTAGCGTTTAAAAAAAATTGCAGAGTCAGTTTATTGGTTAAATTAGGAAGTTTATAGAATTTTTGTCAGTAAATAAACCTTTTCTTTTCTTTTCTGTTCAGGTATGACTTTGTAGAAGTTGAAGAGCCTAGTGATGGCACTGTTTTAGGACGCTGGTGTGGTTCCAGTACTGTGCCAAGCAGACAAATCTCCAAAGGAAACCAGATCAGGATAAGATTTGTGTCTGATGAATATTTTCCTTCTGAACCTGGGTTCTGCATCCATTATACACTTCTTATGCCAGTAAGTAACATGTTTCAGATCAAAACATTTCACGATACAAAATCTTTGACGTGATAGCTCAAAAGAATATTTTAATAGGGTAAGATTAATTATTGTTTATTTCTTAATAATAATAGCAGTGTGCAGTCTGTCTTCCTGAATTGTACATTTTGTTTCTGTTTTTAACTAAGTGTTCCTGTGGCTCTTTTTGGATGGCTTTGGACTAGGAAGTTGTGGGCTTGGTTGTTTGTGTGGAAAATTCAGTGAAATGTTTGCATTCCTAATACTATACTGTGGAGAAAAAAAAGAATTCCAGCTTTGTGAAGAAGACAGATCAATTTATGAATCAGTAGTGTGATGTTGAAAGAGGATTGGGAAGTTACAAAAAAGAAACTGAGGAGATTAATGTTCTTATTAGTCAGCTGCTATTAGACATACTCAACCAGATGGCTATACCTAGTTCCCAACCAGAAGAGTTCTTATGATTTTAGGTAGTTTTGTTATAGAGACAAAGCAGAAAATCCATAATATTCATTTTTCACTGCATTTTCCTTGTAATCTGTACTTTGGACTTCTCTTGACTGTTGCTTAAAGCTTGTAAGTCACAGATATTAAACTAATCATTGTCGAAAATGTGGCTAATTTCAATGTCAACATTTTTCTGTTACTATTTTCATGAATTGAAAGACCTGTGATAGCAAAAAAATTTTTTACAAAATTTTAAGGGTGAGATAATGTCCTGAAACATTAAAAAAGAGGAAAAGGGGAGCTTTTTTTAAAATAGGTATTTCATATTTAAAGAGAGTAAGGACTATTTTTTTTTATATTCCTCATAATTCACTTTCAATCTCCTAAGTTGTCTCATGGTCTGTGGTATTTGGTTGGTGGAAAATACCTCCAAGCTAAAAAAAAAAATTGATCAAAAGAATCCATGTTGTAACCGCACTGAAATGTGCTTCACTCAGAATGCACTTGGCTGGCTTTATTTTTCTGCTATTTTTGCTCCTTCTCCTCATTGGCAAAATTTGAGTTATTGAGAAGAATATATTTAGCATGCTGATGATGGTGTCAGTGTAGTGTAGTGGGGGTGAGATATTTGTATATATATATTTGTGTGTGTTGTTTTCCTATAAATATTTTTAACTACTTATGCCTAAGGAAGAACTACTTCTGGAGTGACTAAAGGTTTGATCTGCATGTTTCACTCTTTTATGAGTTAGAATAACTTCTGTTAGTAGAATGTTATGACCTGATAGTGGTAAACTTTAAATAAAATGTCAGTCTCCAAACTTGAAATAAGGCCAGGTTTAAACATCAGTGCACCTGAGGGCAGAATGTAATGTGTGTTTTCTTTTAGAAAATGGTAAAAGAAAAGCAACAAATACATCCATTTGTGGGGCTGGTGCCAAATTCCATTGTCACAGCTCTAGTATTACACCCTACCTGCTGTGTATCTATCTAACTCATGTGTGATCCCATTTCTGTGGAACTGATTAAACAAAGGCACCTGAAAATAGGAGTATATGTACAATTATCTTTGTGTCATGCTGTACAAATACACTGAGTTTATTCCTTCATATTTGATGGGGAAACCCAGTTAGAAAGTTTAAATTACCAGCACTCACAAAAAAATGGTTTCATGTTCAAAATAGTTACACCCAACACATGCAAGGGGCAAGAGCAGCCCACTTGCTGCCATAAGAATCTGGAATGAGTCCCAAAATGTGCAGTATAGCTACTTCTTATCAGTTTTTTTCTAAATTTACCACTAAAAGAGCTGTGATCATTTTCAACAAAAAATATGGGGTTTTTTTCAGAATGTAAAATACAATTGCACATTTCAGACATGCAGAATAAAATTACACATTTCAGACAGCAGATTGTAAATTAAATAGATATTGTTTAGTTCCAAGATTAAACCCTCTTCTTGTACCTAAAGCAATTGAAAACCTATGCCAAAAAAAGAGTAGCTTGCTTTACAACTATAAAGTTATCTTATCCAGCTTTTCAAGAGAAAATAAAATTTACAGCCCACTTCCCACATCCCCAGAAAAAAGAGGTCAGCTATAGGAATGAGCTTAAATTTTAAATGATTCTTGCAATTCACTAAGAGATTCAGTTCAATGAATTGGTTCTAAATAGTTAATTTTTTTTCTCTTTTTTTTTTTTTTGACAAGTGGTGGGAAGGGGGAGATGCCTGGTAGACTAGAAGTGAGAGATTGTTTGGGGAGAAATGAAGCAAAACTGAAATAAAACAGTGCAAGCTTGTTTCTGTATTTGAAGGCCACACACGGAGAGGGGGACCGGACACATTTTCAGGTCTTTTAAAGAGCAAGAGAAATGGCTTTGTTTAGATCTGCTGTAATTTATTGTGTGTATATATATATATATATATAAAATTTTTTTTAGTTTTTTTTTTTACTTTGTATATTATATTTCAAACCAACTTCTCACATTATAAGTAGTAGGAGAATGCCTATTGATCTGATTACTTTATTTCTAGGATTTAGTTACTCTAAAGAAAGGACTCACAGCCATTCCAATGTCAGTGGATCCAACATCATCTCTAGAGAGGTTTGATGTGGGATTGGAAGACACTGAATAAAAGCATTGCAGATACTGTGTACATGCAGAATGTTCCCCAAGAAAAACACAATGCTTGTCTTCAGATTCTAACTAATTAGATCTTAATAATTAGAATTTCCATTTTAAATTGACTACCCTGACTGCATCTGGAACTTTCTGTAATTCTGGTCTTACCCCCACTTTCTTTCCTCTATTTTATAGTTGTGAGTTAATTTTGTCTGCAATACCGTGAAGTGGAAGCAAGTGTTGAAGAAGTTCATTCCTATTAAGCAAACATAGTTTATGTTACTCCAAAATTATTGTGGTCCTTTCAGCACAGCTGTTATTCTCAGTCATTCTTTCATGCTCTGCCCTGTCACTTACTCTGTGCTTACTGGTGAGCTGCTTTATTCAGTAAGGGCTGCCTAGTGATGGTTCTCAGTTTTGACCAGCTATCCATTTATTAAAAGTCATGATTTTGGCAGCACTGCGCCACCTGAACCCTCCCAGACCTTTATTGCAAAAAACAATCCATATTTCATTTCTTTTCCTCTTCTTCTCACTTGCTCTGTATAGCAGCCACATGAAATTGGGGGAAATCTTATAAACTCCTATAATATACATTTGGGCCTCAGTCTTCCTAGTGACTTGTTTAGTTTAAACGATGTCAGTTACAAGTTTGGCAGAGAAAACTTGATGTAATAAAGTCCATTGTTAGTTGGGGAGTGGGTGAATGGGATACTTGATGCCTGAGGTGCCATTAAGGAATGCATGACTGATTGCCAAAGTAGTTATTAATTATTCAGGGCACTCAGAACAAAGCAGCTCCAGTTAAAGTTGAAGCTGGGGGTGACTGTATTCCCCTTCTTTTTTGGCATATGGTAGCATGTCATTTGTCATCAAAGATCATGCCAAAGATCTTTGAAAAGAACAGACTTAACCCTCTTTTATGCAAGCAAAGATGAAACTCCAAGAAGCTGGCTGAAGCCTGACCTGACTTAAAAGTGACTTTGGGTGTTTTGGGATTTTGGTGCAGTACCTATTTGGCTACATGGGTGTCAATCCAAGAGAGCGGTCTGGTTTGGTTTGCTTTTCTTTTTTCCCCTTTTGATGCAGGTATTTTGTTAGTATTGCTCTTGCTTTTAGCAGTAATGAAAGTTTAAAAGATACTCTTTTTAGAACTATGTAATTATATTTCCCTTATTTCATCCAGTTGGCTAAGCTTTGCTCTTTAAAGATTGAGCATATTATGTTTTTTTTGTGGAACCTTTTTAATTTAGCTTGTTGATTGAAACAAACAAATAAAATTAAAATACTAATAGAAAAAGTGCATAAAACTAGAACAGAGAGGAAAGCTCATACCCCGATTACACTTCTCTCACAAGTCTACAGTTTTCACAGCAGTCAGGTGTGTTTCTTGTGCTGAAGCCCAAGAGATGATTAACTGTGCCTGCAATAACTGGAAATCCATCCAAAAACATCATAAAGAACATTATTTATCTCCTAAACAAGGTTTTTTCTGCACTCTCTTTAGAAGGGGTCAAAAGGTTTTAGAAATAAAATTATTTCAGGGTTAAGCCAAGGTGGTCAGAGGAATGGGGGGAGTGGATGAGTGTTGTGTAGCAATTTGCAATTCTACATGAAGGGAAAAACTGTGAAAACCCTTCATGTGGTGGAAAGGACTCTAAAACAAAACCTCTGTGTTCAGAGTTTCCAGTGATTAGGTACAGTGAAACCTTAGTTAGATAACTGAACAGGCTACTAAAGATGCTCAGATGTATTAATTTTCTTTTGTGTGGCAAAAATTTATTGTAAATCAAAGATGTTTTGGAATTAATTCCTTCTTGGAGATTCCACTTTCCATTAAATTTTTGCTTAACATCTTAGATGAGATAATTTCTTAGATGAGATATTAAATATTACCCCAAAATATATAGGTAGGAGTGAAATGATTCAATTAACAAAAAAAATGAAAAAAGTACAATCTGAGAATGGCTATTATCCATGGGACTAAAATGAGTGATGGGGGGAAAAAACTTGGAGGCAAGAGAACCTCTGAAGTATACTGTCTAATTAAATAATAATGCCTTTTTTTCCTGTGACCGTATGTCATTCTGTCCCACAGACATCACAAAAAGTTTAAAGATCTGTGTGTGTGAAGCAGACTTGCAGAGAGACAAGGTTAGACAGGAATCTAGCAAGATTATGGACCTGCACCAAAGTCCATAGAAGTGTATCCTTCACCTTCACAACCTGGGGTGTCAGTTAGGATTTTCTGAGACTCTAAAAGGAAGAGGGATATTTTGAACCATTTTGGTGTTGACAGTTAGTTTTTAAAAGGAGTGCGTGTACTTATCTGATAGCAAGTTTTGATCTTTGAAGGACAAACTTCCTTTCCCTTTAGCCAAAATCTGAATGCAGTTGCTCATGTAGTACATATAGTATAAACCATTTGTTTCATATTTTTCTGTGATGTTAGTCTTACAGTCATTGAGGCTGAAAAGAATCACAAATTGTTTCATTGTTTGTGGAAAAGTAATT
This sequence comes from Geospiza fortis, assembly GCF_000277835.1. Classification (NCBI taxonomy): domain Eukaryota; kingdom Metazoa; phylum Chordata; class Aves; order Passeriformes; family Thraupidae; genus Geospiza; species Geospiza fortis. The sequence continues at coordinate 28,034,101 of NW_005054297.1, forward strand.
TAGATTCCTTGGATTAAACCTTTTTACAAATTTATCATATATTTGACTAAGATTTAAGTTCATTGATTTGGAAATTTATTGAATATCACATCCTGCATCACTGAGGCAAGAGATGAAAAATCAGCTAATTTTCTTATTTTTAAATAACTAGCAGTGATTTCAAAATTAAATGCAATTGCATTATCACAAATGTCATGCTTTGGTGTTTTGTTCTTTACAAAAAAATCTGTACAAGTTTTCTTCCTGAAAAATTCAGGAGTGTTCAGCAAACATCAAAGTGTTTTTTAATGGAACATTAACATAAGTCTTAAAACTCTTTAATTTTTGAGTGTGGGGGCATTTTTTGAAATAAATATTGAGGGGCAATCACAACAAGTGACATGGACAAGAGCTCATGAAAACTACTCTCCTTTTAGTTGTCTAGAGCATTATGTTCAAGTTAAATCACTCTCTGTCCACTTGTTTCAAGCAGAAATTATTACAAAAGATGGGGTAATGCATCTGTCAAGAATAAGCAGGCAACCTTTATTGCTCCTTGTCCCAAATAATGTCTCTCATCACATACTAACCCTCTCCTCCCAGATGAAAGCAGACCATAGAATGATTCAGTGGAAACAATTAAATACCCTAAAAAGTGAAAAGTTTAGAAAATGTATTGGAAAAGTATTTCAAATACATGAGAAAATCCCTTTTTCTTCATTCTCTGTAAATTATCCAAAGGATTTTATTAAATTGCCATTTAGTAATGAATATTAATATTGTCAGGGACTCTTTTTTAGTATTTGAAAACTTCATTAGTGCCTCATAGCATTTCAGCAGAGAAGTGTATGTATGAATATTTAACTTGGAAATGAGTTTTATGTGGTCTATCATTTACTTGTTTGTAGTTTTCTAGTGTAAATTTTAATGTTGTGTGCTCTGCTGTTTTCAAAAATTTATAAGTTTTATATGAGGGTCCTCAAACAAAAAAAAAGACTTCAAGAAAGGCTGTGACTTAAGAGCAATCTGTATATATATAAAAATGCCACACTTCAGCTGTAAACTCAATGATGTCATGTAATTGGAGCTCTGAATGCTACTTCAGCAGAAATATTTCACAATGATGTTCAAATGTTCTTTTAGTCTTGCAAGATTATTCTGTAGTCATGGTTCAAGTTTGTTTGTTCAATCTAATTGATCACATCTATCCTAAAGAATGCAGTGTAGCAATTATTTGTAATTTTTTATTTAAGCCTTTGCTAAATATTTTACAAGCTACTTTTCACTTGATATGTTTGGTTTAAAAAACCCAAACCATTCTCCCTCCAAAAACCCTGAACAAAAATAAGACAACAAAATGTCCACACACAAAAAGTCTCCCAAAAAAGCCCCAACAAAAAACATAAAGAACTCCCAACACCATCTTCCTTTTCCCCAAAGTTTTTTTAGCAATCCATCATTTTTTATACTTTAAGTACTACAGAATCACCTAGTTGACTATCCCTTCTCCAGTTTTCAGGATCAACATTTTTGAGAAAGCATGGTGATGGCTTCTCTTCAAATTCCAAAGCAAAGTGATTCTATCCCATTCTTAAAGTAATCCCCTGTGTAACTGGCACAGCCCTGATTTTTTTTTTCCTAATCACACTGAGACGTTGTGTCTGACATGGTTGCTAACTGAAAAAAAGGTATGAAAATGTACATTTGATACTAGGTTTCAGGCACCACCATAGTTTTCAGTTATGCCATTTAGGTGCATTCCTGTTCTGTCCCTATTCAATATAAATGTCTTAGTCATGCCACAACCCTATCCATTGCCTCACCCCAGCAAAACAGGCAGTAAGTCTAGTGGTGTGTACTGTGCTAAATTTTCTTACTACAATTCTGGTAGAAAAAGGCAAGAGCAAAAATTAATTTAAAGAAGTTGATATAGAAGAGTGCAACTTCTCAATTTATTTTATTTTATTTAACTTTCACATCCTAGAGCTCTGAAGGGGGCAGCTCTCTAGACATTTGAGACAAACTCAGCTGTGGGGCAGCTGCTGTAGATGGCTTACAGCACAGTCTAGCTCCACAGGTTGGTAGAGGCACCTCTTTAAATTCAGGAGGAAAATTCTTGACAGAGTAATAACAGTGTATAGTAGCTTCAGGGTAAGAGTTTGCTTGTGGGAAGATTAATGTGGGATATTGGTAGTGGTGTTAAGACAAATCCTTTTCTTTCTAAAAAGGGGTAGTTAATAAGCACTATGGGAATACCAAAATTTGCACCTGTCTATTCTTTGCAGTACCTGGCCTCTGGTGTTACAGATGGGGATTATGAGCTGTCATTTGTTAGCTTCTATAAGTGCTCAAAACCTTTTTAATGATGATGATGAAAGGTTTGGCTGAAGAAGCCAGGATTGTTGTTGAAAAGCTTTCAGTTTTGCTTTCATGGGAAAGTCTAGGAAATCACAAAGCTGTCACATCTGTTCTTGCAATTATCTCAGGCTAGGGTTGTAGACAAGGAATTCAGGAAGGCTGCTTCCATGTTTGCTCCTAGGTGGCTGATGTTGTTGGAAAGCTGTAGTTGTTTAAAAACAAAAGTAGATTTAAAGAACCTAGCATATTGCAATGGAAGGCAGCTTGTTTGACCAAAGACATTTCCAGAGGCCTGACTATTAATTTCCCTCTGCTTTTGAGCTGAGCAATAAATCACAGGGAAAAAAAAAAAAAGTAAAGGTCATTTACGAGGAGAGATAGAATGCTGGGCTTCGTGTTGAAGGGCGTGTTTTAATGCATGAAAGACCAGGTTTAAAGGCACTTGAAAGGTGGAGGTGTAAAAGCAGATGGCACAGCCTTTCCAAGAAATTCTGCATATAATCCTACAGGCACTGTGGAGGTTGGTGGATTCTAATAGCCTTTCCCTTTCAGCTGCAAAAGGACTTCTTGGGGGAACTCTCTAATAACTTAATAACTCCACCTGACATGCCTTACAGCACTTCTTGGTCTCATCAGAATGTGTTAGGAAGAATGGGGATTTTCAGTGTAGTGTCAATAATTCAATCAATATGGTGACTTATTGTTCAGAATCTAGCTCTGGTGTCTTTTGGTAGCACTTAGCTTCACAGTTTGTCAGTAGGCATCTCTTATTCTAAATATTCTTCTAATAGTATGACAAGGGCCCTTTAGAAATCATGACCATCTTTAAAAAGACAGATGCAGTGCTAAGGAAATTTTGTTAGAAATCAGTATCTTCATATTTTAGTGAATTGCTGGCATAGTAAATGCAATTCCTGAATTTGAATTTTCAAGTGTTTTATTTTCACTATTTTTCTTACTGTGCCTGCATGTGAGTGTTTAAAAGGCCACTGTCTTTGAAGCTTGAAAACCCCTAAATTTAAAATATATTTGAAAACTAATTTTTGCTAGCTGTGCAACCAACCCTTGTGACTGACAGAACCAAAATGACTAAGTAGCCATGGAGAGTAAAATAACTTAGTTGAGCCAAATCATCAAACACTCTCAGTCATCATCTGTATTTCTTGAGGGGTCATCATCTATATTTCTTATTAAAAATAATTTTTAAATTTCTAAATGGAAGGACAGTTAACCACATATATGTAAGCTTTTAATATATAAGCTGTTAATAGGGTTGCCCTTGCTTATCTTCTAAAATCATCAATCATCAATTCTAATCTGCTGAACTCTTCTGATTTGTGTGTGCATATTTGTCTTTGGGCTTTTCAATGTGACATGTTCTGGGTAATCACAAGTTAATAATAAAATACTTCCTGCTCTTAACTCATCTGTGTAATGCCTTTTTGGCTTGGAATGCTTGTCTTTTAGTTTAAGTTCTGTCATTGATCTCCTCTTGTTTGCACTCTGTCAATATATATATATCTTTAAATACTGTATTTACTTAATTGCCTTTTTGCTTAATAAAGTCAGAGGCACCTTTCATGTAGGAAAGGAACCCTTTTCAATTAGATGCCTAAAACAGCAGTATATCTTTGATGCAAAATTCATGTGGAATTAAGGTTCATAAGAGCTTTAAAGCTGTTTGCTGGTATAAAAGCTTTAGAGTATAGCTCAGCCTTGCAACAAAAATCAAAGATAAGTGGTCAAGGGAACAGTACAAAGACAACTAAAAGTTTTTCAGAAAGTTTTTCAATTCTTTAAATTGGAAAAGGGACTTGCTGTTAAAGAGGAAAAAAATCTTAAAATTTTCATTATAAAGTTTGATATTTCATCATCTGAAACTTAGAAATCACAAAGGTATTTGGAAAATCAATCCATTAAAAGGTATCAAAGTGTGAACAGGGCCAACTTTTCTGTGCAGGCCATTTCAAATAAGTTATTGATAATTTTGAAACACTTGTGCCCATCTAAGGAGCATCATTAAACAAGTCAGCTATGGATAAAGCCACAATTAACTAAACTGGTGCTATACAAAAATGTAAATGGATACTTTATAGATAGAACTAGCCTAAATTTTGTGGTTCATATTTAAAAGAGGAACAAAATATTAAGGTGTAGTCATAATGAAAATCTGAAACCAGAAAAATGTGATTTAATAACACTATTACTTTCTTAATTTTTCTCAGAATTTGATTCCCTAATAAATTATAAGAGTACAATTACTCTTGAAAGACTTCTCCATTGTCCTTAGTTAAATACTTACAAAGGTAATCTTCTAATAGAGCAATTAGGGAATTAGTAATGAAGCAATTGACAATCCCCCAAGAGAATGAGGAAGCAACACATGGAGTACAGCATGGGAATTTTTCAGTTTAGATCTTTTATACCCTGCTCTGACTTTGTCATGCTCAGTGTTCTGTCCCCAGTTAGAGTCTGCCATGGGCCATGGCTTCTTGCAGAGTGGTAATTTCCAATATTTTTCTTTCTGCAGGAAAAGGATGGCAGCTTGTTTCTGCCAAGTATGGAGGTTCAGAGGAGAAAGTGAAAACAATAGTCAAGTTACCCAAGGGGTGATAACTGGAAATTGCTATAGACCCAAATTGTCATGGTTAGGTCATTTTGGTATTCCTATGGGCTTTATCAGGTGAATAAATATATTTCAAAATTGTTTTAACAAAGCACCAACTTGAATTTATTATTCCATGCAATTTTAATGTTATTTCTATTCATATGCAACACTACTGAAATTTCAATAAGAATCATATACTTTCCAGTTTATAGGCTTGAAATCTTTGGAAGTTTTGATTCTAGTTTTTTTGTCATTTACAGTGTGTTTGGTGACAGATTTTTAAATATGCAGTTCCCATTGCCTTCAACAGGAACTATTGGGTATTGTAAGTCTGAAAAACAATGACCACACCATCACAATAATGGTCACATTATTCAGTCCTAAATAGATTTTGGTGGGGTTTTATTTTTTTTTAAATATATTAATTAATTAATTAATTGACAAATAACTGTTTCCCTGTAGATATTTATTACACTGAGATTAATGTTCTACCCAGCATCTATGTATTCCTCTAATCTCCGAATTATGTGAATTATACACCATGGACCAGATTCAGTAATGAAGTAAAGATTGCTTGGAGGAATTAAACTTTTATGCTAATCAGGTTAAAAACAGTATTGATGTTCCCATTCTCAGATTACAGTCAGTGGTTATCCCAAAAAATTGGTTTAATTTTCTTTGCGAGTAGCTGAATTGCAGGAGATAAAAAAGAAGAGAGTTGTCAGTGTTTTAGTTGCTTACTGAGGCATCCTAGTTTCTCAGAATTCTCTGACAACATAATAGTTGCTAAGGTAACTCATATCTAATACTAGTATATTGTTTGAGAATTTAACCTGAATTGTTAAATAGCAAAATGTCCTCCTCTGACTTCTTAACTGACATGTAGCCTTACAAAGGGAATTTATGTTCATCTAAATTCAGGCAATTTAAATTAAGTTTATGGTGATGTACTTGAGATGACAATTTGTCTTCCCTCCCATTCCCCAAGTGGTTAGTGCTCAGGCATCCCAATTTGTTCATTCAAATCATTGTTTGTCCATTGGGACTGCACAGATAATCTGAAAGATGCAAAGTAGCTTCAAATTAAATAGTAAATAATGAAAGAAGGCTAAGGACATGGTAATACTATCTTTTTGGCAATTAGGTATCTCAAATGTATGAACATTTACAGAAACAGAAAATATTTTCTCCAAATACAAGACTGAATCTTCCTTCAGCAAAGCATGGCAGTCACCACAGTAACTTTACTCAACTTGTTTAACATTGCTTCATAAGTGTAATTCATGCAGAACATCTCAATTATGTTTTATTTTTGGTATTGATAACTTGCAGAATGTGTTTTTATCCTTATTTAAACAAACAGATAGTCTCATGGGGCTTCACTGGGTAGGGCAGGTGGGAGAAATCCCACCAGAATTAGCCATGCAGATCTCTTCAATGACTGTTCTTGACTGGTGTTTTCCTTGCAAAGTCACTTCCCGCTCCCCTGCCCCTCTCTATTTTTTTTGCCCTCTTCTTGCAGTGTCCATCATGCACTGGAAAAACCATACCACAATATATATTCAGTGATCATTGCTTGTAAATAATGCCTTTTTAATATCATCTTAAATTATCTTCTTATTTGGCTTCTTTCTGAGATGGTGCTTTGTTGGGGATGTAGAAGGGCATTTTCAATGATATGGCTATGAAGTAGATTTTCTGACAGTCAAAAGATAAACTTGTGGTTAGCCAGTATCTTTCAGTCCAGTAGGCTAAGGGAACAAATCACTTTGTTTTCTCTCGGTTGAATCCCACAATGTCTGCAGTTCACAGAAAGTCATATTTCTTATGAGCTGGAAAATTCAGGCGCAACCAGTGCCTCACGCTTTGGCTTTTTACTTAGACTGATAATAAGCCCTACATCTAACCACTTCCTAGATTGCATTGAATAGCAGCTTGTGAAACCACAATTAACTAAAGTTTAGAAAACCACAGTTTTTGATGTCTTGTGTTCTGTAATTAACTCTATACATTAAATCATCAGAAACTGACAGTATTGCTGAATCAGTGAATGGGAAAATAAGAGACACAGGGATAGTTTAAGTATGTATACAAGCAGAAAAGTATGTTTCAGGGCATAAATATTAATTTTTCAAATGGGTTAGAAAGTAGACATGAGCATAATAGAATGAAAGATGACTCTTTAAAAGGCTTTGCACCTTTTTTAAAATTATGCTTTTGAAATACAAAATTGAAGAAAACCTTCACCTCTTTCAAAAGTGACAGTAAGGCACAGCAGATAGCAGCAGTTTGTAAATGGGTTATGGTTAGTGCAGTGTTGGTGTGCAGCACTTCCTTTCCTGGGCAGGTGCTTTGACTTGGTAGCTTTCCAACACAGTGAATATGCAAAACCAGAGTAGTGTGAAAGGAGGAAATGAGATGAAGGCCTGTGCACATGGGAGCATCCCTTTCAGCCAGTGTCACTGCTATGAACAGTCTGGTGGCAGGACTGGGGCCACAATCAATGCCTGAATAGTCTTGTTTAAAATGCTACAAGGAAGATTAATGGCCTGGTTGAGGACATAAAGCAGTATAATTTGCTATAATTTCTGTTAAAAAGGGTACCTATACCCATGGTATGATAGCAAGCCCAAACAAATATAATTGTATGTCTGTCTGTGTATCTATCTGTCTGTGTATCTATCTATCAATCTTCCTTCCATCCATCCATCCATCCATCCATCCATCCATCCATCCATCCATCCATCCATCCATCCATCCATCCATCCAATCAAGATACTTGATCTAGTTGACCATCAGATTAATTAGAGAGAATTTGGTCACATCTTGGACAGTGACATTGTTATAACTGAAGATATCAGGCTTAAAGGAAGACAGCTGATTAATTGTCAATCCTCAAGAGAATGGGATTTTCTCTCCAAAATATTGGATTTGTTAATACTATGAGTTTATTTCTTGGCAGAAGTCATATTTCCTTCTTTTCTTTTTTTGTCAAGGAAATGGCTAAAAAGTAATTGCATGTACAAAGGAAAACATATATTTAATAATTATAGTAAAAGTAATTAGACTCTTTCAAAGATTTATTTCATTTTTAATAACACCAAGAATCAGGCTGAGGCAGTTGTTTATGGTGGTGCCTTAAAATTCTATTTTAATGGATTTGTTCATGCTATAAGCAGCACCAAATTTCATGGGAGACTATTAGAAATAGAATGAAGCACTCTACTTTCAAACCATCTTTGAAGGATCAATTTTAAATAGCTTTGAAAAAGTAGAGCATGACAGAAATGCAGCTACTTTTATTTTACAGCTGATACTAAAACCATCTTCTCAAGTGTGTTATATTACACACTATTTTGAGGTTTCAAAGAAATTGTAAATGATCCTGCCAAAGGAACTTCTGCTACTCCCAAGGAACTAACTTTTAATAAAAAACCTGTGACTCCCTAGTTTTCTTCAAGAGATAGTAGCTAAATTAAAGTCCAAAATTGAAGTAGTTTCCTTCTCATTTTAGTTAAAGGCTTGTGGTTTGACATTCAGCTAAAAAAAAGCATTTTTCTACCATATATTCTATATTTAGGTATACTGGCATGCAGTTATTTGTTTTTATATGTACCATTAGTTTTCTAAATTCAAGTGGTTAAAATATAGAAATGGACAAAGACTAACTGAAGAAAAAAAGTGTTTGGTTATGTATTCAGAAGAGCTTCTGGCACAGTTAATCAAAAGAGATTTTAACATTATTTACAATTAATCAGTTTCTAAAATTCAGCATGTCCCTCAGCATAATTTCACGGATCTTCTAGAAAGATCAAGGTCACCAGGTAGATGCTTTGCAATAGAGTCCCAGAGATGCAAGGCTGGAAGAGAGCTCAGTGGGGCTTGACCTTTTCTGAGCAATTGTCCTGCTCTAAGGGAGAGCAGATACACTAAGCTCATTCTTGCTGGATTCTAGTGCTGTTCCTGAAGTCCAGGGATGAAGATTTCAGATGTTCCCTATGTCATCTGTTGCACACTTTTACATTGTATAAAATTTTTTCAAACACTTAAATAATTCTTGTCATTGATGGACTAGGGAACAGCTGATCATCTGATGCTCTTTTGCATGTTTGTTATCTCCTGTCAGCCTGATCTTGTCGAGATGAAAGTTGTATCACTTAATCTTTTATTATGGTTCTTTCTTTTGTTTTCATCTTGCTCTTTCACATGAATATCCTGTTTCTCTCTACATGTATCTCACAAGTGCTGGAGATAAATCTGAACACTGTATTTCAGCTGGGACCTCTCTAGGAGCTCAATATCTGTTTTTATGATGTTATTCTTAAAATATATGAATGAGATTTGATTTTTAGAACAGGATCCCATTGTCTTTTATTCATGTCTAGGTCTTCTCTATAACACTGTTTATTCTGCTTGAGACTCTACTTATGATTTTGTATTTATGCTTTTAATATTTTACTTCTACATGCAAGGAATTTCAAAATACTTTTTCTTAAATTTCTCTTATGAAGCATACTTTCCCAATTAATCCTGACTTTTATTTGTTGTTCAATCACGTTACTCTAGTTGTGTAATACATATCAAAGTATAATGAGGTAACATGAAATGTTTGATGACACTAAGAATGGATATATTAGGACAAAGATGAAGTTCTTTCCCTGCAAAGTAATGCTTTGTTCAAGGACTTTTTACCTTCAAGGCAGGACAAGCTCTGATTTGCAATGTCTGCTGTACAGGAATGTTGGGTGTGTTCATTTTATTGTGATATGAAATGAACAGAAAGCTGTTGTGGAATGCAATTTAACATGTATACTGAGGGATCAAATTAAAGTAGTGTTCACTGTAATTTTCATTGTCCTTCGGAAATTCACTTTCCAGTTGTAACAAACGCTCATTCCTGGTGTTTAATGTTTGATGAACCTCCTGTGAGCATACTGGGATAAGTAAACATTTTCTGAAGAACACCTACCCATTTCCAGTGGGGAAGTTCCTAGAGGGAATTTAAAGAGCAGTTCATTCACTGACTCCAAACACTTAATGCTGTTTCATTTGATTAAGCTGTTATATGTGTTTTGAGTAAAATGAGTAATTTTAAAAAAGGGCTGCAGACATGGTGTCCCATAACTATGGCTGACCATACCCCTTGTCATAAAAGAATGTACAAAACCTTTTTTCTATTCAGAACAGCTGCACTTATGTTGGCTGTTTATTCCTAATCAGCTACTGTCAGTCAACTAAACTAGAGCTTTGTGTACAGAAAATAAAAAAAAGGCTACTGTAAATCATAAATATAGCAGCCACAAGGTTTTCCTGCTTGAATTTTAGGTGTGTCTATAAATGTAGTGATTAATTAACCCCATTTGCATTAAGATCTGAGCAAACATTCGTAAGACTACATGCTCACTGCCATCTGATTGCAGGAATCTCCTTTTGCATTGATTCATTTGGGCACTTTATTTGCTGTCAGTTCAACTACGATGTTATTCCTCCTTTCTGATGATAATTTCATATTGTGAGTAAAATTCAGGTTCCACAATTCAGCCTGCAGGTATGTATACTGGACTTGCATAGTATCCAAGTGTCAGGGAAAGAAGCTAGGCTGTGGTGGAATCCTATTCTGCTAAAGTTCAGCTAAGTCTTGGAGCCAGGGTCTCTGTACAATAAATATAAACTGCAAAAAAAGATATAAGGATATCATAATGAATATTGAGAAGAGATATTCTCTTTCTTGTTCCCAGTATTTGATATATAAATCTTGATAAGGTTTCCCTTCTAGAAGGGAATTGCAGGCATAATACAACATTAATCAAAACAGGACAACCTAGAAAATTACTTTTAACTTTATATTCACAAAATGAAGGTAAAGGGTTTATTTATAGCAGCATTTTGAAAAAACACTTCTTATTTAGCAGTCAAGTCATGCATTTGAATGTCCATGAAGGAATATTTTAGTGCAAAGTGATGTCACTACTATTTAAAACAGTCATTAAATACCCCACTGCTTTAATCACAAGGTCAGTTCAAGCACAAAACAAAAATGAAGCTGCCTTAAGAGCTTAGAGATGAAACATAAAAAGGTAATTGTGGGTATATTCAGTAAGTCATCAAGCAATGAAATATTGACGTAGTTTTTGAAGGGTCTCTGTAGAGTTCTACTTTAACTCCTCAGTGAGAGCAGTATGAGGAGAAAATATCCCACTTTTTTGAAAAGTCAGCAAGTAATCAATAGAGAGTTCTGCCCTGCAAATGGATACAAGACTGCAATGACCACTTAACAATGAGCTAGATTAAGCAGGGAATAAACTTTAAATATCCTTAAATATGTGATGAGTAGTTAATAAAGGAGAGTTGAAAGGAAGGCACTAAGACAGGGAGGACAGAGTTACTACTTAGGAAAATATTTCATGTTTCCAAAACTTAACCTGCAGCAATCAGCAGCAGTCCCATGAGATGTGAATAGCTGACCACCTGTCCTGCACGTTCCCTCACACGTTCCACACGTTGTAAGGATTCACTGCAGCTGCTAATTTGTTTAGGACAGTCCTGTGAATATAAAAAAAAATGCTATCAGACATGAAGGTTATGATTTCTCAAACACTGGGGGATTTGCTTGTTTTAGCACCTTGCTGCAAGCACATGACAGGATTTTTCTCCAAAGAAAGATTTTATGAGATTGTGATGAGAGAAACTATACTTCAGTAAATTATTTTGGTACTTCATTTTGCCTATATGCAGTCTACTTTCAGTCATTTTCAGCAGGTACTTTATCTGTATAAACACACAAACACACTTCATACCCTTTAAAATGTATATATAGATGTTACTATTGCCCATGGTCTGAATTAGAATAAATATTTTTATTGTACATTTAAATTGTACAAGACATAACATGATCTACTGGGTTGTAGCTTTTTAAAGTTGCAGTTGTAGTCCTTCCATGTGCTTATGCATGAGACAGGAACAGCCAGATAATTTTGAATACATTTCATAAATTTGTTTTGAAAATGTTATAATGAAAGTTACTCTGAGGTTCAGAAATCAAAATATTTAGCAGTTGTTACTAAGACACAAAAGGTAGTCTTTTTCTTATGGCATATATATATATATATAGTTGTATGGTATGGGGAAATCTCACTCTAAATTTTCTTTTAAAGTCTCATTTAAAAGAGAGAAATGTATAAAGAAGCAGAGAGTGCTCACTAAAAATTAAGATTTTGGAAGTAGTTATGGTTTAAATGTTACTCTGCCACAAGTATTCTTAATAGTAACCCTGACTCTGGGATGATAAACCTAAAATTAGTTTGTATATCTACAGTAAATTGAAAATGATAAAAACCGACAAATTATTTCAGGAAGTAACTCGAGATTCAAACTGACATGCTGATTTGACTTTGAAGTTTCTTGTCTTGGAGATAATCTATGCCATAACTTGTTCTATATGATTATCACAGACTGTTTGTTTTTAAATGCTTCCTGTTCAACTCAGTGAATTTCAACTTTGTCAGGTCCTGCTTTCAGAATAGAAAGGCTGGGTCTTTGCCTGATGAGTCAAAATGTGTCCAAGTCATGAGATGTCTCACATTTCTTTGAGTCTTCTATCTAGAATCCTGTTCATTACCATGTCCACAAATTCCTAATACAGGCAAATGCAATTAAAAACCAATTAGAAAGGTAGAAAAAAAGGTGTCAGAATTTGATTTCCATTGCAAGTATCTGGTTGAATCTGCCAGGTTTCTGGATTCTGGAGCTTGCAGTGCTAAATGCTTCATGGCTTGAGATCTCTGCAGTTGCCAAAGATGCTGGCAACACAGCTTTCAAGCAGAGTTGTTTATACAATTCTTCTCTCCTTAATTAGCTGAAAGAATAAATCAGTGAATGAAAGTTCTTACCCAAAGGAATACAAGAACCACTGGGTCATTTTGTAAAAAAACAAATACTTCCAGTAAAGGAGAGGCAAATAATTTTGTAGTGCCTATGAAATACTCATGAAGTAGCACATGCTGTTTCAATGAGACCTGATGCACTGAAAAAAATCAATGCATGCAACTGCATCCAAGAAATATAGTTGTGTCTGTATATATATTTCCTAGGAATAGAAACCTCTAAAACTAACATGATGAAGTGTATCGACAATAAGTTCTCCCATACAATACAGGGCTAAGCATCAGTTTTCTGCTTTTTGCCTTTAAAATGAATTAGTGTGATTTATTTCTGATTCATGTGATCGCAGAAAAATCAAACTGTATTTTATGCATATATAAACACAACCATTTATGTACACATACATGATCATAGGTATTTATGATAGCTAAGCAATCCCTAAAGGTTTTTTGAAAATAGGTTCCAGAGATTATTGCAATTGATGACATCCTCTGAGAGTTAATGAGCTAGCTCTAAATGTGTCAGCTCTGTCTCTCACACCTGTACTGTCCATTTCAAAAGGTGTCAGTGTGCATAGACTTCAGAGAAAAGCTGCAATTTGCCAGAGGAACACTGATGATTAGTGACACTCTGTGCTATTTCTATGCTGCTAGCTTCCTTGGGAGCATCTTGCAGTTGTTTCCAGCACAATTAGGATTCCAGGCCTTCTCTGTGAAGCGCACAGAAACTCTATTTAGGGGAATATTTCAACATTTTCAAAAAACATTTTATCTCAAAAATTTAGCCTGAGGAAATGTTGTGCTGTTAGTTAAGCTATAAGACTGTTATCCACTGCTACTTTTGCACATCTTTATTATCTTATTCCCACCTGTGACAGGCAAAACCAGAAAGGAGCAAATATGTTCATTTTCCCTTGTGATCTCTGTGATGTTCCTCCTGTTGGTGGTTATGGAGAGTAGAGGTTACACACTATTCAGAAAGCAATCCTCAAACTACAGTAGCAAAAATATGGATGCAGAGTTTGGGAAGCCATCTCTGGCTTTAAAACGTAAATTGGTGCAAGGGCATGCCTGGATACTCAGCAAATGAGGTCCTCAGTGAGATGAAAGGAAAACCCTGCACACATATGAAGAGAGCCTGAACAAGCTTTTGATGAGAGGTTCTAGCACTCTGTAGGAAATTTGGGAAGCATGTGAAAGGCAGAGAGCTGGAGGCCCAGGAAAGAGGGGTGCTGTCATCCTGCAGTGTGGTTCTCATTTTCAGAAGCATTAAATTGGGGAGGGCTAGTACCCCTCTACCTGTGTGCTCTTTGACTGGCAGAGGTTGCACCCCTGAAAGGAGGCCAGCTGAAAGAGAGGGATGTTTAACTCAGTGCCACTGGAGATTATTTCACCAGACCTACCTGCTCAGCAGCCCCAGGGTGATGTGCCTCTCATGCAGCCATCCTTGCTGCTGTGACAGTAACTTCATCCAAAGCAGGAATAAGTGCTGCAGTGGATGGGAGCTGTGGCAGCCTTCCTGACTCCCATCTGTACCACGTGCAGTAAACATCCTCGCCTTATTCCTGGCTTTGGCAGCCTAAATTATCTGCCTCTGTGGCTTCTTCTTTTTTTTTTTCTTTCTTTTTTTTTTTCTTTCTTTTTTTTTCTCATTTTTTTTCATTTCTTTTGCATAAGGCATAAGAAGAGAATCCTGGAGCTTGATTTCTCTGCTTGGGTATTTGCACACAGGCCTAGCTACAGATGACTTCCTTCTGCCTTGCAACTTGAACAGGACTAACAGTTTCTTAGCAATGCACATTAATGTTGCACAGAGAAGATGTCTTTATAAATGAGAGACTTTCACTACTGCTTTTTCTTTTGTACTGCATGGATGCAAGCAAGTAAAAGTGTGTGCTTTTCCAGGCAGGTCAGGATTTCTAGGCTCTTCACGCCTATTACTGCATGTACTTCTGGGAGAAAACAAAGAGCTATTGTTATGTGAAGAAATTTGTGCCCTCAGGGCAAACTCGAAAGAGTTGGAGATCTGCTTTCTCTCAGAGCTTCTAATGATGCTAGTAGGAGGGTTACCTGTGATTATAAAGGAAGAAAACAGGTTCTTTAGTTCGTGTTACAAGAATGTGCATGTACTATAAGTTTCAAAAGCATATCTTAAAATCTGAGCAGGACTTGGAGTGTTCCTGTATAATAATTTAAAAAAAAACCCAACGAACTCTACAGATATTTCATTAAGAGAAATATGTTATATCTTTCAAATTACTGATCCTGGTTGTGTTTCAGGGGAGACTAGGTTCCTTTGAGACTTTTTTAGAGTCCCCTCTAGTTTGATTAAACTACACTGATGTTTATTATTTTCTCTGAACTGTGCCAACTGATGAATGGGTCATAACTCAGAAACTGCTTGACAATATTTTCTTCAAAACAAGAAAGGGAAAAAAAAGTGGGGATTTCTTTTGTGGGGAGGTAATTATTTTAGACATAGTACTCAGTACTTGTAAGTGTCCTGTCATGCCAAGTATTTGACTCACTTGTTTTTGTTCTTCTAATCTTAAGTTAGTGCTTGCGTTATTAAACATGAAATTCCTTACTCCTGGTGGCAGCAACCTAACATTACTATTTTTTGCCTCTCCTTTAACTGGAAGAGGGTAGTGTTAGTACCTTTAGGGCGTTAGTACTCTTACCCTGAGAACGAGGAGCAAAATAAAGGCTTTTCTTAGGTCATAAAAGAGCTATGAAGAGCTGACCTTGTGTAGATTTTAGGTCAGTGCTGTTGTGTTCCGAATTGTTTATCCTTGGAGCAGGTACAGTTCAAGGAAAGAACAGACAGAGAGTGGCAAACAGGAAAGGTTATAATATCCAGTCTCATACCCAAATTTATACCTGGTATCTGTCTAACACACTTCTGTATTCTTCAGGCAAACCAATAATGAGTATCTAGCAAAAAATGGTTGCATTCATTCTCTCATAGAATTTTTGAGATCAAGGAATTGCCTTTATGTTCATTTCACAGATTTGATAAGGTTACAAACCTGTGTTACAAACCTGTATGCTGTGAAATTCCTGGTGCCAGAGTGGATCTAAAACTGTATTTGTGTTAGCAGCTGGTGTGTTTTCAGTTGTGGTGGCTTTGCTGTTGCAGGTATATCCTTCTTTTTCAGAAGTTTGCCTCTTGTTTATTATCAGCCACATACACAATCATGCTGGCATAGCAAGGAGATACTACCTCCAGATGCTTTACATTATGAAAGTTTGGCCTAAATACTGCGCTCAGATAACACAAGAAATATGTGTCAGAACAAGAAATTAATCATAGGTCTTCATATTAGGCTACATACTAAATAATACTTTAGGCTTTAACTTGCACTATATAATTTAAAATTTGTTTATTGAAGCTTTTGTTCAAATCTGCTGCTTCAGTGAGGGTTCACTTCTTATTCTACTTACAATAGCGTCCTACTCTTTTCCCTTTGAGAAAGAGGCTAGATGGAGTAATTTGATTCCTTTAATAGGGCACAACTAACATTGTGAGCACCCTAAGATGCATTTTAGTCCCTAAATTTTTTCTGGGGCACTGTTATGTGTGATGTTCTGGGCTGGATGGTCTTGTGACACTAGTCTGTATTATTTCCATCCTTTTCCCCAAGTCTATATATTTAACTTTGCCTAAACGGGTCTACTGGTCTGTCTTGTATGTTTGTAAACAACTTAGGGGATTTCTGTGTGGTATTTGTTTTGATAGAGCTAAGTGCACATACAGAAATACAGTATAAACAAACCTGAAGAAAATTCTGTTTGATCCAACACCAATTGTCATTCTTGGCTGTTGTACAGGCCAGCAGAAGTTCAGTGTTTTCTGCTCTGGTTTTCATCCTGAATCATTTTAACTAACAGTAAATAGGCAACTGTTTGTCTCTATCTTGATTCTAAGCATATTTATGCTTATTAAAGCAATTTGCAATTGTTTCCTGGGCAGAAAAACAGAAACAAACCACAGCATGTTGGGTTTGTTTTTTTTTTTACTGGAGGAATCATGTAGAGAACTTGATGCATTTGTCAAATCTATCTTGACAGAAATTATTCATGCTCAGGGAAAAAAAATATGAAAGGTGATCTCAAACCTAAAACATTGGCATGAGTTGAGAATGTGTTGCTATGACAGAATAAGTGTTTACTGTCAATTAGTATTTATTATAGCAGAGTGTGGAGAACATCACTTCTAGAAAATGGTTTCCATCAGGAAAGATATCTTGGATAGCTGCTATATTTGGACAGCAGAAATGTCTGCGGTCTTGGGTTGTATCTCCCCTGTCAGATAAATAAATATATGTTAAATCAAATGTTGATTATTTTTTAGGTGACCTGTTAGGGGAGACATGAGAAATTTCTGTGGAGTAAATTAGATGATGCCATCTATAAAATAAATGTCCACTTGACAGATGGCTGCTTTATTATCAGATCATTATCTCCATCAATGTTGAGCAGCAAAACAGCTAGAGATCATCAGTGGTCCTCCTGGGAGGCTTTCCCAGCACCATTCTGCTGTGAAATGGCATCGCTCTCTCTGACCCCCACTGGCTGCTGTGTCATGGCACAGCGCAGAGAGAGCCTTGAGATCACCAGTGAGTGCCAGCCATGCAGGTGGAGTGGGGCATCCAGGTAGGACTGCCTAGAGAAATATAGGTTAAATTGCAACAGGAGTGATAGATTTACTATAAAGTGACTGAAAGCTTCAGGTAGAAAGCATTTCAGCATTTCTGAGCTGCAGCTACGATGTTATTATCAGACTTATCCTGAAGTTCCACATTTGCTTATTCTAAAAGGTGTGTATCATCCATGAAGTTGAGTTTTAATTTCTTGCTTCAAGTAATTTCTGCTTTCTGCTCTGTGAGTAAAACCTTATTGCATGTGTAAACTCTGCCTATAGATGGCAAACTTTGAGAAAGTCAAGTGAAATTATAAATTGTATAGAATTCCAGTATGTACTTGTTGTCACTGGAAGGAGTACCACTTATGCTGCCCTGGATGTTCTGTCCAAAAGATTTAAATTATTAATAAAATAATTAGGATGCACTACCAAGTAAAAACAATGTAAAGTATAATTAGAAGTGCCATTTATCTTGAACAGTTTATTGAATTGAGATTTCATAAAGGTTATTATGTCACAAATTCAATACACAGCATTTATAGCTCTATGATATCAATCATCTTTAATCTTTGATACATTTTAACTGTCATTTAAATTGACTAACATTAAAGATTATTGGAAAAAACATTCTCAATCCTGAGATCCTAATGACTTTATTCTAAAACATTGAATGCTGTATGATTTTGCTGTTTCAAATACTTTTTCTTTCTGTTTTGGGCTGCTGTGAGAATGACTAGAAAGTGATGGCAATTTTAATTGTGAGTTACCATTAAGTGCAATGATTCACCATATCCTCACAACATTTTAACTCAGGCAAATGCCTATTGAATCCAGAATGCTATAAACAGATGGATTACTTGCTACGTATGTATTGTTTAGTGTGGGTGTTGTAAGTTGTAAATATGGATATAGATTCTAGATCAATACATTTTCTTCTAGAATCCACTTGTTTCTCTGGCAACAAAAATCCTAGCAGAAGTAAGACACTGAAGTAAATTCTTCAGCTGAAAACAAAATAGAAGATTTTTTTTTACTTCAGTTATTAGTTCTACCATTGATTTTGTTTTTCATGTTAGTAAAACCATGCACCTTCAAACCAGGAAATGTGGCTGTTACAGCATTGTAGAGAAAAACAGGAAGAAAAATTTTGGAAGGTTTATTTTTTTGACCATCTGAATTGCAGTGTCACAGCACTCTTCTGAACCCTGCTAAGTAACATATTTTGCTAAAAGCAACAATTTAAATTATAGACCAGAATCTCTTGCTTTATTATCATAATGGAATAGATGGATCAACATGTAACTATTTTTAATGCAGGCAATAGAGCAAAGAGAAGAAGAAATATTTTAATATTTTGAAAACCACATTCATCCAGGATGGGAAACAACTGTTTCACCAACTCTAATGGAAATGATTAGCAAGATGAAAATATTGTAAAAGTAAAAGTAGCAGAACACTTAATCTATGTTTTGTATTATTTTTGCAAGACTTCCAGTCAAAAAGCAGCACAAATCCTTCTAGTGGCTGCATTTCTTGAAGTTGTAGAGAAAGCCTTCAAGCAAAAAATAGGAAGGCCATAGTGGTTACTCCCTTTTGCTGCTCTTTCAACCACACATTTAGCTGAAACCAAAACTGCATATTTAATAGCATTTAGAGGACAGAAAATAAAATATTATTATTGGTATGGGATGCAGCTACCACAGGAGTATATATTTTAGAAAATTTCTGCTGAGTGTCACAGTAAATCTTCTTTTCCAGCATAACTGTTGCATTTCTCATCAATTTCCTGATAATTTTGAAAAGGTAAATGACTACCCTGCTATTGATCTGGCATTATATATAGAAAAGATTATAGTATATACACAGTTCACATTACAGTACTGACAGTGCCATTTTGACACTAAGTGTTATGAGGATTTTAAAATATAGATATCTATATAAACACATATTCTTGTCCTCTCCATCCCCTAAATCAGCAGCGTGTTCAAATTTTTCTTCATCTTTCTTACATGATCCAGATGAATTGCTCTGGTGCATTACCGTGGACATAATGTCTGTTGTAATGTCTGCTGTAATGTCTGCATACAGAAAAGCATAAAGTCTAAACTTCAGGTGCTTCAGGATCAGCTTCCTGTTTAGGCTTACCTTCCTGTCATTTTTTATTGTTTTGAAAATAAAAATCAATGCCTAATTTTAAAACAGATTGTAGAGTGAACAAAAACAGATGCCTCACTTTGCTTGAATTATCTGTGACTAAGTGTTCCTGTCCACTGAGCTTGTCAGTGAGATTTGTGCTGTGGTAAAGTACTTTTTCAGGACTCAATTTCAATGTTTAAATACTTTTGACTTCATTTGGAGCATTTTTTTCTCTTTGTAAGGGAGAAATAATTTTAGTTATGCCAGATGTTGTTATAACACTGTTCATTATTATTTAACCAGAAACATAATTCTTAGCACTGTATGAAACACAACTGGTGCTTTTTTTTTATTTATAGATGAGAGCAAGAATATTTGCTGTCTTTGTACTGGGGTATGTTAATATTTTGCATTGAAGGACAAGAACGCAAAGATTGTGGCTAAGTTTCTGAGGAGAAGCAGAATGTGAAATGTTTCAGATTTCTAGAGGGGTTTGGGAAATGCCTGTAAATGGGGCCATATTTTTAAATCACCCTTTGTTCTGTTTTTAAAGTCCCATCCGTCACTCAGTGAACATGTTCAAAGGACAGGTGTAGTGGCATGCTAGCTGCAAGCCTGGAAATATAAGAAGTAGGTAAACTCTGCAGTGGAAGTTTGTTTACAATTATTGCTAAAGAATAATTAGGTACTTTTTGACTCTTGTCATTTGTCTTATTAGATAAACTGTCCTTTGGAAACAAGCTATCCACTTATAAACTTTCCCAGCTATGTAACTGAGTAAAGTACCGTACTTTGTCAGAGCAGATACATTAACCCTCTGACTGGTGCTCTTCTCTTGGGCTTGATTGCAGCACCACACAGAAGCACCCAGCCCATCCCTGCTGCCCCCATCAGCCTTGCCCTTGGATGTGTTAAACAACGCCGTTGCTGGGTTCAGCACCGTGGAAGACCTTATCCGCTATCTCGAACCAGAGCGGTGGCAGCTGGATTTGGAAGATTTGTACAGGCCAACGTGGCAGCTTCTTGGGAAAGCATACATTCATGGGAGGAAGTCAAGAGGTAATTTACTCTTCTGTCTGGCCTTGCAGCTTGCTATAGATATGATTTCTTGACAAAGATTTAAGAGCGTTCTTCACCTTGAGTTTCTAATATATTCCAAGAAAGGAATACATTAGAAATAGAGCAGGTTCCATAGTTGTGCACTGTCCTCACCATTGTATTATTTGAAAAAGGACAATAGCTAAACTCAAAACTTAAAGGAATTTAGCAGGATAGGGCAGCAATGGGGAATTAAAAAAAAAAAATTAGCAAACACAGCAGTTTCCTGTGGGGAACCTGGGAGATCTTTATTTCCCTAAAGTAGCAGGGCGTCTTGATAGGGTAACATATTTGAAATTTGTGGGTTTCTTTTTTTATGAAGGGCAAACACTTTATTTTAATTTGAGGTAGGTAATGTCTTACACTTGTATCATGTGAATGATTTTTTTATTTCCCTAAATTTTTTCCAGTCTCTACATGAAATGAGTTGACAGCAATACCTAAATGTTTCTCTTTGATGACACCTTAGGAAATACCATGTCTCTATGTCTGGGTTGATCATGCAGTTGTCATCAGAAGTAAAGTAGACTGTGTTTTCAAAATTTATAGATCTATTGATCAGCAACTCATTTTCTTCCTTCTACATCTGAAACTCCTGAATTTCCTGCCACATCCCATCCAGATGCTACCCACTATTTCATGTTTATGGGTAAACATGGATAGCATGAAGGCAATAACACCTTCCTTGCCCACCACACAGCATGAAAATGAAAACGTATGAGCATAACTGAACAGACTTCCCTGTTGGTGGAGGTAAACTAGGAGGCTATCATCTGATCACCAAGAAAAGGGAGGAAGTAGAACCTTGCATAGCTCAAATTTAAGGGTTTGACAGTTAATTCTTAGATCAGAGCCCAGAAATCAGCCTTTTTACCCTATCCAAATTGCTATAGCTGTGCATAGAGCAGCTAAATTATGAGCCAAAGAGGAGGAAACATCTTTAAAAGCTCTCAGATAGTCATTTAACACTTCCTTAATTAAAGAGATTTAGTATTTGCCAAATGCATGCCATAAGCACACAGTAAGTGGGAGAAAAACAAAATGCAGGTGTTGGATAACATCTATATTGACAAAAGAAACTCCCTGCAAGACATATCTTAGAAGGAAACTATCAGAGTAAATCTTTTAAAGACTTCTAATTAGATGCTGAAATAGTTTTTTTTCACTGAATAAACATAGCATGGTATTGCCACATTTGTCATAGAGACCACCCTCAGACTGCATTACTGAGTCTGTAATATAATAGCCTGAGGTGGAAAATATGTCCAGTTGAAGTGACATAGAACTATTCAATTTATAGGAAAAGCAAAACCTTTTTCTTCTTTTTTATTTTTATCACCATGATATTCTCTCAAACAACATGTTTGCTGGATTTCAAAACCTTTTTAAGAAATGTTTGTGAGAAGAGCATATCCTAAAATTTTTGTTTTATTCAAACTCTTTGATTAATGATTAAATCAGTTTTGTTTTTACAGTGTTTCAGTGTAAAAGTTAAATGACTGTCCTGTTTTCATAAACAAGTTATTAAAACTGTATCTTACTTTATGTAGAGAAATATCCTCCAGTCCTACATAATAATTTGTATGAAAAATTATATTTAGACAACCTAAATTCCAGAGAACTTCTGTCTCTGATGTTTTCTCTGGATAAAATGCTTCCAAAAACTTTTAGTCAGGAAAGAAGAACCAAGTTCAGAGGCTTTGATGTCGAAATATAGTCCTAGATTCTTTTATACTATTAAACATGCTTAAAAATAAAATATATTTTGCTGTGCAACAAAAATTATCCCATCACTTCCCACTGAAATCTATGTATAATCTTTAGATCATATTCTGAAATCTTAAGGAGGAAAAAAATAGTCCCAGTCAAAGCATAGTCCTTAGCAGTTGTGGTTTTTTATGTCACATTTTTTTTTATTTATATCCCACTTCTTCCTTGAGATTTTGTAACAGCTCCTATTGTAGAAGCCAGTAAGAAACTTACCTTCCCAGGAACATCTCCAAAGTGCTTAGGAATGAAAACCATTCTGCAGCTATCTGTGCTCACACACAAGTGCCCCAACCAGAATTTAATTTGTTTCATTGACTTTGAGACCAGTATCTAGCTGGAAAAATGTTTTGGGAGAGAAGTTTCCCTGTGGTACTCAATACACATCCAGAAGATGCCAGACAATTGCATTGCCAGTTACATAACACAATTAATTTCAGGCTGCTGTGAACATGGATTAGTTCAGTTGCATGTGCCAGTGTTGGCACACTCTTGAAAGACACTTTACTGCCTGCATCTAGATTCTTTATCCTTCACTTATTTTTATTTTAGTGTTTCACATTTATGTGCTACTGCAGAGCCTTTCACTCCTCCTGAGCTAGTGCTAGACAAAAGAACCTTGACTGTTGTGTCAAACACACAACATGAGTGGAAGCCAAGTTGAAGGAATGTTTAAATGTTCACATTATAACAGGTACTGTAACTCAGTGCACTTGGGAAATCCACATAACCTTTTATTGTGGTTAAGTAAACACTTTTAGGGGAATATATACATTCTCTCATCTAGTTTCATGCCCATAGTGTGTTAAAATAAATTTTGAATAGACAGCTACTCTTTGAAAAAATAACAGCTTCATTCACACACTTCAAAGAAGTGATTATATAAGCACTAGATAAATTTGCCACAGACCTTTTAATGAAATTGAATTACATAAGATAGGGCAGGGTTCATTGTGAGGTATTATAGCAATATACCTTAGTACATTTTAAAGCATGGTTATCAAACACGACGTTTGTTCATCTCTCCTGAAGCCGCTTGTAACAGTACAGCACACTGAAAGATACCTGCTAAGAGCTGACTGTGTATTCTCCAACAGAACCCTTTTAAAATTAATGTCTGCAGGTCTGAGGGGTTGAGTTCAAATTAATTTCTTTTTTGTGACAAAGTGACTAACATGCTGTTTATTTTAGCACATTGCCCTTTTCTCTATAAGTGCAGCTAGCTGTAGGTATGGAAATTGATGCATTCCTCTGCTGCTGCCAGAAGGCAGGAGACAATGCAGAAGGACATCACCACACAAGAATCTCTCTCCCACTGCTCTGTGGGCCTGCTGGAAGAGGTGTCAGTGCCCACTTTCAATATCCCGTGGGGAAGGGCTGAGCAGCACATAAGATTAGCTCCTTCAAATTCACTGCACCAAGCATATCAGTCTCTGCAGAAACAATCTTCCAGGAGAAAGTATTAGCAGAACTAGCACTTCTCACAGTGTGCTTCAGGCATTTTATCCTCATTCAGACAGCTCACTTATTACATGTTTGAAAACATTACAGAAGAAAGAAATACTCCATTCCTGTCCACAGTCCTTGATTAATGGAGGTAGACACATCCACCTTTTAAGTGACTCAGCCCAGAGCTATTAGCTGATCAGAAGGGCTTAAATAATTTCTGTTTTTTCACAGTGAATCTCTCCCCCGGAAGTTTTGTCTCTCTTTTCCTCTGCTCTCTCCTCAACTTTCTCCAAGGAATGCTCTTGCAGTGTGGGAGGCAGGCTGGTGTACTATCAGTAACTTTATTTGAGTTATTAAACACTCTTCCCTCTTAAAATTCACTTTGTTTATTTAGGAGCCTATGTTAACCTGATAGTGATGGAATGAAGTTTCCCAGCTTGGCATTCACTGTGAGTGCAAGCAAAGAAAAGGCTTCAGTGTGTTTGATTGACCTTTCACAACAATAAATCCTTACTTATGGATGCCAGTATATGGATATGCCTGCAAAAGAAATGTCTGAAGGAACATGGATTGAAATTCCTTCCCAAAGATCTGCACCTTAGAGAGTACCAGTGAACATTTCTGCTAAAGAAATTCAGCTTCCAAATTTTTTTTATGTCTCCTATGCTCAAATAGAATTAGGAGGAATTATCTTGTCTTGATAGGCTGAAGTTCTTGATGACCTCTTGAGGCTCTTTACATAGTAGAGAGGGATAAAAAGATATTTCTCTAGAGGATGATTCAGATCAGAAACTTATTTTAGCTTTATTGTATTTATTTTTATTTATGAATATATGACATTAAAGTATTTTTTAAGCTATATTAATGCACTGGGGTTCTTTTTGCCTCTAATTTTCTCTTGATTTAGCTTAAAACCAGTTGGTTAAAGGTCTTTGTCACTTTATTCAGGGCCTCTGTTTCTCTCATCTCAATAGCCATGTTATCATGGGGTTTTCATGTTCTCTTTATCTTTTGGTTTTTTGCTAGAGAGAGTAGTATCCCTGTGAATTAGACATCGCTTCTGTTCCTTAATGGTAGGTGTGGAGAAAAACAATTCAGAGAAAAGATCCTAGATTGTGATCATTATAGTCTGACTTTTCTGAAATAAATTCAATTTCCATTGCTTCTCACTTTTTTTTTCCCCAGTCTTATGATTTTTTTTTCAATTTGAACTGCTTATTTCAAGGCTTGTTATCTCTTGACTATGCAGCTAAGATGAGCATAGAGGAGCTTGTTCTCTTTCAGATCTTTTTATGAACTTGCTGTTCAACCATTGACATAGTGAAACTTTAGTATGATACAGTGGAACCAGTTTATAGGGAAACTGGTGCCAAATATTAATGTCTTTAACTTGCACTTCAAGTTAGTTGCTTACAAGGAGGAACTTTTTTTTAAGACACACCAAGAGAAAATGAAACCTAGTGGAACAACAGAAATTCTTATATATGCTGCTGTGGAGAGGGAGGAGAAAATGGAACCTACTAATAGTTACATAGATATACAATCTTGCCCAGTTATTTATTCTGTGCAGAATTCCCTGATGATGACAACTCCTTGAAGTTCTTAGTCCATAAAAGTGACTTCTGCTTAGATATGAATGGTTTCATTCTTCCTATAATTACAATGCCCTAGCAAAGAAGCAATAATTGAAATTGCAACAAGAAGTTTGAATGCTTTATTGCAAGTGAATTGAAAATATCTTTGAAATTTTGCAGGATTCTTAATTGCTCTGTGTGTGTTTCTCCAAATCCAAAATGACCATAGAATAGCAACGCTGGAGCTCAGAGTATTGGTGTGAACAAAGTGACTTCCATTAGGGTTGATTTGATAAAACATATACTGGAACACAGCAGCCAAATCTTGCTTTAAATGGAACCATCTTTACCAGAGTTATAAATTAATGGGTGAATATCACTGTGCAGCGATCATTCCATTTGAGTTTCATGGTGTTCATGGCGCTGTGCTGAACCTGCACAAAAGTGAACCTTCCCCATGGGTTTGCACCGCTGAAGTTGATCCGCCACAAAGGAGCTTGGATTGCAGGTGAGACGAGCGAGCACAATTTTCTCTGTCTGTTTGCAGTGGTGGATCTGAACCTCCTGAAGGAGGAGGCGCGGCTGTACAGCTGCACCCCGCGCAACTTCTCGGTGTTGCTGCGTGAGGAGCTGAAAAGAACGGACACCATCTTCTGGCCGCTGTGTCTGCTGGTGAAACGCTGTGGTGGAAACTGTGCCTGCTGTCAGCAGAGCTGTAACGAGTGCCAGTGTGTGCCAACAAAAGTCACTAAAAAATACCATGAGGTACGCACTATTTTTACATCTGCATGTTCGGAAATAATGAAAGCCAATCAGGGCGTTTATTTTTAATAAAATTAATGCACTGCCGTTAATATTAAAATATTTTAAGTATTGCACTTTTAGTAAATAATTTTTTAGCATTTTAATTAGGTATTACATTGAAAAAGGTAAAATCTTTCTTATTAATATACTTTTCTGTGTAACTATTAATTAATTTCTGAGGTATTTACTGGTGCAGTTCAGATACATCAAAACCATACCTTTCATTCTTCTTTCTCTAGTGGTAGATATCAACTTTTTAATGAAACAAATATTTGTTCCTTTCCTTTGCTATAAATTTATAGCTAAAATTATTTATTATAGAATTTTCTAATTGGGTTAACTCTACTGTTTGCTCTTAAATAAAATTAAGTGGAAATCTAAAATTGCAAGACTCTTCTTTGGCAAAGCAACATGATTTAATCGTGTTCAACATGATTTAATCAATTTTGTAAATGGCTTGAGGTAAAAGCAAAAATAGTAATGAGTGGGTGGAATTAATGAAGAAATTCACTTTTAATATGCTTCCTGTCATCCAGTGGGTTTCTAGTGCAATCTAGCTCATAATCTAGGTGTGTGATGAAGCACTTGCTGTTTTCTTGATGCTTGGCTTCTTCTCCTTCAGGTTCTTCAGCTGAAGCCAAGGATTGGTGTCCGGGGATTGCATAAATCATTGACAGATGTACCCTTGGAACACCACGAGGAGTGTGACTGTGTGTGCAAAAGGAATACTGAAGGATAAACATGATATAATTGTGCTGTTTTCTTTCAAAGCACATTCAATCAATGGCTGATTCTATTATGGGGCTTGTGCATTATCTCCTTCTGTAATCTCAGTTATTTGCTTTGGGGATCTTCCGTCTCGAAGATTTACAGTGAGCTCTAAAAAGAGGAGAAGCCAAACTGGGATTATATGTTGTGTGACAGCTCTGTTTGGAGGCCCAGTGAAAGGATGGGAGAAAGGAATCAATGAGGGATTTAAAATATATGTATTGTTGTTGTTCCCCACAATTTTCTTGGCAATACATGGATTTATAATTTAGGAGTAAAAAATAGATTTAGAAGGCTGACATCATGGCGACTTGATCCTGCTGGCTGTCTCGTTTCTACAGCTCGAGTACATCTGGCCTCTGGTTGAAAACACCTGAAATCTTTCTGTGTTCAGCTACTCCTACGTACTCTAAATCAAAGCGTTCTCTGTTGTATAAACTTGGGTTAAAACAGACTGTCTTTTTCCGAATAAAATTTAATTTGTCTAATGCTGGTAGGAAGGACTGGATTTTTCCATATGCTCTAGTAATGCTCCTGCCTTTTAGAAGGAAGACTGGACAATAATGTGAGCTAAGAAAGCAAACATTGAAAAGATCAGTGCCTTTATTCTTACTACTATGGCTGATGATTTTTTTGTGTGTTTGTTATTTTTTATCGTGTACATTTTTATACTCTCCTTTTGACGATATAACTATTTGCTTTTCTAAACTTGTTAAATATATCTATTTTTACCAAAGGTATTTAATATTCTTTTTTTTATTACAACTTAGATCAACTATTTTTTAGTTTTGTGAGACTTTAAAGCCAGACTTAAACAGTTGGAGGAACAGAAATGTGACTACAGTGGGAAAATGCATGATCTCTTTGCAGTTTGTTTCCATAAAGTGAAAAGTACAGTTTTTTTACCTGGATGCACAGTAATAGTAGACAAAGATATGTGGATGAAGCTCTAAGCTTGCTAGCTCCATGAGCCTAAAAATATGAGAGACAGAGGTTATTATAACCAGTTTCAAAAGCTGGCTTTAAAAATTCCCTCTCTCCATATTGTCCTTTGTTCAGGTAGAAAAGAAATGAGCATAGATGGATGCATTCTAGCTTGTTTAACTCTTTAATTTCTTTAAAGGAGAATGACCTACAATGTAAGAAAAGAAACCAGTGGCTTGCAGCTGTCATGCTTCATCATGGTCATGGGAAGGCAGCCTTGTCGATGGTGAAGTGTATGGTTTTCCATTGGCAGAAACAGCTGCTTGAGTACTGTTCACTCACAGGAATGTAACACTCTGCAGAGCAGTTTGATGAACTCTATGGTATTGTTCTGTATGTTTTATTCTTTAACCCATACACTTATCCCACCCCATGCAAATTGAAATGGAAACAGTAAAGTATTTTGCTTGTAAAATGCTTTAACATTATGCCTATTTTTTTTTTTTTTGCCTATTGGATTTTCAGATTGTAATGAAGCACAAAATAAAGTAATAATGCTAATTTTGGGAGAATAAATGTTTCAGTGTTGTTGCATATTTGTACCTGTCAGTATACAATTTAATGGGAAAAGTTAGGATGGTGATTTTCTCCTTACTATTTTGAAAGTCAGCTCTGAAAACAGAAGTCTTCTCTTGCCAAGGCTTCCACTTGCTTTATTAATTCTGTATTACTGTAAATACACAAGAAAAAAAAAGGAAAGGAATTAATGCGATGCTATTTGTACAAACAGTCAAAATGTTCAAAATTGTGTGGATGTGAAGCCATCAGATTGAAATAACATCTTCTGTTATTGTTTCCATAGTGAAAATGAATTCTGATGAAAATTTGGATTTTTTGCAAGTTAGTATGACTTTCTGATACCAATTCTGGAAATTATTCAGGTGGCTTCTTATTTTGTCCCCACTCTCAAACACCTACTCAGTAAGAAAAATTTCTGGTGTAAATGTGACATATAATTTTCCAGCCTGAATATTAACCCTGTATCAGAATTCAGAATTATGGTCACAAAGAAACCTGGTTTACTTGAGTTTTGAGTCTTTGACCTGAAGTGTTTTGCAGGGATGTTGGGGATGTCTTTGCATTAATGTTGTCCCTTTTTTTTTTTTTTTAAATTTAAAGAGTTTTTGAACAGCAGGTCAAGGTAAAGACAGAAATCATAGCCTCTGGCATCATAATTCAGCTGAAGAATCAAAAAATGTAATTCCATTACAGAAGATTCTGCTGTAGGAAATGCAGGAGGTCTCATCCTCTCTGTAGACTTTCTAGGAGAAAAAGGCTGGTCATGAATTTTGGGGTAGGTATTTGGTGGCAGCAGAGTAATGGGGAGTTTCTGGAACCATGTAGGATGTGGAGAGTAATGTTTTCTAAATGTCACAAGTAGTTTTTTTCCTATTGCCCCCCTCTGTCTCAATTTCTTCCTTGCCAGTTCCTTGAACCAGTTTCCTCCCCAGCTGCTTGCTTTAGACCTGCATTTGGGCTCCTTACCTCTTTGCTCCTTGTGTTGCCTCACACCATTTCTGTTTGCCGCCCTCTTGCGGAGCATCCTTGAGCTCTCTACCTCCCCCTTGTCTCCATGCTCAGGCTTTGTCTTCTTGCTACTTCTGCCAGGTTTTTCCACCTCTCCTCAGACATTCAGGAGATTTGGCACTCCACCTCCTCCCTAGCTGAGAGGGTCTGGAGAGGTTCATTTTTCCTCCAGGAGGGGATGTAGGAATGGCACCATCTGAGGGGAGCAGTGAAGGGTGCAGTTCTGCTTGGTGCTGCATCCCAGGTCCTGCCAGGCAGAGCAGCTGCTCCTGGCTGTGGGTGGCTTCTAAGCAAAAGGTGTGGTAAAAACTGACTGAAGATATCAATAATGAATTACGAACAAGCAGCTAACAGTGCCTTTCACACCTACAGGTAATGGCAGCTGAATGCCAAGGATGTGTGGAAGTAGATTGACATAAGTGGGTAGTAAGCCTTTTCTAATGTGGAGTAGAAGTTGCAAGTTTTGATGTTACATCTTTGTGGAGATTTTTTTAAAATGTTGCTATGTATTTTAAGCCATGAATTCCTGAATTGCATCAATGTAAACATCAGGGTTTGGCAATAATGGCTGTTTCTAATGGGTCTAAACAGTGGAAACAACCAAGTAGAACAAAGTAGCTCCTGTAAACAGACAAAATCCAAATAGCACAGTCTGGAGTTTGTAGGTTTTATCCTATGCCCAATAAATGTCTTCAGTCAAAAGTAATTGCTCCCCCCAGAGGAATAGGTGGGGGAGCTGATGACTGATGTTGAGCCTTGTTTTTATGGATTCTGTAGATACTCATATTCCTGGAACCCTCCTGTCAGCTGTGGCCAGCATGGGAGGCGTGGAGAAGCACCAAATCTTTACTCACCAAGGGCGTTAACTGCAGATCTCTTGGCTCTTAAAAGACTTTAAGTGTTTTTGCTCTGTGTCTGCCTGGTTGAACAGGCTTACAGCTCCTTTTCAGCAGAAGAGGAGAAAAAAAATGTAGATGATAGAACAGAGTGTATGGAGAAAAAAAGATAGAAACACAAAGATTTGGTTTTTATTAGCTAGTGCATCAGCTAATGCAAGCTGTTACCTGATTTCCTCTCTAACAAAGAACTGTGTTGAAACTATTAAAAATTTGCAATTCAGATGCTAGCTGCTTAAATAGTCTCATGTTGTTTACTCAAATTCTGAAAATAAAAATTATAAAAATTTACACTGACATTTACATTATAAACATTTCTGTTTGACTTCTGAAGATATAATAATAGTGCTGCTGTTGAAGGCTTTCTCATAAACATCATGCAGAAATGCTGAAGAATCATGGTTACATGATTCTTGTTCAAACCAGGTCCTGAAGCTAAGTAGACCAACTTTTCTGACTCTGTGATATGATATTTAAATTTCTTTCAGCAAGATTGCTCTTTTTATCATGTTTTGCATGGGATGCTTGATCAATTTGCCTTTGAAAGTCCTTTCATGCACCTTTTAAACCAAAGAACAGTGGTTTTGTTCATCTGCCAAAATCACATTGTAAAAAAATGGCTGCTTTATTCAGCATTAAATGGACAAATTTTCAGAGAAGACAGTTTGCCTGTTGCCTGGAATTCTCCCAGACTGTTGTTAAGAAGGACAAGTTTACAGCTCAGTCATGGGAGAAAGATGGCAGCTTTTTTTGCAGTTGTGACAGTACATAAGCTATATTCCTGCTCTGAATCTTGCTCTGTGTCAGCCTTCATTGAGCTGGTTTGTCTTCATCAGGTACAGAGGCAAAGCCTGGCTCTCCCAGCTGAGGCAGCTCTGTTAGGTGTGTAAGGTTCATCAACGGGAATACTTCATAAACAGTAGTTGTGTTTTCTGAACACAACATTGCTTTCTCAAAGAGTCTGGAGGAGTTCTGAGTCTGGAATGGCTTTCCATATAGCTGATCTCTCCAGCTTTTTCTTGCCTAATGAACTAAAGGCAGAAGTGCCAGTGTGACTCAAGCTCTTATTGCCTTCTTCAGATTCTGCTTCAATGAAGACAGATCCAAGCCCCCTTGGATCTGGTATTTCTCCTGTTTAGGGTGAGTGATAACCCACATCTCAGTAGATTTGCTTTCCTTTCACTGTGCAGACTCCCATTAAATTAGCAAGGTTGGGAAGAAAGCTTGTTTATCTGTCGTTGTTCTGCTT
Source organism: Geospiza fortis (assembly GCF_000277835.1). NCBI lineage: Eukaryota > Metazoa > Chordata > Aves > Passeriformes > Thraupidae > Geospiza > Geospiza fortis. The sequence goes on from NW_005054297.1 coordinate 28,065,823, forward strand.
CACACATCTGTGGGGTGGGACTTGTCTCAGACATGAAACTAAAACTCATTTAAGAGTAAAGGCCATAACGTTTAGGATTATTTGAAAAACAGCATCACACAGTGATCAGAACAATTAGCAACTTTGAGACTCAAAAGATAGTAAAATGAACTTCACTATAGCTTGTTCAAAAGGCTTCATTTACAGACTGAGAAGAAAAAAGTAGTTTGAACTTTGATTTCACTCTTTTAGAGGTTTTCTGCAAATTTGGAATAGAGGTTGCTTTTGACCCTCATTAATAGCTTTTTAATTCTGTATTCTTTTGTCATAAATTCAGTGAAAAAACCAGTAAACACATAAGTCTCTATTTCCTCAGGTTTTAAAAGGCTGGACCCCCTGATTCTTTCAGCCTTCAGGGTGGCCTCTCTTTTATTGTGACTAATATACTTTTCAGTGAGGAGAAATCAGTGACCTGGGAACCATGTAGCATCTTTATGCTTGAAGGATAGGCAGACTTTTGGTATACTTGCAGAGAGGAGGTGTCAGGCAGGAATTGGCTTTTTTGGTGCCTTCACATAATTGAAAAGTCACAGCAGACTAGCTGAAGCGTGTATGGGATTCAAATTAACAAAGTTCCACCACTGTTCTCCAGAAAGGATATGCCCACCATGAAAATACTCAAAAATAAGTCTGTTTTCCTGTGACTCACTTTCGTTACTTTACATGTCTCATTTTGAAGGTAAGTGCTGAAAGACAAAGCATATTTGAGCTATAAAATTTTTCATCCAGAGCCTTAAGGAACTAACTATAACTATAACAACAATCTTACTTGTGGTTATGCTGTGTAGTTAAATCTTGGAGCTTAAGCACAAATTTCTGATATGGTCAGAAACAACCTCCTCCTGGCTGGGGAGCAGATGAGAGGATTTCCTTTCCTGACAATTTTATGGCATCTGGCTCTTTGGGAAGCATGTGTACATATATGTGGGATATGGTTTGCATGTAGACTTTGGTGACAGGCTGGCTTCCACTTAGAAATCTGGTTATTGATTATGCAGAATTAGGATTGAATTCATTTTCTTATGAATAAGAAAAAAGTGAAAGGCCTGTGTTGCCCTAGACCAAGTGCTCATCTAGTTCTTGTCTCTATTCATGGTGATCATTGATGAAAGCATACTTGAAAGTATGCTATGTTTTCTAAATTCCATAGATCATCCGTTTAGGTCTTCTTTAGGCAGAGTTTGAATTGCAGCCCATAACATCCTCAGGAGGAGCTGTAAAACACAGTCCATTTAAATAAATGAGTATGTCTTTTACATTATGTGATCACAGCATGCTGAAATTCAGCACAGGTTCTGCGTCACAGAAAATGGTTATCATAAGTGTCTTAAACTTGATTTCCTGGGCTGAACAGGTTCAAAAGGAACAGATTAGCTGTTTCACTACCAAAAAGGCAGTGGGATCTTGAAGTAACTCTTTTATACAGGAGATGCAACACACTTCTTGCATGCACTGTGAAGTGTTCAATACAAGTAATAAAAGTGTCATACAAACTAATTAGCTTTAGGAAGGATAGAAAAAGGTTACTAAATGTTCTTTTGCAAAGCATTGATGGTATATATATTTCCTACTGTACATTTTATTGGACCCAAGGCATCACTCAGGTTGAACAATCTTTTCTAATACATTTGGAATATTTTATTTTTCCTCATCACTTTCTGGTAAATTAAAATACTAGCAATTTTTGGTGCTGAAATTTTGACTATTGCTAGCAATAGTTCAAGAAGTATTGGAGGCAACCTTTAAAGCATAGCCATTGCTAAACAGAGATGATTGTTAACACCTCAGACAAAAGAGACAAAATTATGGCCTAAACCACAATCTGTGACCCCCCAGGGTCAGTAGCGGGTCCAGTCCTGTTCAGCATCTTCATCTGGATGTTGGGGCAGAGTGAGTGCACCCTCAGCAAATTTGTAGACGGCTCCTAACTGGGAAGAGTGATGCACCAGAGGGTTGTGGTGCTGTGCAGAGGGTCTTTGACAGGTTGGAGAAAGGGACTACAGGAACCTCATGATATTCAGCAAAGTGAAATGCAAAGTCCTGCATCTGGAGAGAAGCAGCCCTAGGCACCAATGTATGCCAAGAGCCACCCAGCTGGAAACCTGCTTTGAATAAAAGGATCTGAAGGTCCTTCCTGGTGGACACCAAGTTGAACATGAGCCAGCAATGTGCACCTGTGGCAAGAGTGTTGCCAGCAGGGCAAGGGAGCCAAGCCTTCCTCTCTATTCAGCACTGCTGAGGGCACACCTGGAATGCTGTGTCCAGTTCTGGGCTCCCCAGGACAAGAGGGACATGGATGGGGAGAGTGCAGCAAAAGTCCACTAAGATAATAAGGGACTGCAGAACTTCCTATATGAAAAAAGGCTCAGAGAGGTGTGAATGTGCAGCCTGAAAAGGAAAAGGCTTGAGGAGGATCTCATCAATTTGTACAAATTACTGAAAGTGCAAAGGGGATGGAGCCAGGTTCTCTTCAGCTTTGCCCAGTTATTGACAGGACCAGAGGCAATGGACACAAACTGAAAAGCAGGAGTTTCCCTCTGAACATCAGGAAAGACTTTCTCACTGTGAGGGTAACACAGTGCTGGCAGAGTTTTCAATAAGAGATTTTGGGGTCTTCCTGTTTGTAGATATTTAAAAGACATCTGGACATGTATGTGGCCAACTGGCTGTAGGTGGCCCAGCTTGAGCAAAGAACTGGGACTACATGATTTCCAGGGGCCCCTTCCAACATCAGCCTTTCTGTAAGTAGTACACATATAATTTCCACAAACTTAAATCTTCATCTTAACACTGAGATATTCAACTCATCATAGAACAAAGAATTAATAAGCAGAGAGTCAAGTACTTTCTTATGCTGTAAAGGATATACCTAGGCATCAAATTGCCTTGTAATGTTTATGATCTGATAAATTCTTCAGTTTCTCCCAGAAAAAGCTTCTAAGGGTTTATATCTGCTTTGTTAATCATTGCTTTCAAGATAAAAACTGAAGATTAGGATGTGAAATAATAGTACGTTATGTGATAGGAAATGGCCTTATATCTAGGCCAATATCCTGTGTGAAATCACACCTTTATTTTTCAAGTAAGATCAAGTTTCTTATATAAGCAATAGCCTTTGAACTCTTACCAAATTTCTTACTTAACAGTTTCTCTGTGTTTTGGTTTTGCTTTATGTAGCACATAAGAACACAGACATTTTCCCCTCGTACTTGCTAGCAGTACTTTTGCTCTGACAAAAGGTACCTCACAGGAGGAAATAGAGAATGTGAGTTTCTAGTCATTTGGGAAATGACATCAGAGCAATTTTATGGCATGTTGTGCAGGGGCAGCAATGCCAGGAATGGTGCCACACAGGGTGATGATAACCATCAACTCACAGATAGGCCACTATGTAAATACCCACAGGATGCAGGGCTGGGGACCAGCACCCCTGGGAGTCAATAGTGGAAAGGATGCACTTCTTCAAAGTTGAACTGTCCTTGATTTACTTTGAGAAAACTTGTAAAGGCAAATGACATCATCCTAGCCTTCCTGGAAGGGGGAAAAAATGAAGAGATAGTTAAACTATCCTAATACTTAAAAATTCTTTTTGCCCAATAGGAATGTGAAAGAACAATAGAGCTTTTAAGCAATGCTTCAGTTTCCCTTGCCCATGCTCAAGGTGGCATTTAGATCAATAAAGACAGCATTCTTTCCAGTGTGAAAGCAGTGAACAAGGTTCTCTATATAAATAATTTACTCTATAAGAGTACCTGAATTAATATATCACTGCTATACTAACCACAACCAACCATGTAAAAGCACTTTGTGTGGTGGTTTAAAATTGTTGCCCTAAACATGGTAGCACAGTTCGCAACTTTTTTACGAAACCTTAATAGATTTTAGAATTTTGACTGCCCTTGCAGAATCCTCAGAGGTCACTCTGAGTGACATCTGGAGTGAAAAACTTCTTTGTGACCTTTGGGACAGTTTTAAACAGTGAGAACATGACAGCAATCTTATTCAAATGTAAGAGAAGAGGTCAGGTACAAATTTATTTTTAAGTTTCAAGAAGATGACTTGAGACACCATTCCCTGTTGGCAGAAAGGGGACTCTGATTCCTGAGGTAGGATTTGTTTGCCTCTTAAAACTTAAATTTTCTTCCCTCTCATAGGAAAATGTAACAAGATTAAAATAGAAATCTTGTAATCAAATATTTAACTTTATTTGCTTTCATAGATTCTTTTTGTGCACATGCTTCTGCATTGCAAGCAGTGCATCAGGACTGCCTGAGCCTGTGCAAATTCTTCCTGCTTACAAGCTGTGCTAGTGGGCCTCAAAAAGTAGAAACCGTCTTTTTTGGATATTTGCGATCAGCATCAGTGTAGTTAAGCAATGGAATTAGTAAGTGGAGAAGAGCAGCTAGTCCATGTCAAAAAAACCACAAAAAGCTCAGTATCTCTACAGATGAAAAATGGAAGAGTCAGAGGAGCCCTTTACAGACACAATTATAAGGCAAGCATCTCTTAAGAGCCAGTGGGCTGTAGGCTTTGACTTTGTTACTGCCTTTGAAAATTTCCCCTTCAAGCAAAGAAAAATGGCATCAGAAAATAATCTTTGAAAAGAAACTGGGGCGTAAGAAGACTAAAGAAACTAAGCACAAGGCAAAGGATGGTGTTTACAAAGGAAGCTGGTTGTGTTTTGGAACTTGTGGTGTTCATTGTTTGAGGAGCTCTGAAGGGATGGGGTGTGTATCTCCATTGCAGGAAGGTGATTTGTGTTTTACACTGCTCTGAGTCTGCCTGGAAGTGTAGGATGCCAAAAACAAGCATGACAGAGACCTGTTAATGGGCACCTTGACTCCAGTAGGCTGAAGGAATGTCACTGGTGCCTATGTAAAAGTCTTCTCCAAGGTTACAGGAGCACTCCTGACTGGCTTTGCAAGGGTGTGCCATCAGGGGCAGAAAGCATCTAGGCAGAGAATATGCTGCACTGGGAGAGATCTGCCTTGCCTTCACACCTGGGTACCAAATGTTCTGCTCTGGGTGATGTTTCTTTGGATGTGTTGTGAGGTGTGGCTTCTCTCAGGCTGAAGAAGGAAACTAATCTCCCAAGCTTCTGTCTGGTTGTCATTACTTTGTCAAGTAGTAAGAGACAAAACTTTTGTCAAAATGTGTTCCTGTCCTTTTCTTCTTCTCATTGGATGCTTTGCTCTCTTTGCCATTCTGCCATAAGTGTATATTGTTGGTTTGAGCTGCAGTTCCCAGTGGTGAGCCAAATGCTCAGCTGCTCCTATTGCATGTTGTGCTTTGCCTATTTTCTGCAAAGCACAGAGGGAAACATTGCAAGGAGGAGCAAGGATTTGGAGAGGTTTTCTGCTGTTTGCTGAAAAGCCATTGAAGACTGTGATGGACAGAGCTGGGCTGTGGTTGCACATGGCTGAGGAAGACTTCAAGAGGCTGAGAATTTGATTAAAACATTCAATATGCATAAAAACTTAGGATCAGGCCTATGATTTAGGTTTACTGTGGCTGAGCAGCTGGCTAATACTTAGTTCTAAACAGAAATAAAGAAATGTTTAAATATATTGGCTATTTCCTAATTATTGGGGCATGTAATCTTTGGCTTCAGTCTATTACCATTTTATTCAGCAAATCCTAAACCTTTAACCTTGGAATGAGCTGCTGCAATTTCTATTTAAATGACATGAGTACTTTGAGACTCAAATCTAGAAAGTGGGAAATCATTTAAAAAACCTAGCTTGGATACATCTCTTAGAAATGTCCTCCCACTGTGCAATCAAGAATATCTTTACTTTGAAAGCTAAGTCTTCTGTTTGCTATATGAAGTTCCTTGGTGTTCTCTCAGCCTATTGTGCTTGATTTAATTTTTACTGTAGGTACAGTATTTGCAGTAATTGGAGGTATTATGTTTAATTTTCTTTCATTTCAAACTTTTCTTTTTACTGGAGCTCCAGCAAAATTGTTTACCACAGGTACGTACTGTGAAATATATTTTCCTGTGTTTCCCATGGGTGAAATAAATTGCTTCATGTAGGAAGGTGGGAAAATAACATGATGCATTCACTCTACAAGAGATCTTTAAAAACATTTTTTTATTTGCAGTGGGATATTCAGCTTTCTACCTAAAGTTAGAAAACTTTTTGATGTATACTTCTTTTTCCCCCCTAACATGTTTAGTCCTTTCAGAAGAAACTGAGAGCTTAAAACTATTTCCAAATACGTTGCCTGTCAATTTAGTGACAAGTTAGTTGTATCAGACATCTGGCTATGGATTAATTTGCCCAATAACAAACACAAACAGACCCTATTTCCTTCTGGGCTGGCACAAAGACACCTGGGGAGTATCTGAGGGAAGGGCTGTGTTTTACAGAGCTGCCTGACCCATGTGCCTCCTCACCTCTGGTGCCTGACACCTCTGAAGCAAAGTGAAATTTTAGACCTATTACCCTGCACTCCTTCAGATGGGAAGCTGGGCTGGAGACTTCCCTTCTCCATTTTTTTAAATTCATTTGCTATCTCTTTATACTGACATTTTTTTTCTTTATATTGACATGCAGATATTGAAACCATCATATTTTCTTCATTTTAAAAAGTGGATGGGGGCCCATCAAACAGTCTGCCCTGTTTTCTGTATGGTCTTCTGTCTGCACAGTGGATGGAGCAGGAGGGCCCTGTTGAAGCAGGAGTGCATGTAAATACCTAAACACACAGGCTGTGTACAGTAGATCACACCATACACCTGTATAGCTCCTTCACAAATGAATGAAGGTGCACAAATGCTGGAAGGCTACAAGTTTGAATATTTGTAGCAAAGAGATCCTCTTAATGGTATTTTTTTTTTTACTAGCATGAAAAAGGAAAAATTGTCCAAATGAATGCTAATTTTTGCTTAATGTACTCTCTGCCAGGGTTGGAGTTAGATTGTTATGAACTCCAAGTGATCTTAAAATCAAATTTTCTTTGATGACAAAGACACATTCTAAACTGTGTGCCTATTATCTCTCTTGTGATATTCCATAAACTCATTTAATGAACTGGCAGATTTCATAGTAATGAATTGCCCTTTCAGTTTGCACGGGAAAGTTTCACTTTTTTCCAGACCAGACCACCAAACACATCTTGCACACAAGAAAACAGAGAAATTGAGACTGTGATTCTGAACTACAGATTATGTGCTTTTATAAGCAAGGATTGTGCTTCCAAGTTTTATGTAATAACATCATCTTCTCCTCTGCCTTCAAGCTGGTAATCTTTCAGTCTGGAAATCAGCATTATGTTCTTGGTGCCTGGTGAATTGCTGGTCTTGGTGAATTGCTGAGCAACTCCCTGTCCCTTCCTTAATTTACCCTGTTGAATGTAGGTGGTGGTACCTTCTTTTTACAAGGCACTTTTAATTCTGAATATGGAATTGCCATGCTAAATGCAACTTTATTTGTTATAAGTTGGTTTGGAATAACACCATGTAGATGAACCCAGGGGAAGACAGAATGAAGGAGAAATGGAAGTGCAGAAGTTTTTGTCATGTAATTGAATTGCTGCGTAAGGGGAGGACAGTGATTTCCCCGGGAAATTATTTCATGAGGTGCTGAGATGCTGCATGCAGCATTCATAATCTGGAAACTCCTGCTTTCCCACAGTAACCCAGATGCCCATTAAAATAGAAGCGTGGTACCTTTTTGTTTGGATTAGATTTTTTTAGCGCTTCTTCATTAGTGCAACTTTGTTCCCATATCAGCAGAACTAGTGTTGCATCCTTTTAAGGTTTCAATGGACTCCACAGTTTGTGGGTTGGTGTTTGCCTGCACTGCTTCAGACACACTCTAGCCTGGCAAATTAAATTAATTAAAGTGTGAATTGCCTGAAAAGCCAGGAATTCAGGAATAGTTGTTTTTCCAGTGGTTTGTCTTCCTTGCAGCTTTTTCTTACCACCTATAGCTTGAAGAGTAATATGGAAATCATTTTACTTTCTATGGATTATTTGGACATTGAGCATAAGTGGGATTGAAAAAAATGGTTTTCATCAGGTCAGATACCTTTACCCTGTATGCAATAGATCAGAAGTCCATGTTCAATATATCACTAACAATCATTTTAATTTCTGGATGGAGTTGCTAATGGTGTTTATTTCTGCTTTTAGGGACCATTTTTGATGTAACTGGGAGAATTTTATACTTCTTAGTCTTCTTTATAGACATGGCAAATGCTTCTCTCTAACCTAAAACATCTTATGGTGTTCAAATGATTTACTGAAGAACTTTTTCTTCTTTCTCACTTCTTTGAGATTGAAAGAGATCCAGATTTATACTTCTTTTGGCAGCTACAAATGTAAAAACTTATCAGCAAGAATACAAAATTTGAGGCTGAGTATCTAAATTAATGTACTTTTAAAAAAGGACCAAATCCCTTCAGCTTAAATATAACATGTGGCCCCAGATTGGCACTGGATTGTTGAAAATCTCTGTGGTATAGTATTAATGTTTCAAAATTAAAGTGCTATTTCTTTCTATATATATGCATGTATTTCCTTATTTGTGCATTCATAGGCTAGACTTTGCATTTAGAGTGAAAACATCCTTGGTTGCATGTGTGTCTGTTTCAGCTCTTACTTTTAATATGAAATTAGCTTTGTCTTCTTATAATACATTCTTGTTTTATATACATATTTTTCATTAATTTGCTATGTTGTCATTCCTGTCATGTTGGCAATTTCATGCAAACAAAAACCCATAATATTGACAAAAGAATGAGTGGTAAAAAGTGAAAATTACAGGGAAAGGAATATATTCAGTGCTTCATATTTTATACTTACACTCAGTGACAACAGGAAAGCTGCTTCCTATCCCCAGTCCAATTACCCCAATTACGAACCAGTGTTGAATGCTTTAAAATTCAGACACACTGTTTCAAAAATAAACACTTTATTGATAAAGCAATAAGGTTATGTTCTCTTTTTAATCTTTTTTAATTAAGACCTTTATTTAGTTAAAATTGGCGATATCATTGCAATAATTTTATGCTGTGGGAAAATAACAGTTTGACTTATACAGTGGGGCATGTGGTATTTATAGAGATAAGTTACAAACTCTTAAAACCAAGATTTTATAATGGAAGTGTTGACACAGGCTTCATTCTGCTGGCATAATAAATTCTATTATAGCATTCATTATAAGAATTTCCAGTCCTTTTATAGACTATGGAGTCTCTGGAAAGCAAATGAAGTCAAGAATTACTAGACTATCACAGAAGATTCCTCACAGTTATTACTTAAAAGTAGCATATGATTTGGAGTGTTATTTTTTTTTTCAGGAATATTTTCCCTTTCTTCAGATAGTGGGACTTCAGTGTAACTTGATTTGTTTGAAGCTGTCTTTGTTTGGAAAAGAAAATCAATTTGATATCATCTTATTTTTAGTTAGCTGGGAAAAAGAGATACAACAGCCTTCTCTGAATAGCACCTTTTGATCCATCTCACAAATGCATGATGTTTCTAATATTTTATTATTTTCTGAGTCCAACAGGTGAGATGTGTGAGATGTCTTTTTTATATAAATCATGGTGCACCATCTTGTTGAGGATTTCATATGCATTTTCAACCCCAAAGAATTTAACTGTGTGTAAAAGCAAGTCCCACACATTAGCCCCATGTACAGCTTTAATTTCTTGTGTTATGTATCAGTCACTGCTAGAAGTAAATATTTCTTATTCTTATCTTGTCTGCAGTTGCAGAAAATCATAGGAGACATTAATTAACATATAAAAGGTATGCTATACTTTGCATTACATAAAAGACACTGAACAGAATATTTTAATTCCCCCATATTTTTCTGTAGGTTCATTTTGGTTGTCAGACTGGAGCAGGTTAGAGGAGAGGCTGTATTGTATTTTATATACACATATTTCTATAAAATAACCTGAATCTTCACCAAAAAAATGTGAATAAATCCTCAGGCATCTCACGAATAACAGCAGAAAGATCCAGGAAAACAGGTTTTAATGTTCTTGTATGGGTATTTAGTTATGTATGAAATTTCTGTTAAGAACCTATGAATTTGAGATGTATACATCACAAAAACTCCAACTCTTCTTCTGGAGGTATTGGGTGTCCTTGAAGTTATTCAAACACCTACATGGAATCAGATATATCAGGTGGGCAAGACAAGATATTAAGTCTGAGGATCTGTTTGGATGTTCTTTAATGGACCCAAAAGTATGTTCTGGCTGTGGTGACAACCCTAGCAGAAGACAAGGGGAGGCTTGATGCTAAATGCAACACTGGGTGACAGTGGAACAAGTTGCTATCCTAAGACCATAATAAATTTCTCTCTTCAATGAGAAGTCTGCTTGCTGCATTTACTTCCCAGCATCTCCTTTTTAGCAGTTATTCCAGGAAATTAGGACTCAGGACTTAGGAAGTACTGAGCTATAAGTAACATTCTTTTCCACTTGGGATAGAAGGAGAGGGAAGAAGGTGTAGATGTTTAAATGAGTGGTCTGATACTGAAGCAAATCAAGCCAAGCTGTGAGAGCTGGCTCTATTTAATTAGGAGCAGACAGCTGGCAATTTATGAGTGGTACATGCAGGCCATCTTTAGCTCACTGAGTAGCTCATGTATTTGTTCAAATTGGCAAGTATAGTATTCCTGTCACCATCCCATAATACACATCCCTTTCCCATTTATGTGCACAGGCACAGAACAATGAAAGTGCACCATAAGTAACATGAATGGCAAGATTGCACTGTAAATAAATAATCACCATCAAAATATCCAGCAAGTAAATTTCCATGGGCATTTGTGCACATTGTCTATTTCAACTGTTAATATTGTACTCCTGAAATTTCAGGGAGCTGTACTAAAATATGTAGAGTATTGGTTTAATGTGTGCTAAAGCTTGAAGGTCACGCAGTGTTTCCAACTGATGTATTCAGTTTGTTAATAAATACAGGGATATTATAATGGTACCCTTCAATCTACTGAGGACCACCCTCTTCAGAGACTGTCACTGATGTCTTGTGTCTGTGTCCTGTTCAAATGCTATACTGTCAGATCTCTTAAGACTGATTGTTCATCTGTCTGTATTTCAGGAAATTTATAGGCAATCTGACTAAAAATATAGAATCTAGACATGCAAACTATTTCAGGTGAAGAAAGGTCTCAGTGGGAAGTTCAGGAAAGAAATAATAGTTATGATGAAATGTATTTCCTTTGACTAGGTGCTATAACCTTCATATGGCCTGTGGAGCATATTTCAGTGAACCACTTCAAGGGAAAAATAACACAGGAAGCTGACTGAATAACGCATATGACAGATTCTCTTTCTACTTAATGTTTGCCTTCTTTGGAACAGAAAATAATGAGTTGAGGGGACAAGGGAGATTGATACCTCAGGGAAACTGAGAGAAGTGTTCAATTACAGTAAAACATATAGGACAAATTTTATACATGTATATTATATATTAATACCTTATATAATCAGTGAACATGGAGGAACTTTTAAGAGATATTCATTGAGTTAATAGCTGAATGTATTATTTAGGTAAACATGCATGTGAATGTGGTCTGTAGGAGTTTCTATCACTCATAAAATTATATGTCCAAAACAGTGAAGTTTCTATGGTAAGATATCAGAATAGATCAGTCCTGAAATTCATGCACATTAGTTATGTAGTAATTGTGATAATGAAATAAAGATTTTAATATTTATATTTTATTCCTTTACATTTAACTTTTATTTCATTTTATGTAGTACATTTTTCTCTATTTAAAATGGAAAAGTTACTCAGAAATAAGCCTTAAGGGAAATGGAGGAAATTGTGATTTTTATTTTATTTTTTTATAAGTCAATATTCATTCAATTATGTTGTGAAGATATTGTAATTATGAAAATTCTATTTGCAAACATGAATTTGATAAAATCTATTGATGGATCTTTTTCTTCTCACACTTGGTTTTGTCACTTCCTAGAAGAAAATACATTTAGAGAACAGAAAATCCTAATTATGAAGGATTGAAGCTTCTAACTTCAGGAGAGAAAAGATGCTTTAATCGTTCTGAGTTAGAATTAGATTCTGCTGCACCTACATGATACATCATGCCATGCCAATGCCTTTTTCCTATCAAAGTGGTTATACCAGAGACACCAGATTTCTTCCTGCTGCAGTGCTTCAAAATGCAGCCCAGGCACTGATAATCCCACCTACAGCAAAGACTTAGGAGAATTCCTGGCTCATTGATAACCATGAACAGCACACCTTAGATAGGTGCAGTGAGGAATTTACAGATTTACAGGGGTTTGAGGAAATTGGATGGAAAACACAGGACCTGCACTGCAGTTTCTTGTAATTCTGTTGTAGAGAACATCAATATGTGGTATAAATAATTAATGCCACATAACAATTACTATGTTTCTTCTTGTGTGTCATTTCATTCCCAACAATTAAGCATTAAATTAAGATTGAATGCTTGATTGTTGAAATAATGATTATTCATAACTCTTTAAGACGTGATGTGCCATTGAGTGAGTCATAACATCCTTGTGTTTTTACATCTATTTTATACTTTGAAATTTATTTGTATTATTTCTGTTAGGGTGATGATGGTATTGTTTTGTTTTGGTTTTTTTTTGTAAACCAGTGAAATAATTTTATATGTGACCACTGTGTTTTTCATTGCAGATAATCACTCTAACACCTGAGTATCCTGCACACAAAATTAATAGGAAAGTCTAATGTGGACCTTAAAATAATTCAAATATTTTGACAGTTACAGAATGCTACTTTTTACATTTTCTTTCTTTTCATAGAGCAGAGAGGCAGGGTTGTCACATGGTGGTATTAAATGTAGTACTGTAACTGTGTGCATCACTGATATTGGCAAGGCTTGTTCAAAGAAGGCTGTGAAATGTTTTCGAGAGAGGTAAGTCTAGATCTGCCTGCTGTCTTCTGACAGAGGCTGTGCTTCATCCCCTGCACACAAGAGTATTGATAACGGTGCCAATGACAATGAATCCACCTTGCTTTGTTGTACAGTCTCCTAAGGATCTCAGTTCTAGTGCTTTACTAATGTATTTACTGGTTTTCTTCAAAGATTCTGTATCTGCTTATCCCGAAGTGGAGGCGATTCAGGATTGCCGGAGATCAAACTTCCCAGGTCTGTTTGAAGTTCCTTATAAGGACTGTGTATTGCTTTTGGTGAATCCTTTTATATTGCAGACTTCTTGCAGCTATGTTAAGAGTACAAAACCTCCCTTTTATATTGCAGACTGTATATTGCAGCTATGTTAAGAGTACAAAACCTTTATTAATGGAGGAATATATTTATAGGATTGTCTACTCTGTGTCATTCTGTTTTGGTACTTCAGTCTGCATGCTGAGCAATTGACCCTACAGAAGTAGCTGCCAAAGACCTGTCTTTTGTACCAAGTGTTGATTTTTTAGTGTGTCTGCTAGTTCCTAGAAAATGGTGAAGGAATGAAAAAACCTCTCTCATATGAGGTCATTGCTGTTTATGCAAAAGATCCTAGCAACCTCCCCAGCCACTTTGCTTCCGCGTTTTTCTTCCTGTACTCTCTTTCCTGCCCAGTTCTCACTATGCCATTGTGAGAGCTGCTCAGTGTGCCAGGACTACTACCATCTGTTGGTAGCAGCTGTGTGGAGTGGCATTTGATCCAGTCCTTTCCCCAGTGAATTTGTACTAAAGCTCAGTCTTGATACAAGTTTCTTAGAGAACTTCACTGTCAGCAGCTCATTGTCACTGGCACATTTCAGGTACTTTCCAAGGGCTTTTTTCTACAAAGGCTTTGAGATGGGCTCAGTTCAACACACATGAGTAGTTCTACTACAGTCAATGAGACCTCTTTAATGTGCATGAAGTGCCTCTATGTGCTTCTGAAGAAGGTTACTTAAAAATTCTTTAAATATACATGTATTGTATTTGCATTGCCCCCAGACGAAGGAAGGAATGAAGAATCTGACTCCATTTTCTCAGAAGGTAAATTTATTATTTTATGATACTATATTATATTAAAGAATTGTATACTAAACTATACTAAAGAGTACAGAAAGGATACTTACAGAATCTAAAAAGATAATAATGGAAACTAGTGACTCTTTCCAGAGTCTCAACACAGCTTGACCCTGATTGGACATTGAGTCAAAACAATTCACAGAAACCCAATGAAACAACCACCTGTTGGTAAAAAATCTCCAAACACATTCCAAAGGAGCAAAACACAGGAGAAGCAAATCAGATAATTATTGTTTTCCTTTTTCTCTGAGGCTTCTCACCTTCCCCGGAGAAAAATCCTGGGCGAAGGGATTTTTCCAGAAAATGTGAATGCCACACACGTGTTCTTATACACAACATTGAACTTTCCAGGGACTGCTGCTGCAGGGGATGTTATCTGCCTCATGTTGTTTCCTGGAAAGTACACAGAGCCCTGTGTTATCTGTGTGCTCTTTCTCACAGATCTTGTCCACTCGTGCAGATAACTGAGGTGATATCTCAGAAGCTCTGCAAGCTCGGCGGGCTTTGTTAGGACCTGTGCTCAGGTGACACATACTGTGGACTTCCATGTCCATGGGTTTGGGATTTTCAGGCAATTGCACCTCTTCACCCTGTATTAAAAAGCTAACATTGTGCTAACACATGTCATCAGTAGCACTGTCCTCCCTCATACCTGGTATTCCCAGACTTTGAAAAAAGGAAAAAATAAGAGTATCCCCTGTGCCATTATTTCCTGGAAACCAGTGAGATTTTGTTCAAATGTAAGTGTTTCCCAATTCTTTCCATAAGTTTTCTAACCATTAACTTGTTCTAAGACAGTCTTGCCCTACTTCCAGTCAAGTCTTCAATTGTTCCTTTTGCCTTGGAAAAAAATTACTGTCACCTAGACAGACAAAATCATTGTCTGCTCAAATAACAAGTGGTAATCTTGTCAAATTTACCATGCCTGAAACAGAATATCTTTTCCAGACCAAACAAAACAGTGAAAAAATTACTTTGTGATGAAAATACAGCCAAACATTGGTGACCCCTAGTTCTGCCTTTGGGTCAGTAAAGTTTTCAAGGAAGGCCCTGTGGTTTGCTTGATCTTATTATTGCAGATTGGGCAATTAATGCATCTATTAAAATACCTATTATTGGTAATGATGAAGAGCAAGAGTATAACTGTCCTGCAGTGCTTTCAAATATTTATCATACTCTTACACATCTGCTGAAACACCTTCTGAGAAGCCTTTAATTACATTATTGGCAGAAATCCATTTGTTGCTTCCTTTCACTGCTTTCAACATCTTTCCTTTAGAACTTTTATGCATATGTTCTTGTTCTTTATGTATATCTAGTAAGTGTTCCCAAATATGTCTCACTGCTAAAATAAGACAGGTTACAGGTAGCAAATTAGGATAAAAAAGGGAGAAAAGAAAGAAGGAATCAACACTGAACCAATGTTAGAGGCAGAGAAACTGAAGCTGGAATCCCAGGCAGTATAACTAAGTTTCACTTAGAGCAGTTTGTCTTTTCTGGCAAACCAGCAATCCTCTCTTCACACTAACTCTAATGTTTGTCCAGCCTTGATTTTGGCTGTTTCTGTGCCTCAAAGCTATAAAAAGCAGGGCAAAGCAGGGAGGGGAGAACAAAACCCTTTCATACTGCTTTTCAAACTGAAATGCCTTAGCCAGGGCTGGAGCTGAGACAGGGAGGATGGCAGGGCTGCAGCAGCCAGCAGTCGGATTAACTCCAGGATCTACCACCTCAGGCAAGAAGGAGATTAGATAGCTTGTCCCTTATCAAGTCTGAGACAGAGCCAAGAATGAATCAAAATCTGAATCAAAATCAGTGCCTGCCTAACACATAGAAAAAACTCTTCTCTTGATTTTTCCATTTAGTGGTATTTTTCACTAACTAGTTTAACATTTGAACTGTGCCCATATAAAGTACATTATTTCTTTCTCTCCTTTATTTTTATTTGCAAACAGTTTATATTCTTTTGGCTAATCTGTATATGTACATCATGCAAATTTTAGATTACAAAATGAGACAGAAATGTAAGTACTCAGATTAAAAGAGCAGTATGGAAGTTTTTAAGTACACAATAGACAGCTTGGCTTTAAAGATATCTGTATAATGTTAGAAAAATATAAAATGTGCAATTAAAATGGTACAAAACCTAAATATGTTTCAGTTTAAAATGGCTATGTTTGGGATAGAAAAATCTTATGTTCAAATACATGTATAGTTATGTGCGGCCGAAAGTATGGAAGCACCACATAAATGATTATATATCAAAGGAAATATACTGTGTAATAGAGTTGCACAAAAGAAAATAATATCCCTGAAAAATGGAAAATAAATGGCTGTCTGGAGTATTTAAAAAATGATGACGTCTAGACTTCAAATATATGTTAATTGAACTGTCTTTTTTTAAAAATACAGACAAATGTGTAATAAATAAAGTTGGCATTTACTTTCAAAACAATGCTAAAAAGTATTCAGAGTTAAGTGATTTAGAATAAATGTCTCTGGATTATGTGGCTATCAGAGTAATAGAAGGAGAATACTAATTAGCAGTCCAAATCTTCAATACTGTACCAATCCAATTCTCTCCTTTGGTAATTCTTTATTGTAGCCATAGTAACAAAAGAAGAAAACTTAAGCCACACAGACATTTTCAATTCCTTTTATTTTTCTTAAAGAAGTCCTAATTTCTCTAAGAAGCTCTGTTTTGTACTTGTAACACTTGTAATTATACCTTTCTACATTTAAATATGACAGCACGTCCTTAGGCATAATTCATTCCTACATAGCTCATCTAGATTAAATTTTCAAAAGCTTTGCCCTTGCTTTCATTATTTCATGAAGAGCCCTTCAAAATAAGCTGCAGTATTCAGAACTTAAATATATATATATACACACACATATATATATATAATGACAGTACTTACCTAAAATAG
The DNA here is from genome assembly GCF_000277835.1 of Geospiza fortis. Classification (NCBI taxonomy): domain Eukaryota; kingdom Metazoa; phylum Chordata; class Aves; order Passeriformes; family Thraupidae; genus Geospiza; species Geospiza fortis. The sequence goes on from NW_005054297.1 coordinate 28,082,816, forward strand.
AACAGTTATTTTGAGGGATGTTCTTTTAGATGTACTTTTAAAAATAGTTCAGAGGATTTTCATGCCAAAGCAAAAGAAAGTTAAAGAAGGTAGTGATTTGAAAGCTCCAGGAAAGGTCTTAAAACATGCAATGAATCACAGATTAATCCAGGTTGGAAAAGGCCCCAGAAGATCTCTAGTCCAACTTGCCACTCAAAGCAGAATCAGTCCTGAGGTCAGCTCAGGCTCCTCAGGGTTTGATCCAGTTAGGTCTTGAAAGCCTCCAAGGCTGCACAGCCTCCTTGGGCAGCCTGTTCCACTGCTGGACTGCCATCAGAGTGAAAGAGCATGCTCCTGTTTTCAGTGGGACCTCCCCCATTCCAGTTTGTGTCTGTTGTCTCACCATCCTGACAGGGACTCTTGTGGCCCTGTCTTCATGCTAAATTTACCATAGGCACTGGGGGCTCCACTGGCTCCCCTGAATCACCATTTCTTCTCCCAGATGAGCAAGCCTCAGCCTCTCCTTACAGGACACCTGCACTCCTGCGGCAGGTCCAGCCACCTTGGCAGTCCTCCACGGACCCTGCTGCATTAAGAATGCCTTCTTCACTGTTCAAGAGACCTCAAACCAAACACAGGCTTCTAGATGGGTTTGACATGTGAAATTAAAGGGCACAGATTGTCCTTTGACACTGTGTATGGTCCTGACTGTACAGCCCCAAACACTGCTACCCTGTCCTGCTGCCAGAGCATGTCCATCTTTAGATCCACCACTGTCTTCTCTACAGAGCTGCTCCACAATCCTGTACCACTGTGTGGGTTTCATGCATCCAAGGGGTACAGCTTGGCAATTGTCCTTGTTTTGTTACTTAGGGCTCCTGCCAGCCCATCCCTCCAGCCTGCCTGGTGCTCCTGGAAGCGCCCATGGCTTCCGGCACATTGCCTGAGTGCACCAGCTAAGTGTACCCGGAAAGTCTGGTGAAAATGAACTCTGACCTCTCCTCCAGATCACTGTAAAATGTGCTAGACAAGAGAGGTCTTGAAAAAATCACAACTGGCCTCCAGGTAGAGCGTGTGCCATTATCTACCCACCCTTTTGGCCTCAGGGCCCAGGCAGGTTTTCACCCATCTAGTAGGCCACCCATCCAGATCCACCACCCATAATGTTCCAGTTCAGATATCAGGATGCTGTGGGAAAGGAAGAAGTACCTCCTGATATTTTTTTGAATGGAATTCATATTTCTAAACTGCAGGAAAAGTTCTTTATGAAAAAAAACACTGCAATATTTTAGAGTCACATTTTTATAAATATTTCATCTGACAAGAGCAGCTTTATGTTATTACAAATTGTACATAATACAGTGTGCTGATTTCTATACAGTAAATAGAATAGTTTCTTCTCTGTCTATCTAGCATATCAACAGGAATGAGAAATGTCAGAACTACTCAAAGAACAGGTTCTTATCATAGTTTAAATCTACCACAACAAATGGGATATTAAATGGTAGATCCTGATACTGATCACAGCTTTTTTGAGAATGATTTCTATTAAAATATATTTATTTCATCCCTCTAGTAGTCTATGAAACTGTACAGATGTCTGCAAAACAAAAGTGGTCAGGGAATGGGAGTTTTTGCTTGGGAGATATCTTAGCAGTTTTTGAGATGGGAGACCTAGAGGCAAGATGGGTTTTCCAAGCTATACAGAGATATCTCTCCTCTCTAACTTCTTGATGGGTGCCATCCCTGACTGATTTGCCATCAAGGATGCACAGATGTGTGCTGCTGTCAGATTTCAGGAAGCATGTCCATCCTTGCACAATTTTCTTTGCCACCACAGCTAAAGGCACTTGCAGTTGTGACTCAGAACCAGGCTGCAAAGAGTGGCCCAAGAAGCAGCTTTGTCAGGGCAGGCAAACAGATTTGGGCCACTGGAGGCTGTGATGCAGTCATACTGAGCCCCTTATGTGATGTGCTTTTTATAGAACAGATGATTGGAACCCTCCCCCTTAAACAAGGGCTGGTACCTGCAGATCTAAGTTAAGTAGGTTGTCCTTCTTTTCCATTCTTGGCTCACACCTGACAGGTTGTTCTTTTCACACCACCATCTTTTGTAGAGTGGTTGTGTAAACCTTTCTGCCAAGCCATTTAAAGTCGTGTGAAATTTTCCTCCCTAAAATTTTGAATTTCTTTTACCAGGATTTTCCACCATATAAATAATATGAAGAAAACCAAGACAGGATAAATATGAAAGAACAAAGCTGCCTAATACTTGCTTTAAGGCTCTGTGTTCCAAACTGCAGCCTTTATGACTCCTTGAAGTCATAAAGGGGTCACATAAATTTGAGGCCACCTGAATTCTTTAGTTGCCATGCATTTTTCTGAGCTTTCACACCGACGTGGCTGCCCAGCTTCTCAAATGGAGCAGGCTTAGCTAGACCTGAGTTGGGAGTGCAGACTGAATGTGTCTTTAGCCACCCATTCATGTCAAAATCCCTGTATTTCCTGGAGGCTTTAAATTCTTTTTTCCTGGACATCCTGAACCAGCTTAGTGTGGAGTGACCCAGCCATAATTTACATTTAACCTAATTTGAATTCATAAGCAAGGCATTCCTCAGTCTGTTTCACCTGAGGGGCTCTATCCAGCTGGCATCCTCCGAGCATGACTAATGGTGCAGCCTGTGCATGAAGCACAGCAGCAGCAGCAGCAGCAGGTGATGGGAGTCTCCATTCATTCAGGAGCATGAGTATGCAATGTGGGTTCAATCTTTGCCAGGCAGTAGGGATTTGTCTCCATCTTTCACCCCAGTCTTCCAGGTAAAAGCTACTCTAATGGGGCTTCCCTCTGTGAAAAGCTCTACATTTGAAAGGAATACGCAGAAATAAAAGAAATACTTTTTTTCATTAGTGGGAGGAGGTGGGGGAGAGTGCACAGAATTTGTGCCAAAATAGTCATGTTATTTAGGTGTCCTGGGGCAGTTGGAGCTCTTGCTTGGGAAAAGGGGGAGGCTGACTTCCAGTCCTTGCAAGTGGTTATTTAAAAGCTTTACCTGATGCCTGATTAACAAAAACTCCCATGAACATTAGCCTCCTGGCTATTATAAGTCTCAAATGGATGCCTAATTCTACTCAGAGGTTGAAGAGGAAAGAGAGGTACCTGCCATGGTAGGAAGTGTACTCTCCTGCTTGCCCCTCTTGCTCCCACCCTCCCTCCATCCCCACCTCCTTCTAACAGGTCTTTTATATCTTCTCTGGATTTAGACCCTGAATATAGGCTTCAGTCCTTGCATTCCCAAGCTATATTGATACCAAGGAGCATGAAATGAGATTTGCCTTAAGGCACAAAACCACAGTGTATGCATTTAAAAAGCTTTGTGTGCACACAACTGACTATTACAGTGGTATTTGAAAATGAACAAAAATGCATATTATTATGCACATTTGATGGCAGTGTGTACAGAGCATACAAAGTAGAAAAGGCCTTGTGGCTTGTGTGTTCATTCAGAATCAAAAGCAGTAAATAGAAGAGTCTAAATCAAGATAATTTTGACACTTACGATTGTTTGCATGTTATTTGGTAGAATCCCTTTTCCTAAGACATTTTAATGCAAGTGTCCTTGAAAGGCATAAAGCACTTAAAACACTGATATGTGTATAAATTTTCACTTAACAGCATGTGTGTACTGTTTGTTTTATTAAAATGTTATTTAAGAAATATTCTTACTGAAGATTTGCACTCAGTACATGAACAGTAAAAGTGCCCAACCTTTAAAATTTTGCCCATATAAAACTTGAACGAGTAAGATATTATTGCAAAGCAACTCCATCAGGATAAAATTGTAGGGGTTAGAGAAGCATTCATCTAGCTCAAGATATTCTTTACACTGCTCAGGGCATTATCCAGTCTTTATACCATTGGCATCAGGAATGGCTGGGATGGGTGTGTGGTGGCTGACAGGCTGCACAGCACAGTGGCAGGTTAAGGACACATCCTTGGGCTCTTTGTGTATGGCAAAGTCAGTGCACAATCTAGAATTCTAGTGTTGTGATAAGACAATCACCAGGGATGCAGTGAGCATTCTAAAAAGAGACATTTTTTTGTTAAAGTAGGACTAAACCTGTGAGAAAAACCATGCAGTAATCTGTAGGTTGTAACAGAGTAATTTAGCCAACAGGTTGTTTCTAATCAGGTTAAAGGAGAAAAGCTGGGAATTGTCCAGCAGCTAAAGAGGGGATCAAGATGTTGAGAGGTTAAGATTTATCACCAAAGTATATTTTCCCAGATTTTAAAGAAACTGAGAGGTCCTTTTTTTTCTCTTTTAACACCATTATAAAAGTATCTAAGACAGTCCATTATCTCAGACACTAGATTATCTTGAAACTTCAGAAACTTGAAAGCAAGTTATATGGGAAGTTTAGTACTGCATAAGCACTCAGACTTCAGCCATCAAAATAAAAGAGAAATTTAATACTTCAACAGTATTAACATTGTATTTACAGCTGCTGCTGCTGCCCACATGAAAAAATGTTTCCCAGGGGCCGAGATCAAAGGTACTGCCAATGTGACATACTATGGGACTACACTATAATAATTTTACAGTTTTAACAGATTGTTTCCAGTGAAAATGTGTGTGATAAAAACTGCAGGTGTTCATAAACAGGGAATTAAGAACTTTTGTATTAATAAGGGTTAAATTTTAAATTAGCTACTTGCTTCAGCTGTGCAACAGCCTGTTGTTTGAAAAGTACCTCCTTTATCTCTAATTTTCAGAGCACTTATAGTCCAAACATCCTAGAATTTTCATGAGGCCATGAGTCCTGTGTAACTGCTAGCCTACTCTTCCATATTAAAAAAAAGAAGTTGACAGCAGTTTGTTGTCTGTTTGATATGGGGTTTTGCATTTAGCTTTTGTAAGGCTGCTAGTTCATGTAAGTTCACGTGCAAGTGGAAGGTCCTGTGTAAAAATTCAGGCAGAACCCTCGCAGTTATTTTACTTTTTAGAATGTCTTAGCTGAAAGGAAGCAGGCTGTCCCTCTCTGTTTTACTTTGCCACCCTGATGCCAAAGAAGGAATCATCATATCCGAAAGGACTTAGAAATGGCATCAGGCTCCTTGCCAGATGCTGTGGGTACGTCACCAGAATGGTGTGCAGGCATTTAGCCTTCTGACTCTATTAATGTTAATGAGAGTCAGGCAGTTCAACATCCGTATACCATGCTCTAAACATATCCATTGAAGTCTGGCAAAGAAGCCCTGAGGCTTCCTTGTAAAAGTCTTTGAAACTGCTGCTCTTCTCCTGTAAGATTTGTGATGGAAAAAAAGCCAGAAAGCTGCCCACTATACAGAGATTTCCATGCAAAAGCTGTGCCTGAATATAGATAGGTTTGGTGTTTTGCCATACTACTAAAGTCAAAGCACTGTGAGGGGAAGGAGGGTGATGTGAGAAGTATGTGCTTCCCGTGGACAATGCACTGAATGGCTTTGTAGAGGCAAATCCAGGCAGGCATTTTCTCTGCAGATCATATTGAAAGTTGCTGAGAAACACCTGAACCAGGCACCAGAGTTCACGTCCCCATCCCTGACAAAGCATTGTGATTTATTTTGTTGTTCTGGTCCAGAGCAAAATGGCTGTATAGCCAATTTATCTCTCTTCTGGGAGTGTGGAAGGCTATTCATGTATTACAGAGGGCTGACCATAAAAAGCTCCTTTCTCACTAGGGAAAATAAGCACATCCCTGTGGTCCCCATTTACTGGGGGAGCAGGAATTGGGGGTGCTGCCTTTACAGCAGCTGATCAGCTAGTTACCTGTAAGAGGAGAAGACAGCCCCATCTGTGGATAAGGCCCCAGGGAGCTTGCTCTTCATGCTTTCTGCCATGTGTGGTCTTATCTACAATGACGTCTGAAGGTAATCTATATTCTCACGTAGGTATTGCAACAGGATCACAGATGGTGCAAAAATTGGTTTCTGGAATGCAAATAAAAAGGGGCAGGAAGCCAGCCTCCGTTGCTTCCCTACTTGTACCACCATAAGTGTGAAGGAATGGAACTCCCATCATCAGAGCTACTCACTATGAAGGCCCGGGGAGAAAAGAGTCAAGTTCTTCCTTACTTTGAAAGATGCCTTAAATTCTTTATTTCTTCAAATGGATAAGTGAAGATAGATGGTTCCAGGTTAAGGCAGTTTGCAGTCACTCTTGTACATGCTCAGAATTGCCAATTTGTTTTAACACTGGCCTATTTTTTCTCTTCCTGTATTTCTCCAGCTGTGTGGTCCCCTGCAGACTGGGCTGCCTTCCACAAGCCATAAAACAACCTGAGGACTGCCCTGATTTAGGCTTGTTTAAAATTCTCCTTGATTGCAGTCATTGGCAAGAAGTACAGCAGTGCAGGGTGGCAAAATCCAGCCACATTGCAACTAAGAATCTGTACCCAAGTTGGTTAATTAAGTTCCGTGCAAGACATGTCAGGTAACAGATTGAGTTTAATTAAGTGCCGTGCAAGACATGTCAGGTAACAGATTTCCTGTAAGGAGAACGCATTCAAATTCTTCTTGGTAGCACAGAGGGGGTATTTCACTGTTTGTTCCTTTGGACTCATTCATTCAAAGTGTCTTGCAAAGAAAATGTGTGGCTGGGTAAGGGGAGCTGAGCTTGGTGCTTTAGGCTGTAACACGATCTCAGGCAGAGGCAGAGGTGTCTCCTCGCACGCTGTCCATGCCTTTGCCCAAGCAGTGCTCTGTGTGTGCTGAGACACGAGCCAGCAGGAGTAGTCCCCGTGGTCCTTGTGGTCCTTCCACATCCCCTGTGACCACAGCAGAGAGCTGTAGGATGGATGACAGTGAATGTGTCAGAGTCCGTGTGTCACATGGCGTCCCTCACCGTTGCGTCAGGCCACATTTCCACCTATGCTACCCTAACCTGCAGCATTTGTTTGTCTGTCTCTCAAAACAGTCTGAATTTACTTCACCAGCAATTTTACTCTCTGGAACGGTTCCATCTACTGCCAGTCACTGTCTCTGGAGTAAGATACTCCCACTCTTTTACATGCAAATGGGCATTCTATTTTTAACTTCCTCCATTTTTTCTCTTGAATCAACACATAAACTGTAGTTTATATTTTTCTGCTGCTTCATGCTATTTTTTTCTGGCAACTACAGGACATCTGGTGAACTATTATTTCAATGAATAGTATTTTTCATTCATCAGGAAGTCAGTTAAGCATTTTCAGAGGCAAGGATGGTCTGTATCTTTCTGTATGTGTTTCAGAAGTACAAGATTTCTCTCTCAGCATGCCATTCAAAAAAACCCCAGGCAAACACTTTATCAGCAAGGACAACGGAAAACAAACTTTCTACCTGACTTCCTAATGCTTTGACAGTTGAAATAGAGCATCACTCAAATTTAAAAATAAGAAATTATAAAGCTAAAAATAGACTTGCTTTGTTTGTGCTGATTTTTCAGCAAACTGTGATTATTCCTCTAAGAAGGGCTGGTCTGAGTTTAAGATTGCTTTACAAATAAATTTGCCTCAATTTTTTACTGAACAACAATATATACAGTCTCAAAATGATGCTTATATCTCATTCTTGCAGCAGAGAATGTAAAAACCACCTCAAAGTCTCACAGAGAGCTGTGATGGCAAGAGAGATTTTTAAAATATTTTTTCCTCAAAACTGGCACTCCCTGAGCTGTGGATCAGGTGTTGATCTCAGTTTTTTGCTTGATAAATCTGGACACTGTCATTGCCATGCTCTACACTGCCAGGCTACTCAGATCTTCTGTTTGGTTCTGCAAGATTCTGCATTGTCTTTTTGCATTTGGTTACTGGCCTATTAAAAAGGTGAAGGACCCAACGACCCCAGATTTTTTTTCCCATCACCTTTGAAAATAATTACGTTACTGGCTGGGTTTACTTCACTTGTTTATAGAAAAAGGATTTCAGAAATGCATAATTGTGTTCAGCACATGGTTTACTGTGTGTCCAGTTTGGCTTATTGAGTAAGAGTAGAGAATAGTTCAAGATCCTGTGATCAAAACTAAATCCTGCTGCTTATTTGTGCTAAACAGAAATTCATTGTGTAAGATTAAAAAAAATAAAAAGAAAAAAATTCTTGAAAATCTAAAGTAAAAGTTAAAAACTTCCCATGTTCTTAAAATCACAGAAGTGATTGCAAGAAAGAAAAAAATCAACCAAATTAATCTCTTGTTCTTTTCATCAACATACAGTAACAATGTGAAATACAATATATAATAAATGCCCTGAGTTTTGATTTTGCTTTTCATCAACACTTTAAAAAGTTAGAACTGCTGTTTATACAAACTAATTATTTTTTTAATTATTATTGAAAATCAGCTTTATTGTTTTGTTTTACTGTTTCATCATGATGAAGTAGAATTTTTCACGTATCAAATGTTTAAGTTTGCAAAATTGTGTAAACTTACAGTTTTCATAAGTAACAAAGCAGGTTAATTTACAAAAGTTTGAAGATGCAGAATAGTATAGCTTTAACTATATTTCAGCAACTATATTTTTCAAATGGAAAATTGAGCCATCAATCATTGTCAAAAATCTGTCACAAAAATATGCACCTTCTGCATTTCTAAGCACTTGCAAAGCTAATAGTTATGAATTCCACCACTTCTAAGCTGAAAACTCTCCTATTTGCTTTAAAATTTCTAGTTAATATGTGATATAAGACTTGATGGATCTGAAACTCATCACTATTTAAAGTGCTGTAATACAAAGCCATAGATATATTCATTTCCTAAAAGTTGGCAGTCTGGCATTTTCTAATATGTGAGGGGCTCATGATTTCATTAGACTCTTAAAACAGGCATATCTAGTGACCACACATAAAGAGATAAAGATCATGTAAATTATCTGAAATTGGAGGACAGACATATAGTAACATATAGTAATGCTGTTTGCTAAAAGTTTACAAAATGGAATGTAACATCATTATATGAAATATTTCTATTTCTGTCAGTAGTTTGCTTATGAAACAGAATTCTCCCTTTCACAAACCTAATTTTAAGAATTGCTTGATACATTATCAGGATTTTCAAGATAAAAAACTTTTAAGTATTGCATAAATAATTTAGTTTTCTGTGTAGTAAAAAAGCATCATGGGTATTTCCTGTCACATCTGTGACAGGTAAGAATGCTTGTATATTTATTTTCTGCAGTTCACATTTTCCTTTACCTCTATCAATTGGAAAACCAACAAAGTGACATCAAGTTTTCTAATTGTAGTCCACTCCAGGGACCTTAGAAGGATTTAAGATGTTAAAAGTATTTATCAAAATGTTTAAAAATACTTTCTTTTTGTCACCTAAACTCAAATTTGCAACACCTGTGCACTCCCCCCAGGTGTTTCTTAGGGCCCTGAAGTTCACTACAATGCTGGGCAGGGCTGACCTTCTCTGGGGGATCTAGCAAGGCATTTCACCTTCTCCAAAAAGTGGGCATTGGTTACACAGCTCCCAGCAATCCTCCTGTACTGTTGCACACAGGGAGTACCTGCAAGCACTGACAAAATCTCAGCTTAGGAGGACCTATAGGGCCTTTTTTTTTTTGGTGTTTTTTAAACAAAATTGTTGCTGGAACTGTTATTTAGCTATTGGGTGCAATTACATTTTGCTGCTGCTCTTCAGCTGGTAGAAATTTCAAACACCTGTTGTGCTTCCTGCTCCTGCAAAGCCCTTGGTGTTGCATTTTCCTGTACTTGCACCAGCACAAAGATCTTCAGCAGATGCAGCACTGAGAAGTTTGCATTCCTCTCCTCCTTTGTATTCCTGTGGCAGTGAGGGATTCTTGTTTTGAAGAAACAAGCAGCTGACCTGGGATCTTCATCATCACAAAGGGTAAGAGTACACTTTAAGTTAAGAAAATCTGCACTTTGAGAAGGCTATGGAAAAAAATACCAGGAGAATACAGAGGTTTTAAAGTATTTAAAAGTAGCCTTTGAGAAAGTTAAGAGAGGGTTTTATGGGTTTTTTATGTCTAATGGGTGATGAGGGGCAAAGAATATTTTTGTTAGGCCTATGGGCAAATCCACGTATGCCCTGCATCAAAAGTCAGCAGCTGCTTGTGTGTGACTCTGTATCTCTCTGGCTTTTTGCTTTGTCTCTGTGTGTCCCATATCTGAGTGATCTGTGTATGTGGCAATTTTGAAAAGAATGTTCTATGGCCGAGATCCAGAGGGTTTTGAAATGGCAATTTTGAAACTACAGCAACCTCCGGTTGCCCTTAAGGAAGAAGCACTGTAAGACACAGATAGGTACTGTTTTCTGGCACTCCTTTTCCAATATCCTCTACTTCATTTCATCAAATTTAATAAATCCAATGTCAGTGAATGTGATAATCTGGCAAGTGCAGCCCATCAGATACTTAGTGGGATACTAAGCTGTCTTAAATGCAGTTTCGTTCCCAAGACAAAAACCACAGATGGGTGTTTTAAAAGAACAAACTAATTGTTCCCACAAAATGTGACTGCAGTATATCCACCCCATCAGTGGCTTAATAAGCTTCTCAGAAAGAAAACATTGTTGGAACAATACCCCTTTAAAAAGAAACTAAAAATCTAGAAAGAAGCTAAAATATTTTATCAGGTTCTGGAAAACTAAGGCTGAAATTCTTTCTTTTGACCCCTACT
>NW_005054297.1:28093480-28099156 GCF_000277835.1 Geospiza fortis
GATAAAGCACTCTCAGTTTTGCTTGTGGAATTGTTCAGTTAGCCATTTAAATAATGGCATATGTAATATAAAATACAAAGTGTGGTTAGCCAGCTATCCCTATCCTGAATAAATGTTCTAATTCTTAGGTTGTGCCAGTACATTTGCTCTCTGTGGGCCCAATTTTCTGACATTGAGTCATTGAGTATAAAATGACTTACAACGTCTTTCTTTTTCACTTTCAATGAAGTACTTTTTCCATACAAGAGCTACTTCTGTGGAGAAAGATGCCAGAGACCCTTGTAAAACCATAGTGTTTACTTTTCCTGTTCTATCACCTTCAGCAGAGATGGGAATTTAAGGCCATGTTCTGTTCCTTGGCTAGGTGTTCCAGTGATTCTGGTGTACAGAAAGCCCTTCCCTTCTCTCCAAATACATGGCATTTAGGTAAAGAATTGATGGGGGTTTTTTTTTGAAGAATGCAAATGAGAGTGATAAGGGAAAAAAAGAACAATCATAGGACAAGAAAACCTGGCAAGGAAGGGAATCACCTTCAGATTTCTTGGCAGGACTTGGGTCTGTGCTCTTTGTTTAGCTTTGCCAAGGTTTGGGCAGTTACAGGCAAGCCCAGAAGATCTTTCCCTTTGTGCAGAAAGAATTTCAGCCAACTCTTTAACCCCTTCAAGAAATACAGGTTTTACAGAGGAAGGTAGGAGCCGAATGAGATCTCTGAATATGAAACTTTCAGACTGGTGTGGTCAAGTTGCCTGAATATCTTTATGCTACTTCTAAACTGGTACCACTAACTGTGGTTTTCTAAAATGAGGTAAATGCAAATAAGAGGGTGAGTAAAACAATGTTTCTGCAAACCTCCTGCCTCTGCTTTACTATTGCCAGGAGCCTTTTACTGCTCAATAGGGATTTTTTGTGTGAGTTACTGGTTAAGCATAGGAACAAGCATAATGGTTTGGAGCCTGTTAAAGGCATGAATATTTCTAAGCTACTCCTGTTCTACAAAGAAAGGATTTCTACCTCCACAGATTTGATGTGTCACATTATGTACATTGGGTACTTGGAATGATTTGTCTGACATTATTTCAGAAGTAAGCAATAAATCACAGTTGAAACTGCAAATGGTTTCTTGTTGAAGTTCAGTCACTTCTGTCATTGTCTTCAGATTTATCTACTGACTCATGTATTAGGTAAAATAAATTTCTCTCTTTTAAAGTTCATTACATTTTGCACACTATAGCCATATGACAAGGATGCCAAGAAAAACTATTTGCAAGCATTACTTCAATGCTACTTAAATGAGACAAATTGGCAAAAAATGTTTTTAATTTAAGAAAATGTTTTGAATATTTCATATCAAAATTGGGAGGAATATTTTATTTTAAATATTTAAAGAAAACACTTCAAACTTAATCAAATTACAAAAAGTTAATTCATAATGCATTTGGGGGGATTTTTTAATGGTGGGCAATTAAGATAATACCTATTTTTAAGTAAATGGAGAGAACATTGAGTTTTGCTGAGTTAGTACTCTCACTATCACTTCAACCAGCCTATACATTAGCAATATTGTAATTGTCTGGATTATTATTCCCTTTTAACATGGTTCAATTAGCTTCAGAACTATGAATTTTTTTTTTCTGTCTTTAACATCAGCTGCAGAGTAGGTACATGTATGGGTATTTTACTGAGAAGAATATAAGAACTAAGCTTGTTCAATCAGGTTCCTAATCAAGCATCTCCCTTCTTTTATAGAAATGCTTTTATATTTGCCTTCTATTGCTTTTCCTACCTAAGTGGCTTAAAAAAAAGTTTAACCCCTTGAAATAGCAGACTGATGAAGTGGGGTATGACTTGCTCTCCACCTCCATGCTCTAGTAAATTATAATGATATGGCTATATATTCTATGGAACCAAAATCAGCTTTCCAATAATTTCTATGAAAAGTCGTCTGCAATCCTATGTGACACTGTTACAATTTTTATTAGTCTTGGAAAAGAGAAATTTATTGTCTTGTTTTACAAAGTCTTGCAGGAGTCATTGATGTACGTCATTGGCAATCAAACAGCACACAGTTTGAAAACCACTAGACGTGATTTCAATTTATTTTTACTTATTTTTACCTTCCTTTAATTAGGAAGTGTCAAAATGCATACACTACTAAGCTTCTAACTTTTAAAGTAGTGTTGAGGTCAGCTAGTGTGTCTCATGCTGTCCTCTCATGAAGGTAAGCATTTGGCACTGCCCAGTGAACATACAAACAGTGGATGGACATAGGTGAAAATGCAGCTTATTTTTCTGTGTGAGTAAGCCACAACAGGACCTATGGTCACCCATGAAGCTCCAACTGGGTCATTAGGTGACAAAAGTACCAGTGCCTTGGCAGGACAGAGCTTGCCAAGGTCCTGAGGTTAGTCAACAGCCATGAGAAAGTACTCAGAGGCCTGGAATAACCTTGACGTTTCTGTCACCTTGACGTTTCTGTCACCTTGGCCTCAGGCTTCTCCTGTGTCAGCAATTGAAAAACCCTTTGCTGTTTGACCCAAGTTATGCTGGCAGTAGAGACTTCTCCTGACTTCAGTAACAGTTCAGAGTTTTGCCTCCCTCTCTCCTTCTCCCCTTTTTCTTATGCCACCCTTTGTGCCATTTAAGTTCCAACCACATTTTGTAAGAACTAAGATGCACCTTTTCTGACTGAATCCCACTGAAGGATCTGTGCATGGCAAAAAACATAAAGGCACAAAAATGATGTTAAAATATATTTGTAGCAAACATGTTTTAGTGAGTTGACTTGAGCCCAACTTATTTCACTTTCTTATTGTTTAGTATTTATTTCTTTGCCTTTGTTAATCAGATGCTTGATTTTTAATAGTAACCTGCATGATACTGTCCTTGACAGTTGACTTGTTATCATGACCAAGTATTCCTTGGACTTTCAAATGCAGAATTCCTTGCTTTTACCTAGGTGAATGAGGGGAGGAAAAAATCCTGTATATGAGAACAAAGCTAGGAGTGTGGGAAAGTAGTTGGGGAGTGCAGTGCTGGTGTGACGGTTGTCACAAGGGTTCTTGGGTGGAGGAAGAGACGAGATCCTTGACTCCTTTATCAGAAGGCTTGATTTATTATTTTATGATATATATATACTACATTATACTATAGTACAAAGAAAAAGCAGGGAGAGCTTTTCAGAAGCTGCTGCTAAGAATAGAAAAGTAAAGAACGAAAACAAACGAGCTCTCTCTGACTCTGTCTGAGAGAATTCAGTCCTGGATTGGCCACTAACTAAAAACATCCAAGCTGGGCCAATCCAGATGGACCTGTTGCATTCCACAGCAGCAGATAACCTATTGTTTACATCTTGTTGCTGAACTTCTCAGCTTCAGCAGGAAAAATCCTGAGAGAGGATTTTTCATAAAAGAAATGTCTGTGACATGCTGGCAGGGCTGCTGCTTCTGTGGTCCCCTGTTCCAGGATTGGGAGCTGTGTATTGTATCATCTCCAGTACAAGTGGCTTCAAGTAGCCAAAATTCTTGCAAATATTTTGATCAAAACCAGGTGTGAGTGGAAATGGAGGGCTGCTATGACTTTTGCAGAAACTATCATTTTGTGGTCTGTTGTGAACTTCAGTGTTGGCTATATTTGACAACTGTGGTGTTTATAATGATGGCCTAGGATGGTGGTTTCCACGGTCCAAACTGTCAGGCTGAGGTACATGACCTTCACAACTATGCTGAATACAATAACAGCTCTGGATTCACAGACTCAGCTCACTGTGACCATGTAGCTTCCCTGACTTTCTCATGTGCCTGCTGGTCCAAAGGAGATGCTGAATAATTAAACTAAACAAGGAAAATGTGATTTGTCTGTTGGTACCCTCAAGAATAGGAGACACAAGAATAATGATCCTGATGAATTTCAGTTCCATTGAAGTAAAAAAGGAACTTGCATAACTTTGAGCCTAAATGTCACACATTTTCTTTCCTTGACTTCTCTTCCTGTCAAGATACGTAGGTCCTATATTAGCAGTCAAGATGGGGAATCTGGGGAAAGATTTTCACAAAAACACAGTGTGATGACTTTAGTTTGTCACAAAACATGCTTCTGTTTTTCCCCAGGCTCTTGCAAAGCTAAACATGTATGAAGACTTATCTTCACTCGTGTAAATATTCATTTGGGGAATTTCATTAACATAAGTAGATGCCTAACCTCTTTCATTCTGGAGATGGTTTTATGTGCTGAAACAGAATCTCCATTTTGCAACATATGCAGTTCTCTAAACTTCCAGATAACTATTGTGACAGAATAATTGGAGGTTACTATGGATCTTTTAACAGGGAGGAAACAATATAAGAGAGTCCTATTTTTCTGGGAAGCTTTTATTCTGTTGTGAAGTGCTCTGAACAAATTTGATGCTCTACTTTTTTATTTTTTTTTTTCCACTTCTGGTGAGAGAAACAGGATACAAGGTGTGTGTAGAAGTACTGAAATGGCTGTTATGTATATTGGGGGAAAGAAAAAATCCCCAAATGGTAATGGTTTGGAACCTTGCACCTAAGAGCTGGGGTGACTCCTACCCTAGAGGCTTTGTCAGAAACCGGGCAGAGGAGTTTCCTGATGTAGGTGCCTGCCCCTTAGCTTCTCATCAAGTTCTTGCAAAAATCTTTGAAAAGAAAGAGAAAATGTTAGGGTATGACTCTTCTGATCTGTTTAAGATGCCTTCTTCCTGGCAGAAAAATTAGTTATTACCCAGAAATACTTCTTTCTATTGTCTGGAAAGACAGATTATTTCAAAACTAGGTAGGTACATTTATTGACACAATTGTAGTAGGGTCCTTCACTGCTACTTTAACACTTAGATAAATAAATAAATATAAAATAGATATTTTATCAAGACAGAGAAGTTTGTCTTGATATGTTAGCTGCTACAACTGGAAGTAGAGTGCTTACATAAATAAATAATTTAGAAATTTCACTCTTCTAGCCAACTGTGGTATTCTTGTTGTTTCCATTCTCCATAAAAATTATTAGAAATGTTTAGAATAACCTGGACAATTTACTAATTTAAGTCATTTTACATATTGGATTTTGTTTGCATTCTTTTTGGGTTTTTTGCCCTTCATTCTTTATCTTATGCATATGCACAGGCTGTTACAGACTGGATTTTAATTTTTTTTAATGTAAATAACAAGAAATTTAAACCAAGGATTTTCCTCATCTAGGAAGCTCTGAAGAAATCATTAATCAAGAAATCATTAATCAAGGAACAGTTCAACATTTTCTTGAACACCTCAAAAATAAATAGTATTTGAATCTAGCATGTTTTGTTTACCTGTCTTTCCTTTTTGGAAGTTTATTCAAGAACTTTTTTTGTAAAGGAAATTGCAAAAAACTTCCAACTTCTTAAGGAAATTTATTGCTTGAATTTTATCTATGTTTTAGATATTTTCCTGAAATATTCTGCATCTTAGCTGAGTTGTGAACCTCCAGCCAGCTTCCTGAATGTGGTGTCAGTATTTTGGGTTCATTCCTACCCAGCGCCCAGCCAAACTTGAGTGCAGTGTTACAGATTTTTGGTACCAAAAAGAGGTCAGGCATTGTCTGTCTTCCTAGAAGAGCACCTTTCATTGCTAATCCATGAATGTGGTGGGTGATAGAGATTAAAGCTTCACTGTAGTTTATAGTTTC
>NW_005054297.1:28099205-28133687 GCF_000277835.1 Geospiza fortis
TATGTATGCTACCTCTTTCCAGAGGAATCCAGGTGTGTGTCTGGCTTTGTAGAAATGTGGTTAAGTCCAATACTGTAAGTTGGATGTGAGTAAACACCATTGCAGCTTTTTGGATCTGAAGCATTTGGCAATAAATTATGCATTACAAATAAACAGGCAATGCAAGCATGTTCACTTAAGTAGCATCTGAAGACCATTAACACTCTGACTAATTGCTATCTGATGAGTATTACAGGTTCATAAGGAGCAAACAGTATTTTTCAATAAAGTATCACTTAACAGCAGCTGTAACTTTCTTCATTTTATGTTTCACATTATTTTTTTCTAACTGGTGTAGCCTTTGAAGTCAGATGTTGCATATAAGATTGGCATCACCCTGCTGGGTTGTGTTAATTATTTGCACTGTGCTAGAGTTAATTATTGTCACTCTGCTAGAGTTGAGAAGACTTTATAAATATCACAGTCAATTGTCCACTATTGAGGGGGGGCCGGTGGTTTTGTGGCTATCATTGCCATTTTCATTTAAATAAATAATAATAAAAAGGCTTTTTAATTTATGCCTGTGATGTAAAGGCAACAGTAAGGAGATTAAAGCAAAGAGAGGCAAGACCAGAGCATTCCCTGGGTGCTTCTCTTAGTAGATTTGTCTGGCTAATCCAGTAAGTTCCTTTTTATCCTAAGCCTGTTCAAGGGGAAGCTGATCTGTTGCAATATTGCATTTTCTCCTGCCTCAGGAGCTCCAATAATTTTGCAAGTATAATTGTTTTTATGCTGCTGTTGACTTTGCATGGGCGGTGCAGTGTGATGGTTGTCTATGTCACAGAGGCATTGATCATCAGCTGGGGAAATCAATGGAAAATGTTATGTGATTTTTTTTAAATTTTTTTTTTTCTCACTGCTGGTATTGTAAAACATTAAGAAAGGGGATGTGGTGTAAATATCCACTTTGTCAGTCTACTTAAATGTAATGATGGAAACTTGTATGTAAGTGGAAGTGTAGCTATTTACTGCTTCTCTTTTCTGGTACACAGGAATAGTTGTCACTTCACCTGATGCTTCTGAGAGTAGTGGTATTAAAGCTCTGTCAGCCCAAATGTCAGTGCTGATGTCTGATTTACGTTTCTGACTTTTTTTAGTGCATTTACAAAAGCCTAAGCTGGTCTAGACAAGCAGTGTGCTTTCTTAGCTCATCACCTCAGTGGTCTTGTGTTGGGTCTGTGGTGAGAGAGCTCTCTTCTCCCTTGGTGCTCTATTCCTCTATATTCATAAACACTTGTGGGGCTGGAGTTGGGAAATTTATGAGCTCAGATATGGTAGGTTTGATGCAAGTAAGTGCACCAGGTTTAAAAGAAAAAAAATATTTTGGGTAGTTGCAATATGCTTCACACTCCAAATTTCAATTTTTCACCCCATTAAAACAAGTAGAATGATTCTCACATAGAACTGAAAATAATTACAAAAGATTGTTGTAACTTTAGTGACAAATGACATATTACCAAAAATCTGAATTTCATTCAACTTGGTAAGAAATCTAACTTGCCGTTCTAATACTTCATTATTTACTTATATCATTATCCTTTTGGTTTTTTTGGCCACTGGAAAATTTCATGAGACTTCATGTTAAGTATCAAAATATGAAAAAAGTGTTAGACCATGTCCTCTACTCCAAAAATAATGGAAGAGGGCTGCTATGTTTCTGAATTCTTTACTCTGAGTTAAATCAATTATTTCAGCACTATAAAGAAAAAGCTTGTGTCTCACACAATAATTACCACACAGACATTCTCTAACACTCAGAACAAACATCTGGATCATGTTGACTGACTTTTCACCATGGCAAAAAGGATGAATGAAATATAATTCCTGCTTTCTGATATCATTAGGATTTCTTCATTCCCATAACAGCTGGGGCTCTCAATATATTATAAGCATTTTCTTTTTTAAGTGTTGCAGATGTTATGTGTAAAAAAATTCACACAACTTACCATGAAGCAACTCTTGTTTCAAATGTAGTAGACAAATTAGTCCTTACACGAAGTCTTTGTTAGTAATTAATTTGAGCAAAATATAAAAGCCTGATGTCTTTGCAAGATATATTAGTAGTATCAGAATAAAGTAATGATAGATAATTTTATGAATAGATTAACCTGTTACATTTTCATTTTCTGCATGTGTATTTGGAGATTTATTTCTTGTATCTGTATGTATGTTTGATTTTCCTAAGTATTTCTAATGCTCTATTATCTCTAGAATAATATTCTTAATACAGCAAAATCTTCTGTGATAAACTGCAGCAGACTGGCTCTGGGACAAAAAAAAAGCTGTGCTAAACTGTGGTCTGAATTTTAGGTTGCTTGTTAGATTTAAAAGAGAAAACGTGCATTAAAAATAGTTTGACTCTTTTATGTGGTGGATTAGCCTGGTTTGGCTTCTTTGAAATCTGGTAATCAGATAAAGTTCTGCACAAAGCAACTGCAGCTCTTTGCACTAGCACTTGCGGTGCGGACCAGCTTGAGGTCAGTGATCAAAATGAAGGTACATTTCAAAGAATTTCCCCTGGGAATGTGCCCTGAGAACTGCTGATGGATCAAAAGCACTGGTCTGTGGCAATGAAAAGACACAGAGAAGCACTTACTGTCATGGAAGTACAAACTGTGTTTGCAATAGCACTTGGCATCTTTTGTAAAGTGCATGGCTATCAGGACAACGGGAAGCATGACAGCCCGCTTTGCGTACTTAATCTTCTGAGCAGAATTATTTAACCAGCTGTGGCACTTCTCTTTCATGTCTGCACAAGGAGGCCTAGGCACTGGTGTAGGTTTTCTGAGAGTGAACCCGGTCCATTTTCTTTGACAGTGGAGCTGATCCAGTGCTGCTGAAGTGAATGTCTTCATCAGTGGGGCTGTGCCTGGCCATCCTGTCAGTGCCTGCAGGTAGGATTGTGATGTGCACAGTCAGAGGGAGAGATGGGACTCCTCCAAAATAGACAAAATAGGGGGTTTGCTGCCACTCTTGGGCATGAGGGAACACTTTCCTACTGACACTCTATAATTTCCCAAAAGTGCAGTCATTTCTGTTGGTTGGTTTTTGTACCCTGGTAGAGGCGAACAAGAACAATGCCATCACACTTAATGTCTTGGACTTGCTCTGCCATGACAGGTGTGTGTTACGACTGCAGACTTGAGTGATACAGAAGTAGCCTGGTAATTATCCTACAGCTATAAAATTTTAGCAGGGAAATGCCCAGGATGCAAGAAATGCACAAGATGAGCAGTACCTGTGTTTAATGATAAATGTAACAAAATAAAGAACGTATTAAAGTCACTGGAGTGATTTTAGAAGAAAATTGCTTTAATATGTCTTACACATGCAGTAGGCCCAGGATGACAATCAAAACCTAAGAATTGCCTGGAAAGCTTTATATCAGCGAGCAGGAAGTTGATTATAAACAGCAATTTACATTTTGGGACTGTTAAAACTTGTGGCTATCATGCTTTGTCTGTGTTGTTGTATTGGAAAGGAGAATTCCTGCCATATGGGATATCTGTGTTCATTTTGCTCCTGTCTTTGTTTTGATGTTTCTCCTTCCCATATGACTACTGCTATGTACTAGGACTCACCTCAGTGAATGTATAGACTCAGAAGCCACTCGGAAAGTTACACCAAGATTGAAGAGAATTCATCTGTAAAATTGTAAAAGTCTTTTCGTGTCTGAAACTCTGATGAGAGCACTGGAAATGAGAACATTAGTATAGTTATTATGTCTCAGATCAATTACAACTGAAATGTTTTCAGCTAATGTATGCAGCTGCTGCTTTGTCATGTTGATATCCAGAACCAAATGGAGAAAGAGGAGACAGGAACAGCATGAAGGGCAAAAAGATATAATTGGATTTAATTTTTTAAGTTAGGCTGATATGCCACTCTCCTTAGGCAGGAAAAAGCAACAGCAAAAAGGAGGCAGAAGAGATGGGATGCCAAAAAAGACTAATTTGGTCTGGTGGCTGCTGCTCCCCAAGCAGATGTGCTGCTAGTGCAACAAACTAAGAGTTATTTGCAAGCATTTCTTGTAGGTTTTTTCCCCCTGGGCTTTCCCTTAGAGACTGGAAACACAATCCAGAAAGTAGCTGGATTTAGCTTTGCTTTAGCTCGCACTCAAGTATGAAAGTGCCAGAGGTACTTGGCAAAGGGGCACAGAGCAGAAATGGATTAGATTTTTAGTGCTGAAATGTTAATGGGGCCTAATGAAAGTTTGTCCTGTGAACATATTATTCTGTAAGTATCCAGTTTGTACCTTCCTCAGAAATATCCAATTTTAGTCAGCAGTAGATAAAATATTCTGGCTACAAGCCTGATTCATGAAGGCAATATTTGTTAAACATTGTTTAAAGCTATACTGACAGATACTTTCAGACTATGGTTAAGAAGGTATACAGATTGAAATATTACTCAGTACTGGTTTAAAGTACAGAAAAAGCATTTCTATTCCATTTTCTTTGAAACATTAACCTTAATGCAAAACACAAAAGAATAGATGAGCTGAAAAGTTCACCCTGTGTTTATGCTTGTCTGTGTCCTCTGTGACATTGGGGTGATGGGTGAGTGAGACTAACACCCCTACTTGCACTCCTTTGCTACCACAGGTAAGAGGATTCCTAAACAGGGAGTACTTATAACTCCAACTTTGTTTGCTGAGATATTTTCATGCATCCCCAGAATATGCCTGCTCCTAGTTCTGCTTCATGACTGTTTGAACATAAAATGGAAAAACATGGCAACAGAATAGAAGCAACAGTGTTTTCTTGGGTATCTAAGTTGTTATTTGAAAGTCCAATTGTTATTTAAAATCCAATTATTATTTTAAAAATCCAGTGTTGTACCCTCAAAATTCTTTCCTTATTTTTTTAGAGTCTTATTTTATAATGGTCCTGATGTTGATGCCACATTCCATATTGGACTGACCTAGCATTTCAAATCAGGGATGTGCTTCTGAAACCATATTAAATTGGGGGGGAGGGGGGGGGGGGGGGATGAGGGAAAAGTTGGGAGAGGGGTGGTCTGCAAGCATATAAAATAGATTCCAAGCACATCAAAGTGAGAAATGCCATCTAGGCATCTAGTGTGCTCCTTTTTCAATAAGGGGCATCTGTTATGCCCCTGATTTCAAGCTGAATTAGGAGGAGCCTTTTTTTTATGATTAAGAGCAAATGGTAATAGAAAAAAAAGAAGAAAAAAGAAGCCATTATTAATAAGTTTTTGGTAAGATGATGCAAATAATTAATGCTCCATAAGAGCTTTGCTTCAGTAAGTAATTTTTAGCTTGTTGATTTTCAGATTTGGGGATGACCTCCAGTGAAAGTGCACCTTTTTCTGCCTAGATCTGCCAAGAGTGAACAATGTTTCAGACAGTCAGAGCTGTGTTAAGCTTTTTCTGCTCTCCCTAATAATTTTGCTATGGAAAAGTATCAGAGCAGAGCATAGTGGAGGTGGTATTTCTCTGAATACTATTACAGATTAGGTAAACACATGGTTCAGGAATCAACCAAAGCAGAGGGAGTGATTTTGGATTTAATTCATTTTCCTGCACAGATTACTGTAGAAAAAAAACAACCCAAACAAACAAAAACCCACCCAAAAATCACATAAAACCCCCCAAAAAACAATAAAGCACAACAATAAACATATATGTGAGTAGTTACAGTTTGGTGGCATCAAGCTTAAGTATACATTGTACTGTAAAAAAAGCCTCATTTTGGTTTGTTTTGACTACTCTGACCCTAGTCTCATCTTTCTTTAACCCTTATTTTAAAACAGGCAGTGAATTTTTTTTTTCATCTCATTTTGTCACAGTACAGGGGGTTTTATGAGCCTGTATTACATTACCCTTCAGTGTTGCCCTTGTCAGAATGAAAACAAGTAGTTTCTTGTGTGGGAACAAATACTGAAAATCCCAGTTGCATTAACTTTATTGCTTACCAATTCTGTTCTCTTCAGACTCTTGTGCTTCCCTTGTAGTTGTGCTTCAAAATGAAAAGGCAGCATGTTTGCACTGACCTGATGTCTTCATAGGGTTATTCACTGTACCTTTAAGATGCTTTTCTTCTCTTTCTGCATCTTACAGAATTATGCTATGGACCATTTTCACTGCACTGTAAATAAGAGGTGCTGCTCACATCACTTAGCTATGGTGGGACTGGGATATTGGCCCTTCCTGTGAGCTGATTTTACTTGGTAGTACAGGAAGCTAAGCTGAAGAAATAGTTATTCTACATAATATCTGACTAAGTGATTCACAGAAGGGAGCAATGGGAACCCAAGCACTCTGAAGGGAAGGATAAAGTTCTTTTGACTATCAACTGGGCCCATAAAACTGCAGCCAGGCTTATTTTTTGCATATCTCTTACACATATGTTGGGGGCTTCTAGTGGTCTCTGGGCAGGAGGTATAAATTGCATCATAGGATATATAAGAGTGAAATGAGATCACATGAACTAGAAATTATGCTTAATTTGCTTATTTCTTGAGGTTTAGCAGTTATTTTGAGCTCAGTTGTGTTGCTGTGTCTCGAAACACGTAAAAGGTGAGGTTGTTTTAGACATAGAGCAGGGGATAACTGAAGTATAGAAACTTGCCTCTAACAAGAGATGATAAACCTGTGGCACTTTTGCAAATGACTGTAGAACCAATGGCTTTGAACTACGAAGTTTTGACTGGTCAGTGGCAGTTGATTCAATCAGGTGGATGTTTGCTAGTTAGGATGGATTTGCCAGGATTGCATCATATCTATTTATAAAAATGGTAATAAAAAGTTTAATGAAGCAAGAGGTAAAGCTAAGCTCAATGTTATAATTACAATGAATTAGATTAGAATTATAAGTATTTGTTTTCTCAAAATAATTAATGGAAAAAGTCCTGACCATTCCAAATGGAAATGGGTAGTTCTGAGATTTGCACGTGTCGTATTGTGAGTTAAGAAGCTTGCTGATTCATGATAATTTATTATGAAAAATTATTATTGTCCCAAAAGTTGACATAGATTTATTTAATATTTCTCTGCTTTAGTGTAAATAATGTTTCGGCACCAAAATCTGGGACTGCTGTTAACCAATCCTACACAAAGCCTTTTAGAAGTCAATTTATTGTGTCCTCTGTGTATTTAGAGTGTAAATAGCCGTCTGTTAGAAATTTTATTCTAAAACACTTTGCTAGTGCAACATAAAACAATCTCTTATGAGTAATTTAATAATCTAATGGAAGTTCATTGTGTTCAAAAAACTTTCAATCTGCAGTCCTTTCTGTTAGTGGCCTGGTTGTGGGGAGTTAGCACCTAGCTGTAATCTCAAAAATTTCTGCATCGTTTTGAGAAAAAATTGAAATGGAAGAAGAAGTAGATTATAAAATTGAGAGGAAAAGGTCTGTATTTCAGGTGGCTGCCTGAATAGGTTCAGCCCTTAGTTCTGCTCTAAGAACAAAATGGGACAGTGTACTGAGTGTAAATGTTGAAGAGGCAAGACAGGAAGCATTACCCTTCCATACTAATTTGACACCTGATGCAAGTCTTTATATTACACTTGCTTTGAGGTTAGTTGAAAACATTTTAACACTCAGCTCACTTGATTTCTTCTTTTTTAAGCTGGGGATAGCCTGGGAACCATCAAGTGCCAAATGCTTTCATCAAAGCCGTAAACAAAAGGGGATTCTATAGGAAATCCATTTATTCTCAGGAGGTTTCAACAAAACACATTTTCACTTATTCAAAGTGGGAGAATAAATCTGTAGCTCTTTTTAAAGGGACTTACTTCATGGCCCTAGGAGGCAGACACAGTGCTGGATTTAAAACAAAATCTGTAACAAAAGCACCCTCACCAGGCTCAGTAAATTGTGGTAATGTTTTATAGGTCTGCAGTACATCTGCATGTGAGAGTGTTCAGCTACTGCCCAACCTAGCAACATAGACTATGATGGGGAAAATATGGGCTGTGGGGATGCTGATTTTTGATCAAATAAAGTAGCATTGAGTGAATTGGCTTCTCAAACAAAATAAAGAGCTGTGCTCTGATAGCTGTGATCACAAGATACAAAGTTACTCTTACAGCAATGAAAATCTTAAACAGCCAACCTGGTGTTTTACCTGTGTTTAATCTTTCTTGTCACAGATCATCTTTATACATAAACACACTGGTAATTAACCTTGCCTGATCATTTAATGATTCATGTTTGCTGCCACAGCAAGGGCTCCCAGCTGAAATGCTGGGCAGGTGTTACTGAGTAAATACAGTGAGGGGAAGCTGACTAGTTTTGGAGGTTGGCTCCTGCCCCACATAATAACCTATATATATATATAGATATATATATGGGTTTTGGTGGCAGAGACTACTTCTGCTTGTATTTCTACCTAGCATTGGGGTGTCAGGAGCAATTCAGCTGCTTGTTTATTTAGTACAAAATGCAGAAATATCTGCTTGTATATATTTTCTGGACAGATCAGGTTACAGCATCTATCAGAACTCTGGTTTAGGGTTATTTATGGGCCAACACATCCTAGACCATTTGCAAGCATCCCTCTTTCCATGCTATATCAGAATACTCCACAGAAACATAGTTAAATCCAAACTGCGACAGACATTTGACCAGTGATGTGTGGACATGAAATGCAGAATGATGCAGGAGTACAAGCAAGGCTTTCATCTGATGATCAGTGTCCTTCCTCCTCAGTGATGGCATTTGCCAATGGAAATTAAAATGTTCTTGCCATCCTGACCTTAGAGTCTAGGACTATAACATACTCCAAAATAATAACAAAAAAAGAATGTAGGAACTGTCTGAGTTAATTTCTTATCTGTTCTTTATAAGTTTGGTAGAAATACCTATTTTTACAAAAAGTTAGTTTGTAAAGAATCACTAAAAATCATAATTCTTATCATAAGTTAAAATCTGTTTTAGTTGCAGAAAACACCTTTTTTCTGACAGAAAATTGACGTTTTTTAGTTTGCTTAATAGAGTGAGAGTTTAAGTCAATGTTATGCATACCACATTAAAAATGGAAATGGACTGCAAAGTTTGCAGTGCAATCCTGATACGTAAAACTACTTAAACATATATAATGAATGACCAAATATAATTAGCAGTGGGAATTTCTGGTTTGTCTCGGTGGGGTGATATTTTGTGTGGTTTTTTGTTTGTTTCATTTTGTTTGGGTTTTGTTTTGTTTGGTTTTTTTTGTCCTGAAGCTATGGTTTCCAGATGTGTGGGATCAACAGTAGCCTTGGGAGTTTTGATTATGTGATGTGGCTGAAGGCTTGAGACTTTAAGGATGCAAGTTATGTGCAGCAAAAAGAACTGCAAGGAACTGCAGACTGGCTGGAAACATTAATGTTTAGAGCTCAAAATTAAAGCATATAAAAATGAATAGATAGGAATCATGAGGAATATTTCAGGCTGGCAACATATTAGGAGAAGATAGTATATAAAACCTCCATTGCTTCAAATTGTGTTACACTCTCATTTTTGTTACAGTATGTGGGCTGAGCTAAGAGGATAGAATCCATTCTAATGGATATTGGAAGACATGGTTTTTATTATTTGCTGATAATCTGTACTTTATATGCATATGTCTTTACAGTTTCCCCTGGAAATAAAAATACATATGGTTGCAAGAGTACACAAGACAAAAAAAAATACCCAACATGATGATAATTGGAAGATTTAGCAAGTGTTGTAGACATGTCTTCATAGGATAGTAATTTGGCTGCTCCACAGAAAATGTTGTAGACATTTTTTGGTATAATTGCATTATGGAATACTTGAAGGTTTGTTTATATCCTGTTGTTAGACTAATTCTGATAATGCTGGTACAGCCCACTTTAAGAATTAGAATAGACACTGCTTTTAGGGTCAGTTCTTACCCAGAAAATCCTAATGTGGCTTTCTCACAGAAGTCACAGGAGCAGCATAAGAAGCAGTCTTTAAATAACAAATTACTCCAAGTCTATAGTCAGGATATTGGGAGCTTTGATGAGAATGGAAATAAAAAGGAACAGGAATGGATTAATTGCTTATGTCAGGACTAGACTGAAAAAAAAAAGTAGCATCCACAGTTGATTTCAAATTAAAATTCAGTTTCTTCAGGATAGTAGCAATGTATTATTAAGGGAGTAAATGGTTTCATTCTTTCTTAAGCACCAAAACCATTTTGGCATTGACACTGTCTTTAAGGTTTGAAAGGAAAAAGTATGACTTAAGCCCAGCAGATATAAATAACAAGTCAGGACATGTTTCCTAACCACATTTACAGATTATTTTCATGTAACCATTGAGTGAAAAACCATTTTTAAAGTAGGCAGATTTTCTTTCCTCATCATATGTAATGATACTATTTCTTCTCAAAAAAAAAACCCCAGTAGATAACCAGTACTCAGAACAAATCTTGGATTGTTGGGGATAAGCTTCTAAATGTGCTTAGATCTCTGTGCTCATCCACCCATGAAAAAAAAACCCAAACCAACAAACAAAAAATAATCCCTAAAAAAGCAGATTTCTCCTTGAAAGAATAGGTATAAGGCCAATCTAGCAGGTAATTCACAGTCCCAAAGAATTTGCCAACCCTTTTCTAAGGAAGTTCTGCTTTCACCCTCAGTGAAAATCAGTCCAAGATGTCTCTGTAACCCCATCATGCTGTCTTGAAAAACTCATAAATTATGGTGAATTCAATCTTCTGTCTCTTCCTCACAGTAGTTGAATGATAATTGCATGTATTTCTGGATTTTGGACTATTCAGTGGATGTCACTGAAGCCTTGAAGTCATGACCCTCAGCTGGTTGTGTAAAAGAGCAGCTGGGGCTTGAGCTGTGAAATTCTGCATACACATACAGAGAGTGAGGAAAGGAGGCAGCCACTCCTGTGTGGGGAAGGGCAGCAGGAGTTGCTTCAGTCTCACAAGCCAAATTCTTGAGCAAATCATGTGAGATATGGATAATTCACACAGGGAAAACTTCTTAAACATTTTCCTCAACCCCCCCTTTGCCCCTCCCCTTTCCCCCCAAAATGAGACAGGTTCTGATGGAGTGATTTGTAAACCTTGTGAGGTTTACAAAATGTTATCCTATTTGGATTCAAATCTGCTGTTACACTTTTAAGTCTATGTAAGCCAGCCATGTAAGAAGGAGGACATATGTAACAAATGCCCATTATTGCCTATAAATTTGTTCCTATATTAAAATTTGGATACCTTGCTGGCTTAACCTACTTGAGATACTTGGACATCTAAAATAAAAGAATACATACTATTACATTCTCTAATAATTTTCTTGCCCTAATAAATGTTTTAGGCTTTCTATGCTGTTGTCTATACCAATTGATTTTATTTAGGTCAATTAAAAGTTCATGAATGTTGTTTTGAAGAAAAAAATTATGGGTGGGTTGGTTACAAAATATCTGAGGTGAGAGGATATGACAATAACAGGATAAATTTAAGTTTCTTCAAATTCAGTAAGTCTATGCAAAACAGAAAAAAAAGAAGTCTCTGTACAGATTTGAGCGAATTAGGTGATAAGCAGTGGAGAAAGTATATCAGATACCAACCATAGTTCAGTTTTCCATGTGGTAGAAACTTTCACTGTCTCAAACCACTTCTTTTTTTTTCCAAGCAGCTTTTTAAAATATAACTTGATTTTAAATGCACTTTTCCCTTAGACAGATATAGTTTCATTTTAATAGAGTAGGTGATCAATTAAAAGCAGTTAATAGTCTTTGTGAGCTTCTTGCCATAGTAAAATAAATAAATTTACAAAAAAAAAGTAAGATCAGCCTTGTGACTGACAGTTTTATTAATAAAATGATATGAGAAGAATCTTGGAATCCAGAGCAATAGATTGCCAAGGCTGCTGCTCCCTGTGGACAAGAACGAGGTATAAATCTTAAAAATGAAATTCTTTACATTCTTGAGATTAAGTTGAAAACAGTAGTTTATATTCAGGCCTGCTTGGGCTATTCTTGATTAAATTAGTGCTGCATACAGTACGATGTAAATACATATCTGAGGAAAGTTAGCTTTTCTCAGTCTGACATGTGCTACTGCCAGCAGTCTCCTACGAGTTTATGAATACAACTCTCTAACAACAATCAGATCAGCTGTGTGTGGCAACATACAAATATTTCATAACCACCCACAGAAATATATACTGTAAGCTCCTTAAATATAACAAACGTGGGCATTCTGTACATTTGCATTCTTTGACGAAATGTAAGATAAAATACACCTTAAAAAGATAGTGGTAATACAAATAATTGTGGTCAGTTCTAACATTCAGGCTATTTCAGAATAATTTCAGATGTGCTCTATTTTCAGTTGTGGGTTCAGCTATGTGCAATGTCATTTTGCACTTGCAACAGCAGAATACTTGAATAGAGTTCTGACTAAGTCACATCATACAGGGAGAAATACCTCTATAATATCTCTGCAACTCAGTTTCTGGAAAACTCTACACTGGACTGCAAACAGCTTCCAAGAAGAAACTATTGACCTTTGATTTAAAGAAATATGATTGCCAAATATGTCCAAGAACTAAAACTGTGATGTTCTTACTCACAAAACCTTTCAAAACACTTCTAGATACAAAGGACAAATCTTCAGCAAAGATTTGTCAGTGTAGCAATCGTTTTCAAGGACTACTATCAGTAGAGGCAAAAATGAACCAACCAAACCAGCTCTGCACACCCATACTAAAATCACCCAAAACCAGCAAAAACCCTTCAAAACCTGAGGAAGATATTTCAATTCTATAGGTTTTGTATACATTTTGGTATCACACCTATCATGCTAAACCTATACAATAAGATATTTAGATAGACACATTGATGTTAAAGCACTTTTTATAAACTTAACTTCATAGTTACTTCTCATTTAAGATACCTATATATTTTTTTAATGCTTATTTTAGGAAAACTTGATCCCTGCCTGCACATCACTTCCATGCTGTTCTCTTTTCAGAGGGGAAAGAATCAACTTTTGAAGTGTCTAACTGTGAGATCTATAAATATAGCTTGGAAAAAAATTGTGAATGAGGTTGGAAATTATGGGTCTTAGGGATTGCTATTGTGATCAATGCTTGCACAGCTGGGAAAAAGAGGTTTCTTGTCTTAATCTGCACAAAATGCTTTGTAAATGGGCTGAACAGATAGTCAAGAGCAGTCTATGCTGTGCTTCAAGAATAGGTTTAAAAATACTGCAAGGAATATAATGAGTTCATTCTCTTACATCTTTGGTAGCTTCTTGCAGCTATAAAGAGGGCTAAGAGCTATCATTTCCTTCCACAAACTGAGCAATTAAGTGCCATCTGAACAATGCCGATTCACAGGATGGATTCCAGTATAGACTTTTCTGAACAATTTTAAATCAGAAAAAACCACAGAATGCCCACTCATTTCGGCTTTTTCACTGTCTTTTTAACAAGAGAGTGAAAATCACAGTAGGAATCTGCTGTGCATTGCACAACTTACACAGTTTCTTGGGATGAACAGGATTGTGGTACTTAGCATCACACTCTCCTCAACATCTCATCTGTGTTGAACTGCATTATTGTAAACTCAACTGTGTCATCAGTAATTTTTTATTATTTTATAAAGGTAGTACAATCAGAAACAAATTACATTATTTGAAAATTGGGCTTGGGTTGGTTGTATGCTTGTTTATTTTCACATATAAAGGAGAGTACCCAGTGTTTTAAAACAAATGAGGAAAAGCTACCTTTCATGATCATCATAGTATCAATGGGAGATTATTGTGAATGTCTCAACATTAGTGTTGCTGCTGGATTATTTTGGTGCAGAAGAAAGTCTTGTTCAACCAGAACTCCACAGTGGGATTCTGCTCTGTGTACGACCACTATGCCTAATGGTAGAGTGGCTAACGCCTTCACAGCCCTTTGGTAGGGAGAATAAACACTGTGAGTAATCAATAGAAAATAGCCCAGGGAAGAAGGAAAACATGATAATTTCTTTCCCAACTAGAAGTCTATGAAGAAGTAAGGTATGATTTTATACCTTGCAAAACATGCTTTGCCACTTCCTGCCTTCATTTTCCTCAACTTTTGAGTTTGTTTCTTTTGGGTGGATAGCACCTGGGGGCAATAGAATTATTCTTGATTTTAAAAACACAACTGATGAAACAAAGCTGTATCTGTTGCCTAAAGTTTCTGGTCAAAGTGCTAGACTCTGCAGCTACTGGTGTTGTTACTATTTCTTCCTTTGTTGTCATAGTTTAAGGCGAGACCCTGTCCTCCACCCACTAATTATTGGGGCAATTATTGCTTAGAGGTACAGTCTGTTACTTGAGTAAATACATTTGCATTGGAACTCTGTAGGTTTCTGGCCTTGTTTGTTGTCTCATTGCCCAAATAGCATATATGAACTGATCTTCTGCAAAAGAAAGATGGCTATGTGCTTTTTTTTTTGTGAACTCTTTGAGCTCAACTCATTTGCCATGAATTCAGATTTACTGAAACTTTTGAACAGGTTTACAACATTCGGTGCCTGTAGTTTCATAGAATCTTGCCCGTGTTGAATACCTAGGTGGAATTTGGTGAGACCCAAGTCTTGTTTAAAATGCTTGTGCGATTAGTTTCTGTAAATAATTGAGAGTGTGGATTTGCTCTTAAAGCCTGTTCTTTAGACAGAGAAATTATAGATTAATCATTCCTGAAAGAAAGAAAAGATCCAAAGGCTTTACAGGAGAAAGTGTTGCAGTGAGTCTCAGGAAATCTGGAATCTTGGCTGGGCCATGGACTTTCTGTATGGATGTTGTATCTCGGTTCCTTCTGTAAAAAAGAGGTAGGAGTATTTCCCTGTCACAAGGTCTTGGGAAATATTTTTAATGTTAAGGAAATAGTGAGAAATTCTGATGGTAAAGAAAAAAGACTCCATGGTAAATAACTGAACATGGAACTACATGCAGATGAAGTTAGAGATCAGTGGCTTAATAAAGCATTTGTCCAACCCTGTCATATAGCTTACATGGCTCACTGCTGCAGCATGTAAAAATAAAGGCAATGACCCTAATTTCAGTTTTGTATTAACTTTGTGGCGTGAAAGGATGAAAAAAGTCAAATTGTTTTCCATCCATAGTTAATGCTGTTAATGAGTTGGCTACAGAACTATAACTCTTTGTATCTTAGTCACAGCTAGAGTACTTAAGAAAATTTGGTACTTGGCAACTCTGTTCTTTCTGTTCTTGGATGATATTCCTGAATCAGAGCTAAAAAAAAAAGCTACTTCTTTCCTTGGTTTTTGTTTGTTTGTTTGTTTGTCTCTTTTTTCATTTTGTCTTCTGTTTTGACAGGCATCCTTTTACTTTCTAAGCTCAGGTTCTTGGACTAAGCGTCATTGCACTTCATCTTCATACTCGCAGATATTTTCAATAATATTTAGTTTGAAATCACTGCTTCAATATTTATAACATGACAGTAACTTGGAGAATTTCAGTGTATTGGGGAGGAAAGGTACAAGTACATTATAAACAAGGAATTGTTTTTTCTGTTTCATATTAATTTTGGGGGAATTTTGTTCAAGTGGTGGAATATGATAATGTAATAATGAGAGTATGGTGAGTTTAGCTCTTGGTGGTGGCAGCTTATTTTCTTCTTAGAGGTCAAATAAAGTCAGAACCGAATAGTGTTTTTTTAATATGATGGTCTAGAATTACTTTAAAATTAGAGGAAAAGAAATGGAGTGCTAAATCAATGCAAATCTAGAAATTCCAGATGTGAATTGGCAAAACAAGGTAGTTTTGAGAGACAGTCACTAAAAGCACAATGAAGCTGAAGTCTAGCAAGGAAGAGTGAGCTTTCTGGGATGGTTAGGGCCCTTGTTCAGAGTCCAAGGGTACAGACACACTGCAATCAGGAAACTAACATTAGCTCAGACAGGATGCATGAGTCAAGGATTTTGAAAGGAGATGAAAAACGTGGTATTCGGGCATCTGCGACTCACCAATTGCTGGGCACTCTTTGTGGTTCGTGCTGCTGATTGGAATGTACTGGAAAGGAAAGAAAAATAGTTTAAATTGGGTTAACAGCTAACATCTGTCATGTGACTTACTGAAAGAGAGAACTGTTTAGCTGCAAAGACATGACCAGAAAGGATACGAAGGGAAAAGCTCATCACAGAGAGTTTCCTTTTCCCACCGCCCCCAGCCCCCCAATCCTGTTTATCTCAGCTAATAAGGCTTAACAGCTTGAAATAATGAGTATAACCTGGCAATAAAAGCATGTGCAGCCAAAGCTGCATGTGTTTGCTATCTTCTTCTATAATGGATTATATTCTGAATTAACATCTAGAATCTCTAGGTATTTGAAATGGATATCACAATGGTCCACATGTATGGTTTAATTTAGGTTGGATTCAAAATAAAAGATCTCAGTGACCTTGCTCAGGTCTAGGAACACTTCATTTTTCAGGGCATGCATTGCTTTAGTTGCAGAAACTTTTTCATTTAACATGTGCTGACCACTGGGCAATTGCTGTGAGCTTTAGACTGGAGTTATATTAGTAGGTGGAAATATCTACTCAGGTGTGAATCCACTTTGCATGGTTGGCGCAGATAAACACATAAAATGTCTTACCCTCTGTTTTCCTTACTGTTTTCCTGACCCTCAAATCTTTGTCTGAACTCTAGTGCCAACTTTGACATATATTTTAATTGTGGTTTTTTTCTAATATAATTTGATGGTCTGTATTCAAGTACTTTTTGTTTCCCTGTGCTCCTGGAGTCCATCAGTCAAGAGCTCTAACTCTTTCTTTGTTACAGTGTCTGTATCAAGAAAAAAATTGTTGAATTTTTGCTTCTGACCTGTGTAAGCTGTTTTGACATCTCTGGCATTTTCCAGAAGCAAGGAGTTCTTAAACTTTGAGCAATTGTTTAGTTCTGTGATATCTTTAACCCACTTAAATTCTCTTGGATATATTTGTTAATTGTAGACAATGATAAGCTAGTACTCTGAATGCACTACAGCTTGTCTCTTGCTATTAAAAAACCTATGGAATGGTGGAAAAAGGTTTTCTTGCAACTGAAATTTATTTTCCATAGAAAAGACAGATTTCAAAAGTTTCCAAAATAGCTTGGAAAAACTGAAATAGGGCAACAAAGTAAAACTGTCAGTTATTTTTAGACTTTCTGCATGCATTTGTCTAAAACAAACCCTTGTATTTGTTAACCAGAAATTCTCACTTCTCTGGCTTATATTTTCTAAAACCTAAAGCTATTTATATTTCATAATGTGACTTGTAGAATTTCCTCAGGCTTTACCTTTTTCTTCCTTGCAATAGAGTAAATAAAATTATTGTTTGCCTTTATTTGGCCAACAAAACTTTAGTCTGGAGAGTAGGATTGATTGGCTGGATGGTACCTGGAGATAATCTGAATCCATTTTTATATATTGTCTGAGATTTATGGGCTCTCAGAGTCTCAGAGTACTTTTGCCTATTGTTTATATGAAAAAGGGCTTATCTGACCTTTGTGTTAACATAGGGTGATGGACTTGCCTTTCCAACATGGATCAGTGATGGAGGTTATCTTTGATCTTGTTTTTTTTTATCTTATGAATAAATTCACCAGGTTTATTTAGAAATTCCCTGGTTGGGAACATCACATTAATACAGGGGTTGTTCTACATGTCCATATCATTAAGACATCACAGATATTTTTTAAAAAAACCTTAACCTGACAGCAGTGGAACTTTTATCAGATTCACATTTTGTATGTTTATTTTATCTCTTAAGCAAAACCTAGTAGTATGTGTTTGCTGTTTATTGCACATCTCAGATTGAAGTATTTTCTTTGCCTCATAAGGTGGATTTTACTCAATAACTGTCTGACACTTTATTTAATATGTTGGTGCAGCCAAAAGGTGTTGCCAAGTTACAAGCCAAGTTACAATTAGGACATCTACTGTCCAGAATATTTATTGTAGTGCAGCTCAGTTACATGAAAAATAATTTTGATATGACTGTTTTGTAATGCTGGTTTATGTTTAGCAGTAGCAGTGTTTCTTTGAAGACTTCTGGGGTCTCCTTTTTATTTCTTCTGAAGCTTTTTTTTTCCTTTTAATCACCCGAACATCCAGCCCTTCAAATGAATGAACAGGGAAAATGTGTAAAACATTAACCCTTACAGTTCTTTCAATAATTTGGGAGACATTTTGAGCTTCTGGAAAGCTTTCCATCTAATTCCTAGGTATTGGCAGTTGTTGCTATCCACTGTAATAAACGTGCTGCGTCCAAGTGTGTTTCAGAAGGAGCCAGGCTCTGTGTATGTCAGTGGTGTCTGGTGTACATGAGGAATGAAGGTAAAATCAATATATTCAGCTTTTCTGCCCATCCTTCCAGTCACCAAGAGGAGTTTGTTGGTCTGTCTCCAAAAGTGTAATGGGCTGTGTGCACCAACTGACAATCAATAGGCAGCAGCATTGCCTCCCTGTGCTTTTTTCATTCCATTTTCCACCCCCTATTTGTAATAACCCTATCTAGTGACTGAATGGAAATTCTGTAATCTTTTAAATCCACACCTGAAAGTTGAGTCACTCTGGCTTTTTTTTTTTTCAAAAAGTGAGAACACTCACAAGTAGGAGAAGAGAAGTTCTGAAAGGAGGGTGAAATCCAGGACTCTGCTCTTGTGGAAGAGTAAACTGGTGCAATGCAATTCAGGAAGAGCTTAGGGACATTAAACACTCTCATCTTCAGTTAGCTCCTGGCTGAAAATAGGAACTGTGACAGCTTCACATTTTTTCGGTACAGACAATGGCCCCTTGGCTGGCAAGCCTAGATACCTTCAGAACAGATTGTCCTTGGCTGGGCCTTGAGACAGCCTCCCTTAACTCTATGGGCAGAGTAGTAGTCCTTAGGGCTGTGATAGAACTTGAACCTAAGACTTTTATGCCAAAAAATGTCAAGTGTGTTTTATTTTGTATTATTAGTTTAATTTTTGCTCACTGTTTACGTGGGTACTTGTAAAAATTCTCTTGTGTTGTATTCATGAGCTGCTGTACCTCAAAATTTGCTTTTGACCTGATACTGCTCTTGAAGTACTTGGGATAACTACTGAATTGTTTTGTATTGTTTCTTTATTTGGTTGGTTTGGTTTGTTTTCCTCCAGAGCCAAGAAAAGTATATTGCTGCTAGTGCTCTTATCAGTGCTCCCTAATATATTATTTAAATAAAAATGTCTAAGGTTTATGAATTTAATAAGCATGTTCTAAAAAGAGAAAATAAACTTGAGACATGATTGCAGTGGATCTTTTTAGGTGTGTTGAAACCATTGTGTATCATCTGTTTAATTTGATTATTATTTTATTTATTGTCATGGAGCCTTTTGGAATTCTCCACCAGCCTCTGATTTAAACATACAGTATCTATGTTTGTATATTTTTTCTATGTAAAGTCTGAAGCTAATGGTTCTGTCAAACAGACTAGGCAAAATATGAGTGCAAATGCTTGCAAAGAATGAAAAAAAGAAAAGGAGAACTGGATATTTGGATTCTAAAGTGCCACCACAGTGATTAAAAAATAAAACTTAAAACTCAAGCCATTTATTTGATCTGAAACAGAAATGCAAGTTCATTTTGAGTTTACAAAGCTGAGAACACTGGCATCCTTCAAACCTCTTTGGAAAAGCAGCCAATTCAAACTTCCTGAGAGTGAAGTTTGTGGGAAGTGGCTTAACATCTTAGAAAAGTGTTTTGAACCCCAGACAGAATAAGGTATTATGCTTAGCAAAGGAAACGACAAATTGTGAAGCATTTGGTGTATGGTTTGACTTAGGCCACTGTTACAGTAATGTCTGCAATCCTTCAAAATATTCTCATAATGGGGAATGGTCTCATTAAAAGAAATTTTCTTCCTTTTCCTTTTTTTCTTCTCCTGTGCAAATAAGGAAATGGTTAAGAGCTTTCAGACATTGCGATCAAACATTCATCCTTACAGACACTTTAGGACAAAGTAAACTTTAAAGATTAACCCGAACAGAATAAATTTAAGAAGGAAAGAAAAGAATCTTGTAACCATGTCCTTGGAACCTTACACAAAACTACATAAAGGCCCACTGTATGAAAAATGGTCTACAGGGACATTTGTGGTATGTGAACCAGAGTAGGCAGGCCTGAATAGTGATTTTTACCTCAGACAAGCATCAAGTTAGCAGACAGGGTGCCATCAATCAGGTGAAATTCTGTGTCAGAAGTGGAACTTGGGATTCTGTCTGTTTCTGGTGCACTGCAGTCCCAAATGGTGGTTGAACTGAGAAAATTCAAATTTATTTTGTCTTTACCATGTTAAGAACCACTGCCCTTTTACTGTGTCACTCATGAATATTGCAATAGATTTAAGTAACCCCAGGCAGCAAGAGAACCTGGAGTAAGTTCCCTTCCCTTCCTCTTTTTTTTTTTTTTTTTTACATCTTGAATTTATTATTTTATCTTTTTTTAAAATGGTATTTTTCTCAATGCTTGTCTCACATCTCTTGTAGTATAAACTATGTGAGCAATGGGTTGTAAACATATCATGGGTTGCTGCTGTTGAGCTGTAGGTGATATGCTCAGCTGTAGGTGTGGTACATTGATATATATATTTCTCTATATATATTTCTGTCTGCACATGATAAATCATTAAATATCTTCCCAATTTATGCAGAGTGAATGTACAATTAGATCTCAGAAAACTTTCTGTTCTCTAATGAAAATAATTAGGTGGCTACTATTTAATAATGTTTTACATAATAAATTATGGAAACAGACTTCTTTTTTATTCCAACACTAAAAATTGGTAGAAGTGCTATATTTGATTTGTCATGAGCACCTGTGGAAGAGCACAAATATATCAAGTATAGGTAAAGTTTGCAATGTTAGAAAGATATTTAGTTTCGTAGTGAACTTTGATTTAGGGAGTTCATTAACAAACGCTGGTGCGTATTGTCAGGTATTAATTTCTTTGTGAATGAAAGCTTTGCCTGAAGTGTAGGGGTGATACACTAGCCAAGCCCCCAAGTCAGGGATTCTGGTCACAAAAGACAGCAGTGAAAGATGTGGGGAAAAAAATGTTCTATTTATGACTTCTTGAAGATCCTTCTGCTATCAGTTGTCTTGGTTCAGAAGGTAAATCTACCTCCCTAGTAGTTTGTTTGATATTTAAAGCTGAAAAAAGACATTTTCTGAATTGTTTTTCATCTCATGGATCTAACTATAAAAGCCTCTAAAAGTGATGGTTTGAAAAAAAGTGTATTATAGAAATATTAATATTCAAATATTATTATCATTAAAATAGCTTTGTGCATTTGCTGTGTCATAAGACACAACAGTAAAATTGTGTGAGGAAATTCACATGCTTCTGGGTTTGTGAAGCTTTTTGGTTGCTGTGATTGTTGTTTTTGAAATATTACTTTAAGAGGTAGAGTTCACTTTTCTTTAGCGTTTTCTATTCCCCAAAAGATGTAGCAGTTTTTTTCAGTAAATATTAAAGACAGTAGAAAACAAAGTTATGATACACTTCTGGTTATCCACAGGTAACAACAGGCTCTCAGGTAGTAGCAGAGGGATTCCAAGTTCTCAGTTCTTTTCCTAAGAAAAAAAGACTTGGGTACAATGAATGAGAATTCCCTCCTAAAGTGGAGAGCAAGATGAGAGCAGCATTCCAAATGGCTTTCCATATTCTGCTTAGTTCAGAATCAGCCTGCCAAAAAGGAGGCTCAGGAGACACCTCATCACACTCTACAGCTGCCTGAAAGGAACTTGTAGCCAGGTGGGGGGTGGTCTCTCCTCCCAGGACAGCAACAGGACAAGAGGAAATGGCCTCAAGTTCTGCTGGGGGAGGTTCAGGTTGGACCTAGGAAGAATTTATTCCCTGGACAATGCTTAGCCACCCTTTCAGTGAAGTGGTGGAGTCACCATCCCTGGCATTGTTAAATAAATGACTGGATGTGGCACTTAGCACTATGGTTTAGCTGATATGGCGGTGCTCTGTCAAAGGCTATACTGGACAATCCTGAATGTCTTCTCCAACCTTAATGATTCTCTGATTCTGTAAAACCTCAACTCTTGCATCTTTCTACATTCAGGGTTGTTCAGGAGAGTGATTTTTGTTTTCCCTACTACCTTGCTGTTTCCACCTTCTTCACTGGAAACCCAGCACCACTGCATGGACAGAAATCAAATAGTGGTTTATACTGTGCTGTTTAATGGATGTGAAGGGAAGATTTACCATTGTTTTTATAACTCCTTCTACGAAGGTTCTTGAAACAAGACAGCCCTTTCCAGCAGCTCCTCTACTGAAAGCAGTATGAGTATGTTCTGTTGCTTTTCAAGTAACAGAATTTATGAGACTTTGAATGTGGTGAGGCTTTATTGGAAGGATATCAAAGGGTTCTATTAATTTGTTTTTCATTCATGGTGTGAAGGCCCTTCATGGCTATGGAGCAAGGGGCTGTAGCACTCCCATACTGTAGCAGTAGGTCAGAG
The DNA here is from genome assembly GCF_000277835.1 of Geospiza fortis. Lineage (NCBI taxonomy): Eukaryota > Metazoa > Chordata > Aves > Passeriformes > Thraupidae > Geospiza > Geospiza fortis. The sequence goes on from NW_005054297.1 coordinate 28,121,702, forward strand.
GCTCTCATTAGCACACACTAGTTTTACTTAATTTTCTGTTGTTTGACTGATTTTTAATAGGAAAGAAGCTATACCACAATCAAGACTTTTGCAAAACTAGAAGTTCTTTTTGGCTGGAGCCACAGGGAATGAAGAAGCTTAATTCAGAGCTAGCAGAGCATTTCATCAGCATCAGCATAAAATCCAAATATATTATCTAATTTGCCATTCTAGGTTTTAGAAAATGCATGTGACGATACATCTAATCTGTATTGAATGAGGCTGTTGTTCTGCCTCCTCTGCTTACACCAAGGGGCACAATGTTAAAGGTAAGATGTGGTAGATTCAGCTTCACTCCTCTCAAGACCTTTCACAGCAGGGAAACCATGTCATCTTTGTCATATTTGTGACATGAGAGACTAAACCCTTTGCAGTATCTTTTTTCTTTTCTTTTTTTTTTTTCCTTCAATATTAATTTCTCCCTTCAGTATTTTTTCAGTGATGAGGGAGATGGATCTTGGGATTTGTACATTCATGCAGAGAATTCTTAGTGCCCCAGGAGCAGTGAACTGGTCTGTTCTAACCTAAACCTATGCCTCCCAGAAGAAAAACTTCCCATGGAAATAATTCTGTCTTTCAGAAAATTAAAAGTGAATTCAAGGACTGAATAAGAATCCAGTAATTCAAAATAATAAGGATCTGAGCAAAATCTGGTTGTGTGGGTGAGGTAGGAAGCTTTGTTTGATGTGTTTCCACTTCTCTAGCCTGGATGTGCCTGGCACTGAGTGCACTCACTGTGCCACACTTCAATCCCTTCCCAGCCCTGACAGTCACTGTTCCCTACCTGCTCACGCCTCCCTGACCAGTGGCTGCTCGACAAGAGGAAGCCCCTAAGGTTGCTGGTAACAAATCTTCTTTTCTGCCAACAAGGAGGACTGGGAAGGAAGACACTAAATTGACATCCTTCCCTGGGCATTACGGCATTACCCAGCTCTAAAACAAAGGCTTAACAGTTGCATGCCAAATGCTGGTTTTTATTCAGTTTTGGGCACTCCAGAGGCTTCTGTCACCAAAATCTGTTCTATGTGGTGAAATAAAAGTTCAGGGTTTGCCTTTGTAGCCAAAACCAACAAATGAGGTAGGAAACGGCCAAGGAAAGAACAGGAAAAAGGGAACATTGTTAAAAACTAATATTTTTAAAATGCAATATTTTACTATGAGAATAACAATGAAACATTTTTAATCCTATCTGACACATGTTCACATAGTGGGAAGGTATTTTTCTGTCTATTAAGATGAAAGATAGAGGTGATTAACATTTGTAAAATGTGTATCATCAGTGAGTAGGTATATTTTTTCCAATCTATCTGCTAGCATTTGACACAGGTCTGTGTATGTGTATTCTAATGACAGAAGCATTATCCATATAAATAACAATATTAGGCAAAAAATGCCTGTCATGAAATCTTGTTCTTACACCTCACATCTAAACATTATTTTGTGTTGCATCGCTAAAAGGTATATTAAAGCCGACTGTAAATGTAGTATATGTGTAAATTATTATGTTATTTGTTTCTGCCAGATTATAGACATTTCTACTATTTTCACACACTTTCTCAGAAAGGTCATTCTTTTCCCATAGTCAAAGTATTTTCTTTTGTGCATAGTCCCCTGATCTTCCCTTGTCATGGGGCATAATGATGCCATGTAGGAGGGTCTCAGTGTGACATGTAGCAGCCCTTTCTCATTGTGTGGCTTTCTGACTGAATTTGGAAGGAACAGTGACTCTTTTCAGCCATTTTTAATGAATTTTGGGATGGGGGAAGCTACAGATGATGAGAGCACCTCATTGCATGTTAGCAATGCTGAGATGCTCATCTAATGTGATATGCTTTGGTACAGCAGGTGTTCAATATTACTACTTCGTTTTTCATTCTCTATAAATACTGTTTTTAAACTATACAATACCCCAAAAATGAAGCCAGTATTATTTACTCCGTAGCATCACAGCAAAAGAACTTACAGGTCACCAGAGCAGGAGTTATTTGAATGGCTAGAGGTTTTAGAGCAAGGTCTGAGGTCTCTAGCTGAGAAACATTCCCAGTTTCCAGAAGAAAGCTTTATGTTTTACTTGTAGATTAAAGCTTCAGCACAACCTTCATTTCAGATTTTTGTTATTTTTGCTGTGGCATTTGCAATACCAATGATGACATTTAATTTTTTAGATTGTACACCAGAAGACAACTAAGCAGGTGTAGTACTACACAGTAACAGATGGTCTTAGAATTTGTTCTCCCTGCTTGCAAAGAACAAAATGAAAATAATTCTGTTGAGGATGACAGAGTAGTAGTGACATCACTTGATGTTTATTGATAGATAAACCTTCTCAAATTATTTTTTTCCTTTGCAACCAGAATAAAAGCTTGATTTTAAAAAAGATCTAGTACTCAAAGCAATAAGTATGTTCCCCTGTGAAGGAAACATTTATTTAGTGATGTCTATGGGGTCAGGGTTTTCTTTGGTCTAATATTCTCCTGTCTGTGTAACATGTATAGTCAAAATGATCTTTTAAAATTATTGCTTATACTTTTCCTCTGACAGTTAAGCACCTAGTGTTGAGAAAGGTTCACCAGAATGGATTTCTACTTTTTTTTTCACAGTCCCATAACAGAGGGTTGTTCCACTTGACCTGCTCAAATCCACAAAATCTCTCAAATGGAAAAGTGGCTCATGTACCATAGCCAGTGTGTATTGGCTGCGGCTACCCTGCTTTCTTTCCTAACTATATTTGTTTTCTTGGCTTGGCCTTTCCTTATGTTCTGAACTCTGTTATAGAGGAAGATATTTAAAGAAAAAAATCTTCCCAAATAGCATCAGTTCCCAAAAATCCTAGTGAGGCCATGTGGGAAAGGACAATACAGTGCCAACACAAATACTGTTTGAAAGGATGGAGCACGCAAAGGACTGAAATATCAGTCTGTAGCAAGACTTATAAACCAAATCTTTATGTGATAATTTCTTTTGATACTTCATTTTAACTACCATACCTAAAGGCTCAGAGTCCTCTACATTTAGTCCCATTACTCTCATTTGAATAACCTGAGCATTGTATTTCAATATCAGCATGGATATTAAAAAAAACAAAGCAATTGCCATTAGTTACTATAATTATCCTCTTGAAACTGCTCCTAATTTTCCTTTCAATGAACCTTCATTTTCACATTGTTCACTATGACATTGAGAGTGGAGTTAATATGAAATAATACATATATTCATGGTATAGTCACGTATCTATAATTAATACTAGGAATTGATTAACTGTATTTCTAAAAGGGACTTCAGAAAAACATGTAAGAATTCTGTTTCTTTTTACTGTATGTGGACATTGTGTATGAAAACACTGGTTACTGCCAATAGCTCAAAGCAATGGTAACCTGACACACTACAATGGTCTTAATTTCTGCTAGGTAAGTAATTTTTCATGTTAATTTGGTCCTTTCTGCTTTTTCCTAGCTTTGCAGACTCCACTAGTTGAACTGGAACCAGCCTACTTAAATGTAAGTACAATATTTTTATCAGATATGGCTGCATCTTCTAAGAATGACAGAAGCCACATTGAACATAAAATAGACTTTCCAGATATTTTTGCATCTTGCAATGAAACTGGGTCATTAGTAATTGTAGCAATGTTGTTAAATTTGACTTTCCTGTTTTCTGTTTTTATTACATATTACTGAAATAGAAAGGAGGAAGAGCAATAATTCTGTTTGGGAAAAAAAAAAGCCCCAATCAAATCAACTACAGATTCTCTCTAATGGATTGTAATTATGTTAATTTAAAACATTATAATAAGTTGTAGGTAATTTCCAAAATTATTAAAAAAAGGTGTCGTTGTTAAGAAATTATTTGGTGGAAGTATCAGAAATGGCATAATCTTATCTACTATACATATGGCCATAAAAGCAACTTTTTAAAAAGCAATTTCAAAAAAAGCATAAAAGCAATTTCATAGGACATTTTTTTTTTCCTGGAAAGAAGACTTAGGATCTCCTCTGGGCAAATTCTGTTCCATTCCTACTTGTTATCTTTAGTCTATATGCCACTGTTCACATCCAGATAACTTCTGCAGACAATAGGTTATCCCTTCTTTTTCTGGTCAGAGATTAATATTAATAATAATAACAATAATAATAATATAAAAAGCTGAAATAGTATGTAGTTGAAAAAAGCTTTCTTAGAATAAACTGCTCAAACACAAGCAAATCTGAGGAATTGTTGCTTCTAAAATAATGTTTTGTTTTTGTGAAAGGGTTAGTCTATCTCCTACTGCACAGTAATCACCAGGATTATCATTATTCTTCTATGGCCATTACTGTGTCTGGATGTTATAAAGAAGCCAGAAATAAGTTTCCCAAGTACAGGAAAGGATGGATGTAGGATTTTCTCCCTCAGTATCTTAGAGCACCACAGCACCCTGAACCACAAGCTCCAGTACCCTTAGGCCCTCACATTATACTGCACAGAGAGTAGGTCCCTTCTCTCTAAAAGAACTTCTCTGGGAATGTAAAAAGTGGAGAAATCAAGCAATATTTTTTTTTAGGGAAAGGACTTTCATGTGAGAACACTGGCCAAACAGGGGAAAAAATTTCTTGCCAGCCCCTGTTTTTCATTATAAATCCATCTCATTACTGTGCTTTGGTGGGAAAGGGTCATTTATTTTTGCCTTCTTAATAAAACTATTTATTTTCCTTATTTGCTTTCCCAAATACAAAAAGGATCAAACAGACCTTTAGACCCTGCTACTCTTGTGCCACAGCTTTTGAACCTGTCAGTCTGAAGCTCAGAAGCGTGACCTGTTGAGAGCATGAGGAAGGAGAAGAGCAGTCCATGCCTCCAGCCCCCTGGAAGGGGTTGCACAGTCTCAGCTGACTGAAATCGTGCTCAGGCTGCAAGGTGTTGCAGGAGAAAGCCACTGGAACCTTTGTACAAAGCACCAATCTTTGCAAGTTTTAAAGTAAATAACTCATTAATATTTTCTAATCAGCATAAGAGTATTCTGTTCTTCACCCCACAATGTGTGTTACTGTTACTAATGGAACTCCATGCTTCTTTTCATCCTTCTTTCAAGCAGGTTTCACTGGACTGACTAGCTTACATTTTAAAGTTAAACTGCCTTTTTTCTTTCAGCAATTGCAGCATGTCAATTCACCAAACAGAAAGGAAACAATTTTTGATTATATCTATATTTAGATTCCTTTGGGATTCCTAGTAAAAAAAACCAAAACAACAACCACAAGCAAAACAACCCCCACCAAATTATGCTCTGTGAAGAGTTGCTGCAATGACTGCTCTTTACATTTACATAGAAACAAATTTATTTACTGCAAAACCATTGCCTCTAAGTAATTAACTCCACTTGAACAAACAAACAAAAATATATTTCTTTTTTTCTATTGGCTATCAATAGCCTTCTATACTACTTATATGCTCTTTTTTGATAGCATGACTTATGTAAAATACAAAAAGAGCTTCAGCTCAATCACAGATTGTTCAGATAGTGTCCTATTTTTATTAAACTTTTTCAATGAAAAAAAAAACTTAAATACCTGTATGCATTTTAAACCCTCAATTTTAAATGTTTCCTTACATCTGCTGTTCTCCATTCTTTTCTCTCCCACTTCTCTAAAGTGGGAAAGGTGCAGGTCTGACCCTGATACCCTGGCTTGAACAGTCTTCCATTACTTGAATCATATTTTAATAGTGCAGTACACAGCAGAATTGCTGATTATTTGTGTCTGTTGTTCCAATACCACTTGTTCTAACTCACCAGGATCTTGCAGCACACTGCCCCAGTGTTCCTGTTCAGCACAGAATGCAGGGCTGGACTCACAGATTTCTGAGAGCTCCTCTTTGATCATTCAGTCTCCTCTGTTGTGGGTTTCCACTGTTGTCCTGTGATTTCTCACACCTCTGCTTCTTGCCACAGCTCATATCCAGAAGTTAGCTAATACTTTCCCTGAGGGGAATAAGTGCTAATCTGTAGCAGCCAAGTTTCAGCCTCTGTTCTGGGTTTAGGTGTCTGCATTTTCTTGGGGGAGAGAAATATCTTTCATACAGCAGTTGGGCTACATGAACACCATTTTAATGCAAGTCAAAGGGACTTTCTTAAACATTTCTTTATTTTTGTGTTCAATTTTGCAGAGAATTACAATACTAGGAATTTGAGTATATCTATAAAGAATACTTGCTAAAAAAAACCTTAGTATTTGTCTAGGAAAAGCAAGACTTAGATGCCCAATGTTGGCATGAAATGGAATTTAGGCATTTGAATCCAAAACTGAAATTTTTCAACCCCCTGTATGACTTTTTTTATCCTGGAACCTGAAATGCCTCAGTACTAAACCCTCCTCTTTGTGTCTGAATTTTGACTTTTTGAATGTTTCCAGATGCATCTAATTTTCCTCAAGGCTGAGTTTTCCAAGGATATGCAGGGGGGGCGAGGGGAAGAGCAAATCAAATGGTAGCATATAGCACTGAAGGGCAAGGCAGTAAAAATAATGGAGATGTAAGAATAGTAGCTCATATGCTTAAGCACCTATGAGTAAACACCCACCTCTATTTATTTACTAGCAAAGCTAAAATGAAGACAAAATATTCCATAGCTGAGCATAACCAAAAGCATTGATACAAGGACAACCAACACTAAATGTATTATTTCTTTATCTACTATTTAATATTAAATACTGACATAATTGGGCAATTCTCCTTCCCAGGCAGATGATGATGAACAATGAGCTAATACCTTGTCACATACCTTCTGATGATCACCCTCTGATTTACTGGATGATGCATTTTTATTCCCACACTTCAGGCTGGTGTGTCTTCTGAAAAAAAAAAAAAACAAACCAAGAAAAAGGGTTGAGGGGGCAGAGACTCCAATTTCCAAGATAACCAGTATCCTTCTGATTCTACATCTCTTCAAGGAGAGAAGGAAATTCTCCTGTATGCTGGACATGCTGGACATGCTGGACAGACAGCTGAGTCAAGGAAGTTATTATATTCAAAAGAGATTTCCATTCTTTCCACAATCTACAAAGGGAAAGTTCTAGAATGTGGATTCTGATGAAAAAGAGACACCAAGAACCAAGTAGAGAAGGATTAGATGCAAAAAAAAAAAAAAAAGCTGACAGTTTATTAACTGGACACCTTTAGATGTCTGTTTTGAAACAGACAATTTGTAAATGTTTGGATTCCATTTTTGTCATGAAACCCTCCTGAGTACTCCCCGTAGTGTACATGGTCTTGAAGGTAGGCTCTGAAGCCTAGGGCTGGTTCTCAAAACTTCTCCCTAAATCAGCAGAAATTGAAAAATTCTCATGGGTTAATAAGCTACCACTTATTTTTTTGGAAGGCACACAACCTGCAGTCTAGGTATTCTTGAAGACTCCTTTTATTTTTTTCCCTGTGTTTACAAATATTTTAGTTCCTTTTTTCATGGTCTATAAATTTAAGTTTGAGAACAAAACTCAGGTAAAGGAAGGGTGGAGGATCTTTAAACCACTCAAAAAAAAAAAAATCCAGAGTTCAGAACCTTGAAATTTGTCCAAACAAACTACTATGGTAAAAAGAGGGAAAAACACAGAAATCTTTAATACATTATGAAATTAATACCTCAGTCTACATTACAAGATCTCTTTTGCAGTATGCTCTTTTGATTTACTCGCACAACCATGTTATTATTCTAGAAAAGAGAAGCTGGTTTAACTCATAAGAGCATTTCTAAAATACACAGTTTAAATAAAAATAAAGGAGCTTAGTTGTTATGACCAAAGGGAGAAGAGAGTATAGTTTAACGCCATCATTACTGAAAATCTGGCACAGAGAGAGTACACAAGTACTTGGCAAAAGTACAAGTAAAAAATTTGCTATCTCACAGCTTTTTGTTTATTTTTTGTTTGTTTGCTGTCAGTAAACAAACCCAAATGAGTACAAATGAGATGACAGAACTGCATCTACTTGTCTGCCAACACGGAGTAGAAACCCTTGTACAGTGCAAGTCCTTCCACGGGCACACATTACTCTTGTCTCACACTCAAAAGGGAAAAAAAGAGGGAAAAAAATTAAAGGAACAAATGAACACAGAGTTAAAAGTAGAACCATGTCTGAAATAAGAGAAAGATGTACGCAAATCCCATCATTCTTTCTAGCCCAGATACTCAAGTTTTTTACCTTTATAAGTAGTTAATAACCAGGTTTAGCAGTAATCCTAATTAGAGAGAATATATCCCTTTTTGTTTCCCATTCTCTCAGGAACAGATGCAATAGCAATCAGTTTCTTTATCCACAAATCAAAGTCTCTTTATAGCTAACACTCTGGACTTAAAAACTTCCTCTCTTGACTCCTTCTGAATGGGAAACTAAACACTTCTCTGCTTCTGTGCTGCATTTCTTGTATGCTCAGCTGCAGATCCCAGCCCCTCTCTTCACTGTCAGTATTCAGTTGATGCTGCCTTTTTGGAAGAAAGAAAAGCAGAAAGTGCATGTATCAGCTTGATAATATATTGTCATTATCCTAATTTAACAGACATAAGAGAACTATTGAAAACATTAGGTATTTATCTAAGGACTGGTAAATGGTTAAAAGCACCTAGTTTATAAACCATAATTGTATTATTCTCTGCTATAAATTATGTGGTAGTAGTACAACTGGGCATGATTTTTCACCAATATTGCCATTCTGTTGTGCTCAGACAGGGCACACACAGGCTGTTCAGATTTTGCTTGGTGACCAACAGCCACCTGCAGCTGCATCCCATCAAATAAGATCATGACTTACTGGTAGGAATGGAGTTTCATCATTTCCACTGGAAATTTATAATCCAAGCTGTTTGCCTGGAGACAAGGGTCCACGCTGAAAGGCAGCAGCCAAAGTCTCTCAGTTGTAGCTGTTGGCAGCCAAGCACATTGCACTGTACTGAAGCTTGGAAAATGAAGACAGACAACATGCCTAAGGTGTTATTCCCAACAAAGCAGTGATAGCTGGCAGTCCTGTTATCCTCTACTGGAACATGGTACAGTCTCCTGCATTATGGTGCGCTTTGCCTGCAGTGCCCAGCACCTGTGATGTCCCAGGCTCTGGTCTGGTGCAGTGTTGCACTGGACACCCACCAGAGTACACAGTGTAAGATGTAGGCTGCTGAACTGCAGCGAAAAAAAAAAAGTTAGACACAATCTATTCCTCTGTATAATTTACATTGGAATGGGGAGCAGAGATTAGGGTGCAAGGCTGGAAGTAGAAGCAAGTGCTTTTGAGACACAAAGGTTACTCTAATTTTGGATAAAGAAGTCGTCCCCTGGCAAGCCTCATGAATGTTAAGAGGATGGGGATCAGAATAAATTTTCTGGAGTTTCTTGAAAGGCAAAGACTCTCCAATGGTGCCACAAAATACCGACCTGTAAACGGATGTTGTGGTTTATCCCAGTCAGCAATCAGACACCACCCAGCCACTCACCCTCCAACCAGCAGGACTGGAGAGGGAATTGAATGGGTAAAAGCCAGAGAACTGGTGGGTTAAGATAGAGAGTGTCATAGAGAAAGCAAAAGCAGCATGCACAAACAAAGCAAAACAAGGAATTAATTCACTGCTTCCCATGGGCAGGCAGGTGTTCAGCCATCTCCAGGAGAGCAGGCCCCATCACACCAAGTAGTGGTGACTTGGGAAGACAAACACCATCACTCCAAATGTCCCCACTTCCTCCTTCTTCCCTTCACTTTACATACTGAGCATGATGCTATACGGTCTAGAATATCCCTTTGGTGCTTTGGTACCTGTCCTGGCTATGTCCCCTCTGAACCTCTGATGCTCCCCCAATGTCTTTGCCATCATGGCAGTACAAAAACCAGGAAAAGTGTTGGCTGTGCATAAGCCCTGCTCAGCAATACCAAAAACATCTCTGTATTATCAACCCTGCGTTCAGCACAAATCCAAAACACAGCCCTGCACTAGACACCGTGAAAAAAATTAACTCTACCCCAGACAAAACCAGCACAGTGAAACAAGGATTGAGCTCAGAAAGCCGGAAAGCATGCCATTTTCAGCTGAGGGGTTTTTTTTTACCCTGTCCCATGGATATATCTGCAAGACAGAATCCATTCTAAACCCGCACAGCCTTTCCCTCCCCCCCCCTAAAGCACCATGTCAGTTGTCTAAGCTCCAAAATCATTATTTCATGGAAAATAAAGTTGTTTCCATTTGCCTAAGTATATTTATCACTAAAAGTTTTGATGTACTTTACCATGGATTTAAACAGGATTCAGCACACTTGCTAAGCCAAAAAGGGAGAGGGCATGGGTAAGTGGCACAAGCAGGCACACACAATTGTCCCCTCTCAGCTGTACAATTTGCATCTCTGCTGTTCTAACACAGAGATTATCTTCAGTGACCAAAATGTACAACTGTTTGCACAGCAACAATGTACACAGATTATTTTTAGTTCAAACATGTGGCACTACTCATTGTGCAGCTGCTTTCATGCATTAATGCATTGGGATACAAAACCCTAATTGCAAGAGCCCAAATTAATTGCAAGCAATGAGACATTTTGGACTGAAAACCCCTTTTGGCTACACTGGAATCGAGCTGTTGACTTTTCAAGCTAAAAGAGATATGAATCATGGAAAATATTTCATTCTTAACCCCTCAAAGTACCCAATATTCCTAAACTAATGCAAAATGCAGTTATGTGTTGGCTTAGAATTTACAACTTCTCTGCCAAAGGTTAATTCAGACTATTCATCCAAGATTAGTTGCAAGTTTTTAAAACTGTAAATAAATTCTTGTTCCTAAACAGCACAGGTTTTCAAAGTAGGGAGTACTACCCACAGCCTATAAAAGGAAAAGATTTAAAGCAGAAATGGGACATTTGACTTCTGCATATTTGGAACATTTAATCACCCTCTTGGTTATATGGAATAAGTTAGACTGGTGGCTTTTTCTTCAGCTCCTTAGAAAAGTACATTTAGTTAATAGAGCCTTAATCATTTTTAGGATGATTTAGAATTGAGTCCTGCACCTTTTACAGGCAACTGCAGAACTCTGCTTCAGTAGGGATAAGGTCCAAAAACTGTAAGCTCTTGGAAGCGGAGAATCTAACTGTTCCTCCTTTTTGTACAATGGCGGGCATCTTTCATGTTCATAATACAATATATTAATGAACACATAATTGGAGAATTTTAGTCTCATTCTATTAGATACAGAGAGCTCTGCAAACCTTAAGTTGCTTTTAGCTGTAAACTCAGCAAAAAACAGTCTAAGGTATAAAAGTACTGTCTCAGGATTACAGACAGTAATAATTATGGGACCTAGGTCTCAGACAGAAGTAATTTTGGCAGATTTGGCTCTAACACTTCAAAACACTGATGCTATTGAATCACGTCACACCATCCCTTTGCTGCAGACAACTACACACATAAAAACAAACTTCTGTCTTGCACAGTTTCATCTTAGCACACATTTACATTCACTGTCAGTTTAAGTCTATTATTTACATTGCCAATTACCATATTAAAATAAGCATGGGCAATGTTGTCCTGAAAGGAAAAACAGATAATTCATATCACTAAACTCTCACAAAAAGCTGCACACACACCTACCAGAGAACTTTGTGTAACTTCACATCTAATTTTCACGTTTCCCTCCCAACCCTGAACTTTCTGTGGAGATTTCATGAGGAAGAATAAAATTTTAATCCTAGTTAGATTATAAGCAAATGTGGTTTTAATATGTTCACCTCTGACTCAAGTAGTCAAAAGCTTATTACTTAAAATTTGATGCAAGTTTAAAATTAGGGACAATATAATAGTTAATATAATTTTTGATGTCATTAGAGGAAAATTCTTAAAGTTGAGGATGAAAGCCTTATTAGGCAATGGTGAGTCAAGGTTCGGTGAGTGCACAGGCATTAAACAACCTATGCTGCCATTCAGTCTGTGGGCCAAGGCATTCCT
>NW_005054297.1:28133733-28157387 GCF_000277835.1 Geospiza fortis
TCCTGCTGCTGGGTGCATCCTTTGACTTGAATGATTTTCCAGCCAAAGAGTTTGGATAGACCCCTGTGATCCCTCAAAAAGCCAGGCTGCTTGCACCATTACACGCGGTTGGGATCTTGAAGAGCCTTGTGCTGTGTTGCAAGCAGTCAGGAGCACATTTACAGCTCCTGAAGCCCTCTGGCAGTAACCCTGCTTCCTATTGACTAACTTGACCTCACTGCACAGGAGCTGAGCACTCACAGTCAGTTCAAATGGACAATTTCTCTGGTCTCTCACAGCTGGAAATCAGTCAGTAACACCTTGGTGAATGCGAAGTGTGAAAGTTGACACTGATCAGTTCATTGCACAGTGTCCTCCAGAGAGGGAAAAGCTGAAGTTTCCATAGCAGAACTCCAGTGCACAGATTTATCTTCTGTCCAGCTCCCAAACAGTTATCCTGCAGGAGAAATGAAGCTCAAAACATTAATGCACCTAGTGGAGAGCCTGATGCCAGACTAGTGTTTTCTTGAAAGTGCCTGTCAGGAATACCTTGTTTTTTCTGGGTCCATCTCTTGGTAGGCATTCATTATTATTCGGCAAATACCAAAAAACAAGCGGTTTTCAGACAAGGAGTTCAGTTTAGAGGGTCAGCAGACACTCTTTTTTTTGTTGTTCCCTCTAGCAGCCCTAATTTTTCATCTGACAGCCAAATAAAAAGCTGTCTGGAGAAGAATAAATTTCTGTTCCAGCACTTGTAAATTAGAAATTGGAGTGGAAAACCTATGTGTAGCTATAATCAAGAATTCTTAACTCATCTATTTAGCTTTTTTAGACTATTTGGAGAGAATAAGTGACACTTGTAAATTTCCAAAATACAAATGCTCATTTGAAGGTCACAGCAATCATGTACCTCACTGTACTGAACAGCATGAACAAGACTAGTTACAAGACAGATTCTTTGAGTCATCCTATGGAAAATATCAGTCTATTGAGCTTCATTTGGTACTCATATGAAGCAGTTCTGAAGTCCACCTCAAATGATTTAAACAGATAAGGATTTTCTGTGAGGCTGCAAAGAGCACAACAACTTACTGCATACAATGCTTTTTGTGAGATCAATGAAAGGAGAAAAGGAAAATGCTGCGTTTCCAGCACTGTCTCCTTACAAGCTTTCTTATCCTAGGAATATGTTCCTTTTTCTACTGTTTTTCTATTTCTATATTCTATAAGGTCTTATTAACATTGCTGAAATTTAGTTTTGAGCTGTCCTCAATGCACATTTATTCACATTTAATAGCACACACTGAAATGATATTCTGTTAGTTATTTGGTACTGACTGTATAAGCTTTTGACACAAAACAGCAAACAAGAGATCTGCTGGTACTTTAATCCATAAAAATGCTTTAAAACGGCAAACTATAAAAATCCTCTTTTCTCTCTGTATTACAGATATAATGGGACTATTTCACTTGGATGGTATTCTCCTTTCTCCTTTTACTTGAAAGGGCTTGGAGCAGGGGAAGGAAAAAAAAAAGCTGTTGGACTTTTGCAAATATGTCTTTACTTTAAATTTTTGATGTATTTAGCAATAATTAAGTATCTGTCCTCACAGTTACTTTGTGAGGTCTACCTTAGCCAGTGCCTACCTGCTATTTATACAGAAATAATTAGCAGTTGTGGTTGTGTGCCTTAGATCCTGCTTTATCCCATGCTAATTTTCCTTCCCTGCTTTCTTTGGGTTATATAATTTAAGCAAGATTTCTTACTCCCCTCTATAAAAATGTGAGATCTTGAATTAGAGATACTGCGATAATATGAGCCATAACGGAGAAGCAGGGATCACAAGGAGAACTTTACAGTTGAATGATCTGATTTGTCAGCATTTCTTTGGTACATCCAGGATGTCCTAAAGCACAAGGCGTAGTAATATACAGACACAGCTACACCAAGTGATATAAAAATCATTAGCAAATGGAAGAAAAAGGAATTTTGGTGACCAGTTATTGTGTTAATGTTACCTAAATGTGCAGCAAATAATCAATTCCACAGATATATTTGTGCTTTATGAGTCAGCTAAGGCAGCTCAGGACAGGACTCAAACAGACAATGCTTATTCACATCTTTTGTAGTAATTATTTTTTGCCCAAGTCTAACTTACTTGCATGATGTTACATAAGAATAGGTTGTTCTGTTAGTTGTTTTCTCTCCATTTTTAAGTAGATAGAAGTAGCACAATCTCTAATGTTTCTGAGTAAAAATACTTTTATCTGATGATCATCCAAACATTAAGAATAGAACACAATACTTTTCTAGACCTGGGTTATTTTTTTTTTTTTTAAGCAGCTGTTCCTCAACAGACCTGCAATATACTTCACAGCTTAGAAACACCAAGTGGCAGGTCCCCATGGTTGAACTGTGTCAAACAGAATTCAGGTGGGACTGGACTGTGTAGCATAAGTGGAGAGCTCTGGAGCATTTTTTGTACTCTACACAAAATTATTCTTACTCCTGTGAGTGGCTAAAGGTACAAAGCTTCTCAAATGAGCTTTGCTCATACAGCTTCTCCTTCAGTTCTACGTTATGTTATGTCACTTGACACTTCCTATACATTTACAAACTTCAATTTACAATCACTTACCTTCCTGTATTCTTCATTATCCATTTATTCTCTCCAGTTAACAGATTTCAGACACAATTACTTACAAATTCCTTTTCTTTTGGCTACACATCCAGCAGCCAACTGCTATGGCTTTTCTGTTTCACTCCAGATGGCAAGTACACTCTACAGAATGGAAAGCAGTAGGATTTGAGAAATAAACAACTCCCTGATATGTCCAAATTCAATGGACATGGTTAAAGTTATAACTCCAGCAGAGAAACCTGTCCAAAGCAAGACTGGGACAGGTAGCTAGGCTCCAGGGAGGGGAGCGGGGACATGGGCAAACTGACTTCAGAGATTGCTTTGATTTAACAAACTGAGCAAGAGCTGATTACTGCTAATAAACATCTCTGATATATGTATCTCCTATGCAATTGTAAATTTAAATGCAGATTTAGACATTTTCTTCTACTACCTTCCTTACAGAAAAATATAATTGTGCATGTTGTGGGGGATAGAGTGTCATATGCAATGATATGCACAAAAAAGCCTCTACCTCTAAGGCCTCTACCTTGCCTGAGGACCCTCATCCTCAACTACACGCATCGATGTTGGTACATTATGTTACTGAACTGACAAAAACAGACACTGGGATAGCATAGGACGTAACCATAATGTACCCAGATTATGAGCAAGGCAGACTTTCCAAATGAAGATGCTGAATCAGACCTGGAAAAACTGAATTTTTCAGGTCTGTTCTGATACAAAGCCTAAGATTAAAAACTGTGGGTTTGTGTATTGGCTTGAGGAGATTGCAGCATATGTCCAGAGCTAACTATGCAGAAATCCTGCAGTCCATCAGTTTTAATCTTCCTTCAAATCTTTTAACAGAAGAGACACCAAATAAATGCTCTGCATTTGGCTGTTTGAAAAATGCATAACTTATGCTTGTGGCATCCTGCAGAAATTTGCATCACTCACCATCATTTTCTTCTGTTTTCGAAATGTCTGGTAAATTAACTTTCCATTAATTTTCCTTGCTCATGTTCACAATCTTTAGCACTGCTTGGGTTATCTTTGCTGATAAAAGAATGGAATCTTGCAGTACATTACAAAGATATGTAAAAAATATTTGTTCTCCTATAGCAACCATAATTCATTTAGAACTTGTCATGATGCAAATCTGAAGATATGACATAGCACACTGAAATCCATCCATAACACACTCTCCTAATGATAACCTGTTTACAAATGTCTACAAAATCACCCCTACAACCATTGTCCTACAAGACTGCAACAGCTGGCAGCTGCTGCTGCATGGAGCCTGCATTTCTCACCCTTACAGAACCTTAATGACTCTTTCTTTCATTTCTAGTACTGCATCTGCTACTTAATAACATGGGGCTTGGCAAGGTGGGGTGATGATTTAGGTAGCCCTCTGCAAGTACATTCAGTAACACAGAACACTGTGAACCAAAGTAAGGATTTTGTCAGTTTTCATTATTACCTACATTCTGTGATGTGCTTTACATTATTTTATGTGACCTAAAATATTTAAATCTCCACCCCCCACTAGGAAGCTTCCCGGCACTAGGCACCATTTTTTTTTCTGAAAAGCAAGCATGAGACTTATTATAATAAGATTTTTTAAAAAAATCCTCTTCATTAATTGAAGATTGCCTTAGAAACATAAAAAAAAAGATAGAAAGATGATCCCTCTCTTTTGCACCCCTTTCAGTTTCAGCTTTAGCTGGTTGATACACAGGATTCTGGAGTACACTCCCCAGGATTAAAAACAGAGGAAAGAAAATGAGCTTGTATTGCCAATCATTCAGATTGAAAGTTTTTTGTCTTAAGGGAGACATCAGGTGAGGGGCAACACATTTTTACCATAATTACAGAAGTCTTTATGCAATGGACTCGAACCTTGTCACCTTTTTCCAAATGCAATATTGATGTCAGTTGCTCTCTCTTTACTGCTGAGATTTTTTTTTTACAGGAAGCTGATTTTCCTGCCCTGTTCTTCTATATCTCATCCTCCTTTTCACAAACAGGATACCCATTACAGTGACTCCCACAACCATGAAATATGGTCCATCCACCTTTCAAGCTTGTCCTTTTCCTTTCTAAAGTTACAGGATCTATATAGCTCTTCACAGTCCTAAGAAATTCTTAGAGCAGAGACTATTTTAACAGGGTTTTTTTCTTATTCTTCTTTCTTGAAACAAAATCTAACTGGTTTTCCATTTTGAAAAACATTTTAACAACTTCAAAACTGTTATGAAATCTCCAGTACAGTTTTCTGGTGAAAGATTCTCTAGTCACAGTAGTTCAAAACCTAACTTACAAAATCCCATATCATAAACGCTAATTTAACTCTAGTTCTTGTATATAGCAATATCTTTAGTAAAAGATCCTTGAAGCTCTTATTTTCACTCATGCTGCTGATTCTACTCAAAGTTAGCAATGGAGAACATGGCAGCAGTCCCTCATCAGCTTCAACAGAAAGAGTTCTCAATTCAGGCCAAGAACTAGATTAGAATGTTCCTGTTAGTCACCTGATGAAGACTTCATGTTTATATAGACTATGTATTTCAATATTCATTCACCCCTACAGGTTACCTTTGGGAATTCCTTGCTTGCAAGGCAATATCAGTGGAAATCCAGATTGCAGTAATATGAATAACTCCAAACTTCAAACGAGGAAGAGAATCTAACAGATCTATGTCGTGGTGAGATTCATGAACATTTTCCAATAGAATTGAAACATGCAATGACATCCTAACAGGTCTGTCAGAAGCCTTCAATCAATTTTACCACTTAATCTATAACAATGCACATACAGTTTTCCCTGCCACAGCACTATTCTTCAACAGATGTCAAGGCTCAGGTCCTCAGCAGATGCTACCTACTTCTATCTCATGGGATCTGATCCTACCATGCAGGCACCACAGACCTTCAAGGAAGCCCAGGGCACTTCTAAGATGCCATCTAGGCACAGAGGAGCTGGCCAGGTACTGCTAATGCCCCATAGCTCAGGATACCTTGAACACCCCTCACTACTTAAGACTCTAGCTGGAATATGACAATGTGAACTCATTTCCCTGTTTCATACAGATCTAGATTCTCAGTGCAGAGAACACATTTACCAAGTTAGAAAAAAAAATAAATGCTTTTTGACATGCAAACTGGCTAAATTGACACTGGTATATTCAGAGACACAGAAACAGGGAAGTCATGGGAATATGCAGAGTAAAATGATCCCTCTTTCATCAGTTGCACAGCCTTAAGACTCCCCTTAGTACTATGTTCTTATGTAACATTAAACAATATTCTTTTATGTAAAAATACAGCAGTAAAATCTTGTTCATCTGTCTTCCCTGCCTCAATTTTTGCACTGCTTAATACTGAGTGCCTGATGTCCAAAGGATGTGATATTAGTATCCCTTTTCTGTGTATGTGTTTGGCCCTGTGGGGTCCTTAAAGCAGAAAAAATCCTGGATCCTCATCAAACCTTACAGAACAATTCTTTAGACTGACTACAAAATATGCTCCAGTACCCTCAAGATGAAGGATGAGATATCAACATTGCTCCTATGGGATGTGGTCCTTTCTTAACACTGCAGAAGTCTGTCTTTATGGATCTCAGTACTACAGCAGCTTTGACTCTCTTTTGTCAGTTTTCAGACTAAAGCAAGGACAGACCATATATTTGGATGTATCCAAGTATTTGCCAAATCCTCTTGACACAATTCTACACACATGAAATTGAGCTGTGGACTCCCACATTGTCATTTTATATAAAACCTTTCATACAGTGAGAACATAATTGGTGCAAAACCAGAATGCTTTTACATGAAAATAAGTTTGGAGTTCTACATCTCTACAAAATTTGAATTCAAAACTTACGAGATTAAAAATTTTTTACCATAGAAATGATCATCCTTCCCTCCAAGAAATGAGGGCAGTTTTGTATTTGGGCTGTTTGGAGCTGTTTGTCTATAAAGCTTTTTCTAGGTTTCCTAGAAACTTAACCATGCAGATGGTCAGATCTCCTGTAGATAAAAGGTCTAAATTTACTAAGTGTGAGTGAGGACAACCAGTTCTGGTGCAATAACTCCTCAGAAAATCCTAGTTTTAAGGCAATTTAAAAAGTAAAATCCTTTGCAATAGCCACCACCTCTGCACTCCTTGGTTCTTTGCCAGCAACAGGTCTGCAGAGCTACCTCATCATCTACCAGAAACTCAGTTTCTTTCTGCTCTTTCTCTTCCATTTAATAAAATAAAATTTAAACAAACCAAGAAACAAACAACCCACAGCCCCTCAAAACAGAGAGTTTTTCCCTGCTTTTTTTCATAGTGTGAGGTCTACTTTCTGTGGTGGTGTAGTAGCAAGGGAAGATGCAAAGCTTAGCTGTTTGTGTATTTTGTTTTGTTTCAGTACAAACATTTGTAAATATTTCTTTTCCCAGCAACCTCATGCCATTTCAGAAAAAACAGTTCTAAAGTCATCTTCCTAATCTGACAAAAAGTTTATGGTCACCCCAAAATAATGGACGTGCAATACCCATTTTAACACCCATTTTTACCTCAAACTAATTTCCATGACTGTTGCCTTTTACTGCAGAATATAATTGTGAAAGGAATGCTCACAATAAACCAGTGTTCTTATCCTCAACTGTAACTGATGCCCAAAGCATGCCATGAAGAAGAGAACTGCAAGATAGGAAGAAATACAAGTCAAAATCTCATATAAATGCTAATGTACTTATGTACTAAAAATCTAGCAAAAGCTGAAATAAAAGATGTGCCATTATTTCTAGACCAGAAGGCTGAATAGTTGCTTATTGCTTTTAGACATGAAATGGCCTCACAAAATAAAAAAAGGATTTTACTCCCTGTGTCCCATTTCCCTTTATTGTATAATTAACTTAGATATCAGACTGGGGTGATATATGCATTAGGTTTTAAAACCTAATATTTGCCAAAATATTAGTTGTGTGTAGTTTAACTGTCAAAAACCCAGAAACAGGATGTGTTATGTGTGTACTTTTGGCAGCTTAACCATCAAAGAGCTAAAAAAGAGAAAAGATGTTGGTAAGCGCATGAGAGAGAATGGAATCAATTACAACTGTTTGTTCAAGGTAAGAATTTCTAAATCAGCTCCATTTTTTAAAAGTCTTTTAAATTTGCAATATCCAATCTGGAAGGCAAAAAGTCCTCAGAAAGGAGCACAAGTAGACAGCTGTTTAGGAACACTCACAAAATCTGTTTTAGCTAAACCAAAGCAAATCTTTTAGTCTGCTTTCTCCATTAAACCCCATCAGACCACCATTTTCTCTCTTTTTTATTTCCATTTAAATTACCTTTATTTTATTTTCCTTCAGTTCAAATAAATAAAATGTATTATTTTCTGTAAGTTTTACAGACTGCAAAAAAATTCAAAGGTATTCTCCTGAGGAGGAATCTTTTCAAAATGAAGCAGTAGATAATACTTTCCAGGTTCATATTTTGCTAATCCTCGTTAAAACCAGATAAAATTAGTAATGGCAAGATAAAAGAAGGAGAAAAATGTTGCTTTCTTTTAATACATCATATATAAAATCATATATTACAGTGAGAGCTCCTTTGATACAGTTGGATCTACAAAGTTCAAGAGCTCTGCATTTTTCTCTGTCAGGGCAGAGTGGACTTGGCAGCTGCAGTAGCCATTTGCCTGGATAATTTCTTGAGTGTAAAACCTAAACGAAACTAAAAATCCACTACAAATGAGGTAGAAAAGAGGAAAAAAAATCAAAGATACTGTACTACACAGGCCAACAAAAATATTCACTGGGGAGTACTAACATTATTGTGCAAGTACTTTCCAAAGTATGTACACTGTTCTTGGGCTCTTGGGTTCAGCATTTACCTTAAAAGCAGAAAAATGTGCAGTAAATTGTGGCAGATCTACAATTTGGCTACAGAGAAGCCCAAATACTGACTTCTCCTACTTGGATGCACCTGAAAGAAAGAAAGAACCAACAGTAGCCCCCACCTTAGAGTGTTTGCATTTAAGGTAATCATTCTGCAGCTGCTTGAACTTCCTGACACCAGCGGAAATCCAAATTTTGCTGCTGGCAGAAATTCCTGTGTCAGGTGCAGGTTCTCTGCATCCAGAGCCAGGGCTCAGCTTTTTATTGGCTTGACTCTTATATCTAGCACTGTTATGAATAATTCTTTTTAACTATTATAGCAGCTCCTGCTGCTCTGCCCTCTTACAGAAACATACCTTCTTCCCTCTTATAGTGATATAAATCCTGGTGTCTCAAATCCTAGTGGATGCACAGACTCATATCCTTCCCTAATTACTGTGAGAGTGTCTAGTGATTCATCTAAAGGGAGAAATTAATTCATTGCTCATAGTGACAACAGAAATTACTCTGGCAGTCAAGGGAAAATTGGAATTTAATGCACACACAGAGCAAAGGCAGAGGGTGGAATGGCACACTCTAAGCTTGCAATTATAGAATTATTTTTAGCTACTTCCCCCAAAAATATATAATATACACAGACCACCTGTTGCAGCAAGGAGTAGTGTATGCAGTGAGAGTTAGAAGGAAACAGCAGAGAGATGAGATATAGGTCTGTAAGATACCTACATGTAGCCCACTTTGTTCTTTAATACATATTTTGAAGACTCAGCCTGTTTACCAGGAACTCAGACTGCACAGAGATATCAAAACAATGTCCCAGTGGCACAAATACTTGATACTTGCAAAAAGGCCCCATCAAACCAATGAACCTTTTTAGTCATGACTCATTCATCAGCTTTGCCAGAGCACTTGTTAGCATTTCTAGTGTCACCAGAGATGATGACTATTAAATAAACTTCAAAACAGGATTTATTTAATCTGATATGACTTGATTGAAAACATGCCTGTTTGAAGTTTTTTCCTCTTTCTCTATCAGGTGGAATAAAGCAAGCTCCCAATAAGGAAGGCAATCAGAAGTGCTGTAACATTACAACTAGCATATTTATCACCTCACTTTAAACAGCGAAGCATTCATTTATAATGGTGGGCTATAAGGACAGAGTTGATACTAGAGTTGTCCAAATGGTCTAGAGAAGGTGCTTGTTAAAGATGGAGCTTGCAGAGGAGTGCCTTACTCCCTCTGGGTTAGAATAAATGCAGCCTTACAAGTGATATAAACCTTAGATAAGTGATCAGCTGCAGTCTCTAGAAGGTTTGTGTCCAATGCGCGGGCCAAGAAGGAATAAATAATAATTGTCCCTTCTGGAACTCAGGCTTATCTGTAAGGCAATAGTCTAGAAAAATAATATTCTGGCTAAATGTGAGAGTTGAAAACAAACAAAAAAAAAAACTCAAAAAAAGTCTTTCTTTGTTCCTGCAATTCAGATGTGAAAAGAATATTTTATTGTTCTTCCAATTTATGATTTTTATGCCAAGTATATTTCTCATCATCACAAATGTCTCAGACATAGATTTATTTATGCATGCCCATACATGTATTTCCAGCTTCACAAAGGAACCTCTTCTGCACAACAAGAAGAATTTTCTTAGATCTCTATAAAACTTCTCCAACTATCCATTATTTCCCTTTTCTTTGGTGTTGCTTCGTTGGTTTGGTTTCTTTTTTATCATCTCATTGAGTAAAATAGAATTGTGTATATTACTCTTATTCTGAAGGACCCTTACATAAAGGGATTGGGAAAATAATAAAAATATTCATTATCAATTCTAAACATACACAAGGTTTTACAAAGGCAGGTTAACCAATGGTATTAAATAAAAAATAAATATATTTTTCATTTATATTTAAATATATCTTTTATATAGTTATATAAATAAAAACAATACATTAATTTTAAAAAAATCAAATAAAAAATCTAACATGTTAAGGATTTTGGGTCATATCCTATGGTCTCTCTGTGTACTGAACTGTAAAGCTGCTCTGATGTTTTTCAGCTGTGTAACTCAATCCCACGTGTTGCAAGAGTTTTTCCTCAATTTTCCTACCAGCAAGCAGAAGTTTGTGCACAAACAGAACAGTTTGTGCACTAACACTTCTTCCTTTCAAGCTCCCCATTTCTTTTTTTTTTTCCCTCCATTTAAAAAACTCAAGTTCTTCCCAGGACTACATTAGGAAAGAGGGATACCTACCCAAAACTGGTGCCAGTTCTTTATCCACAGAACAGCTTGAAGGTTTATATTCTTTTTTGGAATATAAACTGCTTCCATCTCTTTAGAAATGCTAATGTCCCATGGCTGGGTGAGCCATGGTCATCTGCTGTCCTCAAACAGATGTTTCTCCAAGTTCTAAATAAATTATTAGCCCACAGAGATGTAAAATGTTCTTTCCTGCATCACACAGCAGTGTTCAAATTTCAGGGTGAAGACTTTCCGCACAATTTATCATGTATTTCATGGCAGCATGCACACTGAATCATATTTTGTATGAATGAGTTTATGAACTGGATCAATGCACACAGCTTACTTACTGCAGGATCTTGAGTAACCTTTTGAATTCAGTCACTGAGGAGCAGATTGGTCTTTGAAGGAAAAGTCACAAGTGACTTTTGGAATAATGGTCTAAGCATAAAATCCCACAATGAAGGCATATCTTAACCTTTTCCCTTTCCTGCCCATTGAAAATGAAATAAAAAATAATCAGAAAAATAGCTGAGCAAGATAGGGCTTATCCATATTTCTAAGCTGGAGGAAAACTGAAATTATCAGGAAATATTGGGAGTTAATTGGGAATATAGTAGAAACTTGGTAGCCATAATTCTCCTTATCACATGAACTATAGTTGTGCTCCTAGACTTTCATCTGTTCATTCAGAAAGCAGTAAATTATGAAATAGGCTTGGTTCTTAATAAATATTCACAACCTCAGGGCACTGAACAGTACAGGCAGAATCTTGTGCTGATCATCCCTTCAGGTCCTGGGATATGAGTACCTTAGACTACAGAGTAAGCAGGGAGAGTTTATTTTAATTCCTCTGCAGTATTATATTTTGCTTTTGAAACAATATAAAGAATTCAAAGAATCAAAAATTACTACTGCTTTTATGTCAAAAACTGTAGAATCTGATTTTAAGCAGCGCAGTTTACAGGGGTGTGGCCCTGTGGGGTAGTGCTGAATAAGGCAGGTGCTTGCCCTCTTCTGAAAAAGTGTCATGATACATCTGAGGCAACTAGGCAATATTTCAGACACCATCAATAATTTTTCATGTTCTTTACTGCCTTTTTTCCCTACTCTACCAGGCCACAAATATCTTATGCCATTTTCCAACCTGATCAGAAACAGGCAGAATGAAAGAAATCTGCTTTTTCATTTTCTCGTACGCTTACCTCTCACAAGCTTCACTGTTTGCATTCTAATTACAAAATAAAGAGAGGCTAATAATTTGTTTCATCTTGGTGAACATTCAAGCATTTCAGTTTCCAATTTTAGCTGTTTTCTACCCTAGAAAACACCATCTTTCCCACCATCTGAAAAGACATACTGGCTTCTGGTTTAAAAACACTATTAAAGAATAGAAGTCATGAATAAGATTATAGTGAGATATGTTCTTAAGGAAGGCAATAGGAAGGCAATTGGAAATCTAACATCCTTCACAGCTGAATGTCTGTTGCATCCTCCAAACCTAGTCCTGTGAACAATTCTGCTCTTCCAAACATTTGGAAAAAAAAAAGGATATCTTTTGATCCTAATGGGACCAGGTAGTAAAAGAGAATAGGAAACAAAGTCATTAAGGGAAAAAAAAAGCAATAGTTTTGGCAAGTATATCAGATGAGTAATTAAGTGCAGTCTTTGTTCAACAGTGCAAAGAGAAGTTAATTCCTGAAGGTTTTTGCTAGGAGGCATTGTGTGGTATCTCCAAACTATGTGGGATAAGGGTGGGGGCTGAAGTGTGGAAGAGATCCAAAGAGAGTTAGGGATTAGATTCCTGAGAGATTGCAAGAGTCATCTAGGGTTAATAAAAAGAACAAAGTGAGGGAAAACACTGCCTGTAATGAAGTCTATTGATTATGAAACTGCCTCCAAAGGGAGCAGTGTTTGCCTTTTAAGAACACAACCAATGAAAGCATTAAAGACAGCTTGTAAAAGGACACAGCTGAACTAACAGAGAATGGTACTTGACCTGGGGAGAGTTTTAGGTTTTTAAATTTTTATGCATAGAACGGTATTTGTATATGAGTACAAAATGTAATCAGTGTTATTACCTGTCCCTGCACAAATGTCAGTACCATTCTCTGCAGGTGCCAGCTGGTGCTGTGGTCTGCTGGAATGAGCTACCCATCCCATCAATTAAATGTTTGCAACAGCTATAGACAAATTCAGTGTTCCACATCTGGTTTAGTGCCTTGAAATGAGGATTACTGTATAAAGCTGTATTTTACCTTGAAAGCCAAGTGACTTTGTAAGTGTCTGAACTCCAGATTACCTATAACCAAAATTGTCATATCATAAGTTTCTTCAGTCATACAAATTACACCACCTATAGAAAAAGATCAAGTCCCCACTGACTAGGGGGAATGCATGGTTCAACTTCCATCTAGACCAAGTCTGTTTTTATTCCAGTATACCCACAGAGGTTTAATTTGCAGAATTATCTACTTAGTTCCTGGCAAAGAAACGAAATAGGTTTTGGTTGGGAAAAACAACAAACTCATTGGGAAGTTACAAAAATTTGAGTTTCTATTCAATGTTACTAAAATACATACATAGCAGGTCAAAGCATGCATCAAGCTGTTTGAAAAATTATTAGCTTTCTAGAGATAAAGGGGTAATAATTATGTTCCCTCACTGTATCTGCCCTCTTTCCAATAATAATCTTTATGTCTACCCACTCCTTGATCTTTATTTTCCCAAAACATTGATTTTGGGATTTCCTCGGCAAAGACTTAGAATTTTAGCAGCCCTATGATCTACACCAGAAAAAAACATGTTACACACAGATGCAAAATACATGGAAGAAAGCAATACCTAGCTTATTATTGCTTTTATAAAGCAATCAGTGATGTTGAAGAACACATTTTGTCTCAGTCTCAAGTGATCACAACAAGGAAAACAAACAAACACAAAAACCCAAACAAAGATTAAATCAAATGTGTGTGATTCCAACCCAAGTCTCAGAGAACTTACCAAAATGGCAGTGCGTACTAAAACCTACAGGTCCAAATTATTTCCTAATATTCCAGTGGTGACTTTAGTTAAAAAAAACCCAAACAGGTTCAAGAAATAAATCTTGATCAACCCTCTTTTATTGCGTATTTGGTTTGCTATTTTCAATGTCATAAACTTCAGCTACCTTTCCACGTAGGTTTTGATTAAGTTCTCCTTCTCACCCTCACTCATATTATTACTTTACTTTGTATTATTTTACGTATTATTACTTTGTATTACTTTACGTATTATTACTTTGTATTTGAAGTCTAAAAATCAATGGTCTGCTAAAACAGTGTGGAGAAAACATGTGGTTTTAGAATCAGATTTACGTCCTCCTCACCTCAGACACACAAATTGTGATGATTTGCAGCTACAGCCTCTAAAATCAAGTCTTCAAGTGTTTGGTAAGAAGATGTTTCTTTGTAGACTTCTACAACACCATTTAAAGAAATGTACCAGGCCTCATTTCCAAAGTATTATAGCTGACCTTGTGGAGGTGCCATGATTGTTGCAAAAATTGTTAAAGCTGAGAGAATTTGTATGATATTTTATAGATATTTGAGAAAAGTCAGTCAGTGAGCTAATGTGAAACTCCATGCTTGTATGATGAGCTAGAGCAATTATTCCAATAGAAACACAAAAAAAGTGGTGGTACAAAATGATTAGGAATCCGCAGTCTTCTAAAAGAAGAAAATAAAATTAGTGTCACTCAGAATTTCTATGTTGCTTGACAATTAACCCTCAAAGGAGATCTGTACTACCCTCAACAAAGCTTCAATTAATATCTTCAGAGAATGAAATAAATTCCAAAATGGAGCTATATGTAACTGAGCTTGTTGCCTTCCAGTCACTAAGTAACTCCCTACAAATATTGCACAGCACTTAGCGGGATTAGGGCAAAACCAACCATGAAAGGCATGAATTGCACAACCATGAGGCACACAGATCACTCATTATTGCTATAATCATATCAGAGCAGCAGTAAATCTCTGGGTTGGAAGTGCAGATTCAATGATATTTGAGTGCATATTGATTCTGACTGTTTGCCGGAGATAGAAGTGAAAGGCTTGGAGGGAGCAAACTAAGACCATACCAAGTAATATTTAAACTAAAGTTATTTTAATATCTTAGTTAATTGTTGGGAATATTTACACAGTATTAATTATTACTAAATACAGCTGTTATATATATATATAAATGGAATGGAATTTATATTTATATATACATTGAATTTATATTTATATATAAATCTTAATGGAACTTTATTGCATAGGTTTGTTAGCTAACCTTTAGTTAATTTATATCTGAAGGGAGAGAAAGACTTTCACCAAACACTGTTTTCCCAACAAACGCAAACCTCCATGTGTTAATCCTTAGGTTCACGACCTGAGTATTGTCTTATGAACTAGAGGAAGGAGAAATAATTCTGTTTTACCTTCCCACAGGTACCAGATCTTACTTTAAGAGTTAGAAGTTTCTCATTTGTGCCTGATACTAAAAACAAGGCAGAAGGACAGAGCTAATTTTCTGATGTTTATTGTTCTTATTTTTCCAATAGAGACATAGGATTCAAGCATTTTCAGGCATCAAGGTACATGTAAGTACACGCTCTCTTTTTCAAATAAATTTGAGCAGAGGTAAAGATGGTCAATACTCAAAACACTTCACCACACTATATTACCAGGACCATTCCATCCCATGCAACAATTAACAACTACAGAGTTTTCTGCTTTTGAGGAAAACCCAAAAACTTCTGTCTTTTAAGAAGAGATCAGGCCATGCATGCACAAATGCAGTCTCAATTTAGAATCATGTTACCAGAAAGAAACAAAATTTCTTTAGAGCTAGAAGGTAAGACTCACTTTCCAGTGGTCCTGAGTAAAAAAACAGTGCCTAAACAAGGAAATTTAGTCTTAACAGGGCCTGCCTAAATTCCTCCCTCCCTTATTCTGTGGACCCTGCAGTCCATAATTATTCAAGAAAAGGATGATATCACTGTGGAAGCAGCAGATTTTTCTCTCTGTGCCTCTATATAGGCAGACATTTGTGGAGAATATTCTCTTTAGGTAAAACTGAGATTTCTCCCCTCCATCTTCTAAAGATGTTCCACATTGAAAAACGTGGATAGAGGGATGGTGAAATTCAGCTTCGGCAGTACCCAGCTCAAGATAACACATTCAAACCCCATAGTTCTTAGATTTCAACAATATTATTCCTCTAAAAAGAAGGGGAAAACCAACCAAACAAAACCAAGGCTAAAAATAAACCTCAAAAAAAAGCAGTTTTTTTCTTTGTTTTGTTTGCTCAACATCATAAGCAAGACAACTACTAGTTAAGTCAAACTTGGTAACTGGATGTATTGTGTATGAATATATACCCAACCTAACATTGAAAGCAAACTCTGCAGCAGCGGCAATATTTTAAGCCATTACCAGTGGATCTTTTTTCAAATATATCTTCTAAGTCTTCCAGTAATTACTACTTGTATGCAACATACCATTTTTCTGTCTTGTTAAGAACACAATAGTATAATTAGGTCTGTTGCAACCCCCCCAAACTGTTTAGCATAACTTGGTATAAAAGATATAAAAAAATCCCAAACCCTTTTTCTCCAATACAGAATTAAGACACACTGGGAACACACTTTAAAACAAGACCAGATCTCAGAGATACATCTAAGCCAACAATATGTGGCTACATCAGTTATCTGTGTCAATAAGATCTTATGTCTTAGAAGACAAATTTAGTATTTGTTTACAAATCACAGACTTCATAGACTATGTGCTGTGTGCATGGTGACATTTAATATAAATGAAACTACTCAGTCAAAGTGAACAGCTGCTGTGCAATCCCTTGAACTCTTTAGTAGCTCTTTAGTAACTATCCAGTCAAAAGTGCTTCACTTAAGGCCCAGTAAACTGCATATCAGTTGAGGTAGCTGAATTCACTGCAAAGTATCCAGTCTTTCTCTTTCTAGCTGTCATTTTTTTTCATGGCAATTCATCTATTTCCTATAATTCACCACTAAGGCAGAAAGAGGTACTGGAAGAAAATTCAGAAGCACCTGCAACCATTGTGAAATAAGGTGTCAGAGTACACTGAATTCCTAACACTGATGCTGGGGTAGAAAGAAGATTAGCAAGCTAGGAAGCTATGAATCCAAGCTACAAAGCAAAAATTATCTAAAGATTTTCACAAATATCTTTATTTTCCATCTGTAAGCTAAAATCCTGTTAGTAAATATTTGATATATAGATCTTTCTGTTTTATTGTTGAGTCTGTCTAAAGCTAAGATGGGGAGGGGGAGGAAGATGAGAGTTGAATCAGAACAAAACTGAAGTTCTTAACAGCATCCAAGGGCTAAGGAGTGTTTCCTGTCAAGGATCAGCCTGCAAAGAGTGGGAATTGTACTGCCCATGACAGTTTCTGGGAAGATCTCTCAGGCAGGTATAAGTCAATAAATACTCTGTGGCAAAGGGAAGGTGGTTGAGAGACATACCAACAGCTCTGAGTGAACTGTGTATTATTATAACCCCCGGCAAAACGAAGCTGACGTTTTCACTCCCAAAAAAGTGGCATGCATCCAGCAGAAAACACAAAAAATGTTAAAAGCCCTGGAAGGAACAAGAACACCAATATGCATTTTAAAACCTGAAATCCACCTCCAGTCTGTTATCTGTAGCCATTGAATGGATGTGGCTTGTATTTTCTTGACGGCATTATTCCAGTAAACAACTTTATTGGCAACAGAAGGGACAATCTTTAGAGCAGTGATTAGAAATGACACAAAATAATTTTTAATAGAGCCCCAAAAGTTGGAAAATAGCAGCACTAAGATCATTCACAATCACTGATCATATTGCTTTTGCCAAAGAAATACTTAAATTACTTCATACCTTAATTAAAACAAGCTCGTTAAGCAGAGGAATATGCTATCATGTACAGGAAGGGTTCTGGAGCAGCTGGTAGCCCAGTGCTGTGCCACTGAGTGTTAAACTTCTCAGCCACACCTGGCTGATCCCCCCTCTCATCCCTCAGGTTCCACTCCTGCCCAACCCATATGTTTGTCAGTTTTGCTACTTTCAGCTCTTGGGAGATGACAGGTTGTTTCAGCTGCCATCCAGCTGGTTTTGAGTCCCCCGACTTTTTCCTTCAAACCATCAAAAGCTTGACACATAAGATGTCCAAAATCCCCAGAAAGCAGATTCTGACCTGAATTGAAATGAGCACTCCCTCACATCAGCAACTTGCAAGAAATGTCTCTTCTGAATTAAACTCACATGCACTTTGGCTTTGCCATCTCTAACACCTGCACATGTAGCATGTCTATGTAAGACCTTTCAAGCATGCATACAGAATATAATACACACCATTTTCTTCCTGGAGACAAATTTGGGAGGCAAGAGGGAAGAGAAAGGAAAGCACCACATGAGAGAGTAGTCATCTTCATTAACCCAATATGAGCTCAGATAGTGTGGTACAGACAATAATGGTGCAAAGTACAAAGAATAAGGGCACAAAACGTTTTTGTAATGTGGATTTTAAAAATTGCGTATTTTCTAATGTAAAAATAGCTCAAATGAAACCAAGTTCTTTGAGAGCCTTACTCTGTATTCTTTGTGGAAGTACCTTCAGAGGAAAACTTACTGGCTGTAGATGTGACAGTCTTTAAAGCAGCTATTGGTTTAAAAGGTGGCAAGTTTTCAAGATCTGACACTACCAGAAATGCAGCCATAGTGAAATGACAAAAAATTTAATATTCCTTTGTCTGATCCAACCAAAATCCAAAATTTCTATTTCACTTAATTCACAAGTTTTTGGACAATCTCAAGTTGTCCAACTACTTCAGAAAAAGTCTTTACATCAACCCAGCTGCATTTGGGAATTCTAAGTATGAGAATGAGAACTATTCCAGCTCAAAGATGAAGGAGGAGTATCACCCTCTACAGGGCTGCCACAAATGTGTCTGCCCTTTCCCAACCAACACCCCAAAACCCCCTGCATCATATAAACTCACCATAAAACTTGCTCTTGCTTATCAAGACCAAAAATATCTGCTCCCTGACAGCCTCTGGGCATTCATAGAATCATAGTATGGCTTGGGCTGGACAGGACTCCTAAAGATCACTTAGTTCCAGGCAACCCCCATCCCTGCACGAGCAAGGATGCCATTTACTAGATCAGATTGCTCAGGGCCCCAACCTGGCCTGAAACACTTCCAGGAATGGGCAAAATTTCCCTAGGCAACCTGTTCCAGTGTCTCACCACCTTCACAGTAAAGATTTTCTTCCTAACATCTCATCTAAACCTGTCCTCTTTCAGTGTGAAACCATTGCCAAAATGCAGCCTTCCAGTACCTAAAAGGGTTTTATGAAAAGGACAGGACAAGGGGTAATGCTTTCAATTTTGGTAGGTCAAGGTGGAGATGACAGGTCTCTGCGTATCATCTAGGAAAAAAACATTTAAATATGTGACTTTTTATATAATTATATACAAATATATTTAAATTTAAACACCAGGCATATTTGTTGATGAATAAATGCCAGATTGAATAAATGGGAACTAACATTTGGGGTGGGGAGCAGCAGGAGGGTTTGGGGTTTTTTTAAGGATCATATGCAACTTGGACCAATAACAATTCCAGTATTACCTTAGATTCTGGTACATGTTACTTGAAAAGCCTCACTATTAATCCATTCCCAGTTGTCCTGAAAAACTTTTCAGCAATTTAGTAGCATTCTATATGGGTCTCCAGATTTATTTATTAGGATTGACACCAATGATTTCAAGTTCATTGTATTTTATCACTTAAAGAAGCAGATATGCTAAGCTGAAGATAAACAGGGACACACAGGGCAAAACAATCCCTTTTTTTCCTCACTACAGTACATTGAAAGTGCTCTTTAATATCCTAACTCCTACTCCTGTTTGCAACCCAGTTTTCTTCCAATGTACTTCTGCTTTAAGTTCAGGTTTCACATTTTCACTTTTAAAGCACCATAACTTTCTGCCCTACTGAAATCTGCCCTTATTGCCTTATGTACCATGAACCTTACTCCTCTTCATTAAACCCTTCATCTCCTTTTCTTCATATGCTCTTCTCATGCTACCATTTCTGTACTTGAAGATACCCAGCGCACCCTTTTGCTCATTTTTCCAGATGAACCCCTAAATCCTAAAAAGGATTTAAAACAAGCCCAACAATATGTTAAACGCTGAATTCAGCATGCTTTCTTCAGTGTAACACCCACCTAAGCCCATACTGGCGCCTTACATGGTGCTATGGACCTTTTCTAGGATTTCCCTCTCTATTGGACATGGAGAAAAAAACCCCGAAACTGTAAAGAGATTGTTTTTTGTGTCTAAAAGCCATTCTACCTCCTCATTCCTCCTGCACTTTTAAAAATAAAATGTCACTTATGTACATATTCAAAACAGCTGCCCACGAAATATTCATTGAAAATACATATTAACATCTTCACAAATGCTGTATTAAAGCTCATGCAAATTTGATGGGTAGATGCAGAATTTTCCCTAGCTGCAAGTGTAGCATTTACAGAACATCTTAACACAAATGCCTTTGATTCCCTCAGCACTTTTTTCTACATCCCAACATTCAAATTCTGAATGCAGAGATGGAAGTTAACAACACTGTTTATATTTTAGAATAATTTTTTTTAAATAGATACAGAGGTAAATAGTGATTGCTTTAGAGGCTGATTTGGTGCAAAGCAACTCACAGTGTGCTGCCACAGTCGTGCTCCAGGGCTGGCCGAAGCCTGCTCCTAGAATGACACCCGGTGGCCACCAAAGCGAACAGCACAGTGTGATCCTTGCCCTCCATTCCTGCCCTCCAGCCTCCCTGCTGTGCCCGGGGGCTGGAGCCATCGCTGTCTGACAGCCAGGCATCAGCTGGAAATTCTCCACACAATCTGCAAAACGCAGGGAAACCCTGCGCGGATTTCAAATTGAGATGCATACAAATTTTGAGTAACACAAAATGTTTTGGTTAATTATGCACAATTTTTTCCCCTTTTTTATAGAGTTTCATGAGACTACTGGCTAATGGGTACAGAAATCTCAAAATTAAATTTCTTATTTCGTTCTGGAAAGAGCTAGAAGTGGGTGAGGGGCATTTCCAAAGTGTGACTGTGCATGCTCAGGATTAAACCAAAAACTGCTATTCCAAGGTAGGGAAGATTAGTTTATCTATTAAACATTAAAGGACTGAAATGTATTTATTCTTTGTTAAGTTATTGGAGAAGAACTCCAAATTAGAGGGAGGCATTGTCAGGTTTAAAATAAATTTGAACGAAGTAAAATTGTAACAGGGCTTCAACAAGTCATCAAGTCTAAAGCAAGGAATCATGGTCTAGAAAAACAATTGGCAACATCAGCAAGAGTTAAGAGCTTCTTGACACATTTCGTTCTGATTAAGTACCACATGAGTCAGAGCAGAGCTTTTCTTAGGTAACAGCCTATTCAAAAGCATTGGATAATATTCAGTACCCTTTTTACAGTGTTACATTCGTAGGACTTCTGGGAAGTGAAACAGAAAGAGAATATTTAATACTAGTCAATTCTTATATTTTGTTTCATTTCTTAGAGTGGAAATTCATGGCAATGCCCTTACACCTTTCTTTATAGCAGCTAGGGGTATCACTGAAGATATTTTCCATTTTTTCCTTTGGACAAATACCTGCTTTTTCTCTAGTAAGTACAAAGTCAAGTAAATAAAATTTCACAGACATCCCCCACAATGAAAATTTTTAAGGCCATGTCAACTCTGAGCTTCCTTAGGTGAGTCTTGCACCACTATCCTCACTGGGCATGGGTATGAGGGAGGTGGTGGGCACATACCCACATCCTCCAACTCTGAGCCCTGAAAACTGGTTTACTGCTTTCTCATCTCAGCTGTGCCTTAACTCCTCTGCTTAGAAAGATAACTGTTAAAACAACAAAGATAATTGTTTATATAAGCATAATGAAATTATTCAGGTACTTTGTCCAAAGCAATAGTTTATTAAGACACATTAGCATCCAGCAGCTGAAAGAGATTACCACTGAACACAAAAGGGCAGGCGTAGCAAACTACACCAGGCTGGAAACAATGACAAAAATGTGTCACTTATCAGTAAGTTATACACGTGCTCTCTCTGGCCAACCAATCCTGCAGGAATTTAAAGCTTGTGGCAGATCCAGTGACTGCATGAAATCTAAACAAATAAGAAGCATAGCAATGGGAAGAATGACCTCCTACTGTATTAAGTTTAAAGCCGGATATTGCCAAGAGACATGCAAAGCTGTTGGAGTATGCACACAGCTAATCCTTGAGATACCATGGAACCAGACCAAAGATAGCATTGGGAAGGCAGATGGAGGGTTAAAACACAGCCTTATAAGCTGCTGCCAGCTGCCAGAACCAAGCAGGGGTTCAAAGCTCTGTGTTCCACAAGCAAAACTGTGACTGAGCAGCCTTCAGAGAGAGGCTGTTCAAGCAACTCCTTTGATCTTATTTTTCAGTGGATGCAGCCATGTTTTTCAACAGTTGAAAGGTTTTTAATTTTTAAGTTCACTTGCTCTCTGCTCAGTGAAGAATGAAAACTCATTATTAGCTGGGAAGTAGATATAGTAATTGCCAATGTGCTACTATATTTTGTACTCCCTCTTCCACCTGCTCCCTCATGCTAGGTTTATATGTAAAGCCAAATTATAGTCTAACTGTACTAGGATCAGGTGTGGGGAAAACAACAAATTTACAATATCAATTTAAACCAGCTATAAGGCACCAAAAGGCACAGCACAGTATTTCAGACTGTTGTATTCATACCTAGACCAACTACCATTATGTACATGTTATTGTTATACAACCTCATATATATACTGTATTAGAGTCAAAAGAGCTATGATTGTGGACCAACAATATGATTTTAGCAGGCTGAGCAATCCCATAGAAAATCAAGAACAATCTCAATAATAGTATTTTGCAATGATGGTTTCTTTCATGTATTACGTTAAATCCGCTGTGGAGTAAAATATGTTCCACGTGACAGAAATTCCGCCTGTATGTTATTTCAAGTCTAACTTTCAAAATTCCCTGCCCTTCTCCTCAGTGAATTTCAAAATCAGGTCTGTTTTTTCGAGGAGAAAAATCAAACACCTCTATGCTCAACTTTCTTGCCCTCCTCCCTAAATCCTAAGGTAATCTTCCAGGTACCAGAAATGAGAGTAAAAAAGCAGAGAAACAGAGGCAAGCACCATCCCCAAAGCAAGAAGAGGCAGACAAATGCAAAACTCATATCAGTCACATCCCTGCTGCCCTCCTAGCTCATTATTAACTCCTGGCTGTCTGGGAAATCAATCATAAAAAGTCACTTCATGTTAAATATTCAAGGTAAAATCCTTGCTGATTTGTTCACTTGTTTGATTTTGGATTGCCTTTACAGATGATCATTTTTCTACAATAGTTTGAGCAGTTACAGCTCTCACTTTTTCTAAACTCTCACCATGAATTACCCTGGTGAGATTTTGCAAAGCATCTAAATGAACTCCTGTGTAGTTCTGGCAACAGTGAAATTTCTTACTTCTTTGTGAAGGTTTCTTTCATTTTTGGCATGACACATACATTCCCAAATTTGACAGACACAGCTAGAGTTAGTCTTGGCACTCACTGTTGTGCAACTCTGGCTCAAACTTTCACATACTTTGTTTTAAAGAATTCCCTCTGGCTGTTTCCTTTCAGCACAATTTTGCTTTTAATTATTGTTCCATGACACAATACAAAATATTTTTTTACAGAGGCACAAGATCAATGTATTTTGATACCTTACAGGATAATTCAGAAGAATTTGCCATGACGAAAACAGTGTGGGAGAAGCTGATACACTCAAAGGCT
>NW_005054297.1:28157419-28202632 GCF_000277835.1 Geospiza fortis
TAATGGGGCTCAACAAGGGCAAGTGTAGGGCCCCACACCTGGGGAGGAATAACCCAAGTACCAGCACAAGCTGGTACTGGGGGTTGACCTACCAGAGAGTAGCTCTGGAAGAAGGAGCTGGGAGTCTTGGTGGCAAACAAGCTGTCCATGAGCCAGCAGTGCCCTTGGGCCAGGGGGGCCAGTGGGACCCTTGGGTACGTCAGGAAGAGTGGCCAGCAGGTTGAGAGAATTGATCCTGCTACCCTACTGAGCCCTAGTGAGACCGCATCTGGAGTACTGTGTCCAATTCTAGTCCCTGCAATCCAAGGAAGATGAGGAAATCTGAAGCATCTCCTTTATGAGGAGAGACTGCAGGACCTGGGCTTGTTCAGGAAAAACAAGCCTGAGAGGGGACTCACAACACTTAAATATCCTAAAGGTGGGTGTCAAGAGACTGTCAAGTGGTGCCAGACTCTTTCCAGTGGTGCCCAGAGACTGGACAAGGAGTAATGACCACAAGAAGCTCTACCTCAACATGAGGAAGAACTTCTTTACTTTGAGGGTGGCAGAGCACCAGAACAGGCTACCCTTGGGGTTGTGGAGTCTCCCTCTCAAGAGGTGTTTAAAACCCAACTGGAAGAGGTTCTATGTCACTTGCTTGAGGACACCCTGTCTTGGCAGGGGGTTTGGACTAGATGAGCTCCAGAGGTCCTTTCTAATCCTAACTGTTCTGTGATTCAGCATCAGTTCATTAGACTTATAAATTAAGCAAACAAACAAAAACCAAAAAAACCTCTGAACATTTTCTTTACTTAGTTTTCCTGTTGTCCTCTCCTATTTACTTCTATCTTTTCTTACAGGATCACCATTGGCTAGGAACCCTTTTCCTTTTTTTTTAATTTGTACATTGGCTTCTGTTCTTTAAAATACTTTACTATATTAAACAGATGCATAAACTCATTTGTAATTCCAAGCCGCATATAACACCTCCCCACCATCACTGACAATGTGCAATGGAGATCTGCCTCTGTTTTGCCTGCCAGGATATGCTTTTCTTTTTTTTTTCAAAGCTGAGCTGGTGACATTGCACTTATATTATTTAGTAAAATAAACTCTTTTAATGGCAGGGAGAGAAGACAAGACAAATGAGTCAAGTAGGGATGACAAAGTTCTCAAGGACTTAGAAACAGTTGTATTAAATCCCCAGCAGAGACCCCACCTTTACTCCACATGAATGTGGCTGCCATACAAAGCTTCTGTAAACATTGCAGGGAGATATTTATACACATAAATGTGAAGAGTCCAAGGACAAAAGACATCTAAGCTGTGCAATGCAGAAACTCAAGTAAATAGATATCAGGAATTAAAATCCTTCCAGCGTGGCACCTTTTACAATTTGAAAACCTCACATTCATTTGTGGAGATGAAAAGAATATTAATTGTGCATTCTGCATTCTTGTTCTACATCATTTTCCAGCATCACCCATCCCTAAAATTAAACTAGAAATGAATACCATATGTTTTGTTTCATGAAAAAACTCAACTAATTTTTTAAATAAGTTAACAATTAAAATAATTAATAGCTAAAAATTTTACTACTGATTATGCATGCAGTTGTCACTGCACTGCAAGCAAGTTCTTTAAAGTTATACATACTTAAAAACGTACCAGCCACTATTAGTAAATGCAACTATCACTTTTAAAAAGACAAGAGTTACCATGGTGACTCTACAGGGAAAAAAACATGTAAAGTCATGATTAAAAAGGTCAGGAAAGCCAGTCTTACATTATGCTTATTTTTCCACAGTAGAAGTGCTACAGCTGCCTGTAAAATTAATGTAGAAGACCTGATATATACATATGTATATATCTAAAAGAAAATAAAACAAACCTGGAGGAGATGCATGGTGAACCCCAGAGACTGATCACCAGCTTGGCACCAAGGTAGGAGTACCAATATACAAAAATTAAAACATGCTTACATTTATGCTTTTCTATAGCCCGCCTGCAGAGTAGACAACACTCTTATTTTTAGAAAGCTCCCAAGATGGGACATTGATGTCCTAAAACACTGGCAAATATCCCAATCAGGTGCTCTGCAGGAGGTCAAACTTTCCTTTTCTCTCTTATTGCATCCAAAGGATTGGTTGTCCTGCCCGCTGTAACCTTCACCTCTCCTGAATTACGAGGCACAAACTCACTGTGAAAGGTCCCCTTGCCAAGGCTAGGAGGCAAAGGTGCCACTTAAACTTTTGTCCCTTGGCCACAGTGAAGGTGCAGAGATTCATGGACAGCAGCACTAGATGGATGTCTCTACAAGTGCTTGGAGGCACTGATGATACTTAAATGGTGACTGCTGTAATTTAAGTTCCTTTGACAACCTCCTGAGTGATCAAATTGACTCTTAAGGCATTTATATATAACTTCAGAATACACAACAGGTTGGAGTAAGTGTGACCCATGTCTGTGCTGCTTCTCCAGACAGAAACCACTGAGATTTGTTCCAAGTGACCGATGCTAGACTTTATTTTAATTTTGAGAAGACACAATATTCTCATTCCCAAAAGGGAATAACACATGGTATACAAAGAAATGGAAGAAA
This sequence comes from Geospiza fortis, assembly GCF_000277835.1. NCBI lineage: Eukaryota > Metazoa > Chordata > Aves > Passeriformes > Thraupidae > Geospiza > Geospiza fortis. Next base: position 28,160,001 of record NW_005054297.1, read on the forward strand.
TTCACACCTTCCATGTATCAGTACAACAAAAATTAAAATAAGCCAAACAAAACCACCACCACACAAAAAACAACAGCAAAACAAAGAAAACAAAAAAGCAAGCAAACAATAAAAACCCCCACAAAAACACATCAACGAAAAATTACTCTTCCAGAATAAGTACCCAATAACAAATCATCACAATTCTCAGGCAAAAGCCTCTCTCCTTCAACAGGGACTACACTATTACAGGTACAACACTGATCTTTTCAGTCTTCATTTACCTTAATATATTAGAAAGAAGAATTCAGCATGGTGTCTGGAAGGGATCACTCTGGGGAGGAAAGAAAGTAAAAGAAATGAAAAACACACTGGATTTTTTTCCCCAGGTAGTTTTGGTGAAAAAGGTCTAAGGCACATGTGACAAGTCTACAGGCTTTGCTGCAGCAATGTCATTATATGTCATGGCATTCTACATCTGACATTTATTGAAGTTGTCTTCCTGGAAACAGAGCAAGAAGATTGCAGCAGCTCATAAGAAATTGCAACCCTTCAATGGAAAAAAAAATTAACCTCATTTTTACTTTTAAAATTCGGTAAGGTGGCCTTTCAAATAAATTAAAAGAAAATAAACTGCTCAGTAAATTGAAATACATATAGCTCACTGATTAAAAGAGCCTGAAAAGGCCTACAGCTTTGGTGAATTTTTAATGTAAGCTACCAAAAAAATCCACTAACATCCCAAGCATGATTTAAAAATATATTGTTCGAAGCAAGTATGTATGTGGATGCAAGGAGAATTAATTTCATGCATTCTCAGAGCATAACAGAATTGACAGATTAACAGTATTTCTCCTTAAATAAATTACCAACTGGACACAGCTTTACTTTAAGGAAATGAGTCATGAAGAAATGGTAATGATAATAATGATAATGGCTGCCTATCAATCAGGTTATTTAGGATACAGAATACTGCAACATATATTACACACATATTACACTTAAGTACTTTGAAATAAAATAAAATTAGGGAACATTCCAGAGGATAGTCTTTTGTAACCCTCCAATCCCTTAATTGAAATATGGACAATACCTATAAAACTACAGTTTAAAAATATGGTGATCAAGTAAATCAGATGTACACAAGGAAACAGAGAGGAAAAGAGGTAAAATTTGTTAAGAATATTGCATCCCCTCCTAAAATCGGTGTCTGACAATCGTGATCTACTTTCCAAATTTTAAATTATCAAATATAAGTGTTTAGTTACTATTTATAAAGTTGACATCAATCAAAATTTTTAGAGGAGGAAAAATGAATCTGTTGTGAATTCATCTTTGGGTGAAACATTTAGCTACAATAGCACAATGCATTATTCAAAGCTGCTGTTATATGTACATGTGAAATATATCTTTCTGTATTTAGCATTAAAAGTACTGCACTGTAAACTCATGGTCAAGACAAGAATTACCTCTTCTTTGGCTATGGCCAAACAAGACTTTTATAGGATGAATTCAGCCAAATAGTTTTACAAATGAATTAGTTCAGCCTTGTAATTTTTTTTCAAGGTATCCATTCATTCTGCTTTCCAGGAATTCATTAGTCTTCCATATCCCTTTTTACATCCAGTGCCACTGTCCTCAATTCAATTACTCTCTATTCACTGCTTAACATCAAGCCTCAAGTCACTGTAAGTCAGATCAATGACTCAACCATGCAAATCACTCCAAGTTACACTGCAGATCATGTAAGAGATCTGTCTTTTGCACTTCAGTGGAGCTATGAAAACCACCTGAAGGAGAGGAGGACAGTTACAGTAGGACACCTATGAATTCCACCAAAACCCATCCCGATACTGACTCTACTGGGAGATGATACACTTTGTGATGTAAACTGGGGTGCTCTGATATTTTAGCTAGGGCAAACTCACCCAGCTTCCCTGGCTCTCAGCTCAGGGTTTGGTAAGTCCTAACTCACACCTGAAGCAAAGGTAGTTTGGTTTGATATGAAGGGATTTGATTACCATGTAGGATCTTTTAACCAAAGAGTTGATTTAACATTTCTTTTTCTACACCAACATTACATTCAGCCTGGTATGAAGCCTCTGCAAACTTCATGCATGGGAGTTAGCCAACCAGTATTGATCTCTGTACAATTTTTATCAAACCAGAAAAAATATATTGGAAACAGCTCCCAATATCCATTGTTGTTTACATAAGTACACACATAAAAACCACATATACACCCACACCCTTCCAACTGTTTAGCACACAGCTTAGGAAAGACTCACAGAGGAATCTTTACCAAGACAGATTACAGAAATATTAGAGTCCTGATTGCCTTTATTCTGGAATATAAACCTTAGAAGTTCAGCTTTCTTGCCTACTGAGCGCTTCACCTCTTCAAGTTGATAAAAGAAACTGCAGTACCCAAGCAGACACAAAAAGGCAGAATAGGATCTTCCTAATTTCTTAATCTATGAAACAAAAATGCACTCATGAGTAACACATGGGCTCAAAATTCCCCATATGCCCAGATCCATTTTTGTCAGGTAAATGGCCATGTATAGACACAACCTTGACAACAATCACATGGGATCTATGCCCATGTGTAACAAAGTCATCCCTTACAGATAAGTGCTGGACCCCACCCAAAATTTCTGAATGGTATTGTAGAAGATCAAAGATAGTGATTAAATAAAATAAGAGTGTACCATGGAATGGTCCACTGGTAGCAGCAGCCTTTCATATTGTGACCATAGAAAATTGTTCACGTTACATTCACATTTCTTATGGCATATCTGAAAACTGTCTGTTTGTAGCTGTTCCATTAATTTTACAGTTGGAGAAATGATTACTGGTGTAATATTATTCATGTATAGATACTCGTGTATTACCTGGTCCTGAGATACCTAAAATATCTCTTCTAAAGTTTCTAAATATCTCTTCTTTAGTTTCTAAAAGGAAGTGATATTAGAAAGGCATCTGCAGCAAGTCTTTCAGACATGCTGGAAATAAACAATTTGCCACAGAAAGCATGGAAAATTCCACCACCTTCCTCTGAATACTGGTAATATTGCTTAATAGGAAGCACTGAGTCACTGAAATTTATTTCATATCCAGGAATGAGTCTGGTAAACAGGTAGGTCATCTGTTTATGTAACAAGACACTTTGGGGAGAAAAAGAACCCTTAAGAACTTGTGTGGTGAGGGCAAGGAGGTCAGTGTGCTCCCAGCATCCAACCTGCTTTTTCCAAAATTCATTTTGAAAGAGATAAATAGAGTGCTCCACTTCTGAGTGGCCTCACAAAAGAAACATCTTCCAAAAGAAAAGAGCCAAAGTTCAGGCTAATTTTTTTTTTGCTGAAAGGACTGTATTCAAGCTCTACAATGGCCCTTAGACTACTAAGAGTGAATAGAATAAAACTGATGCAGCCTAAACTGAAAATGAGAGAGGATGAGACATGAATATTTCTGTCCTATGTATAGCCTTTTTTGAAAACAAAGCAAATTAAAGGACATTCAAACTCAACAATGCTAACAGATCTATTCAGGATAGGTGTAAATTTCTGAAAACCAATTACACATTAAAGGATAAATACAATCATAAAGAATTGATCCTGACAAACAGATAAATGAAGCACATATATCCTAACTGCATAATCAACTATGTGTGTGTGTGTGTGTGCACAGAATCCAATAGGTACAATTAAGACTTATAGAGTAGCACTCTTCTCTCACCAAAAAAAGTAATATTTTAGCTTTGCTGCACAGTTACCTTCAAATAAGTGTAACAGCTACAAAACATTCTGACTAGCATTTATATTGCTGTACAATATCTCACTCTCCTCCATCTCATGTGGACCCTCAGTTCCACATGGTAATTTGCAGGAAGGGGAATGTTTTGTACCTATTGAGAAAAGAACCTGTGAGGTGGGTACACCACATGAATAGTTGCTCTGCATAAATGTGTTTGCCCATAAAGGGTTTGTTAAACTTTTTTGTAGATTTTGCTGTAATTTAGATGGAGGGGACACACTAACCCCTTCTTGTCTCCTTAAGCTCATTTTTTCTACACACCAGATCTGTCACATTTACCAATGACATGGGACAATGCCTTAGGGACAGCTTTAAGAGCTTTGATGGGTGTGGACAGGCCTCCATTTCCACACAGAAATGGTAAAATGTCTGAGGTACAGGCAGAGGAGTAAAGAGAAATTTAGCGCAGGGAAAGGTATAATCAAATCATTCCTCACATCATGATGTACATCTCCCAGAAAAACATTACCACAGATAGGTCAAGGTTTCTTGACACTGCTCCAGAAGAGAGTCCTGATTAATGTTGAAACAATCCAGGAAAAAAAAAAGAAAAAATGGGGTCACTTTAGCAAGGTAAGACCCAAATATTTTATTTTCACTTGTTGACAATGGCAGGAGGCTAACTAACTCTTTGAAGAAGAAAAACAAAGAAAACCCTTTCATCTTTGAAAAAATATCCATTTTTCTTCTCCTAATTACATAACAACAGAAAATTCTAGAGAATTGCATCCTGACTTCTTTCTTTTTTTGGGTCTTAAGTTCAAGCTCTCATTTGAATTAAGTCTTCTGACAAAGAGGTACAGAACAAAGCAAAACCAGAACAACAACAAAGAAATTAAAATAAAAAAAGAGAGAAGAACAACAAAAAAATCCCAAGCAGAAGATAAACCACCCTCCAAACTTTGCTGTTTTTCTGCCCCTCTGTGTGCAGAGGAGCTCCTTCAATTTTACTTCTAAGGTTTTCAGGATACTTAATCAATATTCCGATTTAGCCACCTAAAAAGTTAGATGCCATTTATGCCCTGGAATATTTTCCCGAGGTTTATAATAGTTGCTAAGTTAGTTTGACTAACATAATGAATTCAGATCAAATATACCTGGCCATAACATGACTATTTATTAACATCCACAGTATTACAGAAATCATGAGCTGAACCTCATTTAGTCAGGGTAAACTTGCTGATGAGTAAGTCAGATTAATTCTATAGAACAAACATGGACAACAAAGTTCATATAATCGAGTAAGAATTTTCCTTGCAACAAAAGTAGACTGCTCCTACTTATGTACGAACACCCCTGCTAAACAGATACTAAAGACTAAATACACAGCCAGATCCCTCTCACCTTCCCACACATTTTCCTTCTATTTAGACTACAAATAGGATTTTAGATATTTATCTCACAAGGATTAATACATTTCCACTATAAATCTGGCTCCTGTACTGCTAACTGTAAGTAACTCAAGTGTTCCATAATCAAAACAGAAGTATAAATTGCAACTGATTAATTCAAGGTGCAGAACTGGAGAATGGACTGCAAAATCTTTCCACAGTTATAGCTTTTCAGATACACCCTGCTGTATAGTCAGTCACATTGCAGAGTTCAGATCCAGATTTATTACATGCTTATGTGCACTGAAAAGACTTAATCACCAGCTTTTCCTCATAAAAGCCTTACAGTCCCAACTTCATTTAGATGCAGAGAAGACAGATTTTTCAGCAAGACATTTGCCTCTTTCCTGATCCATCCATCCAAGGTTCTGTCTGTTCAGGAAAGGCTCCCTGTTCCAAAAAGCACTTAAACCATCACATAGTTTCCTCAGTTATCATATCTATATGTCAGATGGTGAAAGCCATACTAGAGCACAGACAGAAAGATTTTACGGTCATCATCCTTATTCAGAATTTCTCTTTTCCATGCCAGAGATTATTCTCTTCCCCTTCTCCTAAATTACAGAGCAATTTATTAAAACTGTGTACAGAAGTAACCAAAAAGAGATCACTCACAGACATGAATTAGCGCTGCTGTTTTAATTTTTTTTTTAATAACAAGAATGCTGATTTGTAAATATTTGTCTTTCAAAGCCATTAAGAAATCCAACAACATTGGTAATTTCAATTTTTTTTTTCAGCAGAAAGTCCACAAATTTTAACCAGTGTAGGATAAAGCCCAGAATTTGTGACTACTCTGTTGCGTCTTTGCAGAAGCAGTGAATTGCAGGACTCTACCCAAAATTTGTCTGCCTAGACCTTATCCTTCATCAAAGGTTACATCTGGCCTTTGCAGGAAGCTGTTCCTTAGGACAGAAGCAGCATTCCTGATGCACCAGCCTGATCCATTAGTCCATGATGTCACACCTTGGCACTGAGCCTTTGCTGAGGGGGAACACTCCGGATGCCAGCAGCTCATCCGTCTGCTCTGCAGCTCAACTACACTGCAGGCAATCATTTCTGCAAACCTGTCTCCTTCCCAGAAAGATTACCAAGTCATCAGTGTCCCTTCTGGAATACCGCTGGATACAGCTATGCTGTCCCAGGGATGCGTCTTCTGCGTGCAGCACAGCCTGCCCTGGGAAAGGAAACCACAGCAGCTGTTGCAAGACCACCTATGCCACAAGACTGAGATGATGTGAATAACAAATAGCGTCCTACGATAACTGAAAATGGAAGATTTTGCATTGAATTCAGCAAGGCTGAAAAAACATAGTCTTTCAAGAATTGAATAAAGGTAGAAAAAGTAACATTTTTTTTCTTTCATGAAGGTGACTTTTACACACAAGTGGTGAGTTTTCTAAAACAACCCTTCCCACACACCCTCCCCAGCATGAAAATCCTGGTAGCTTGTATTGCCACATGCCAAATAAACAGTACCTTCAATAAAATAGCTCAGTAAAGTGCTGGCTTTGGGTGATCACCCTTTAGCCTTCCTTCTACAAGTTAACATCATGCTATTCTACATTGACACAACACAGAGATTAGTTTTCTTTTAACTCTCAATCTGGGTTTCTGTTGCAAAAGATAAATATCGAAGGAGAGAACATTTCTTATATCCTTCAATGTATTTGTTTTGACATGTGCTTTTAGCTCTCCCTTCCTTGCCACTGTCCACAAAAGCACAGTCTATTTGTCATCTCCTTAGATCTTGCACAGATTTATTTTTAACTTTTTTTTTTTTACATCATCCTGTATGCACTGAAGTCCTTTCATCATTGGATATTTTTCTGGAGGATGCTGCAGTGTGAACACTGTAACTGTGACCACACGCAGACACTGTAGCACAAGCAGCATGTGGCAGCCCCAGCTACTGTACACAAAATATTTCAGAGAGCCTTTCTAGCATAGTGCATGCACTCTGTCTGCAGCTTCCAGACAACCTATCATATAGCACTCAAGGCAGCCAGGGCTTTTATGGGAAACACATGGCAAGCAAAAGTCATGACCTACTTAGTAACTAGAATTAAAAGAGACTGAAAACATGAGTCCAGCTACTTTTTCTCCTCCCTTGAGAAGCAGAACTCATGCTGATAAAGTCAATGGAACTACAGCAGTGAAATCCTAATAGTATCCCCAAACTAAGGCTGCTGAATAGCTTTAATAATGATTACTGGATAAGGTAAACTTGTATTTTGATTCATTGGTCACTCATTTGAATAGATACATCAAAACCATCCCATCTGCAAGACAGACAATATTTTTTCCTCCTTTAACTGATCCAATCCATTTTTGGGGTGATTCAGAGAGGTTTTGTGTGATTCAAGGAGGTGTTACAGAACTGTATCTGCCCTCAGGCTGGATTCTCTAGCATTCAATGGTATCACAACTCCCAGCAACACTGCCCTCTCTTGCATTTACCTATTATTGCCCTATCCCATGATTACATTTCAAGGACTTATAGCAGCACTGGTGGCAGAGACAGAGGGTACTAAAGGCTGATTTACTCAAAGGAACTCACTGGACAGCCAGTCCCAGGTTGATGGAACACAGAAGGAACACTTGAAGTACTTTCTCTCCAACTGCAGCATCAATCTCAACATAGCCACTAAGAGTTTTTCCTAAAGCACGTAAATTGCAAGCCTTTCAGGGAGAAGGCAGCTTTCGAATCATCAAGCAGACAACATCTTTTTGCAACTAACAACAGTCATCTTTTAGTTTCAACTTTTGATTGAACTTCCACTGAACAGAGTTTTGTTCCCAAATTATAGGCTTCTGCATGTCCTTGCAGGAAAGGTGCTGAACACTTTGCAGGCTTTTGAGGAAATAAATACTTTGGGAATGTTGGAAGAATGTACTTTGTAATTAGTAGCTTAGCACTGATGACAAGTTGCAGAACAAGATATTTCTGCAAGTCAAAAAAGGAAGTCTAAAATTAATTCTCTGCAATCCGGTATTAAGCAATGATGAAACCATAAGGTGGGGGCTGTCACAGACAGAGGAAAAGAAGGGAACAAGGGCAATGGTAACTCCCTGAGCCCAGGGAAGAAGAGAGCTATAAATTGGCACTGGCAGGATTCAGGCCACATCCTGTGCTTCTATTTACTTGTGGGGAAAAACCACAAAACCCTACATAAAAACCAACCAACAAACAGAAAAAAACCACAATGTGCATAGCTGGAAAAGGTCAAAAATTGCACGTGATCATTCTGGGGGAGCAGGAAGCTTTCTACTTCCCCATCATTGAGGAGAGAAGAATGTAGACTCTCACTAAAACCACTAACTTCCTGCACACAGAGAAGAAAAATCACTCCCATACATCAGGCTGATTTTAGCATAGCAGAGCTTATGCAAGGTAATGCTCTGCAGAAATGAAAAAAGAAAGGTTAGAAAAGGGCACCAGTAGCACAAGCAATTTGAAAATGCCTGAAGCTTAATACAGATTTATTCTCCTTCCCATATTTATTCCCTCTACTAAGGCTGCACACTGAAGATTTGCATTTGAAAAGGACTTGCTCATCCTCTCCAGGGAATCAAAGCAGAAGGAAATCTTACTGCTGACTTTAGAACTGCATTAGTTCCCACAGCAACACGCCCATCACAGACACACACCCCTGGGCAGCCCCAGAACAGCCTTGCAGAAAATCCAGACCTTGTTTGGAGCAACTGCACATTTCAGAGACCAGGGCACTTCATACAGAGCTGCGGCACAAGAACAATGCCTCTAAACAGTCGAGGGCTTCACCAAAGCTCTCAGCAGCTGGCACACTGGGGTGTTGCATCTTGGAATCCACCAGCAGTGCTTTGCAAGCAACCGAGTCTGAGAGAATGAGTCTCCCAAATACCAAATAAACAAAACAAGACAAAAATAGGGACTTTGGAATATTCCCTCTAAAAACTGTTTCTCAACAAATACCATGGTCCCATCTTTTCCAGTCTCTGGAATGGTTGGCTCTCATTTTTTCACCCTGTGTCTCTAGGATTCTCAATGCCTTGGCTGACGAGAAAGAATCTGGTGAAACTGATGATGACACATGAGAAAGTGAATTTATAGACATATTTGCCCAAAGACAAATGCTTATTTCTGTAGGCAAAATCAGGATATACCACCTTGACTTATTGCAATATTGCAGAAAGTATGATCGCTTCTGGCATTTGGTGTCCTTTTACTTTTTTTCATCTAATTATTTTTCTGTGAAGAAAAAAAATAAAATATTTGCAAAAAAATAAGGATTTGTGATAATGAATTTAAATGGCCTCAAGTGGGAAATAGTTTTGTCCCAGATGATGCACAAAACTTACATTTTAAGTGAGAAAAATGTGAGCACAAAGGAAAAACTAATTTTCTTTGGCCTTAATGTATCATTTCTACTGATTAATAACATCCTTTGGAGTTTAATGTCTTGGGCAATCATATTTACTGAAGACAGCATAAAAATATTTTTAAATTTTCATAATACTGCCCTGGGAGGCAGTCTGAAAACACAAGAGAGAGAAAAAAGGCATCTGTACTGCAGTATGACTTCTCAAAGACAGACACATTGGCTTATGTTTTTTCTCTAGGAAGTCACGGAATACTTGTTCTTCCCAGCAAAACTGTCTCTGGGGATGCTGCATCTGAAGGATTTCAAGGAAACAACAATCACAAAACATTCAATGCCATTTCCTCTCCCACCTCACACATGGAAAGACTGCCTTTTCCCGCTGGAAACAGACTTCATCATTTTGTACTTACGGGTCACGTAAATGTTTCTGAAGTCATATCAAGAGATACTTACACTGCCAATTTAACATCATTTATTCTTTTAAAATTATTTCAGTTTCTGGGTGTGGCATGTTTGTGGGGGCTAGATTAGATCTATTCTGAGCAAAGCAACCTGCAAAAAAATTTAAAAAGCATATAAGTTTTGTGATGAATTTTAAAAAAACATTACTCTGCCCTACTTTCTGATCTGTGTTGAGCTAGCCACTAGAGAGAAAAAAAGATGACAGGTATTATTTTATTGAATGAACTCAGCTTGTGATACCAGCCTTGCCCAAAAGTCCAGTATGGAATAGTGTCATAATTCAGAGCACCTGAAGACAAGCAAATTCACAAAGTAATGAGGAGGAAGGAGTGAGGGGGAAGGCAACATGAAGGGAGATGGAACATGCTCCAATTTTAATCTTAATGTCAAAGTATTTATTCAAGTATTTTTACATGCAAAGTTCATTTCTTTCACACATCCTTCAAATAGATCTTGTGTCCTGACCAAAAAATAGGACGAAAAATGTCAGGTTTCCAGCAACATAAAAAGAGGGGGGAAAAGAAGGAAAGAAAAAGGTATTTAGCATACTGTGTTCCTAGCATGAAATTAATGTTTATTACCTTAATCACAGTGCACATCGTTGAGATGTGCTACTCTTACTACCAGGCTGGGTTGTTATCCACACCAGGCACTTCTGTATCACATTCTAAAATGTTGAAACAGAGAACACAGGGATGTACAGATTTTTACAGAAAGACTACTGAGATAACTTTTATTAACAATGGAAGTAACAAACTTGTCAAATAGAGTAAATCAATATTTCTCTATCTCATCAGTTTCTCCAAGCTCCTGGATATGGTACAATTGCCCAAAGCAGCTAACCTGGAAAAAAAACCAAAACATCTTAATGGGATTTCTTTCTCTATCAGATGAACGGTCATATTTTATAGATATGTGTCTTCCAACTGATATGTAGCCCAGCTATCATGAGCATAAATGCACTACAGTTGAGGCTATGCCTTGAGTTATTCAAGATGCACATTGTCTTACATGGAACATTCCAGACTCAGAAAAAGCCGTTTTCTAATTGTGATGTGTGCAAAAACATTAAATCATTTTAAAGCCACCAGTTGTTTCTTTTTTTTTTCTTCTTTTTTGATGTTATTCTACACAGACTTTTGAGGTCTCTGCATTACCCATTCACACCCAGGAACCCACTTGGATTAAATCACAGATCATTTCTTCCCCACTGTCCCTTGGCTGTCTGAAACACAGACCTTCTTTCTAGCACTTAATCGTGGCTTTGCAGAGAGTGGGGAGGAGCAGAAGGCCAACAATTTAGTGTGAGTCAGAGCACATACAGCTACTGGCTCCAGGACTGGTAGCTCTACAAAAGGACCTGCCAGTATTTTCCATTTTCCTTTCAGAGCAATTTTGCTCTGTTTACTTCATAAAAGGGGATCTACCTGTACTGGGTGATGGAGCTTATGTTCTTTGCTGACAAGCTCAGAACTGAAAGGGATGTTTCTTCAGGATGACAGTAAGCAGAGTACTTCCCAAGGCAAAGATTTTTACCTTAAATCATGTTAGGTGTCCTAAGCTAGAAACCTAGCATCTTGATGGCAGATGATGCTACTTTGCATTTCCCTCTCTTTTAACTGCCAACAGAAATGTCATAATGGCTCCAGTCTTTTTTTCTACCAGGTCACTTGAAATTGTCTACAAACAGTAGCAATACTACTCTCCAAAATTTAGAATAAACTAGCAAACCCAAAACCAGCAACAGCTGAAGTAATTTTACCACTTTTCTCCAAAAGACTTTATAGGTCCCAGATCAAGCTATGTGAAATATGGCATTAGACTCTGTGAGGAGAGTGGGGTGACAGCAATCAGAGCTCTGTGAGGAACATGCAAAGTATTTTTTGCCAGCCTTTCCCAGGCAAATAGATTCAGATGTAATGAGAACCCTACTTCCTCTACTGTCATTTAATATCCACAAGCAAATTCAGTTGCATTTCAAATGTCCTCTACTGCATTCCCTTCTTTGGTTTTTTTTTTTTGCTGGCTTTTTTTTTGCCAGACTCATTCCCTTATAAATTTCATTGTCAGTCACTTTTGCTAGAGAACCCAAGGTATACTTGCCACAAGGGGAACTTTCATCCCTTAATACCAGTAATGAAAATGTCTTAGGTTCTGCCAAAATATTCAGTCTGCCCTTTCTTCTCAGGGAATCATTTAAATTATTTTCTTCCTGTCACAGACCCAAACCTCTGAACAAAGTCTGATTTGTAGCTCAGATGTTTATAGAGCTACAAAATTTTACTGAACTTTCAAGAAAGAATTTATAGGCTCTATGGAAACTAAAGTATTTCAAATAAGACAGGCCAATGACTAAAGCAGTGTAAAGAATTTCCTGGTCTTTCAGAAATTTTTGCTTACACTTCTGATATCCTCCCCAGACTGTGGGAATACCTCATCTTAAAATAAAAGGCTTCTCTTTATAAATGTCTAACAAAGGGGATTTTGCCAGGCCTATATTGGTTTCTTTGCATCTTATGTAGACTGTAGATGGCCCACAGTAAAATGAATGCTTGTATGATTGTTCTATTGGTTTTGCTTATGTCTATCTTTTAAAACTGTATATGACAAATAGTTTTCATTATGTTCCTTTAATCTAAAGTTATGTCACTTTTTCTACAATATTAAATCTTCAGATAAATTTTTACAGCCACCGCAATTGTGTTTGTTGATTGGATTGCAATCATGAAATTCAAAATCACTTACCTTTAAAAAGCCCTGCCTGAAAACTATATCCATTTGCAAGTGATTTGCAAGATTTTGACAACACAGATTCAAAGCTGACAAGCAGAATAACAACTGTCAAAAGCTTTACTGGCCAAGATACTTTAGCTTCTCTGAATATTCAGCTGAAAGCTATTATTTTGCCTTATAGTCAGTTGGTTCTACACTGTTTACCTTAGCATTTTGATCAAAATCTAGAGGCCTCTTATAATATCTCCAAGGACAACAGGAAATTTTCTTGCTCTTGGAGTGGGCTGCCAGTGAATCTGTTTGGAAGTCTAACCTTGTCCTAAAAATTCAAATTGTAAGGCCTGCAATATTAAATCTGCTCTCAATTCTGCACACAAATTAATAGGACTCAGATGGATAAACCCTGTACTCAGAGACATGCTTAATTTTTTCTTATTTTTTTTCTAATCCGTTAGGCTATGTAACTCCTAATAAAACAGAGGCCATAGTGCCTGTGACACTTAGACCAGCTAAGAGTAGTTCAGTTTGAAATCCCTCTGCATTGTTTTGATGGAAATCTCAGTTAACACTGCCATAATAACTAGTAATTGTGAAATGAAGTGACCCAGCTCTCCAAACTCTCCCCTGTCTCTCTGGTCAGGTCATTTGTCATAACTGCTTTTTTGAGGCACGAACCAAGACACGGTTCCATTTAGCAATCACCAAAGTTGTTGCCATGTTCAGTGTTACACAGAAGACTTTTAAAATGTAGAGTGCTACAAGAGTTAATATTATTTCTGTGTCCTGATTTGACAGCCCTGGAATTTAGTTTTCACAATGTTCCATTTTCACTCAGAGCCTGCTGAGGCTCACAATGTCCAATGTAGTAATAATACAAAGGGAAAATTATTGCAAAGTTCAATTCTGCAAGAACATCTAACACTGTTGTGACAGTTCAATTTTTGCTATTGAAATTCTTTTAGAAGCTTGAAAAGAAAATGTGTGACTGGTTGGCCCATACATGCTGTTGCAATTATTTAAACAGCATGACCATTTTTAAGACTATTCCATACCAAAGCCTACTGATGCAGCATTTGACCAAAAATTGTCATTCGAGAAAGTTCTTAGAAGTTTCTAAATAAGCCTTATGGTGCACTTGTATTTTGGGTGCTACTTCTGCCACTTATTAGAAGGACCAAAAAAAATACCACCAACCCTTGACAACCTGGTAAAATTCATTATGATATGTACATATTCATGTAAGTGTGTAAATATAGATAAGCAGATATGCACATACACACAACTATACTTCTCTAGAAGTTTCATATACTTTAACAAGGCAATCAAAAGAATTTATTGTTTTCCATTTTTTGTTGAGAGGCTATTTTCCCATTAAAAGTTTTTTTAGTTCTCTAAATTAAAACAACTCAAAGCAGCCTTGGTGAGCTATTTCAAGTATAATGTGCTCCCCCATCGCTATTAAAAAAGCACAGTAATTAAGTCCAACATGATCTCTAAACACATTCCCTACTGCCCAAAACTTCATTATTGTTCTTCACAGATATTGATTATTTTTTCCTTCTGTAACCTAAAGCACCAACACTAATTAATATTTAATGCCTCATAAAGCGATAACAAATCCCAATTGTCCAGTCTTTTAGAATGTGCCCACATCAAGTAGTCAAGCAGTCTAGAAAAGCAAACAACCAAACAACTGAAACAAACAGGCACCAAAACCACCAAACCATGGCCATTCTCACTCACAAAAGACATGGCATTTCCCAGAACAGTGTCTACCCACCACAGAACCCTCTGACTACTTTACAAAACAGAAAATCACCAAATTGTGAAGGATCTCTGAAACTACTTGCAAATGCCATCCCAAATTCTTGGGCTACAATGTGCTCTCCCCTCAGCCAGCACTGATGACTGGGGCCTCACTCTGTTTTCAGTGAGCAATCTGAAGCCACATCACATCAACATGGAAAATGTGTGAAAAAAACATGTCTGGTCTCAACTGAATGAAAACAGACTGACTGAGAAAGCTCCCTGGCAGGGAACCAAGGAGCAGCTTTGGAAAAAAAAAAATAAAAAATACATTATGGAGGGAATTTGCAGCAGGTGCCTTCACTTACACACTACTCAGATCCTGCCAGGTCACCATGGCCCACAGAAACAAAGAAGCTACAAGACACTGTTCCCTGAGCTTTTTATTTTCACATTACTTCCCATGAATATGATAATTCCATTTTAATGCCTCTGAAAAGACATAAAAGAAAATCTATTTATATCAGAAAGGCCAAGAAAACTGTGATTACGTCTCAAGGGAAAGTTTTGCAGGGTTTTTGGCTAGATGTACCAAGTTGAGAAGTTACATATTTTATAGACTAAAAAAGTCAAATCTAATGAGCAAACTACTTGCTGATTTCAGAGTCTCATGAATTAGGAAGGATATTTTTCATCTCTGGTTTTTAGTATTGGTAAGGATTTATTTAAAGTTTTACCAAGAAGCAAAATTCCCAATGAAGCATATGATTTACACTTGAGAAGAGAGAGTAAAATAATAATGATTTTCTTCTGTAGAGTTTTCAGTATTAACAGACTTACTTTAACTGCAATTTTACCTATTGCTTCATGCTTTCCAAATTAGATTCTCCAAGTGAAAAAAAGAAAAAAAAAAGGTGTAATATTCTTCTAAGATCACATGTATAGTTCCATTAGTGAATGAAAGTTCAATATTCAATAAAGCAAGGGAGGAGATCAATGTTTATATTATGTAAAATTATTTGGCTCTGGCACAAACAAGGCAAAACCTTCCCTAAATATATAATTATAGCACACATATTAGTAAGCAGTGACATAACTTATACAGGGACACAGTACAGGGCTGCTCCTTCACAATTTGCATCCTTTACCCTTAACAATATCGACTGAAAGCAATATTTGGATCAGAACAATTCCATATATGAAAGTTTTTCCAAGCCAGAAGAAGACACACACAAAAACCAGGATTCCTCTCTCCCACACAATTCCACATGCCAGCACTTTACAGTATTGCCAACACATGAGCACTACACACAGTAGTAGTGCAAGTCACCCTCCTCCAGCACATACCTGCTGAGTCTAGCCTAAATCTACCTGTCTTCTTACCTATGGTATGTTTACTGTGAGTCTCAGGATGTCTCTCCAACACTGACTTCTTTTTTACCTTTCCTTCCTAGGAATAACACAAGCTGCCACCACCGCCAAATAAAAGTAAATAAATCAAACTTACAACTTTTCAACGGCAAATGTTTTGATAATGCAAGTTCTCACTCCTGCTAATCCAAAAAACAACACAGAAGAGGAGACTGAGAAGAAAAGCCTTTCCCAGATCTAGGCTGGAGAAAAACCTACCCCAGCTTGCAGCCTTAATCAGCAGCAATCACCAGTAACCTCTGGCACCTGAGCTTAAACCAAATGAGAAATGAAACACATTGTACTCCTTCATGACTTTTTAAACTGTGGTATTTTTTCTACACCATTTCTGGCTCCTAATCATCCCTAAAAATGAAGTCAAGCAGTTTCAGAGAGATAAAAACAACTCTTGCATACCCATTGAGACTTTGCACAAAAAAATATTTCAATTTTACTTTTGTGAGGAATATGATTCATAAGAAAAGAAAAGATATTACAGTAGTGTTTTGTTAGTTTATAAACAAACATGGAATATGAAATAGCAGATGTTTGGGCAAAAGAAAGAGCTGAGGTGATGCAACTGTTTCAAGTACAGCTAAGGCTATGGTCAGGCTGTGTTGATTACCAAATTATCATAAAAATATACCTCTAGCATTTAGGATTTCTCTTTCATATCAATTTAATATCATACATTCTAAGAGAAAATTTGATCCACTATTGCTTAGTTAGGAGTAAATTACATTACTAACATTTTATCAATACATTGCATTATAATCATACATACATTTTTTCTCTTTATTTTAGAATACATCAAAAAATCCCAGATAATAGTCATATCTACTGAAAGAGCAAAGGAAGCAAGATTGTAATTAAGAGCAACATCAACAAGAGAAGGAACATACGGCAGAAATTTAATCCTGATATTTAAGGCAAAACTATTCACTGCAAATCCTTACTGGGTTAACAAGGGGTAAATATAGGCAGATGACAGAAGTGATTACAATATACTCCCTTCAACAGAAAAATTACTTTCCAGAGAACCAAGTTAGAATATTTATCATTTGGAAATCTCAGAACACAGCACAGCAGCACCACTTCCCAGAAGAGTTTTAAGTAGTTTAATCTTGCGAAGTAATCATAGTTTTCAAATTGTCATCCTCATAGGCATGGAAAGGAGGGTCAGCATGCAAGCAAGAAACCTTCCTTTCTTTCTGCCTCTCAGGGAGAGAAATTGGTGGAGCTGAGCTCCTTCAGCTGCTCTGGATACAAGTGGAATGACCCCTGCACATCGTATTGTAGAGAGTCGAACACAGCATCTTTAGCATGTGCAAGATTCACTTACAGCAAAGAATAACAGCATTATCTGCTTAAACATTAATAAAATATGATTTCCTATAATAATTTAGGAACTCTGTTACTCCTCACTGTTAAAGCCAACATGCAATCACCTCCTTTATTTGGTTTGTGGTTCTGGAGACACTTGTGTATCCAGGGGCCTTTGCAAACAGCAGCTTGAATAGCAGCTGGGACACCTAACAAGATACAGACAAAAGGCATCGTTTATAGATTAAACTCATTTTTATGAGCACTGAGCTCCTGTTTGCATGCTATTAATGAATTTTAGAAGTTCTGTAGCCCATGCTACCTGATTATGATACATTTTTTCTGTAATCTGTTCCCCAAGCAAGGTCTCTCCTTATCACATCATTAGACCTGTAAGAGTCAATAGAGGATGCTGCGTTGTGCCTGTAGAGCTGAGCTCTCCTAAGCCTTTATTACAGCTTTGCCTCAGAATGGCCTGCAAGGTACAGGAGTGCTGCTGAGCCAAGCCAAAGTGCAAGAGAAACCAAGCAATATTTTCAGGAATGTATTGGAAGTGTTCAGGAGCACGACAAATCTAGTTTGTGTCTTGAATTCTAGATAGGTTCTTACCCATGGAATTTGCTTTTTCTTCTCTGATTTTCTGTCTGGTGAAATACTGAGTAATCCTTTCAATTTTCACTTTAGCAAAAGAAAAAAAACCTGAAAAATCCTACCAGAAAACTACCTCTGTGCTTGCAACACATGCAGAATGCAATAAAGACTAAATTTTAATTTGTTTCCAAAATAATAGTGGTTTACTCTATTCTAGGAAATATACAAAATTAAGGATAGAAAAAAAAGTATTATTTAACAAAAAATACTTCTCCCAGTTTTCACAGCTTTTCAATTTCATATAAATTTGGCTCCTAGTAGTGTTCAAAGCCAGCTGTGTTATATACTGGCTCTCTTCTGTTAAGACAATAACTGAATTTCACACCTTATACACTATCATATCACAGTGAACCAAACTAGAATTAAAAATAAAAAAAAATTGGAATTACT
This sequence comes from Geospiza fortis, assembly GCF_000277835.1. Classification (NCBI taxonomy): domain Eukaryota; kingdom Metazoa; phylum Chordata; class Aves; order Passeriformes; family Thraupidae; genus Geospiza; species Geospiza fortis. The sequence goes on from NW_005054297.1 coordinate 28,178,266, forward strand.
GCCCTATTAAGTGTTTGGGAGTCTCTGTCTTTCTGATTTCCTTTAATGAAGTGGCATAGATCAGATCAGACAAAAACCCATTATTTCTTTTAAGTCACAGAACAACAACCTACCTCCAACCTTCCACTTTAGCAGAGGCTCAGCAGCGTCTTTGTTGTATGGTAAACAGATCAGAAACACAAAAGCTGAAATGTGATTTTGTCACATAAACAGTGAGCATGAAGAGGAATGTGGCTCTCTATGATAGAACTATTTAAGGAGGGAAAATAATTTTTGTCTATTCCATAAGACTCCTTTGTTTTATCCAACCTGTGAGTGGCTCTGCTGAGGGAAGTCTCATCTTTGGGCAACTGCTGATGGCTCCCATTCCATGACCATGACCACAGTATCACTGGAGAGGGCACCTCAGTAGGCCTGGTGGGAGGAATTAACATTGGTGTGTTTTTACTCAGTTTAGAAGGGCAGAATTAGAAAAACAGGCCCACAACCATAAAAATGTCACTCATGTTGCTGCCTGGCAGCTGCACTCATTTACTTGATCTCATTGCTTTTTGGCAATAGACTTTTCATGCTACAGCTTTCCTTTTTCCTTTTGGGACTTTCATGGCAGGCCAGTATTTTCCCCTGGCACTGACATTTTACTACCAATCCATTATCCATTACCTTCCTGGCACGTGCAGACTTCAGAAAAACCTTGTCTGGGATTTGGCACTCTACCCAGTGCCTGATAAATGCTATAAACCTTATTTCTCCTCTTGTGGTGCAAATTGGAAAAATATGGCATGCAGTTATGCAAACATGACACTGTCCTCAGCTAAGGCTGCTTTTCAACACAAAATCCTCCAGAAAGAACTGAAATAATTTAGTGTCTCTAAAAGCACCACTAAAAGAAAGGGGAAAAAAGAAAAAGTGGCAGTTTTCCTGGACATGTTTGATTCTCTGAGCACACCAAAAAAAAATAAAACTTCTCATTATAAAAACTTTGAAACTCTGCCTTTAAATCAGTAATGCGTCATCCATTTCTGAGCGGACTGAACTTCAAAACCAAAGAGGTTCCTTTGAAGACACAAACCTTGCTGCAACTTCGTCATGAGTACAGAAAAGTAAAAGAAACAAAGGTTAAAAGATAAAAGAAAAGGAAATATGGACTACAATAGAAGTATTGCTGTCATCATCTGGCTAGATATCAGATGTGCTCATTGTAGGACATATTTTACTCCCATTAGCTTGCACATTAGATTGCTCTGGATATCAACTAACAACCATGTTTATGCATGAATAACAGCAGAGAAAAAGTGAAATTAATTGCAATAACAAGATCTCTACTTGAAGAAAAAAAATCCTAATGAATAGGCTGAAAAATCTCCCTGATATTAACAAAATGTATGAAAATGTTACTGTTGAAGTATTTTGAAAACTGCATCTTGCATTTTAAGTGCTCTTTCCTGTAATACACATTCTCTTTTCTTCCCAATTACCATATTCTATTGCTTTATGAAGTTATACTGGAGAAAATAACACGAAATAGTCCAAGGTTAGCCACATACTGCGATTAAAACAGTTACCGAAAACTAACAGCAGTGCATCTGTGAAGAAGGCAGTGAAAAAGCCATCCCCTCTGGCTTAAAAACTGCATTCATGTTGAAAGGTTTGAGGCACAGGTACTTGGAGAGCAAATAATTTGGTTCCCTGCGATCCAAAATTGGTACACTTGTCTAACATAGTATATGGTCCCTATGTCAGCAAATATTTGAAATTCTCAAATGTTGGTGTTGCTGGTGTGAATTATGAATTACCCCAACAGATTTTGTAACCATTTCTTCTTTGGAGTCCCTAGGATGCTCTGAAATTATAGTCACTAATGAGACCTCCATAAAAAGGCTTGGGATGAAACCAAGTTTAGGAGAGGCTTTGTTATTTTACACAAAAATTCAGTGGCTCAGTGCTCACCCAACACTTTCTGTCACCATTCTGCCCAAATAAAACCAGTCATTGAATGATGGCAGGAGACAGACATGTACAGACAAACACCCACACCATCAAATATGAGAGAGTAACCATGACACTTAATAATGTCAAGGAAAAGAGAAGTTTAAGTGACTCCTGAAATTAACATTTTTTTCTACAAAATCTATCAATTCCAATCTGAGAGACTGGGAAATAGTGCTCCCAGACTTCCCACTTTATCTGACATTCCTTAAGACACAACAGAAATAACTTCAAATCCTTCTAAGCCATTCTAAGTCAAACAGAAGGTAATTAAAACAACATCACTTTCATTCTAGTAAATATCTCCACTGCTGAACTGTTGTGAAAAAAAATAAATCTGTTCACCTGAGTGTATAGCTCCAAAGCTCTGTAATAGATTCGCGTTTCCTTCAGAATCAACAGCTGCATGCCAAGCAACCAGGGTGCAGAAATCTCTTCTTACTTCCAGGCTGGCTACTAGACTACATCCTTTCAACTCACTGGTTGATACAAATATCATTCTGAGGCACTCTACTTAATATGGAATGCTATTTTTTTTAATAACAAAAACATACACAAAGGAATATTTTTTATAAAAAATCTTGTACCCTAAGATAAATGCTGCACAGGCAAGGCACTAGCAAGTTTCTTAGTGAGAGGATGCTCCATTCTGAAGTATTCTGCTTCACTCCTGCACAGTGATATGTTCACTTTGTATCTCTGACATCCAGAGCAGGGACTCTTTCCTCCCTCTAAGCATGGATATGCATCAATGCCCTGATCATCAGCAGAGCTCTAACTGCTCTAGAATGCTGTAGCATGGCACATGTTCTGTGCCATGAGATTTGGAGCATGCCACCTCTCCTCCTAAAACATGGGCTTATGCCTATCTGATTAAATACTAACTCACTAGATGTTTAAGTTTCTGCTAAGTTATGTGACTTCTTTGGTCACTTGGTGGCTATCTCACACTCTATGACAGTTATAGTGGCAGAGTAAAACTGGTTCTGCATATTATTTGAAAAAAACTATTTGATTGCAGAGCTAAAAAAATACACAACATTAGCAGACTTTAAGAAAAAAAAAAATCACCATAACACACAAACCAGTTTATACCAATTGTATTTCTGAGATTTATTAGAGAAAATAACAGGGAAGTGAATACCAGGCAGGTGGATAATTTTTGACTGGAATTAAAAGCAAGATAGTAAATTCACAGCTAAGTAAATCATCCAAGTAGCTGCCAAACATTCTGGCATAAGAGATTGGAATTTCTAAGTAAATGTAAAAAGAGTCACTCCATTAAAAAGAAAGAAGAAATCAGGAATGGGCTATCCTAATACAGCAAGCTTAGACTCTCTGGCACCACACATTCAAATGCTCTCACTGATTCAGCCACTCCAAATTCTCATCAAGGGAATTAAATTCAGTGTTGTGAATTCAAGTGTGATGAAATCTTGCAGAATTACAGTATAACTTTAAGAAAAAGGTAACAAAATAAATATATTTTGTAAATTTTTGAATGATTATTAACAGTCCAGGGACAACTTTTTAAACAATAATGGTTTGTTTGCTACTCTCTAGCATCTTTATCATTATACTGCCACCTCTTCTCATTCCCAGAAGTGTCTACTTTTGAAAAATGTCTTATTTCTATGAAGTGAAGTATTCTGGATGAAACTGCAGTTGAAAGAAAAATACTGTCATTGTTACAAGACTTACCAGTCTGAACAAGATTTTCATACAGAAATTTACAGGAACATTGCAAAAGTGAGAAAATCAGAAATAACTGAAAATGCAAATATCCAGAGAGAAGCCCTACATATGTAGGAAAGAAGAACAAGAGAAAATCACAAGTAATATCAGACCTGAAGGTGAATAGATTAGATTTTTGTCACAGGATGTTCTCACTATCTAAGATCTAGCTACAGTTAAAATTCTCAACATTCAATTTCTTCCCTTTTATCACAGGATTAATTGTATGGCCATAGTAAACCAAAATTAAAATTTTGTTTTCCTTTCCATCTGAAACAAGTTGCAAGTCTAACCCTTTCAATGTTTCTTTTACATACTAGCATCTATACAGTATGGGACAAACTAATTCTAAACTCATGACTCAAAATAGGACATCAAAGTGGACCAGGAAATGTAAGCTGGTGATAGAGGGACTCACTAAGGAAAGAAGACAAATATCCTGAAACTACTATTCTGTTTCCAAGAGCAGCATGTTACATTCATGATGTCAGCAGAAGAGCTGCATACAGAATTTAGAAGGACAGCAAAAAGCAAAATATTTGTTGAAGCAGTCTTCCCCTCCATAATTGTACAGTGATATAAATTTAACAATTTATTCTTCTGATTATAAAGGCAGCCATATTGCAAGTCACATACCTTCACATACTAGATATGTCAACTATAGTCTGGAAAATGCCACAGTCTAGAATTAACTGTTTTATTTAAATTGTTGTTCCATGACTTGTGTCTTTATTGAAGCTTTTGACTGATAAATAAGCACACTATTAGAGTACAAAAAAATGTAGGTTGTTTTTACTTTTCCCATGCTCAAAATCTGTTAAGCTGGCCTGTCCTGTTTGCTGATTAGACTCAATATCTGCAAATCAAATCTTCATCTTCACATCATAGAAACAAAAGCAAATGTCTTTTTTTTTTCCCTGTGGTATGCCATAATGAGCCAGAGTTACTCCAGAAGAGAACAACTCTTGTCAACTACTTAATAAGTGCCTCACTGGTGACTCAGTGGCCTTTGTGGTGGAGGGCAGCATGCAGACTTTCTTGGTGTACATTTAGGATGGCCATATGTGGTGGTTTAACCAAGGTGACTCACCTGTGGTTTTGCCAGTTGTGAGCAGTGTAAGGTCATCCTAAATGAGTGCTAACAAAACCTTACAACACCTCACATTCACATGAATTCTCTACACAACACATAGCATATTGGAGAAGTAATTTCTCAATGTTTAAGTAACTTTTGGAAGAAATTATGCAGTTGTCTGTGTCGGCTGAGATCTATCTTATGGAAGACAGGACTAGGAGAGGTGGTAAAATCGTTGTGTTATACATGTTTTACCTCTCTAGTGTTGGAACTGGTGGGTGCAACCCTGCCTTGTGCCAGGTGCTAATAATTGTGCCAAACCAGACCTGCTTTTATGCCAGTGGACAGGAAATTGCTGTCAAAGGAACTTTTATAGTATTCTGTTTGCATAATGGGATCTCATAAACATCAAGGAATGCATTTGAGCCTGAATAAACATGGTGAAATCTTGTCTCCATTGGGATTTTTGCCACAGATATCAGAGGAGGCAGGATTTGAAACTGCTGTGTTTAAGACTGCTTTCCTTCAGAGGCTGTAATGCCTGTCCAGAGATTGTGAAATTATAGCAGAAATGCCAGGTTGAATAATAACACTTCTTTTAGTGTGATGAGGGATCTTTTTGATTCAGAGAGGTATGTTGTCCTGGGAGCTTTCTTTCACTGCCTGCAGCTAACCCTGCTCAGGTAAATGGCAGCCAATTTCCTCAGGACTCCCTTGTCCCTGGAGGCAATCTCTCAGGGGATCCAACCGACATCTCCTTAATCAGCTAGAAGTTTACTTTCCTAAAGTTCAGGTGCCAGACTCTAATCCTTACCTGGCTCATATTCTTTAGGACTGAAAACTCCACCAACTCCACCAGGCTGCCTTCAGTCTTGAAGTCCCTGATTTTCTCCCTTATGTCGCTGACCATTGGATCCAGCACTGCATCCCCTCTGGTAGAAGTCTCTTGGGTTGCATGGAATTATTTTTCAATGTTTTCTTCTGCCTTAGAGAACTGTAAAAGATTAAATAAATGGGGGAATTCAAGAAAGGACATTTAAAGGCTGGAAAAAAGATCTGAAACTTTGGGAAATATATTTTTTTTCTGCAGCATGAATATTACCATAAGTTAATACAAAAAAACATGCCAGATTTTGCTTTAATTCAACTCAATATAAATCAGGAATATTTAAAAGTATTAGTAAACTTTTTAATTTATACATATTCAGCTGTAAAGAAAAAACAGCTCATATATTTAACCTATGTTTTCATATCATTGTGGAAGAAATATTCAAATGACTTTGGCAGATAAGCACTTAATCAGGAATAGGCTTTACAATTAGATATAAGCATTGTATTTTAAGTCTTTCAAGAAGAAACTACACTCATCAGTTATCATAGATATAAAGAATATTACTGGCAGCAGTGGCATGTCCTAAGAGTCCTTGCTAAAGAATGAAATTTACACACTTTGATGGGCCACACTTGATATGTCACTTAAATGCTAAAAACAATCAGCAAGACATAACTAAAAACAATTATTTCATTTAATTAGCAACCCTGGAGAGAGAAAGCTTACATCTATTTTCTTTAACAGGATTATTTTTAAAAGGTGAGCATGGGTTGACAAAGATTTCCAGCAGTAAAACAATAGAGTATATTCTAGAAGAACAGCCAAGATGAACAAGAGGAATGGCAATTAATTTCTATTCTGGTATGAGAGACATTACGGTCATGCACGCACGCTTCCATTGATCCTTAAAACAACCCATCTAATCCCACACCAGCAATATTGAATTATTCAAATAATGCACTGATCTATCAAAAGCTTCAATAGACCATGTCATCTGAAGCCTTGACTTAGTCGATGAAATTAACAGGGGGGGAAGAGGGGATGCACATATCAGCGGCATGCAACAGTCTAGGGATTTTCTATTTGGAGCTCCTGGCACCTAGTCCTGTATCTTCAATGCCCAGCTAAGCCATGAGGGAGGTGTGAGTATGTAGAAACACTTTATTGGCACAGCCATGCAGCCCCTCAAGAGTTTCTCTAAGCCAGAAGACTACTTCATTACAGAATAATCTTACAGAGATATTTTTAGATTTCAATCTAAATTGTCAGTCATATTGCTGAAGCATATATCTTGGTTTACTCTCAGTTAACTTTGCAGTATTTATTTTCAAATTATTTGCAGTTATAAAAACCACCACATTAGCTGGAAATCTGATTAAGCAAAGGATACTAGCACATCACGATCTGGTTGAAGGATCTGGGATTTCTAAAATAACAGCATTAAAACATGAATACAGGTGTTGGTAGTATGGGTGTATACAAAGTGAAGCCCAAATGTCCTAGCTTATTTTAGGTTCAGTAAACTTACCTGAACACTGATTTAGTGTTTGAGCTTACTCTTTAATTCCACTCCCATCACTTTCATGGAAGTTCACTTTTTATTTCCCTGAATTGTTTTTTTTTTACATTATTTTCTCCCTCTAATGTAAAACTATGGTTTTACATTAGAGTAATATAGAGAAAATAATGTAGTATTTCATTATTAGTCATGTTATTGATATTTTTCCAGGGCAGAACCAAGAAGTGGCAAAGGTTAATGCCCCATTATGCTGGGCATAGTGAAAAAACATGCACAGCCCCTGAGCTTACAGGATTCTCTGTTGTAATGGAATACAATTCAAGCAACAGTAAAAAGGCAGAAAGTACTTACAAGAACATGAGTCACAACAAAGATCTGCCTAGTTCATATTTTGCTCCTGACAGTGATCAAATGTGGAGGTCCAGGAAGAGCAGAAGAACAGAGCAAGTACACACAATACTTCCCATGAGTTTTCTTCCAGCCCTTAATCACGGATGTCACAGTTCCCATGTTTCTAAATACTCTGATTACTGTACAAAGAGAACAAAGATAAATTCAAAATCTCAATGTTTTCAAATTACGAAGCTAAAATTTAGTCTTACGAACATTTATAGTCATCCTCCAAAGCATTTCCATATACTTCACCAAAGCCCTTGGAAAACATTGATTAAAAGTATCAACTCAGGTTTGGTTTTTTTTTCCGAACAGAAGCACATTGCAGTCATTGTTGACATAGGAATGTAATATCACAGGTTATTCAGACTAAATTTCAGGTGTTGATTAATGAAATTATTCAGAGTCTCAGAATGGTTTGTCATAGGCCTCGTAGAGTTCATATAGTTCAACCCCCCTGCAGTGAGCAGGGACATCGTCAACTAGATCAGAACCCAGAGCCATGGACAACCTGACCTTGAATGTTTCCAGGGACCCTCCTTCCTTTTAGCATAAAGTCATTCCCCCAGGTCCTCTCCTTACATGCTCTTGTAAAAAGTCAATTTCCAGCTCTCTTGTATGCCCCTTTAGGTTCTTGGAAGTGCTCTAAGGACAGCCTGGAGCCTTCTCTTCTCCAGGCTGAACAACCCTAACTCCCTCAGCCTGTCTCCATAGCAGAGGTGTTCCAAATCCCTGATCATCTCTTTTTTGGTTTGTTTCTGCAGGTCTTTCTCTTATACACCCTTAGGAAATTGAATTTATTTAGACAACTTTTATAAACTATTTAAAGGTCTTAACAATCTAGGTAATTGAGATACTTCTGAAAATCTTATTACTCAGACTTGCAAATTGTGAGGGTTTTTAGATTAGAGTAGCTGGACCTTGAGACAGCACAGAAAATATATAACATTTTTGACAACTCTAAAGGCAATCAGAAAAAGTCACCACTATACAACTTCAGTGTTCAGATATATTTTATAGGTTTTTTATCTGGACATGCTTAAAGAACTTCAAAGAGTTCTTTTGTACCTTGATATAGACTAACAAAGTACCTTATCTGTGATTATCAGTCTAGCATCACTCATTTCAGATATTCCAGTAAGACCTGAAAATTGCAACAGAAATAAAAAAGTTAGTGACAGAGCTTGTGGATGCATCTGAGACTTCATAGGTTTGTGTAGCTTTCCAGAAGTACCCTATGGCATAGCAAATTGATTTCCAGTTATTCCTCAGCATCCTCTACTGTTCATCAAGTCCACAAGACAATACTGTCCATAGCTGGAAATCAGAGCAGATGTAGCATCCTAATCTGGAAATAACTGGTTTCTGATTATGAGTTTTAAGAGGTTTCTTTTACACTCCTGAATTTTAACAGTTATTAGATTGTAAACCTTAGAATATAGCTCGGTTGAACACTGAGATCAAATCAAAAGGGTGAGGATATCAGAAATTAAAACAAATAAAAGTCATACTGCAAAGGAAAAAAACCCCCAGACATAAATAACACTTCTTTCGTCTCAAAAATATAACTTTTTTTTTCTATTGCTGCTGGCAACCAGAGTACATATTCCCTTGCTCCCTTCAGAAACTCCCACTTCTCTATTCTATACCTCAAGAGTATGGTAAATGGTACCATACTCTTGAGGTATAGAACAGAGAAGTTCTGAAATATTTCAATACTAGGTTCAGCTGTAGAAATTGCCATTTAATTCACAAATGCAGAGGCTACTCAGTTTGAAATATGACCTTTTTGCTTCTAGGATGCAGATCCAAAGCTACTGTTCCTCTGTGCATGTGCATGTGTACGTAAGTAAGTGCCTGCCCACTGTCCAGTGAAGGAACATGCATTGAATTGGCAAATGCAAAGAGGGTTCCTAATGACGTAACTCCCCTGAGAAATAAATATACTGCCTCATAACTCAGCTCTCTCTTGGCAGATTTCTCCATAAATCCACAGAAATCAGAGGAGCAGCATTACAAGACAACACCAGCTGGGAGAAAGGGCTGTTGTGCAGTCACGTTCCTAAAGCAGAGAAAAGGTGAGCTGCGTTAGACGTGAGCAGCTGTGAAGAGGCAGTAAGATCAGGTAATCAGTGCCATTTCCATGGGCTCATTCTCCAGACTTCTCCACATTTTGCACAGGTCATTTCTGGTCTGATTTTTTTCAGCCTTACACAGATGAATGCAATAATTTCTTATGAGAACTTTGCATAAACTGAGATTCAAATATCATGGAAATTGATGTCTGCCAAGAATAATATTTTACTGGTGTTAAAGGCTCTGATAACTTATATTTTTCAAACCATAATTTATATGCATCATAGACATATCTCAGAGAAAAGCTAAGTTTTCTGGTTTTCTGTTTTAATCAGTACTAAATCAATGTTATAAACACAATCAGAGATATTTATTACTTTCCCTTAAAAAGTTACCTCTTTGATATCTAAAAGTTAGCCAAGGTATCTGAATTTACTTTGGAAGGTTTAAAAGTTACAAAAATTATAAAATATTAAGAACTGACTTCCAAATTATTCTTTGAAAGAAGAGACAAGGTTACTGCACAAGAAAGACAAAGCATTTCTTATGAACACCAGGCAATTGAGTTGTAGGTTAGTGCCAAATTGAAGCTTCAAAACCAATCTAAATTTCACAAGTCTATAGTCTTGTAATCTCCTGCTTGATTGTCCATCATCCTACTTCTGAGTCTTGAAAGTTCCAAGACAGCTAGTTCATTTGGCATTATTTCCTAAGGCACAAATCAAGATTTAGTCCAAACTTGTCAAAGCAGAAATTTTTAAGACAACTCTTTTCCCCTACAGACATCCAGAATTTATGAAAAATATACTCTAACTTTGCGCTAATGACAGTTGGGAAAAATACAGTGTTGTTTCTGCCATAGTTTGCTCTGCTGTCAAACATTGTCTGAGTACACTCCATACATATCCCCATGTGTGCTTCCTAAATAGCTTTGGAACTCACAGTCTTATTTCAGTGGAAATGATACAAAAGGATATTGATCTCAAAGATTGTTATGTTTCCATACATTCTGTAGAAATATAAAACTAAGGACTGAGATCAGATCCTGTAAGTTGGTGGCTGAGGAAAAGGCTGCAGGAGGAGATCACAATTTTCATGACACCTAAGAATCTGCATGCCAGCACTTATAAATATTCAGTTGTAAGAAAAGCCACAGGATTTTCATACCTTAACCATCAAGGCCAAACAACCACAAGGCACCAGTCCATAGGAAATGGGGCTTCATTCATGCTGCAGCTCTACATGCCACTCTTTAGTTATATTACTTTTTCATTAATCCAACTTGGATTTATAGTCGGGGGGGTACTGGAGCCAGTATGTAAGAAATTCTAGCCTCCATTATTCACTCAACAATGTGCTGTGCTTTTGTCTGAGATTTCTGATATCTGAGCTCTGGCCAAAATGCCATGATAAATGGACATTGCAGCCAGTATCTGCACAATTCAGTCTCAGAACCCCTCATGCTTTGGATTTACTGTAGAGATTTTGTGTAATTACCCTGTACAGGAGCATACCTCTCCTTCTACCAGCTAAGATCAGTGGGGATAGAACTAGTTTAAGTAAATTCAAGTAATGAAAGCAATCACTCATTTCCAGTGTTCCAGATTCACACACAGGTAAGAGAGAAGACCATTCTCACTGGTTTGGTGACTCCTTGGAATGGATAGGAAAAAAGGGCCATTTTGAAGGTATGTTTGTTGGGAGGAGCTGACTTCATAAGCAGAGGATGGTGAACACGTGAAATTATCACGTTCTACACAGTGTTGTGAAAACAATGAGCTAACAGTGAGTTCTCGGCTGGTTACGTTAGGCTGGGTGAAAGGGCTGCACTAAGGTTGCTGGAATTTAATTGAGCTTGCATTCTCTTGCTTCTCTACCCAGTCTTTCCCTGGCTTTTGCAGGCTAGCACAACCAAAGGGAGCTCAGACCTGCCTCTATGCGCCAGTGCAGGCATGTCCTCCTTCACATATTTGTAGTGTGATTTTAGGCAAGCTATAATCAGTAGAAAATGGGTGGGTCTGGAAAAAGGTTAGAACTTGTCTGGAATTTTTGGTCAAACATCAAGAAATTCTAATTCTTCAAAACACAGCCTTTTTGTGGAAGCATATTGATTTTGAAAGGGAAATCACAGAAGGATAATTCAGATTGAGGGGCAAGTGTATGGCCAAAGGTGATGACCTAAAAACCTAGATAATCGTGAAACCATTTAACAGCAGTTTTCATCTGGGGCTTAGGCAGCCAGGTTCAGAAATCTTTGGGTTGTAATCAGATATAGCAGAGATATAAAAGCCAAACGACAGTTAGGAAAGCACTAAATGTAACTTTGGACTTTTGCAATACTTTAGTAGAACATCAAAATATGTGCAATAGCCCTGCTTAGGCAAGGTAGGGTTTGGAATGTCAGTTAGCGACTATCTGAATTCACATATCAACTTTACTACAAAGATACCTAAGGGTTTAGCAGTCTTTAAAGCTACTGCAGCTCTGACCTCTGCTGCAAGAAACTGTTCATGAACAGAGCCCTTCTCTCATGACATATTCAAGTACCTTTGACTTTGCATGAGTTGTTGGATAACAAGAATATTTTTCTATGGGCATGCTCACACAAAATATACATCTAGCCTATTATCATCTGAATCTTATTCTTCACAATTATTCTATAAAAATTATTAAAATCCCACAACCAAAGCAACCAAACAAAAAAAAAATTAAAGTATGTACATATGAAGTGTAAGGAAAAAATTGTTCTAAATTTATGAACTGCTCTAAATTTATTCATATCTTCCAACTCCAAACTACATCTTTAAGTGGTAGCTTCCTACCTAATTTGCAACATTCCCCTAGTAATTATGCAATTGATATTTCAGTAAGGCTATCAATATTTAACTTGTATCAATGAGAAGATTGATTGAAAACAGATGTCATAGTTATAGCCCTAAAATATCACAAAATATTTTTCTCTTAGCCGGCTTTATACAACTCTAGATAATGTCCAGCATTCTAGTGTGAGCTATTTAGTTCCTCTGTTGCTAAAGCACTGTGGTATTCCCAGGAACACATGCACAGCAATACACAAACAGATGAGAACCAGGATTTAAATGAAATATTTTCAAACAGGATTTTTAAACTTACTAAATGAAATAAATAAGAAAGGAACTCATTATAGCCTTTATTTCCTTATCAATCCTCATATTTTTGTTAATATGCCTTTACATTTAATATTTTTATTCTGAAGTATTTTTAGATTGGCATGTTTCTACCTCGACTTTAATACCTCTTTCAATTAACCTGCAATAGCTAATTTCATATTAACAAATGGAGTAGAAAGAAAGGGTAAAATCTAATAGGCTAAAAAGCACATACGCACTCATTAGCAAGCTTCAGATTTCTGAGCCCTGCTTGTTATACAGTATCATATAATTTTAAATAAATTTAGGAAGGGAAATAATGTAGATTCAAATTCAGGATACAAATATGAAGCATGAAATGTCTGGGAATGGCCTGAACAATATCAACAAGTACTAGCTTTGAATCAGAAAAAAAGCCCCCACATTTAGCACAGAGTTAAGCACAATCCTAAAGACTTTACTGTAAAAACTGAATAGAGTATAGAGCTTTTTCAGATATTTGTCAAAGATGAGAAAGCTACTGCAGAAAGTTTCTTCCCAGAATTATACTGGGAGGCTAAGCTTACTGACAAGATTAACCACTCTAAATGCACAGGTAGAAACCCAGTGTTCCACAGATCTACTCCAGTCTGAATGCTTTTGCTGAATTGAGTTCTTAGGAGGGAAAAAGCAATCCTTGGTGCCTATTTTCAAATTTCTGCCCAAATGATCCAAAACTGTACACAAGAGTACGTTTTGGGAAAAAAATACATCAAAGCACAAACATACCTCTGTATGTGTATTGAAGTCTGGGTTTTTCCTCCATTTTAAAATTGATCCTACTTACAAGAGAATTTAAATAGTCTCCTTGAATTTCTAAGAAAAATAAATTTTTTAAATATAAGTAAACTGTCCAATAATGCCTTGATTTGGAAATCAAAATATTAACAAAAATAAGCAATGTAGAATGGCATAATGGTACTGACAGCATGGAAGAATAACAAATATGATATTTCCATATGTAATACCCTTTTAATTTCTGCTGCAGTTTATTGTTCCACTAAAATCTAGTGTAAATGAGGTTCAGCCTTATAAACTCTTTTTAAAAGTACATGCTAGTAATTTCTTAAATGTCCAGTAAAGCTGTATGCAACCTAAAAGATCCATGATATAAATTATTGTTTTAACAGTATTTTTGCTATCACAGCACACTGAAAATAAAGTTTTTCATATACAGAGGTTAATTCAAACGTACAGAGGTCAATTTGAAATTTTCTGATAAAACATCTTATTCTATATTAGAATAGTGTGCTGCTATTAATTTTCAGATCATTGAAAGCAAATTGGAAAATCTTAATAAGGCCTTTCCCTAAAGCTGGTGCCAAAAGTACTTTGGCCAATTTAATTAACTACTGTGTACATTGGCGCTATTGCTTCAACTTCAGCTGAACCCTTTAAAAGCTCTTTGCCAGGTGGCTAATGGCAAAAAAAAAAAAAAAAAAAAAAAAGGAGCCAGATACAACACATCAAAAGCCCCTCACAAAAAATTAAAAAAAACTAGCTGATACCCATGCTTAAACCCCAGGTTGACAGGTTGACATTCAGCACCAGCATTTTATCTGTCCTTTCCCTTTACACACTGACAGAAGAAGACAACCTCCCAGCCCTCAAGTCAGGCTGAAACTCTTCTTGGAGCTTCTCAGTGTTCCTTGGAGAAGGGTGAGGAGGCAGCCTCACAAATAAAATGCAAATGAAAACTATTACTGTAATTTTGCCTTCCCTTCAATAAAATGAGTGATTTCGACAAAACATCTTGCATGAATATACAAAAATAACCAATATTACACTGTGTTACTGCAGATTGACCAACAATTTCCACTGGTGAGCTTCACCTTTAACGATTTAAAATTAGCATCAGATAATCATCATTACACTTAACCAATCATTATCTTAATCAAACATATATATATCAAAGCAGAACAGGGCATTCTATCAATAAAACTATAGAAGTGCTGATGAGTAACACCATCTTCCCACATTTTTGACTCAAAGCATTGTATAGAATTTTTTGGGGGAAACGTGCTTTCTGTATTTCATTTTGTCCTGTTGTTTCTCAAAAGAAATAGAAGCAGTGTTACTTCTCTCTACCTTCTGTCAAAGTGTGATTACTCATAATTCCAGTATTTTTCCAGTGTATTCTGAACTTACTTCAGCGAGAGCGCTCCTTCCAGCAGAAGTCGCCCACTGCTTGAACACACCTCCACTTCCCAGTGCCTTTACACATTTCAGTTGAATCTTGATGTTCTTACTCATTTTATTTCTGTTTGTATCACCATAAATATGGTGCTAATTCTCGGTTCCTTTTTCATAATTACATCTCTCATGCACACATTACCATATTCTGTACAAGTACTGTTCAGGAAAGCTATGCTTGTTTATCATTTTGCTGATTTCCTAAATCACCTCCGAAATTTTTTATATGGGTCTGGATGCGTTTGCATGTAAATACATACTGCAATATAAAGATATGTTGTGTTTGTGAAAGAGAGAAAAAGTGCCTGAGAGATCTGTTCTTCCAGGTCTATGCCAATGTTTTTTCTAGGCAGAAGTCCCTGGAAACAACCACATTTCCATCACCGGAAATATCCTAAATTTATTTCAAGAAATGGAACATTATTAGGAGACTGACTTCCAAAATATGCGGCAGACAATAAGCTTAACCAAAAATAATTACATTTTAATAGGAAGTATACAGAGATCATTAAGGTTCAGAATCAAAATTCGATGGCATTAAATTAATTCTTGGTCAGGGTTTTTCAGTAAAATCCAGCCTGCTGCCTTCTCTTTCCAAGGAGTACTGCTCTCCAATCCCCTGCCAGCTCAGCCTTTAGGTGCTGCTGTACCTTAACATCACAGTCCTTCCTGATATTTCCAGTTTGATACCTTCTTCCCACATGCAACCTTTACCAGCTAAATAGATATGCCCAGCCACAAGGCATGGCTTGATTTATTCATGCTTTAGCTGCTAAATACACATGCCTGCTGCAGCTGGCAGCTTTGGAGCAGTGGAGGAGCACAGGGTATATGGGAAAGGGAAGTATCTCTTCCAGGGTAGTGTAAAGCACATGCATGTGCACAACAGCAGTCAAAGCCCAGGATCCAGCTCCTGCAGCAACCAGAACTGCAGCAAATTCCACTCCCCAACCTGCTCCACACCCAGCTATCCAGTCCATTTTCAATATGTCCTAGTTAGGAGTGTAATTCACTGGCCCATCACTGCTTTGAAGGCATACTTTATTTCATATTGGGTTGGTGGCAGTTTCTCATTATCACTTTTCACTTGTGTCTTTCTAGATTAGCATCCTTTGTCATCCTTTTTTTCCACTTTAGAGACACATAACAAACTATACAGCCTTAATATGGGTTTTTACTCAAAAGATCAACAGGCAAAAATGAAGTGGGGGGGAGGTAAAGTGGGCAGTTCACATCATGTTGAAACAGTTCAGAAGAAACAAAAGGTCACAGCCCACCTACTCAACAGTGCATCATGCACCCTTTGTACTTGCTGTCTTTAGAGGGCCTCTAGCAGCACATAGCAGAGCGACTTAAATAGAAAAATATGACTCTCACATAAAATGACGAAGAGGGCCTTATTCCTTCCACGTGTACCACTCAGAGTTTTACCTGGTTCTCTGCAGGATTAAGTGTTGGCTCTTGGGATCCCAGGGTTCCTGGGCAGGTTCTGTAGCACAATGAGTTGGGATGGGTATTTTGTCAAACTGTGACAGCTGATTATGCTGATGCTTCTGGGAAGCACTGGGGCTCCTGGGCTGACACCCAGAGCATGGGGAAGGAGGTAAGGCATTGGACTTCTTTTTAAATCAATGCTCTTTTAGAGATCCCTGCCCATATCTCAGGAACTGAGTCCTATAGACACAATGCTCTGCTTCTGTTTTGAAAAGAAAAGTAAAATTAGAACTAACATTGTGTGCTCGCAGCTCAGATATTCTCACCAGGTAATGCTTTCTCCTGATGTATTTCAAATTCTGATTCTCTTGCTGAGTTGAAAACCTAGGATTTAATGTAAAAAATTAATAGTTATGCTTTTGAGATACAATAAATTTTCCCATGTCTCCTCAGAAGAAACTTCTCTTGTGCAGTAACAAATGCAACCATAAAAATCTGTATCAAAAGGAAAATGTCTTTATTTGCGATTTCCTTCAAATTGCTTTCAAGTGCATGTTTTCTTATTAGATTTTTTTTCTGGAAGAAAATATACTATTATATGTAGCTACTTGGACCTTTTCCTAAATCTTTATTTCTTCACAAAAAATACCTTTTATCTTTTACATGCAGTAGCTTCATAGTAGACAATTTCTAAACATTTAGAAACTTCAAAGGATCACTATTTTTATTCCTACTTTGATATTAATTTTGTGGTTTTTTCCTAATACTTATTGTGAAATGTGAGTACTGCAAAAAGAGAACTGCTGTTCATTCTTCCAAAGTGGCACAAGCTGTTTTCCTCATTCTTACTGTGAACTGCTTTGAACATCATTTCCATTGAGTATGCCAACTTTTCATATTTTGTGAGCCAAGGCCTCCTAATTTCAGAGCCAGCTTGCATCATCATGCAAGTTCAATTTCTATTTTATACCTTAAGGCTTACATTGATGAAATCTGACCCAGTTACCTTAGGGCTAAAAAGACTGAAGTTTTGATCAGTCATCACTGTCAGCTTTAGCACACATTTTCTTTAATCCTTCTTAGTGTGCTGGAGCCATTAGGACTGTTTTTGCTGGGCTTTGGACTGGAAACAATCCTTAATTTAATCATAAACATTTGCTCACGTCAACCAAATTTTTGGGTCTGTTAAAGTTTCATTAAACATGTTGTGTGCTCAGCCGTGCTTAGAGACTTAGGTGACTGACATTCACAGAGAAATTATTCATGACAGCCAATTTTCTGTCAAGGTCCTCATAATATATACCTTTGAATATGTGAAATGCAAGTTATTTCTTTCAAACAGAAATTAGCCAAATGACAATACTGCAGGAAATAACAAGATGTGGAACTACACATAGTGGAAAATAGAGAAATAATCTCTAATTCCCAATTTATCCACCTCCTCTACTGTATTCCCCATGCTCTCAAATACATGACTACATACATAAGGAGAAATCTAATGTGATCAGTCGTTGTTTTTAATGAAGCAAAAGAAAACCAGAATATACTTGACGTTTACTCTGTGCTAGCCCCATTTTAAACAGAGCTGTTTCATCCTGACCTAACATATTGTTGTTGTAAATCAACACTTTCACCAACTTTTGATAAAAAATTAAATGGTTTAGTAATGCTAAGCAAAGTATTTTGAGGATCTGAGTGAGATCATCAAACTAATTGCTGCAATGAGGATTTTATTTGACTTAAAAGGGAGATCAGCTCACACAACAGAGATCTAATTTCATCAAACTTAAACTCCATATTCAGCAGGTTGACAGATTCAATTACTTATTAATCAAGAACCCTGACACAGGGCTAATTATTTTTTGATATTTCTTACCTTATTGAGGTTTCCACTGTGTTTACAAGGACTGCACTCTTAGTCACTTCAAAACAGGTGGGTTCCCTGAAAGGAAAAATGCCTCAATATTATCTTACAAGCTACTGTACATAATTTTTTCCAGTCAGAGTTAGCCTTTATTAAGTGAGTCCATGCAGAATATCCACACTGCACAAGTTTGGGAATGGATTGGTCTAACAGATACTGAAGCCAGGTACATTTCTCATGTTTGCAGTGCACATACCTTAGCTTTAGTTTTGCCACAGTAGAAAGGAGTGTTGAAGAAAGTCTTAAAAATAAAAAAAACCCCACAAGTATAAAATGGATCTGTTTCTCCAATGACCCATGAAATAGCATAGAAGAGAAACAAGATTTTCTAAAAGAGAGATACTGAGGATGCTACAGTAGCCTTGGATATGATTCCTGGTTCAGGAATTGCTGTCTTCCTTCCAGTGATTTCTACCATCTCCCACTTTATAAATCACAATTTCTCCAACGCTACTCCTCAGGAATATTTGCCTTATAAGTAGTTTACTCAAGATAGCTGTAGAAAGTAAATTCACATGTGATTGTCTTTTCTTCACCTGTCATCCCTTATTTCTATCCTTTTTGATATCTAAATCTCTTCCTGATTTCCTACTCCTTAACAGGCCATTACCTGCAGGGTACAGCATGTCATACCACAATAACCGCCTGGGATTTTTTGCACACTTAACTCTTTCTATTGCTCCAAGACTGACTCAAGTGTATAATACAGAAGAATAACACATGCTGGAACCCACATCAGCTCTGCATGTTGACCTCTTTTATGGTACTCCTATATCAGAATTTATCTTGACATTGAGGCAAAGATCAAGACAGCCTTACACACACATGCATAAGAACACACACACAAATTTAGGACAATATGCTACCTGTGACTATATTTAAGTGTCTCTACATATGCAGATGGAAAAGTCACGTGGGTGTAGATCAAGTGGTCCTGAGCTTGCACAGCATTAGCCTACACGCTGAAGATAAAAAGGACTTTTCTGTACCATGCTGGCTGCTTTCACCAATAAAAGCCCCTCTGCCTTGAAGGTAGTTAGCAATGCTGGAATGAATCACAGTGTCACATTAGCCCTATAACTAATGCCCTATTTTCCAAGGCAAAGGTTCATTAGGGAAAAGGAATATAAATGTATAGATCAGGGAAGAGGGAAGAGAGACAAGAGAAGGCAAGGTCTGGAAAAATAGAAGGAAGGATGACTGTGTGAGTAATGCAAGAGGAAGGGAGAAAAGGTTTCACAGAAAAGCAAAGGTACGAATGCTAGGAGGTGAACTATTGTGGAAGACAACAGAGAAGGAAAAAAAGATGGAAAAATGAAGGTCCAGGAAGGAAGTGAAACTAGTGCTGAAAGAAGAGAATGCTAAATATATTTCAAAAATCCCTTATTATTTCTTTTCCTAAAAATAATTTGGGATCACAACCGCATACTTTCTCCCTGAGGTGTTAAATCTCTGAACATAATGACAAAAATTCAATAAACAAATACTCTCTTAGAGTATTGATTGCATAAAGCCACAGGTTAATGAGCATCCTTCTAACTGGTGAGCCCTGCATATAAATGAGGAACATGGATCTCAAAAGCTTATAATTCTGGTCCAGCTAAGTACTGAGCATGTTACCAGCACATTGTAAGATACTATAATGGACAAAAAAATAATTTTCCTTCTCTAACAACATTATTCTAAATAAGAAATACTCTTTCACTAATAAAATAGCAAAGATTGAGGCTACAGAATTAATTGTCTTTAAGAAAACACTATTAGCTAGCTGGATTGCAGTGGGTTGAAGCTCTATCCTTACACAGGCATACAATTTTCATTTTCAGAGCAGTTGCTAGGATCCTCTTCTGTTTCCTAGCAACATATTTTTAACCTACTTTCCTAGTGCATCACTTACCATGAACAAAAAGTCTTTGTAGAAGCAAATCTTTAGTACTTCTTTCAATACAAGCATATGCAAGTAATAGTAAAATGAATATCTATCTGGAGGTGTTATTGAAATTTCACATTTTTCCTGAGATTAAATGCAATGAATGAAAAAATTATAATGAAGTATCCCTGGAAAATTGCAGATTTTCAATTTCTAGTGTCCTTGTAATTCTGAACTTACTATTAGCTCTTGGGGGAAATAAAATGTTCCTAATGGAATAACCTATTGTTTCTGGGGGAAGTTTACTGGAGCATTTGAGAGAACAACCTAATGGAGGCACAGCTGTCTAAAACAGAGAGTACTCCCTTTTTGACTGCATTGGGATCCTTGGAGTGCAATACACTGGATATTAAAGAATCTAACACTAGGGCATGTTTTGAAGTCTTATTTAGAAGCAATAACTGAATGAAGATTTTTTTATAAAATTAACAGAAATGACATGTGCAAAGGGAACAAGGCATATTCCCCATTTCCAGTGCCACCTCATAATCATTGTTTAGATATTGTTCTAGCAAAATTAAAATCCTCTGGGGCTTTTTTCAAAAGCACAGTGGTTTTGCCCTGCAGCTAATTAAGCAAAAATTACAAAACACTGTAAGTACAACATTATTTGCATGTTCCTGGTATTTCACTTTCACTTCTCATCAAACACACTAAATGATCCAATAACATAACCAAATCATATCCTGCAGCACAATAGGAGCATCACAGAGTTCTTTTGATATCAGTCAGCAGTGGGAAAACCACAGTATCTTCCTTCTGAGGGTTTGTAAGCAAACCTTGCATGCTCCATGTAATTTAGAGCAATCAGTCTATCCAGTCTATTTCCAGCAGGCATTCTCATAACCTGTCAGCAAGACACTTCACATTCCAAATAACTAAGAAGGCTTAATCAATATGGGGTTCAAAAGGAACACAAGATCACCTGAAATATATACCAGCACATATCTTTTCAAGCTAATATTCAGCTACCGAAGAAGGCACAGAGAAGGTCAAATGAATGATACAGAAAAGCAATGCTGACATATCCAAATTCTAAAGCATTTTTCCTACTTCTAAACAAGCGAACAACTAAAATCCATGTGTAAATTAATAAACATGCATTATCTCAGCCCTATTCCTATTTGATCCATTGTTACTACAAAAATTACTAGTGATTTATTAGTATAAATATAAAGTTCTCTTAAAGTACAAAGATATCACCTAAAATTGATGTGTTCTATGCCATTGGTATTTTTCATTCCTCTTATTTAAGCAATAAAAACTGAAATATTGCCACATGATACATGATATCCTATACAGAAAGAAAAGTGTCCATCTCATCAATAACATAAAAACTGATTTTTTTCATAAAGTATTGATTGAAATGTGTTTAATTTTTAACACTACTCTGATACGTTGGTAATTTAATTGCAATTAATGATAAATTATTAGCTCTGATATTTACAGATAACTTCCTGATGCATATAAAATTTGTTTCAATTGGAAAAACATTCCTTGTATAATTACATAGATAATAGATTACTTTAGTAACCCTTCTAAAGACATCCATAAGTTTATCATAATGATGGTGCACCTATGCTGAATAAGAAGCTAGTAATACTTGCAAATTATACATTATTACTGACAAATAGAAGAACTCATGATTGTAACCCAGCTATCTGACAATTTATTTCTTTTGTAGGCACCATGAGGTATTTAATACATTATCATATCTTTCCTGGCTATAAATTCTGATTCCTGAGATACTACTGTGATGAGATGCAGTATCATGGTGTATCAGATGAGTAATTCCTACTGAAGCATTGTTCCAGAAGCCAATATTCCTATTTCAACGTATTGACTTTCAAACTTAGCACTGATTAAGCAATGGGACTTCAGCAGATGTTTAAGGTTTTGCCAATCGCCACAGTGGAAGGAGCTGTGGCAGAGGCACAGTTATGTTCTTTCAGGAAAATATATACCAATATTATGGTCATTTAACAAAGGTTAACATATTAAATAATTCTAGTAATCTCTATAAACATCTATCCCATAAGGAAGTACTAAACAGCAGTGTAACTGCATACAAAAAATAAAAGTGTTTAGTATAGCTCTCAGATTCTATTAGGTTAATCATTTATATTTGATAAATCATCACAAATCCACAGGGATGTGAGAAGCCACTACCTTTTCAATATTGATCTTTATGTTATGAAACACAGTAAAAATACCAAAAAAGCAAGGAGACAGATGGGGATATTAATGTAAGGGAAACTTCAAAAGAATAGAGATGCCTAATTGCCTTCCAAAGCAAACACCTGCAGATTAAATGAAATGGGTCTATAAGTCATGCCAAGCCTTGTCACAGAAGCCAGCATCTTTTATCCTTAATTTTGTCCACAGGAAAACAGTAAAGTATCTGAGATATGCATTATGGATGAAACCACAACATTGTTTTCACAGTTGTGTTACAAAGCACCTGAGGAAACATGAGAAGAGGTTGACTTTCAAAAACCACTTGGAGACAGAAATGCATGGGGAAAGAACAGATCTGAGGAAGTTGATTTTTCCTTAACCTGATGTTAAACATAAAAACATTTACATTTCATTGTAGAAAGGGTAATTTGGCTTGCAAGGAAAGAAAAATAGTAGGCAGTCTCAGAAACCTCACTATTTGGAGATTTATGCACAAGTTAAAAATATACTGAGGAAACTGAAAATTTTTAAATATATAACATTTAAAGTAAAAAAAAAATTGAAATCAGAATATAAATCAAATTTTTTCCTACTGTGACTCTACCACATTTTTACTATGGCATAACGTTCATCTCATGTGCAGTGATTTCTATACCATACATATGACCTCAAATCAAATTTGAGCATATGCAGGTTGACTTGGAGCACTAGGAGTCCTTTAATTATCTTTTGATACAAAATTTAGTTCACAAATTTCAAATGTCGAGTCCAACATTTGCAAATAAATTTTTGAAACAAGAGGTTGATTTATCAAAAGAAGGTATTTCATTTTGCACAACAGACTTTTGGCTCACTGTAATATCCTGTCATTCTTAATGCTTAGGAATCAGGTATATACATGCATAACATCTCTGCAGTGTTACAAATCCCTTCGAATTTAATACCAATGGTTGAATGTTCAAATGGTTTTGTCCAAAGCTTCCTACTTTAATATATTAATTGTTGGAAGATTTTAATTAGTATTATAATAATTCCATACACTTACAACTGGCATGCAGGAATCATAAGATTTTGCTTACATGCCCCTTTCTCTTTTACTCATTTAACAGCTACACAGCTAATTTGGCCTTAACATATTTTTTCTTAGATTCCTGTTGCATAAATTAGAATACTGCCACATCCTCTATCTTTCCTGGGACTTGGAATGATGCTTTATTTTATTCTCATAACCAGTTACATTTCACTCTCATGTGAAGTACCTTTGCTAATGGACATGTCCATTTCATATATAACTAGCATATGATGTCACACTCATTCCATGTTTCAAAGAAAAAACAGAAAATTCACTGAGTAAAAGACAGTGATGCTGTAGCTGCAGGGGTACCAACCCTACAGTGGGATTTAAGAAAATACTATTTTTGGTACTCTAAGATCTTTACTGCTATGGTAACACTTGCAACATTTTATTGCTTCAAAATCTTTCACTGAAGAAATGAGATTGCACAAATACAATTTAAGGAAAATACACGCATACACACCCACACAACTGGAGCATAAATGCAGACTTAACAAAGACTCTTTGGGCTTTAATGAAAGAGAAAAGTTTGAGATATATCCTCATAAACACATGCAATTTCAAACGTGTAGGAAGACTTTCACTGTCATTTAGCATTAAATAAGCTAGGCACAAAGAAAAAGTATATAAAAAAACTGTTTATAAGTGTAAATTATATGGACAAAAAAAAACCCCACAGCTATTTTTCCTGTTACTACGCTCAGGGTTTGCATCAACATGACTCAGTTTAGTAGGATGGCACTTGGAGACTGCTGTGATTCCCAGATGGTAGGGCAGACACGGTGGGCTGTTTGTCCATCACCAGATTCAGAACTGCTGCTGCCACCCTGCTGTTGAGGTTCCACTGC
>NW_005054297.1:28202684-28227771 GCF_000277835.1 Geospiza fortis
CAAGAGGAGCATGTGAAAACAAACATTCTTCTTTCCAGCCCATATCATAATTTCTGTGGATGCTTCCATGACCTGTCCCTGCTGGTTTGATTAAAGATGTAATTCAAGTTCCCCACTAAATTCCCTTGACTTCAGAACCAAAATCAGTTTTCACCTGGCCTAGAAATTAGGGGAAGGATCAGAAGGTGACATACCCTCTGAAATATCTGGAACACACTGTCTGTTATGTTGCCAACTTTTCACTTTGGTTCAGAAATAGCTAAAAATACCATCACATAGAAAGGAAGTCCCAGCTCATGGAATACTAAATCTCTTTCACTGGGTATGTTCAAGAACCCTCTGGAATCAATCTTGTGCCATGTGCTCTAGGAAGACCCTGACTGAGAAGAGAAGTTGGACCAGATCCCCCCGCTGTGGTCTCTTCCAACCTGACCAATTCTGTGACTGTTGAATACTGGGATTTCTTGACCAGTCTCTGATTCTATTAATTCTTAGTAAATGTGATGGTAAGAGTTTCATAATTGTGTAAATAAACTAGATATGGCACAGAAAACAAAAATTAAGAAGATTGGTTTTTTGTTTTTATTTTCTTATATGTATTATTTTGTGTCCTGAAAAACTATTTTGGTTAGCAATAATACCTATTGCCCCTTAACTCCCTGAACTACCATATCACACACATATTTAGTTCTTAGTCTTACAAATACACATGCTTTGGACTCAAGCAATCACAAAGTTGCAGATTAGTTTTTCACAGCTTTTACCCACCTGAACCTAAAGGTTGTAAATTGACACGTGCACTTTACTCTTACTTTAACACAGCAAAAAATTCTAACACAGTAAATCTCCATTTTTACATGGAATTCTGGTTTATAATAAAATAACAGTAATACCAGTGCAAAAGAAAATTGCTAAAATGTCTGGATGCAAAATGTCAAAAACTGCAATTCAACTTTAAAAATTGCTTAGGAATTCCAATTCCTTATAAAAATTTGTGGATAGACCTGAACAACTCCTCATTTCTCATACCACTGCACTAAAGTCATACATTCCCATTGTATACTTGTCTTTAAAAATGTGGGGTTTTTTAGTTTTAATTAGGGCACAGTAACTTGTTATGCGATGGGTTTTTTTTTCTTAGTGGCAACATTTGAACTTTCCAGAAGCTGAAATATTCCATTTACCTGGTGATTTATGAAATACTGCTAACCTACTAAAGATTTCTGCATTGATGCTCTTTTTCACAGTAACAGCTAAGGTTATGGATTTTATATAAATAAGAGAAATTTCCTCTGAACCGAAACATTTGGTTACTTACAGTTACTGATTTGGAGAGGGTAGAGTTTACATTTTTCAAATTTATCTTGTTATATGTCCTCAAAAAGGGCTATTAAACTATAAATCTACCTTATTTGCTCAGTACATATCTTTTGGCCTTGAAAGACCATATACAATATGTGTTAGTCATAACAGTCTCCCCATTAAAGTAGAAATTTATGTGATGCATTGCACAAATACCTTTCACTAGAACATATCGATCATGTGTTTTCTATTGAGACACAAATTATTTTAGTCTCAGGGTTGGCAACACTCACTGCGCGCTATTCTTCTGTTTCTTCCAGTTGTGTTTTGCTCAGCTTCTTCCTTCCAGGCAAAAATTTTGTACACGGGTATCAACTTGATATGGCAAATTTGGGAGCAAGTGTTGGCCCTTCTGGTACAGGGAGCTTTGAGGAAAGCTCTTGGGTTCCTTGTAAGCTGTGATTTAAGGAAACACACAAACTACCTTCAGTTCATGTAAGTCAGATGTGAAGCTAGCTCTTACCACAGGCAACTAAGAGGCACAGCTTTCCTTCTGTAACAATTCTCTGGGAAACACACAGCCTGAGGGTTCCCTTTCCCAGCACCATGCAGGTTATATCACACCAGAGCAGCTCTGGCTTCTGAGCACCTTCTTTTCAGGATTGTCTCTGATCTCACAATAATGACCTGGGGCTTGAAGCAAGTGCACTTCACCACTGAGATACTGGTGCCAGCACCTCCCCTGCATGGCTTTTTGCAGAGCTCCTCCCTCCCTGCAGCACAAGTAGCCAAGAAGCTCTGCAAGAACACAGCCAAGCCTGGTCTGGCTGTAATTCCATCTGCACCACAGCATTGTGTATTGGAAGAGAGACAGCTGGAGAAGAAAATGCATTTTGTCCAACTGAGCTCTTACAGCAGCTACAGCATTACTGTAACTATTCCAAATGTGTTAGGATTAATTGAATTTCCATATTGATAGCAGCTGGTGACATATTGTGCAACAGGTTATTAAAAACCTACTCCTGAATTCAATGTACGTTTAAAAAAATATTGTTATCAAAATTCTCCCAGAACTGGGTTAGGGCTCCTCCATACTGAGTTGGGCCACCTGTTATCAGTTACTTACAGCCTTAACCACAGCTGAAAAAAGCTCCTATAAAGCACAGTGTGTTTCCATCCTTCCTGTCTTCCATCCAGCAAAAAGTTGCAGTTCTTCATATCTATTTTTCATAGGTTTCATTTTGTCTTCAAGCTGAACATTCAGAGTGCAGCCCTGCATCTGAAATTGAAGCCAATTACAATATTTTAGGATTCCCTCATTTCCAGTTTAATTTACTGCATCTGCTATTATTTAAAATTGCCATTCCCTACCTTACTGTTTCATCACAGTCGTCTGTTACTGATGACTTCCAGAATTATTTATTTTGATGTGATTCATGGTGTAACATACTTTTTGGCTGTCTTGCACTGTGTGTTCACAGTTTGCTACTAGTGGACTTGCTTTGAAAATGTATATTCTGTCTTACACTTGCTACTGACTTGCTGTTTTCTACAAAGGCTTTCAGAGCTGCTGGCAGCACTGAATTCAGCAGCCATGACAGCAGCAGTATTTCTTCCTTTCTCTGAAACACAGCTCAGGATGAAAATTGTGTTGTTAAGGCAGTTCTATAACCTTGAAGGACCTTAGTCTAATTCATAAGACAATCTGTAGTCTATAAATACTAGCAGTTACACACATGGAATAAGTGTTAAAAAAAAAAAAAGCTGTAAACTAATCAGGAAAAACCTGATCATAAAAACTCAGAATAGTAGAAACTCTGTTATGATATTCTGACTTACCCTGGAAACAAATGAGGTCTGAAGGACAGACAGCATTCTGCATTTTAAATACAGGTAATGCAGAAAGTGCCACCACTTACAGCTTACTCCATGTTTTCCACCTTGAAACTGAAAAACAAAATCAGGATTTAACAGAGGTCTCTTTTTTTTTATTTTATCAAAGTAGAAAACTTAGTAACCTGAATGAAGAGTGGATTTGAGTTGACTGACATGACACTTGTGACAAGATAATGCACATGTACATTTTGTAAATTTTAATCACTAGATACACACTGCACCAAAAAAAAAAGGAAATAAAATAGAATACCTTAAAGAAGGTCATTAAGTTAATAAATGGAATAATTCTAATTCTTTAGGCACACATACTATTCACTAAAAAAATTATTTTTAGTGGATCTGCTTTGAAGTTGAGTCAAACCCCTTTACTTTATGTTCGTCCATCATTCCAGTTGACAATAGACATCTCTATTCCTAGCTGCCTTTTGTCACCTTTGATTCACTGCTCAAACTATCCCTTTATCCTTCTTCCTTTTACAACACTGTAATGACTACAGCTATTTTTTTTTAAAGAGAAAAGTGGTAAAATGGAAGTAACTTTTCTAGTCTACACAACATGCTTTACTTTTGTCCAACCTATCCCCTAAAGACTTAAAAGCAAATTCTCCCATAAGAAATTTGAAAGCTTGTCTCCTCACCTCCAAATCCTCTCCTCCAATCTCAAGCATTTCCTAACTCATTGCTCATTCGTATTTTCTGTTTTTCTCCTTCATCTTCTTCTCTCTGTCCTTTTTTTGTCAAATTAAGGATGCAAATAAATCTCCTTTGCTGACAAACCTCCTTTCTTGCCTATTTCCCTTGCACTTACCAACCCATCTGCATGCCTAGACCCAAAAAACAGCAGCTACACTTTGGATATTAATTGAATAACACTTTGGTGGTAATGCAAGCCTTTTTTTGTCACTTAGGCCAGGAACACATCAAGGACCACAGAAAGAACTGTGAGGTCAAGGATTAAAGAGTGCTCCTATATAAGCCTAAACTTAGCATAAGCACATATAAACTTAGCTATTACATTTGTGAGACATATATTTCCCTGTTTATCAGCCTGTCTGAAGTCTTTGGTATTTAACTGCTCTGATCCTGTTGAACAAACA
This sequence comes from Geospiza fortis, assembly GCF_000277835.1. NCBI lineage: Eukaryota > Metazoa > Chordata > Aves > Passeriformes > Thraupidae > Geospiza > Geospiza fortis. The sequence continues at coordinate 28,206,980 of NW_005054297.1, forward strand.
TTGGAGAGAAAGAGAACAGCACTTTACTAAGTTGTTTCTTTCATTGGCAAGCAGCTTTTTCCCACATGAGCAGGATTTTGTTATAAACTTGTTTATAAAAATATCTTAGATATTTGTTCCACTTAAATATAACTATAAATTAATTAATAATTCTTATTATTGATAATTACTTAGGTATGGATACATGTTTATACATGGAAGCAGGAGCATCTGCATTCTTCTGTGGGTTTATTTGGGAGATAAGTGCTAAATTACTTAAGCCAAGGCAACTTGGGAGTTTCACAAAAGCAGCAAGATGTCTAGAGGCTTTTATTGTTAAAAAATTATACACTTCTAGTGTTCAGTCACTTCAAAGAACTGGTAGAGTGTTCGGGGAGTTTTTTGAACTTTGGGGGGGTTTCTTGAACTTTTTTCAACATTTTTTTTAACAGTGTTTGAGGGGTTTTTTTTGTGTCTTTAGTATATTCACCTTTGCCCAGCCTCATCTCTGTGAGGTACTAAAATTATTAAATAAATCTAACAATCACAACTTTTCTGCCTGCTGAAATAGAGAACAGTAAGGAACGAATGACAGTATCAGCAAGACTTCCAGTCCTCTATTCGGTGTGTCTAATTCTACACACTCTAAATTTCAGTTGACATAAAATACATGGAAAAAAAATATAGCCTGACTAGTCCATGAGTAATGGTAAAAAAATTTGCAAAACAAGGGGAAATGAAATTACTTCATCTAATACTGCTTCTAATTCCCACTTCCAAAGGGCATTGTTCACCCTTACTATGCAACAAGGGATTGTTTCAGCTCACACAGAGTGGTAAGTTGCAGCATTATAACAGGCTTGTGGTTAGGTTATTACTGCTGCAAAAATCAAAATACAGTCAGCTCTGAAATATTCCTGAGTCCTTTATCCAACCTGCATGTATTAAGACTTCCAGCTTGGCTCTGTACAGTGGCACCTTTGGTCCAGCTTGTTTTATAAGCCCTTAAAGTTGCTGCTGTAGTTTCCAGAAGATATATTAGTGAGTCTGTAGTGCAGTGCAAAATCACGTAGCCGGCCCAGGTTTCCTACTTTCTATAGGAAAAAAATTTGCATCGCTGGTAGAGAAGGAAGGAAGAAAAAGAGACAGAAGACTTTGAGTCACTACTAAAATATGCCAAACACAGATGAGATTATTATGGTTAAGGAGAAATTAAGCACATAACTACAGAAGATACAGGCATACTCAGGAAGAGATAATAGCAATGAAGACTGGGTGGCAACAGCGCTCCAGACCCTTCATTTGCTAGCACGAGCAATCCTCAGCTACCTTCACTGCTCTTTCTACCCAAGAAAGTAATTCATAAGCTGCACAAGACCATGCTGATGTGTGGTAGCAAAGTAATCATCAGCACCTCTTCCCTCCTCTGAAAGGTAGATATGGAAAGGGAAGGCTGCTAAAGTAAAAGACTTGTTAAGGGTAAAGGCTGCTGAGGGTAAAGGCTTGTTAACCACAGCACAACGTTTGGCTCCTCAAGGGTCCCGTTCCTGCTCCTCACACTCCTGTGCAATCCTCATGTGTAGATTTTCTGTCCAGGGAAACCAGTCTCTAATGATGGCAGCAATCAGTCCCACTTATTCAAATACAGAGGCAGAACATAATTGGGCACATGTTCTGTGGTGTATCTGGGCCCTCCGGTTTCTACATAATGAAACAGATATAAAAGAACAAAGAAGAAAGTGGCTCAGGTAATAGGGAGATTAAAGTTGACCTGACCTAGAACTAAATGGAAATTTCCTGCAAAAAGTATTGCTTTTCCTGAGGTATTTATTTCAGCAAAATACCACTGGCAGGAGAATGTTTCATATGCTAACTGTATAATCAGCCTGTGTGAAAAAAGCAATTTTACAGAGGCACGGGAACACTTGAGGAACAGATTCATTTGACACACCACATCCTTGTCTGCCTTTGCTCACGCTATCTTTTCAACACTGCAGAAGGAGAGACTCACAAGATTTGTAGGAATTTTCTCTGAATGTAAAACCTGTTGAAGGAATTAAATGAAACTGCCTTTAGGGTTTGCTGTACATGACAAATCTGAGGGCTTTAACTTAAATTGAATAGAAACAAAACAACTGAATAAAAGCTTTTCATTCTTTTTAACTGGCTATCATTAGTTTCTTTTTTTTATTAGTAGCTTGATAATTTTGAATAAAAAAATAATCCATCCATCTCTATTCCCGGTTTCAAAAAATGTCAAAAAATAGAATTATTTTTGCTTCATTTTCGTGGTTTTTCATTCCATTTTTATAGGAGTATTTTTGAAATTAATTAAATTGACTTTGTCTCATCCTTTAGTCAGTGTCCTCTAATGCAGAGACTAGATGACTAGAGATTTCATTGGTGATGGATGTTTTAATTATTTGGTTTTCTTCCAGAAGTTTTTGGTAATGATAGCAATAATGAGTATGACTCCTGAGATTCCTTCATGAGGAGGAATGCATTTATATTTCTGTAAAAATATGCAATAACTATCAGATTAGTGGTCTCCCTGCACTACTGTTTCTCCCTATATATAGGAAATTATTCTCTTACTCAGGAAGAATAATTTTCTCATCCACTGCAACCTTGTAATCCAAGGACTACAATCTCAGGAATGCAAAGGCTACACATTGCCAGGCATAAAAATAAAATAGAAGCAAAGAAGACCCAGTGTAGTTACCACACAACAGAAGCAGCATCACTAAGCTGATGGAGGCCACACTGATGAACTCCAGAGAGAAAAGCAGACTAATTATTAGTAGAGTAAAAATTAGGGTTTGAAGGTTAAAAAATAAGTTGGTTTACATCAATAAACCCTGAAATTCACTCTAGCTTTCATTGAAGACTTGGCATATTTCACATTCTACTTTTTAGTATAGCTAAATTACTACCATTTATCCCCTGATTAACTATAAAAAGATATAAAATGGTGCCATCTAAAATCACATGTAAATTAAATTATCCAGATTTTCTATATGGATAACTACTGCTCAGAGGTATCTAACTGTCTAATTGATTAACCTTTAAACCTAAATAAAATTACGAAGGTGGCATACTTATCTCCACATAAAATTAATGGAGAAAGTTAAGATCTTATATGAGCTGAAGTGTACTTAAATACTTTGATTTTGCCACAGAAATCAGATTACTGAAATGGAGTTTGAATCTAGTAATGACATACACCAGACAACACACATGATGAGCTCCCAGGTCCTAAACTACAACTTCAAATAAGTATTTTTTCTCATTCATAACACAGGAAGACAGGTTTCTGTGTGAGTCATTTTTTTGGATGAATAAAATCAAGCAGTATAAATGTCTCCTCAGAAAAAAATATTCTTTATGACTCAACAGCTACTTCGGGGTATTTTTTATAAATTTGTGGAGATCAGCATTGGATGTTTTCCACTCTAGCTAGAAATCTACAAGTGGGCATGTGACAAACACTGCAAGACAAATATGCACAAGTACATACTGTCCCTAACATCCTATCCACCATGATAATCATCATTACTCTTTAGAGCTGCCTAAAAAGAAAAGAAACACAGCAATCCATGATACATGAAGAGTTGTTCTGCTCAGATCTGCATTTTTCCTGAACTTTGTCATGACCTTGAATGCAAATCAGTCTGGGATGTATGTGTCCTAGAGATTTATTGCTGTGGTTTGCTCCAATCTTTTCTTAATAAACTGAGTCAAAAATAACTTAGACAGCTCATTACTTATAGCATGATACATTTTCCCCTTAATTTTGGGGATGGCAAATGTCTTCATTATTCTTAGAGCAACATGTGTTGTGTGATACCTACTGTGCCACAAAAACCAGTCTAGTCCTCTATGCACCATCTGCTAAAAGAATAATCACCCTGGGAAGTATTTGTCTTTGGCATTCTACCTCACACTATTTTCTGCCCTGAGTGTCTTTTACTGCATTAATGTTTGCTTAGCCCTGAGATTTATCTTCCCTGTTCTCTGCGTATTATTTAGAGTTATTAATAAAATTGAAATAATCTCCTTTGCCATATTTGGGTTGTCTACAATGTAACTGAAATGAAACATTTTAGAGAGTTACCTCAATGGAAACTCCATAGCAAAGAAAATTCTTGTGGCATTAGCATCAAATGTTCTATGCAAAGGAATTGTTTTTCTTCAAGGACTTTTCCAGTAAATCACCATAAAAATAGCATTTCTCTTGATGTTTCCATTCTATACTAGTGTATTTTTGCCAACTTTTTTTATTTAAAAGACATTTTGTAACATAAAGAGTATTTGCTTCATTTTTAATCCTCCATTTGTTCAGTGCTTTATACCTAGTCAGAGCCAACAATGACTGTTTCATTTACATTTTAGTCATAAATCTGCATTTCCAGGGGCAGCGTTAGACTCACTAAGAAGCAGTGGAATTGGTTCCTTTATCACTATGGTCCCTTTATCACCATGCTGTCTGTTCTCTGGAAATTGTTAACTCTGCACTGTTTATTAGTCACTCTTCTCCCTTGCCCAGCATTTGTGGGCAGTAAGATGTATAAACACTTGTTACATGTACAAAAATGTGACTTATCTAATAAGTTGCACCTTGTTGAACATGGCAAGGCAGTGGTGTGTCATCTTCTTGACTAACACTCATGTTAACATTTTCTGTTTCCAAAGTTAAAATAGATCCACAAAAACATAAGCAATTTGCTTTATCTAAGATCAAAATGCAATTATTTATTCTGTCATAGATTAGTCCTCACTTTGATGGCAGTTGTTACTTTTTTAACTGTCAATTTATTATTAGAAATTTTCTTACTTGCATATTCCTGGGCAGGGATCTTGCCTCACTTGTGCCTTAATCCAGGACTAAAAGGAAAATATTGTGTAGACATTTTGCTTTGATTTGTTTGAAATCCGTACAGAATAAGCGAACAAATTTTTCAGAGTAAAACTGAAACTATACTAACCGCAACTTCATGAAAAGCAAGGAAGATCTAGTCTCCTTAATTCATTTGGACACAATACCTCTACCACACCATTATTCTACATCCACCTCTTTAATTGATCCCAGCAATAAAGATTTAACTTACTTGGATCCTGTTTTTTTCTTTTCAGCATGCCATAATTCCCACTGATTTCAAATTAATTATTTAGTTCTTTCACTGTAGGGCAAACAGACAGATCACACTTAGGCACAATCATCCATATGGAGTCTGCAAGAGTTTCCATCACAGAAAGAACAAAGAAAGAACAAGAAAGAACATAGTCATATTCAAGTATGTTAATAAATAAAATCCCAAGGAATTGGCATGAAACATATCAGTCAATCAGAGTAGTTTGAGGTAACACAACCAGTATGATGCTACCAACAGACAGAAAATACATATTTTAGCCAGGAATTGTGCAAAGAATGACTTTGGGTTCTAGTAGTATTCATGGAAAATGGTGACATTCTTCATGAAGGACATGTTAGTTTTTGTTCTTTCATGTTGCTAAACCCATGTCCTTTTCATGGACTTTTATCCAAAATATATTTTCTTCATGTTTTTGACAAGTGGATCAGAACATCTGCTTCTTTAGCCTTTTTATCACTGCCAGGAATTAGCCATACTCTTTGACTTTTTAACTGCCTCTGAGACTAAATATTTGAGGCACCTAAAACAAAAAGGCATCCTCTTGGAGCAAAATTTCATTTCCCTATTTTTATTCCAGTTATTTTTTTTATTTTTAACCAGTATTTCAACTGAAATATTGGAAGAGGCATAGCTTATGGCTTTCACTGTGAGTTTTTTTAACTATTAACACAAATTTGAGTTTTGAAGTATTTCGTATGTACAGCAGATACAGAAAAAAGTCCTACAATATTGTTTCAAATATTAAAGGCTTCAAATATTAAAGCCTTTTTCCTACTCACAGGACAGAGCCTCTAGAGAAATAGAGAATATGGATATGTTTTAATTTCCATTATGAATTCTAATTTTTGCATTAAGGTGACTGGCTGCACAGAATCATAGAATATGCTGAGTTGGAAGGGACCCAAAAGGGTCACTGTGTACAATTCCTGCCCCTGCACAGGATGGCCCCAAGAGTGACACCATGAGCCTGAGAGGATTGTCTGGAAGATTCCTGAACACTGGCAGTGGTCACTTATGTGCTGTGCCCACTTTCCTAGGGAGCTGTTCCAGTTCCCAAACACTCTTTAGGTGAAGAACCTTTTCCTAATACCCAACCTAAACCTGCCCTGACAGAACTTCAGGCCATTTCCTCAGGTCCTGTCACTGGTCATCACAGAGAAGAGATCAGTGTCTGTTCTTTTGCATTTCTTGCTGAAGCCCTCCATGAGCTCTCTCCTCAGTTTCCCCTTCTCCAGGCTGAACAGACCAAGTGATCTCAGCCTCTCCTCATACAGCAAAGGAAGGGTTGGTCTCTGATGGCGGATTTTTATGCCTTATATGCTGGAAGTTACTGTTCTAAAGTGACTGCTTTTTAAGGAAGAATATTTTTCCTATAACTTTTCCATATGCTACTATCTAAAGATGGAGAAAAAGAGAATCAAAGACACAATCCAAAAGCAGAGGGGGAAAAAGTGCCTATGGCAATATAAAAAGGAGCAAATGCAAGATGTTCATACTATTAATTTGCAACTTACTAGAGGGGAGGTGGGAGATGAAAGACAAAATAAAATAAAAAAAAGGAAGGAAGACCTATAACGTCTTGATGTCTGAAAACCCCACTAAGAAAAGAAGAAACCCACAAAAGACTAAGTAGGAAATTATTTATTTGAAAATCTGCTAACAGCACTGTTTCTGTAGCAAACACTGATGACTGGCTGTACTCTCTCCTCAGATAGTTATACCCTTGTTTTTGCTAATATATTTATAAACTGTGTCAGAAAATGGGTACATAATTTTGCAGGGAAATCCTCTTGATTTTTGAAAGTGATCATCTCCAATCTCCTTCTTGTCCTTATCTACTTATACCCACTTCTAGTCCCCATCTTTACATGTTTTTATAGTTTTACTCTGAAATAAAAATGTAAAAAATGTGTCTGTCAGATCTTACCTTAAATGAAAATCTAGAGATGTAAGGTTTAGCAGGCAGACGAAGATTTTAACATAAATCTGTTTAATTAAACACAAGAAATGAGAGAAAAAAATACTTACTATTGTTTGTATTTCATTTAAGCATTTGTGGAAGAATATATGTCTACTCATAATATTGTACATCTATATTGTACACTGATTGAACTTGCCACAATTAACAAAAATATCTTTTGCAACTCTCTAAGAAGAAAGTTTCATTTTGAGACCATTTTACCATTGACATTTAGTCTCAGGCTCATGAATCCAAATGTTAGATAAACACTGCTCCACAAAAAGGAATCTGAACAATTTGTTCACACACCAAATGACTTTGTTGACTTAGGTAGGAACTTGTCACTAACATTTAACAAAATTGCATGCCTGTTTTTAAAAGCTGACAAAGGCCACTTCTTTTCATATGGAAAGCCTGGATGTTTTTTCCAGAGTTACCGGAAAGCTGCACTTTTGCAGAATACAACAGGGGGTTTTGGCTCATCTTCTTTCAAACCTTATCAAAACCATTTCTATTTGAACAGTAATGGATGATGTGCTCATACTTTACCAGGTATTTTCATTACTTTACGACAGCCAAGGCTCCAGGAAAAAAAAATCCAAATATGATTAATGATACAGCAGATTCCTGTAATAGTGGTAAAATATGCAGCCATCTAAAAACGCACAGAAACAGTTTTGCAATGATGAACTGCCAAGGAGATTAATTCCTCTAGAGCACTTGCTCTGTGCCACATGTGATTCTCACATTCACATACGAAATTCCTTCGATCCTAGCAGGAGTTAGCCACTGCTCTGTGTACAATCCATTCCCTTGTAAACAAGCCCTTCTCTCTGCAGACATGCCTGCGTGGTCACAATGTGAAGATGAATGACTTAGCTCAGGCTTTGTACAGTCTTACATGGCTGCCAGAAGAAAACTGGCTTCTATCCCAGTCTCTTGAAATATACACGAAGCCACTTGCAGATTGTGTGTATTTGAGCTTATAGATGTATCTCAACTCCTACTTTGTCAAGTGAAAGTGCCACCAAATCAATAGTGTCAGCTTCTGCCACAAGTCTACCACTGCAGAATGCTGAGGAACTTCATTTATGCAAACTTCATTCTGTTAGATGCAATAATCTACTAAAAGGGATTTCAGGGGGCCAAGTCTGTGAGTTCCAAACCAATCACCCGAGGAACTCTAGAAATTTTCTTGTGAGAAAATGTCCACTTCTACTTTAATTTTGTATTCCACATACTAGTAATAATACCATAAAATTTCCTAAAAAGGACTTCTGGAAATAATTCTTGTTTTCAAAACACACTCAGAATACAAAATCCCAAGTAAATGTGTAAAGTACTAAATAGCACCAATAGCATTAAAATGTATGCTATTTTCTTCTTTCCAGTCATCTTCTGAAGATATAAGACACAAACTGTGAGCTTGAAAATTTTCAATTTGAAAAACAAAATATTTTCTGGAGAATAAATGGAAATATACCCATAAGGGCTGAAATGACAACACAAGCAGCAATTTATAGCATGCAAAAACTCCATCTGCAGATGTTTTCAGTGCCAAAAGGCTGACTTTGGTTTAAATGAACATAAACAGTTTGATTTTCATTGCAAGTCACAAGTTTTCCTAGTTCATGTTTTATTCCCCCAGTGGAGATTAATGCAGACAAATTCTTTATTTCACACTGACATTTTCTACTGTCATAGAGAGATATCACACCCCTGGGTACCTATGACCTTTCTCATATTATGAAGAGAAAGGAATACATGGAACTTTTTATAATGAGAGCAAAAGCAGCATAATATAGACACCAATGAGAACAATGCTCTTGGTAAACAGGAATAATGAAGGAATCATCTAACATGGAAACTTCACTACGTGCTCTCAGAGCAGAGCAATGGCAGAAAAAACCTCAAAGACCAAGTTATACCTGACTTACAGATGGGTAGACAAGCACCAAGAATACACAAAAGAGGAAACACACGATCTCCTGACTGAAAACTGCAGTAAGTCATCAGAGCAACTCACACAGCTCACAATGTCCTGCTGGTCAATCTCTTCCCAAAGGCACTACAGATAATGACAGGCTGTAACATGAGTAAATATTTGTGCCACCTTCCTGCCACCTTGAACAAGGATGACAGCCCCCTTTGCATGACCACACATCATCTTGCCATGGCACCAATATCCCTATCATCTTGTGATGGTAGACACATCAAAATCACTCAGCGATTCAAAGGTCTCTACGATGCCTGTCTTAGTAAAAGATTAAAAAAAAACCAAATCTCTACTTCCCTCTTCAAGGTATTATCACTTTACTGGCTGCTTAGGATCAGCCCCTACCAGCTACAATATTTTAATATATGATTGCTGGTAACATGGTAAAACAAGAAGAAAGCCATGTGCATGTTGTCTACGGACATGCTACAGATTAAAGGGAACTGATTCATGAGTTGGTCCCAAGAATTATTATATTTGTATATAATTTGTAAAGACAGAGGACCTTGCAGTGGAACTCTCCAACTACCAGAGAGACATCAAACTATTTGCTTTTAGTGCAATACACATACAGTGCAATAAATACCTCTACCAAAAAGCACAAGAGCAACTTGTGTGGAAAATTCCTTGCAATATCATTACAACCCACATGTTGAATTTAGTGACAAGTTCAGTTTCACCCAAAGTAAATCTAATAACAGAACTTAAGATAAGTATCAATTACTGGACATGTCATAGTCTCACAGATAATACAAGCTGCACCCAACTATAGAAGACACTCTGCATTTAAATATTTTTTACAATTTCTTTTCCTTAGTACCTGAGTTTGTTCAACTTAACTGGCAGCTGTACAAGAAACAAGAAAAATTAGTCTAGAAACATCACAAGGATCATTCAGATTCAGAAACTGAGAGAGCAGTAAATGGTTAAATACAGGGTTTAAGGACAAAAAATATCTTTTTTTATTTACATTACTTCCTTAGTTTCCAGAAAAGCACGTACAGAACATCTGCTAGGAGCATAAAGGGCTGAAATCCTTTCTATGGGGTCAAGTCTTATGTGACAAATCACCACAGTACTTCTAAGAGGCCTATAATCAGAAATCGCAGATTAAGCTTCACCCTCACCCTGAATGGAAAATGTCTGCAAAGCTCAAGGAGAACAAGGGTCAGTAGGCCTCTATGAATTAGAAAGACTAGGCAGCATTGTTACATCAGCTAACTAAGAGAAAATTTGTCTGCAAAGATGAATGCTAAGAAGATTTGAAGTCATTAAGGGAAGAGGTCCAGCTCATGCTAGACTTAAAACTGCAGATTCATTCAATTTGTAGTAGTCCATAATACCAGACATACATGTCAGCAGCTGAATAACCTGATGTGGCTGCCACACACAGAACAGCAGCTTGCAGTGACTGCAAATGTAATCAGACAGACACCAAATATTCCATCACATAACTTGAGTATTGACCACTGCAAAGACTCTCAAGACACACTGTCCCTGTTTATTGGGTAATGATTCATACTATCTTCTGTAGCAACTCTAGATCTAAGTACTGGATTTTATATCCCACTTGGAATTCATAGATATACCCATTAAAGGAGAACTTTTAATAAAAACTTCACAATTTTGACATCTGAATGAAGTTCATTATCCCAACACTTAAGGCAATGACTGAATTTAAACCTTGAGATTAATTTTCAGTAAATTGCACAGATATTAAGAGTGATCACAATAAGGCTGGTGGCTCTTACTATTTTGAGAACTCAAGGTAAGGAACTACTATTTCAGCAATGTTTGAAAACTATTTTCATGTTAAATTAAAATTCAATACCATACTGGATAGCAATATCATTCATAGTACAATAGAATGCAAACTTTCAGCTAAGTGTCCTGAACATCACAAAATCTAATTTTAAATCCCTGTTTTCAAAGTCTGTGCATTTTGAAAAGCTTTGAGGAATACAGATATTCAAAAACATGGTTATCCTAGGCAAATATGGAAATTATGTTAGCACTATGGAAGCATAATATTTCCGTTCATCCCTTCCACTTTCATAGAACCATAGAAGGAGACCCATGTTTCATTTTCACACTGAATGTGCTGTGTACACTATGAGCTTCATTCATTAGTTTTCAGAAGAATGTTTTCCTGTCTGATAAATAGCATTTCTGGGCCAATTTTACAGCTGTGTGTCAGACAGAAACAATAAAAAGGCATGTTCACATTCGATTATTATCCAATCTGATCACATGTTCAAGACTCAAACATCCATAAATGATGTGCGATCTTTTGCAATTACAAATATTATATGGTTTCTGTATATTCAGCTTGTTAAATATTTTCAAAAATCAAATGTAACCCATCATTCTTTTTTTTCTCTAAGTCCATTCATCTGCAACATCCAACGGAGATCAGCTACTCCCTTTGTATGCCAGTTTGTGCCAGACTTTTATTCTCTTGAGTGTTTTTTTCTTTTTCACACACCACCATAAAGTTTTGTTTGGAATGTACTAGAAATGTTACTATAATTTGGATAGTAATTAGAAAATTCCTCCTCATAAGAGTTATGTTATTACCTGAAATGGATGTTCTATAGCAGGAGATCATCTGGTTTGCAAAATGCATTATGCATCTATTATGCATCTTGTGCTGGATTTCCCATCGTTCAATGGCTTTAAGATGCTGATGATGTGTGAAATTACATATACAAGTGTGCTAAAGATATCTGTCAACATCTAAAAAGCCTCAGATGTACCATAAGCCAAATTTAGGAATCAAGCTCAGTAAAATATTCTGTTTATCTAAAGGCATTTTAAAAGAACAGTTTTGCTAAACCTATTTACTTCTTTACACTCTGCTAAGAGAATTTAGTATTTATTATCTTAATTTTATTTTTTCCCCATAGAACTCAGCAGCTGAGTAGATCTTCCTTCCTGCAAAATCTGTCATTACATTATGGATTCTATAGATTCATCTCTGTTTCTGGGTCATATATTTATTTTAAGAAATAAATATATGTGATCCAGGAAAAGAACCACTGCTCCCAGCTGTATTCAAACAGCACCAAGTACTCTCCTGACACTGGAACAAACTCCCTTTTATTCTAGAAACATGACAAAAGGGTAGCAGTACCACTCCTCTGTCTCACTCTTGCAAAATAAGTACCCACTTTTGAAACAGGGACTGATTAAAAGACAGTTATTAAAGAAACTGAGGTCTAAGGCTCATAATTCAGTCACCACAATTTAACAAGCAGTCATGCACCAAGTGAACGCAGTAATAGCCTATGTATGACACCAAATTTAAAAGAATTACAAATTTAGTGCAGAATAAGAGAAAGAAATATGAGTACCTTGCAGATGACATGGCAGGTTGAGACAGTGAAAAGCTGAGATTCTGGAAATAGTATCTATAACTCCTGAAAATACAGCAACAACACAGTCAGCTTTTAGCGCTCCATCATCCTGTAGCCATCCATAAACATGGCACACATTGACACAGCATACACATGAGCTTTGGCACAACTTGCAGAGATGTATGCCTGCTTCTAGAAGGGCCATTCATTTATTTACACAGGAGACCCTCATTCCAGATTGACAAATAAAATAGATGCTTTTCAAATCAGCCTAATGATTTGTTCGCCCCAAGAGGCAAAATTTTGTCCTCAGTGGTAAATAATACTTTATCAAGATGCCCAATTATTCTTTCTGTTTAGCAGGCAAACGGGAATTAGTTCAGAGTCATACTACTAATTCTCTTTATAAATAATTTGGTACACATATTTAAGCTGCCATGATGGGCTTCTGGGAAAGTAAGGACACACACACTAGTGCATACAAAATTCAAAACCAACACAGATTTTTCTATTTGCTAGATATGAAGACTAAGTAGAAGTTAAATTAGTGCCTGAATACATGTAGTCACACAATGGGTGCAAATATCACTCTGTAAGTTTATAAATAGCAAAAAATATTGGTTTTCAGAATGTTTATAACAGCAAAAAGTAAAGTTACATAATAGACCTTGAAAACAGGGTACAAAGATTTTAGAATAAGAATATCACTATAGAAGCTATAGTCTTATATATATCCGAGAAAAAAATAATCCAGTTTAAGCCTTACTGTCAATGGACAGAGAATTTAGGGTAGCATCATAAAGGACACAATAAGCCATTTCCTTCTGTTAATTCTGTATTCCAATCCGTCTTATTGGGGTCCTTCCAGAGGGTAATTCTAGACTGCCATACCAAGATGGGAAGAAAAGGTTAACAGTTAGCTTGCAGTACTATTGTACTGTCTCAGTCTATCACAATAGATCCCAGTTTGGTTTACCACTATTTATCTGCATTTATTCATAAACAATAGAATGGAAATATAAACACATTCAATGCTATATTGCAGAGAGCTTGTAGTGAGAAAGAGACAAGTTTTGTTAATGTCATGTTTAAACATCAGGCATTGAAATAGACTTTTAATTTTTCTTTGAATTGTAACACAGATAGAGGAAAAAAGACTTTATCAAGATACAAATAAAGAATCACCCATTAGTTTTGAGACACATTGAAAATGTGTTACCTTTCTCAAATATCCTTACCAGTACTGAATCTCTGCTGGACTTAAAATCAAACTTGCAAATAACTTTCCCTGGGAAACTGACATAGGTAAGGAAACATCTTAGAAAAAATCTTTAGAAAGAGGCAGATGACCAAGCCAGCAGAAACACTGTGTCTGATGCACAAAGAGAGTGAACACTTAATTTTCAGTGTAGTTCTCAAATATATACCTTATATCTTACAAAACCCTGCTCAGATACCACTTTTCTTGAGGCAGCCAGGATTCTGGGTACATTAAGTGGAAGTGATGCCTCACTTGTATTTTGCATAATTCTGCACCTTTAACATAGAAGACAGTAAGGTTCATTATGTCTTTCGACTGAGGAGATATGCACCTATCTCATGAAAAGAAGTTGATAACCAGGCTATAACCTAGTCTGGAACAAGGTGCTCTCCTATGAAAATTGCTTCTCAAAGTACAGAATAATTACAGGCTAAATAAAGAAAAGACATAAATATCTCTACAAGCTGGTGACCAGAGCACTCAATATGGAATGGAGAGACTTGAATTCAATATTTTCAATGGCTATTATTTATTCTACATTCTGTCTCAAGAATTCCTCACTGACAGATCCAAAGTCAGCTACTTACTTTAATATATGCTTACAGAACTAGTCAGAGGTTCATTTTGGGGTGAAACTATGAGAATTTAAATAAAAAACAGGATTCAGTCTTACCTAAGTATGATCTTTATTGATCTATATTCTTCTAAATCAGCCCATCTATTTTACATTCCTGTCTCAGGGTGGAGTTGCATATTTATCTACAACAAGCAGAGAGGGAGCCTAAAGACCTGTTCAACAGTGATGGTTAACTTACAGGTCATTAAAATACAGCAAGAATCCTACTCAGAGAAGTTCAGGTTCTCAAAACTGAATGGAACTTCAGTTTTGAAAATCAGCAGTAGTGACTAATTCCTCCCTGGTTTCAATAACAACACTGAGTGGGGAATGAGACAGGTTTACTTTTAGCTCATGTCTGAAATAGCATTGTCAGTAAGAATCTATTGACTTAAGCAGGCTTTGAAAAAAAACGTAATACCAGAGAAAAACATACTCATAGGTCAACCTCAACTACTTGACTGTTTTGTTATGCAATTATTTTATGGTCAAAATGCTGAGATCTGGCACTTATATAATGTTAATAAGCCAAAATACACAATGTATAGCAAGTCAGAAAAGCAAATGTGAGTAATCTGTCCTCAAATATTTGGCGCTTGTGAGAGACTGAGATGTTAATGGTTACTGGCTCATATATTTGGCCATCTGTGGAGGTGACAGGGTGCTTTGTTGGGACCAGGTTTGCAACCCCAGACAGGCAGGAGAGGAGGTTTCGAACATATAGTGGCAAAGCCTCTAATCTCCATAAGGCAGAGGGATAACACTTGCCATCATAGGTTCTGGGGTTTGAGCCAGATAAGGGAAATGGATGATGATAAGCAGATCCTGCAAGGTGGGATAGTGCTTTTTTATCATTCCAGTGTCCTCCCCCCAACCCAGCCTGGGGAAGGTCACATCCATATGGGACATCCACATTCACACACATAGGACTGAGAATGTTCACCCCTTCTCACTGGGCATAGCTGGCTAAACTGCACTGATGTAAGAGGCAGCCTTGTGTCTTAGAAGGGCTCTTAAACCATCAAAGACCCCCAAAGCACCCCCCAGACTCATTTCTGGGGCCTTCCACCAGAGGACTGTGCATGATCCACAGTGTTGAAACAGACAGAGTAAAACTTCCACCCAGGGGAGGCAGTGGGGTGTTTCTCATCTAACCTCAGTGTATTTTAACCAGTTGGAATTTGTGTTTCATGGAATATCCCCACTCCTGCTGGATCAAGATTGCAACCATCACTTTGGCAAGCAGAAATTGAAACTGAAACAATCCAGTTTCATCTCTGGATCAACAGGTGGTAATGTCTTTCTACTCTTATCCTTTCTCTTTTTTTTCCCCCCCATACATTTTCTGAAGTGTTATTTGTATTCCTTTATATTGCTTCTTTTCTGTAGATAATATCAACCAAAATGGCTACATACCTGCTTTCCAGTGCAACAAAACTGTACTAAAATAAACCATATATATATATACATATGTGTGTGTGTCTGTCTGTGTGTGAGTGTTTATTTATAAACACGAGTCATTCAGTGGCATTTCACTCTAAGGGAAACCTAAAGGGTTAGCAAAACCCTCTGAGGAAGCTAAAACAAGAACCTGAGTTACCCTCACTGACAGGGATGGGTTGTAACAATGCTCTATTCAGAAACCTCTCCAGTGTTTAAAAGTTTATTAAATTAAATATAATGAAACAAATGGAAACCTGTTATGCTTTACTAATTAACAGGAAATGTCAAAATTAAGTGCAGTAATTACATGAAATTTTGTGGTTGTTTATTTGCCTATTTCAAATGACTTTTAAGGAAATAATAAGTGCAAGTGAAAGGTAGATTGCCTCCTGGAGAGGTATCCCACTTTAAATGCCAGTGACTTCATTCAAGATGCAGAAAGAAGACACAAGGGTTTCATGAGAAAATGATAGGCATTTTTTCCTTCAATTTCTAACTAGCATTTGAAATAATATAATGAAAAAGATATTAAAAAATGTATTTGAAATCTTCAAAAGAACTGAAGAGTTTTACATGTAGCTTCTGAAGAGATTTACATTGGATGCTTCCATCTTTTTCAAGTCTCTTAAATACTTGAGACTCTCTCTAAAACAATTCTACCTCTGGAGCCATAGGCAGAGATCCTTCTAAGGCTTCATGCATTTGAAGTCTTAAAAAGACATGATTTGGAACTATTTCCCAAACCTGATTTCAATCATAGTAGTATTAAAATATGATTTCCACTATATTGGCTGACAATATTTAACATTTCTACTGCTAAAATGGTTCAACATAGACAGTTATGAAAGTATTTACATATAATCTTGTATATCTCTTAATAGTTGAGCACAGAGACTAACATGGCAAATACAGATGAGAACAACATGAAACAGAAACTGTGAGCGTGAGTTGTCAGTAGGTGTTATCAAATCACCTCTCATCTCTGTCATTGAGAGCCTCAGCTCCTTTGGTCTTCCATTTTACAGGTAGTGCCTGATTTGCAGTGTTACCAAGTGATTTTGGGAAGCATGTAAGGTAAATACACTAGACAGTATACACAGCAAAAAATATATGTTTGTCTAGTATCAAAAATCTTTTCACAAAGAGGTTATCAAGAAAAAGAAAAGTGTACAAATGTTTCAGGCCTGCACAAAGCACCGTAACTCTAATGAGCTTTTTGCACCATTTATAGAAACCTCAGAAAAATTAAGCACAGCAGGGATCTCTGTTGTCATTAGTTACAAGACTAGCACACTACACAGTAGCAGTAACACCATGAGCTTTGAAGAGACCGCATTGTTACAGCAAAATACCACCTGGTATTTTCCCCTCTTTCTCCATAAATGACATTTATACACCAGAGCTGCTCTAATAACCTATTCGCAAAAGGTGAAAACACTAAGCAGATGTGGGTCAAAATGAATTGTTTATATATCATGTCTATGTTTCAGACAGGCAAATTAGAGTTTTAAAGGGTTTTTCTCCCTACTGACACTACTATACTGTGAAGTAAAAAAGCACAGCATGAGAAAAAAATCACAAACACAACAAACAAACAGACAAAGCCAAGACTTTACCATGAACCAGAACATATAAGCTGTGTATCTAGAAAAAAAGGTACAAGATTAAGTTCTTGGAATCATAACTTGGAGATCTCAAAATAGCAGCTATTACTTAGAAAATCTTCTGACCACAAGATACATGCCACTAAACAAGACAAAGCTTTTATGAAGGAGTGAAAAAGGAAATTGTAAATTTTTAAATCCTCACCTGGATATGCATTTTATAATGTCAAAAGCTGAGATTCACATTTGTAAGCCATACGTCCGTTCCCATTATCAACAACTGCAGTATTAGTAAGGGTTACATTTCTTTATTAAAAAAGCAGTGTTTTGTAGCTGCTGCATTATTCACACCAACAGGACTAGTTCTGTTAAATTTACCTAAAAAAAAAAAAAAACAGAGCAGGGATAAACACTTGGCTGACAATCAGAAGACATAAGTTTCAGTCATCAGTGTGACAAACAGGTGGTGTTAGGCAAGGTCACTTGGATTATTTTTTATTCTCTTCAAATATTAAAACTGTCAAATGGCTATCTCTCTGAATAAAGAGTCAAATACATGAAAGAACCTAAAAATACAACCTAAAAATGGCATAAAGTTTCAAATTACTACAAACTGTTTCAAATATTACAAATGCCATAAAGTAAACCTAAGACACTACAGACATGGGGTTTTTTCCTGCACAATTAAATCACTTACAAATAGATTCTTACCTATAAACATAACAATGTCTTTGAATATCATCCAAACTAAGTGATGAATAAGTGAGGTTTTCAACTGCAGCTGTGCCCACTTAGGCAAAATAAATTCTCCTTCTCTACCCCCTCAGAATCTTGTGAGGTTTATTCTCCTGACATCCACAGTTTTCCCATTTCTCTCTAGACACTAAGGCATTATAGCTAAAGTTTTAGAAAAGCGAAGTCTCTCCAGCTAACAGGGAATTGCTTCTGCTAGAAGGGGCACTCATTCCCCCAACCCACTCTCTGTTAAATTGGCTCAGCAACCTTGTGAAATTTCACCTTAAAAGGACAATTAATCCTTTGACCCAACAAAGTTGAGCCCTTAATCCACACCATATCACTTCAGCAACTCAGCTACATTGAACTATTCAATGAACTGTGATCTTAGTCTTTCTTCATTATAACTCCTTTTCAGTTAATTTATAGTGAAATATTTGGACAGATTGTTGCAATTATCTACCTTCTACTATCGGGAGCTTTTTCTGCTTCTCTATGAATGACTCTTTATATTCATAGTAATTTACACAGCAAATTTTACCTGTATTTTACCTGCACCTTTAACTTTCTTTTTTTTTTAATATTCTGCCTATAATTGTAACAAAATCACTTGCTTTTATTCTTACACTGGTTTTAGTTTCAATGCTGAGAATGAATTCTTGATTTAGTAAGCTATGTAAATTCAAGCTAAGTTCTAAACATCTGGACTCACATATTTGGGGCATTTTTGTTTAACATTAACCCTCAAGCAGCAGCAAGTAAAAGTAAACTTACTCCAGAATAAAACCAGTATATTCCTAGCAGTGTCAGAAACCAAAACATTTTACTGGGACTAGAAAAAAAAAAAAAGAAAAGAAAAAAGAAAAGAAAAGAAAAAAAGGAAAAAACAACCAACCAAACTGGAAGAACAAATAATTTCATCATGTCTTAGCCCACATGTGGACCACATGTGGATCTCTTGCATAAATGATGGATTAATTTATTTATCACAACACTATTGAGACTTCTGGCCATTTCACCTCACTAGAATGAATGTAACAATTCCTGCATGTGTCTCAGCCTTGGAGATTTCTTGTTTCACTTCATTTTCAGTGGTAGCCATAAGAAAAGGGAGAATATATAACAAAGTAGTATTCTTTACAGACACTTCTCTGAGCTATTCTTGAATACTGAAGAACAACAAGTAACTTAGTTGTCCTGGCTCCTATTGCTTTAGGAAAAACTGTTGCTAAATCTTTTGATATGGGATAAGCCAGACCTGTTTAGTGAATAACTACTGCCATCTACTTATCTTTTCTAATGTCACTTTAGCTAGCACTTATCATGTTGTTGAGAACACAGTAAGCTGCACTGCACTGAAGACATTGATGGGGAATTTCTTTTTATTTTTTCTTATATGATCTTGGCATGAAATTTTTATAATAGGTAAATCTGTATTAATCCGTTCTGTGGATAATGACAAGGCAGAGTGAGCAGTTCTAATAAAATCTATCACAGCAGCAATGCTTTTATACTATTAGGCATCTTGCTTCAGTGATTAGTGTCAAACCAGGTCTGTGTTTCTCACTTGAATAAATAACTAAGGGAAGGACACAAGATAGAAACATAGAATAATTGATAATTTTCTCAGAGGAGAGAAGTAACCTTTGTAAAATTGAGAGGGTCTGTGTGGTTCAGCATACTTATTAATGAATAATCATTAACTGAATCACTAGAAAGGAGAGTAAATATTATATTCAAAAAGTAGCCAATGATACAAAGTTATTCAAATTGGTCAAGACAAAGTATATTGATTTTTAACAAGTAAGAAAACAAATTAAAATTTTAAATAGTTTTTAAATCATTTTTAATAGTTATTGATAAGAAAGAATTTTCTGTTCTCGTATCTAGAATGTAGTCGCTTTCAATAAAACACAATACAACCAGAACCTCACATTTCTGAATTTAGACTCAAGGTATCACTACATTTTTCCATTTTAAACTTTACCTTTTAGGATGCAGTGGTGTGGCTCTGTATACTAGGGAGTGCTTCAATGGTTTAGAGCTAATGATGGTGATAGGATTGAGTATTTATAGACCAACAAGGCAGAAATCCTGGTGGGAGTCTTTTATAGACAATTTACAACCTTTGGAAGAAGGGGCAGACATCTTAGGAGCACTCCAAGTATCTTGTGAGTTTATTAGGTAGAAAATTAGAAGGGGAAAACCCCAACTAGGACTTAATCTGGTTGCTGCCATAAAAGACAATAAAAATGTTTCTATAAATACATTAGCAACAAAAGAAGGGCTAAGGAAAATCTCCATTTTTTATTGGATGCAGGGGGCAACACAGTGACAAAGAAAAGCTACCTAATGCCTTCTTTACCTCAGTTTTAATAGCAGAACCAATTTCTCTTTTCTAGCTACTTCTGCTAGACATGTCTTGACTTTCCCACAGCTTCAAAAAAAAAAAAAGCATGATGCAGAAGGATTGAGAAATTCAGACAAAGTGGCCAAAACAGAAGAAAAGATGACTGTGATAAGTCAGTACCTAGAAAAGCAAAATGGTGACTAAATCACATAACTAAGGCAAACCACTTGTGAAATTTTAGGATGGAAGAAAACTATCATGTTCAGTGTATGCGTGTCACATTGCCTGACTCAAAATGATTAATTGTAGGAATGTTGAAACTATGAGAATATAGTGTCT
>NW_005054297.1:28227811-28238299 GCF_000277835.1 Geospiza fortis
ACTCCATTTGCTCTGCTGTCACATGTCTGAGATATATAAAGGCAGTAGAGAATCACTCATGGAAGAGGTCATGAGGAGCATGGCACAAAAACAAGCACAGAGGAATGAGTTTTCTGGTGAATCACACAATCTAGAATTAGTAAGAATGCTCTGTTTACTAAAAAGGTGTTCTAGGATCTCTTCTTCCCAAAGCAGCAGACAGTTACCGTTTATGACCTAGATGTGCATATTACTCTGCTTGCAGTGACATTTATTTCCATCTGCTGTTTTATTATTCATTGCTTCAACTGTGTTATCATAAGTTGTTTGTGGACTATTAAGCAGGACAAAACTGGGTAAGAGAAGCACTATTACCTAGCTTAGCTTGGTTTATGAGGAGGAAACAGTGTGATTTGGAGATTATATGCATGTTCAGATCCTAGTGTGCTGTTCTAAATTCTCATGGAAAAACAGCCATAGAGAAATCTCTTTATAGGTTTTAGAAGCAGGGGAGAAATCAATAACTAGGAAATGACATCTGAAATGGCACGTTCTCAAGATCTGCAATGTCTGCTCTACAGATTCTGAAGTGTATTCTAAATTCAATTAATGCTGCCTTCCTGTGCAATCTGTGAATAATTTGTGACATACATTGAACCTATTTATATATAAAGATCTTGTGGAGGAGAGAGAATTGTTTGTACTGAAGTACCTCAATATATTGCTGAAAACATACCGTATGTAATAGCAACAAAACTGGGAGGTATCTCTAAATAATAGAGTAGCTGCATAATGAATTTGATTTTGGTATTAATGTTCTTTTATTCTATTATTATTTTGAATTACAGTGTATATATTGTCAGAAATCAGCATTTCAAAGCTCACTTTCAGTAGTACTAGCTTATCTTTCATAAAAGTCACTGGCAAAACCTTAACACTTTTTGTGGTAGTAGTAGTATAACAACAGCTCTGAGATAAATCCTATTTTCTGAACCACTCTCCCTTTTATTCCTTTTGTTAAAAGTGCTCCTTTGTTTTCTCTTGGCTTATATTGAAGCACTCACTGATGAAATATATTAACTTTATTTAGAAGCCTCACAGTTAATTTATCAAAGGAAATTATCCAGGAATCATAGCAGATAGGAATTAAAGCACTTGTTTTGTCCTTAACTGTGCCTGAAGACAGAAATCAACTTGACAGATCTACAAGCAATCACTTCTTGAAGGTTTCCAAAGTGGAAAATCCAAACTTTATAGGCAATTTATTTCAGTTCTTTATTATCTTCACCCTTAGCAAGTTTTCCAATAATATGTAGTAGAAAACTTCCTTGCTGAAAACTGAACTGTATAATTCTTGCCTGATCTTACCTCACTATGATGAATAGCTCCCTTCAATTTTCCTGCTGCCTTTTTTCTCTTCTCTTTATATTAGATCAGCCCAGTTGACTTAGTTCTTCCTTCGAGGAAGAACTCTAATAATTTCACTGAAATGTTTTCCCTTTTTAAGGTGTAGTCTATTGTTGTAATATATTCTGTATCTCTGGCCAGGTTGGCCAGAGGTTATATGTCTCATCATATGAAATTCACCTATCTCTAATTTTGTGGAATTGTTTCTAAAATACTGTGCATACAATGGGTCTACCCATGCTCAAAGTAATCCAACACATTCTCAGTGACTGAATGGCACTGATAAAGCCATAAAGTAAAATCCTTTTTCTTACATCAAAACGGAGATGTCACATGGTTCAGTTAGAAATTCCAAATACAGTGGTTTACATATCAATATATTGATGATTGTCACCTTGATCTGCAGTTTACAGGTAGAATTGTGATTCTCATAGTAATTAGAAGTGCAAATACTATCAGTCTGACATCTATATTTAACTAGCTACAAATAATTCTAAGTGTCCTACTATTAAATATGTAAAAAACAGAAATAGAAGGGAATATTAAGCTCTGCATGCTGATAGGCTCCTCTTCTGTTACTACAGAAACCACAGTGGTCCTCAAAATAGTAAAGGTACTTCACCCTCCAGTCAGATAACATTTAAAATCTTGTTTGGTTTTTGCTAGTTGGATAACAGAATCTCAACTTTCAAACAAAATTAAGTTCATATGTGCTCTAAAATATCTGAAATACAGAGTAAATTTGCACATATAACACTGATGATTTCTAAAAATGGAAAAAATTAATGGTATCTGAATGGTAAAGCTTTTAAATTTTAATTTACTTGTTTAAACTAGTTGGAGAAAAGAGATTTTATTTCACCACAAACTCGTCATTTTGGAATTTCTCCCTGATATATTTTTCAAGTTTGTATCAATCTATCTGTTTTAGAACAGGAACTTTTTGTACTTAGTCATTAAATAACCCATCCCTAAGAGATCACCATGAATATGGGGCAAAATCTTGTAGAAATACCTGGTTGGAATTCTGAAGCTGAAATGCAAGTGTCCTCTGTCTTTGGAGAGATCAAACCTCAAATTTCCTTCCACCATGGTAGAGTGATTCAGATTCAATGTCATTTGATATAATTATAAACCCCTAATTCTAATTCTATATAATCACCTTATCCAAAATACTTACCAGATAATACATAAAGTTCTTTAAAAACTCCTAAAAATATATTGCATCTAATTAGAAACAATGATTAATGAACTACACATTTATTCAATTTTAAGGGATTAAAAAGGGATTTTAGTTATTGATTGCTAAAAGAAAAGCAATTTATGAAATTTCTTTTCAAAATTAAGAGTTAGTTTTGACTGGGGAAGGATATTTTACATCCTGAGTAAGATGGAGATTTGATGTATTTTGGTTCATTTTTTTTTCATAAAAAGAAAGGTGAAGAATATGCTAATGAGTCTAGTGGCAAGCAAGCAATATATGATTGCTCAGTCATGATATATGAAGAACAGGATAAAGATTGATGTTTGCAGAGAATTACCAACATATATAAATCAATAAACCAAATGCACTCCTAATCACTGATAAAATATTTAAGATCCTCACATTCAGTCAGCTCTTCTAAGCATTTATTTTCTAAGATAGCAGCAAGAGCTAATTAAAATGCTTTGGGTTTATTTTCTTCTTTTTGTTTTTGTACCAGTCCTGCAAACAGGGCATAGTATGTGCACCACTCTTATATGGCACATCTCTTTCAAGTTTTACAAATACTCAGCAGCAAAGATCACAAAAACAATATTCTCACTGCCTTCTCCTCTTTATGACAGGCAAATTAAAAGCCAGAAACAGGTTTTTTAATGCCTTCTAAAGGACTCTGTTTGATCATATCTGCTCCTAATCCTGTCTCTCAGTGGCAGAAGTACCTCTGCCTTCAGTAAGGGTAGCACTAGGTCAATCTTGAGCTCTTGGGCAAATTTCACTCTGTCATACCAAGCAAACTGGATGTAAGCAGCAGGCAGATAGAGTGCCCCTAAATTTTATATATGAAAATAACCTGAGTTTTTCTTATGTATAGGATGAGCTCAATGCCTTAAACAGGCACCATATTCATTAGTGCCTTTTGCAGATAGAAAGAAACAAAAGAAAAATTTCATTAAAAGAGAATTTTTCCAAGGTTGGAAATTTGGATGTTTTTATTTATGTTTTACACTTAATCCACTCAGGATAAAATAAAACCAGTAGCTGTTAAAAACTGAGCCAAAATATACTCTAATTTATTGAGGCTATCCAAATCTGTAGACAAAATTCTCAAACCCATCATGATACTGTAAGCTCAGATATCTGGTCTCACAATATGCTTGTTAGGCAGTCACATCCTAAAATACAAACCTTACTCTGGACTGCACAACCTTCTAGTTTATTTTAGACACAGAAGAGAGATTCTTGTTTGGCTTGGACTGCTCATGCTGTAGTTTAGCCCTTGCCTTTACAGCCAACTTCAATCTACAAAGTCTTACTGCCAACCAATCACGGGGTGAAGCTGATTGAAATTCCATACAGCCACCACTAGTGAGAAACAGCAAGTGAAGGAAAAAAGCTGATCAATAAGAAATATTGAAACATTTCAAGGAGGACTGTTTTTCTAGAAATGACACCACAGATGTGAGCACACGATTAAAAAAAACCAAGGCTATTAATTGATAAAGATGGTTTTGCCTTTTGGAGAGTTGCTGGTTTTTCACTATATCATTTCATGCCTAAGGAAAAATTAGAGTGAAAGAAATTGCCAAAGACACTAATTAAATATTGTCAAGCCTTAGACAGAAATTTTTTAAAAGCTATCACAGGACACAGCTAGCATAATGCAGACAAAAACTAACAGATTAGAATTTGTTAAGATGGAGAATGTCAAAGACAACAAAATAATATAACAAAAATCAACAAAAAACCCCAATAAAAATCAGCCAGATGTAGAACTTAAGAGAATAGGTGTTGGATATTTACACTTACTTTACCTCATACATTTATTATTCAACATTTTAAAGTACATTTATAATAGCAAAACCTGCTTATTATGGTGCTAAAGGAATTCTTTGTATTGTTGAAATTATTTAGTCCTCAACCCCAGTATTGTTAAGTAATCTATGTATGCTTACAGTTTATCAAATATGTTCCAGTATGTTTTTTTCCTAAAGTAACATACAGTTGAGCAGGAAGGAAATAAGCATTATGTAAACCAGCTAATATAACAGCTAAAGATTATAACTTATGGGCAAGAAAAGGTTTGTTTTGATAAATTTTTGAAAGAGAGTAGAAGCAGTAGGAATATGTGAGACTTCAAATTCCAGTTGCTATAGCAACTGGTGGTATTTTTAGCTATCATAACAACTTTAACAATTGTAGACAATATCAGTGCTGCTCTCTCCAAATATCAGTGCTGATCTTTCCCTGTTTTTCCAAATAGAAGCCTGTATGTTGCTGCAGTGAAGGAAACTCTAAACAGTGTTTTCCACATATGAAATAACTTGCATGACATTTTGCCAGCTTTGCCTCACCTTGCAGGGAAAACATGAAAAAAGAGGCTCTAATCATTTGGCCTTTAAATACAACTATAGAAGAATTAGAGGGTTATGTAATTCACTCCTTTTTGAACCAGTTAGGCATTTCATTTTTTTTCTCCTTCTGTAGGTATTGGTAGTCACAATTTTTCCAATTCTATATTCCTTTAGGACACATATGCCTCATTTCCTATAGTTTCTTCCTTATTATACAGCTCACAATAATTTTCTAAGTCCAAATTTCTTTTACACAAGGAAATCACTTAGAAGAAGCCAATACAAACCATAAGCCAAAATTCCCCAATTATTTTCTTGCTATAGGTCACACAGGGGCCACTCTTCATTCTTAATGGAAAACCTTATGAAAGACAAGATGTCTTTTAGATTTGTTTCAACTTCCTTCCTATTTCTACTCCTTCCAATAGGCCTGATTATGGCTGAAATCCTGATTCCAAACACCTGCAGAGTAGAGCAACACAGTTGCTTATAGCAGTCTATTACTTCTATATCTATAAAATGTATGTTAAGTTATGGATTTTGATTAAGGGTACAATTTATCTGTCCTTAACCAGATGCACACAGCCCAGGAGTCACAGCCATGACAGCATAAGAGTAGAATTCAACCAGTCTTGATGCCAGCAATAAAAATCCCAGAAATGCACCATAATAATGTAGAAGCTACAATTTCTTTCTTCCATAAATCCCAACTTATACCCAAGGCAATCATCATGAGCAGAGCATGTTTATACATTACCTAAATCTTAACCACAGTTTAAAACCAAAGGAAACAAAAGCTAGGGTGCTGCTTTACCTGTTGCTTTTTCCTTTAAACATAAACACACTTTAACCAAAATACATCCTCTGAAACACAGCTAGGCTGCCCTAGCTAAATTCCAAGAACACAAAAGGACAGAGCTGAAGGGTACCCAGGACATGCAGGGGCTTGCTGTAAGAACACTTGTTGCAGTGGAAATAACAAGAACCAATAGGTGTGTCTTGCCTAACTTTATGTTGGTCTATAATACATCTGCAGATGATGCCGCAAAAAGCAAAGTGCCTTATAAGACTTGCATGCATTTACTATGACCACAGAAAATTACAAGGTGAAACTGTATATGAAATAAGGTTTCTTTTCAGTATGTATGTTATTTTTTAAGATCTAAAATGGTATTGACCTAAAAATCAATATATAATTTACATTCAATATTAAAAACAGCCATAGATATTTATCTTCTGAAATAATCTGAATAAATCATAGAAGCTTTTGTCCCAAATTAAAATGAGCTATTAAACACTCTCAGGATGTCTATTAACAAAATTCCAGGACAAACCAAAGGCAACAAAGAGTGTCTATATTTTGCATGCCATACGTGTGCCCTCACAGTTCTCAATTATTTTTATTTTTAAGCCTTTTCAGTAAGCAAAGCCCAGCCCAATTATGCAGATAATGCATAACCCAGACTGAGGTTATGCATTAGCCTCCTGTTGCATGTGGTCATATTGCCTAAGAGACGCTGTGAATAGGGGTTTAGAGTCTTTGGTATCTAGCAGTTTATTTTTATGTGGGTACATGGACTGCAACCCAGCCTGCAGCCAGCAATTTCTTGCAGTATCTGGTCAGCAGCCAACGTGAATTCTCATCACCCACAACCAATAACACTTTATGCCTAAATTGCCTTGGTCTCACGGTGCTGCCAAACACAGCAATCTGCTCTGCTACTGTTTCTTGCAGAAACCCAGGAGTAAATCCCACCAAAGACAGCCAGATCACCCACATGTGCAAGATCCATCCCTTGGCTGGGACTCCAGTTCCTTGGCTGGTCAAGCCCTTTGCTGCAGGAGGTCACCAGGCCTGACATCTTTCAGCTTTAAGAAAAAGCTGCATTTGCCTTTCAAATGAGTGGCAAAAAAAAAAGGTCTATTACTTTGTGCTAACAAAAAACTGTGTTTCCTGACTTTTCACATAGATTAGACTGAACTTTTTTAAAAAGCTATTTTTGACACAAGAAAGTACAGCAAAAAGAGTCTATTGAGAAATATATTCAAAGACTCAGTCAGCCAAACTAATCTGTGAAGCTCAGTGAACAACATCATACAATAATTATTTACCAAACTTAAAATGAATTTACTTTGTCCCTGGATGAATCTCCTGTGTTTAATTTTTTAAACAAAATGCTCTTCAAGTTTTAACTTTAGGAAACAATATCTAAATGTTGAAGAACAGTTTAGGGTTTTTTGGTTTTTTTTTTTTGCATTCTGCACTAAGCACACTCCATCTTCTTCACATAAGTACTGCTTCTTGGATGAATTCTCACATTTGGAGGCAAACTAACCCAGATGGATCTGTCCACATGAATAAGGTAGGTTTGGCAGGAAGATACTTGCACACAGTGGTAACTTAGTGAGGGAAGACACCACATCATCAAATGTTGTTCAATAACCCAAAAAATAATCTGACCTCAGATTTTATAGTAAGATTTTATGTATTTTATACATACGAATATACTTATTTTCAGCAAAATTATTTTACAATGTATCTGTTCACAAATTAAATCAGAAATCAGTCTAATTTTAACAGTTTTGTTGTCATAAAACAAGGAACAGTACAAAACAGTACAAAATTCTATAATTGTTTGTTCCTGAGTTATGCGGAGGTTGCTGACTTTTTTTCTTTTGTTAATATCTAAAGTCCTTTTAGAAGTCATCAGGTAAATAGAAAGCAAGAATATCATACGATTTAGGCAAGAAGTCAGAACTACCAAGCACAATAAGGATGGCAAATAGTCAATATTTAATTTGCACAACAAGTTGTTTGCAGTCACATTTATGTGAAGAAAGAAAATTCTTTTCCAAAAATATATATTCAGTAGATTTTTTACTGTAAGGGCATCAGAGAGAGTAGTAATTCACATTTTTAAAGAAAAAGTATTTCTGAATCGCAAATTTATTGAATTTTCTATTTGTCAAAAGATCTACCTACATTACTTTTGTTTTGTTTGTGGCTTTCCTTTTTTTAAGTAACACAACTACTTTCATAGACCAGAAACCTTATTTTCCAGGGCTAGTTTGTGCCCAAATCATACAACTTCAAAATTTAACTCAAAGGCCAGTATCAATGGTTTTTATGACAGGACAAATAACAGTTCATGTCAATACTACCTTGAAAAAAAGATGGTTTGCAAAATCCTAAAGTCAGGACCTGGGCACTAGCTTCAATTACCGGTTCTTATCTTGGCGTTTCTTCTTTTCCATATGTTTGGAAACTTGTACTAATACAAGATGTTTATAGAGAAAAGCACGCTAAATAGATGTCAATCACAGAGAATCAAAGATGAAACACTACAACAATTTGCATATGCTTTAGGTTGTATGAAGACACAGTAAAATTGTCCCTAGTAAGTCTGACAGTGGGTTGTGAGACCTGATGCTCCCAGTCAGAGTACCTCCATTTTTTTTCCAGAGGGCATTGATTTGGGAGAAATATAAGCCATCCAAGACAAATATAAAATGCAACTTTTCAAGGAAACATAACATCACAGCACAAAACACTCTGCTTTTATGTCTTATCTTTTTAGCTCAGTCATATTTAAAGATCTCTTCAAGACAGATTAGAAAAACTGATATAGTATAAAGGATTTTAAACCCAAGACAACAATCATTAGCATTAAAAAGAAGAAAAATCTATAAATGTAAATGTTTCAAAACAAAACTCTATGAATAAACAAAATCCCATATTCCTGTGATTGCCCCACATTTGTTTTTAAAGAGAACAAATAAAATTCTATCTGTTACAGAAAAAAAAGATACTCACAGCTGATTGCCAAACTGGCATTTATCAGAACAGCATGAATCAAAGCAGCTTGTTTTGTCTTGCTTTTCACTAAATTTTGTTTAAGAGTTTATTTTTTTCTTAGTCGTCATGGAAATATATACAGAACAAATTAAAGCAGATAAAGCACTGATAAAAAAAAATTAAGTTGTTCCTACTTTTGCTGTGCTTATTAATGTTTTCTGAGGTACTTAGGAGACTGTGGTATTCATATATCATTTGATACTAATTTGAAAGTGCATTTTATGACACTAAGGCTTTATTCAGTCAATTGTCAAGCTGCTATGGAAATGTTTATTAGTTTTCCCAGAATTCAACAAGGCATTTTACATTTTAGCATTTTTCAACATTTGCAATTACAGTAAAAGAGAAAAAAAGAGAGAGGCAGAAAGAAATGGAGAAAGACTAGGAGGAAGAAAGAAGAATAAGCTCACTGTTTCTATTTATAGATTTGCATTTGCAATTTAATATAGATTATACAAATATAGATTTGTTTCTATTTATAGATTTGCATCTTTGCAATTTAATAATATTCCTTTCTCTGCTACATCAATCTCTACAGAAGAATGGCAGTAAAAGCTTGAACTCACCCCATCTTTGGCAGCTCTAGGTATATTTCAGTGGTGTCCTCTGGTGGGATTACCTAACACCTTTCATGTGGTATGATAAACTGGATGCAGGTAATTAAGGGAATATTCTGGAAAATGTCACAGCTTGGAGCAGCTGCAGCCTGACAAAAGGTAAAGATGGCACAAGGATATCATGATATGGACTCCATGGTGTGGGATAACAAGGGACTCAGCTGCTTCCAGATATGAACTGTCCCAGCTGAATGGCAACTTCAGGCTCTTAATTCTGGTATATGGCACGTGACACCCATGAGGCAGATATTGCAATAGCAGATAAGTCCTGAAGGGCACTGCCCAAGGAATAAGCACATGGAAACAAGGCAATCCTTGTTTGGGTCCCTCAAGATCAGTACAGTCAGTGGGGCCAAGTCTCTTATTAAAATTCAGCACACAGGAGCTTGGAGCTGGGATTGATGGCTGGTATTTTGAGCGGCTCATTAGGCAGATGAACAGTGCAACTTCCTACCCTGCTAATGTGGCATTTCACTGGTCAGCAGGTCCTGGTTGATAAGCAGCACCCTAACAAGTTCCACTCCACCAGAGCACCTGAACACTTGAAATCAGACAGCAAAGCAACTTCAGCTGAAAATGTCAGATTCCAGAATTAAAGCAAATACAGTGTTAATCAAATCCTAAATATCAACATTCTAGCTAAAGTTGTGGGTAGGAATAACCATGTTCTTTTCAAGTTATTCAAAACATTTGTACTGATTTAGTATAATTTTTATATGCATAAAACTACTTCAAATGTACTTAATTTCAAACCGCCCATTACATCAGTAAAAAACAACCTAATCTCACTATAATAATCCTGTCTTATTACTGAATAGGTACATGTGAAAATGGATAGGAAATTGTTAAAATTATAATCTATTAAATCATATGTAACATTATTCAAAACTCACTAAATCAGCTTTGGATCTAACACAAGTTTTCTTATAGTTTTAAAGTGAAACAGTTTCTGGAATGAAACATGCAAGCCATGTCTGAAAGATTATTATTAACTTTCTATTCTTTTATCAAATAAAGAAAAAATCCAACACCCTGCTGGTCACGGAAGACTGTAGATACAAGTGTCTCTCCAGG
>NW_005054297.1:28238309-28242094 GCF_000277835.1 Geospiza fortis
GAAATGAGTAGATAATTATGGAATTGGTAAGTGTCATAATTACAGGATGCTAATAGTTGGCATTTTAATTATTTGTATTTAATTGAGAAGACAGTTGGAATTCGGGGTTGCATAAGTACATCACTGGCATAGATACTTTTAATTATATGCTCATCACACATCTTTCCATCACAGATTGTGCTCACAGGTACCATCCAAAGCATTTCAGAGTGCAAGGAGGATACAGCTGGAGACACTTGCAACTTACCACTAACAAGATGTTGTCATCACTAATCCAAAGTTTGGTTTATGCTCTTAACACTTTTAAGAATCAGTTTACTTGGAAAAGACCTCTGAGATCATCAAGTCCAACCTATGACTGAACACTACCATGTCAACTAGACCATGGCACTGAGTGCCACATCCCATGTTTTGCTAAACACCTCCAGGAACTGTGATTCCAGCACCTCCCTGGGCAGCCAATATCTGATCACCCTTTTCTTGAAGAAATCCTTCCTAATGCCCAATCAAACCCCCCCTTGGTGCAGCTTTAGATTATGTCCTCTTGTCCCGCTGCTGGTTGCCTGGGAGAAGAGACTGACCCCCACCTGGCTACAGCCTCCTTTCAGGCAGCTGTACAGTGATGATAAGGTCACCCCTGAGCCTCCTTTTCTCCAGGCTAAACAACTCCAGCTCCCTCAGCTGCTCCTCAGAGGACTTGTGCTCCAGACACTTCACCAGGTCCATTGCCCTCTCCGGGGCAGCACCCAGAGAAGCCTCTCATTCCAGCACCTCCATGTCCTTCTTGGAATGAAGGGCCCAGAACTGGACACAGGATTTGAGGGGTGGCCTCGCCAGTGCCAAGTACAGCAGGACAATCACTGCCCTGGTCCTGCTGGCCACACTATTGCTGATCCAGGCCAGGATGCCACTGGCCTTCCTGGCCACCTGGACACACTCTGGCTCATGTTCAGCCATCTGTCAACCATCACCCCCAGGTCCTTTTCCACTGGGCAGCTTTCCAGGCACCCTTCCTCCTACCTGTAGTGCTGCATAAGGTTGTTGTGAAGAACATGAAAATTAAATACAAAATGCATGTGTCTGCTAAAAAAATGTGATTAACATGAACTGACCATAAGAAAGGATTTTTGGA
Source organism: Geospiza fortis (assembly GCF_000277835.1). Taxonomy (NCBI): domain Eukaryota; kingdom Metazoa; phylum Chordata; class Aves; order Passeriformes; family Thraupidae; genus Geospiza; species Geospiza fortis. The sequence goes on from NW_005054297.1 coordinate 28,239,442, forward strand.
ACTTCAACTGTGAAAAGGATCTAACTTTGTGCTATAGCGCATCTACATTAAAATACAAACCCGTACATAGATTAGTCAATTCTAGTTTCAATTTAATTGGCAAATGGAAAAAGTGTGACCATTTGTAATTTTACATCCTGATATTCCTCTCTGAAGAACAAACTTTCTCTTAAATATTTAAAGCTCAATATCAAATTATTATTTTTGTATACTAAAAGGCAAGGCTGCTCTGCCCTGAGAAATGTCCAAAGATATTTTCAAGTTACTCTTATTTGCTTTTCAAATAGTGATTCAAAGAACGTAGCTAATTAATCCCTTCAACTTCTTTTTAAGTTTGTCTAATGACAATTTTTAAAGTTGTGCTGCCTATTTAATTTAAAATACTACATTGATTTTTGGAAAAGGCTTGGTTTTTTTTTCCTTTAGTCTACACAAGCCAGAGTACAAATTTGCACTTGGCTTTTAAGATCCTTCAAATCACTTTTGAACACATTCTGACAGATTTCTGTGCCAGATGGATGTGGATCAAGAATGTGTAAACATATGGCAGGAATGGTAACCAATATGCTCCTAGAAGGGTAAAATGATTCATTTCAAAATATATATCCCAGGGTTATTAATAGTCTCTCTTTGTAAGTTTCATATTTTTGAAGGGTTGAGGTTTAGAATAGCATAGTTTATATCAGCTTTCTCCAATGAAGTACCAGCCCAGCAGAGCCTAACTGATAAGTGCCCAGAATGATTGCAATGCTTAGTTACAGGCTTTTAGGCAGTAAAAGGCAGTGAAATCATCCTGCATCAGCACATGTTCTGTCATCCTCAAGCAACTGACATGCTTTATTTCATCCACCCTGTTTCACTGTCAACTAGTGACGTCAATAAACAACGAGAAATAAAGGGCTTTGGTTTGCTTTAATTTACATGTGTGCAAATAATGATGTGTTTCATGTGAGTCAATAAACACATTGGCTAGACTAACAGTAAATGAAACCAGGAGGCTGTACCCTCATACTGCTCTTGGAATCCTTCAGATACAATATTAGACAGGTAAAGATAATTTATCAGCTCTTTCTCTCAGCATTCATGAGACCCTCTTTAGTGATTTTCCCTCTGTAGTAATTAGTACACATACTGGTTCTACAACCCCTTACTTCCAGAAAAAAAGAACAATAACCTCCAAAAAAACCCCAAAAAAACAACAAATAGAAAGGAACAAACAGCATAAGAGGGAAATTGGTATCAGTGTGTTTTGGAAGCCAGATTTATACCCTCCATCTCCCTGGCTTCTTTGTGATGACTCATCAAGCAGCAAGTCTCAGATTTTTAAAGGCATTCAGTACCTACAGATAAAAATGTCATTAAGGACAAGGTGTCACAAAAACATTCTGCTCAAGTGCACTAGTACATGACAGACTTGGTTTCTCAAGCCTTATGCTACTTAAGGCCAGATTATCCAAAGAAGCTCTTTGAGATATTGCCATGCACTACATTTAATATTTGTCTTTCAATGTCCTCTGACATTGTACTGACTTATAACTAATTGTTTTGAAGTAAATAACTACATTTATTTCTCAGAAATACTGATTTAAAAACAAAAAAACAATATGACAACGCATCTTGACATTTTCTTTTGTCACTTCACTCCCTATTCAGAGGCTCAACAGAGCAACTCAACTGGTCACTATCTAATTTATCTTTATCAGAGAATGGGAAAAGTCCATTCATTCTCCTTGTATAAGTTTTTTCTCCAAAACCCTCCTCTACGTGTTCATCCAAACATTGGGAATTTCTTTCTGTATTTTACTTTGCTAACAGCCTATTTTTCAGATGTAATACTTACAACAAGTCCTAGGAAAATGAACCATTTTAATTAGCTCAAAATAAAAGCTGTTTTCATTTTGCCATTTTATTTATTCATGTTTTGTCCCTTATTGGGCTCCTACAAGCAAATGTCTAAATGTCACTGTTTAGTACCAAGCAGATAAAACTGAGGATAAATGACAAAAATTCAAAACTGCATAGCTAAGTTGTATCTCTGGAATTTCAGCAGTACCTTGGCATCTAACACCCATGTTTTCAACTTTAGTGGCTCTGCTGCTGTGGCTACTCATGCCTTAAGTGTTGGAGAGCTACAAAGGCTGGCAGGCTCACACATTACTCTCTGCTACGTGATAACATATTTGCAGATGGATATCTGATTAGCATATCCAAGCCCTCTTTAGTCTAAAGAGTTCAGTAGGAGCAGCTCTGAATCAGGGTGAGCATTTTAGGCATCCAGGGGGATGAATGAGCTTTTGAAGAGCAGGTGAAAATTCATGCCATTGTAGTTTCACTAAATTTGAAGCAAGCAATCAACACCTTCTAGATATGGCGCTGATTAACTCAGTACATCAATATCTGCAACTGGAGCTAGAAGGTTCCTAATGTTCCTGGTGAAAAACCAAGAGAGATTAAAAATAAAATCTGATATACTCTTATTCATTCCATTTTCCATTCTCAAAAAATCACTTCCCTCTGAAGTGCTAATGTGGTAAATCGGCATTTACCTATGCATTTCACCACTTGCATGCAAAGCAGTGTAATTAGTCTGTTGAACTGCTCTGTCACAGTACTGTCTCAGAAGTAAAATGAGCTGTGAAGAGCTGGAGAGGAA
>NW_005054297.1:28242104-28250843 GCF_000277835.1 Geospiza fortis
AACCACAGTACCCCAGAGATAGGTAGGTTTTCTCACAGCACTGTACATTTATAAACAGTAAATTTACACACTATGTTTTTTCTACAGTTTTGCTGTAATTGCAAACTTTATTCTTTGATGTTTTCTTGGCTCCTACTACTTTTTTTTTTTTTAGAAAAAATATTTTAGGCCGTGATTTTGCAAGCTTTTTTGACATGAATTCCTACTTCGAAAAAGCAATTCACTCAGGGATAGCATCTAGAGGAATGGAACATAAGTAAGCTAAATATCGTTCTGGTACATCACATTAAATGGTACCCTTCTGACTCTGGGTATTAGTAATGCTTATGGGGAAACCATATTCAGCTCTTGTAACCATCTAGCTATACAAATGATGTGGAAACATGAGTATATTTTGATATGTTTCTTATTTCCTACCAAGTGACTATGAATGTAATTAAACTTTTAAAGTTTTTATTTCAAACTACAAATGTAAGTAAGGGTAAATAACCGAAGTTTATTTTCATTATTATTAGAGAAACAGAAAGTTTCTGAGTGTACTGAGTTATGTTTCATCCGAAGTTAATTATATGTTACTCAAAATTTCTCTAATTTGACAAGTTTACAATATCCTGTACGTGCTACAGATGTTGCTTTTGAATTTTTAAGTTGAATCTCAAGAGTTTAGATAGTTATACTAATAGCTCACATGACTTGAGAAAGCAGGATAGTCTATTTGTGCAATTACTACTACATTAAGCAGAATTTACATGCACAGGGAACTGTTACCCAATGAAAAGGTGTAGTTGTTGAAAACCCTGTGTAAAGAAATGCAAATATTTTCAAATAGAATTTGGCAAAAGATGACCATTATTTGATAATTTAACCTGTGAAAAAGATACTTGAGGTCATGCAATTTTTCCATGTCATGAAATTTACCACTACTTATCGAGGTTTAGTTTGACAATGTGTAATGTTCTATGTGCTCTAGGCAAAAAACATATTCCACAGCTTAGTACTATCAGTCTTCACTCTTTTACAACCATGACAGAAATGAATAAAAAGTATTAAAACAACATATCTCTCTAGTAGTATAGGATTGAATGGATAAAGTGTCACCTCGTACTTCTTTTCCTGAGATGCCTGTGTTGATGTTGGTTCTAACTCATTCTGGGAAATAGAAAACTGGGCCAGTAAGAAGGACTGTAGACATAAACGTAACTCAGTTTTTTAGATAATTTTTTTTTTTTTTTTTTACTTATTGACCATAAGCTTAGGGTGGTCTTAAAACTGGAGAAGTTTCTCGGAGAGAATATTAGCCTGTAATCCTTTTCAATCTTTCATTTACGTAACCAGTCCTTCAAAGTCATAAGCCTAGACCTTAAGCTCCATATAACTACATCTGCATTACAGAAAAGAAAAGTTATTGAAAAATTTTTTTCAACTTCTATAAAAGGAGACACTGAATTTCAATGTATGTGTACAATTTTCTGTATATATTTTATATCTTGAACCATATAATTTACACATTGTGTTCAATTGTTAATGCCATATAATGCCAAAGCATATTATTTTCTGAACCTATACTAAAACAGTGTTAAACTAAATTTAATGTTTACAAACCATGAATGACTAAACTGAAATACATTCAAAAACTGTCTCAATTAGCATAGGGAAAATGGGCCTTCTCATGACTCAGACCATAAAATCAACACTTCCTGACTTGACACATCTATAGGCATAACATTGATAGTACTGTACACAGGATTAAAAGCATAAATACATTTTCTTGCACACCATCCTGCCAACTCATGCAACAGTAATGTAGCCAGACCCCAATAATATACCAGAATTTGCAACACTTCTGTCCATGCTGGAGACCCAAAACCAAGGGATGAAGCCGAACTCTATTTTTCAGCAGGCCTGAAAAATATACACTGATTTATATTGGGAGAGCATCTGGTAATAGCCATCTTTTCATCACAAAAGAATTGTGGTATTTTTCCCATTTTTTTCTATTTGCTTATGATCTTCCTGCAGAAACAAAATGCTAATACGAGAAATGCTAATTAGTTCCAAATAAACAACAGAGAAAACATTATTACATATTTTCTGCCTAATTTTCAGGGCACTTAAGTTTCCATTGACTTTCACGCCATAGTGATCATTTGCCTATCCATAAATTCATTGCTATACTATTATATAAAAATGCAAAATTACATCTATTATTAAATAATAATTACAATTTGATGCAACTTATGTAACCTCCATGTAACCTATATGAGCTTTTTCCTCTTTTTGCTTGTGCCAACAGTATTACCTGTGGTCTTCAGCATGCAGCCCATATGTTCCTTCCCTATTCTGCAGGGTTATTCTTCAAGCAGGTTCTCAAAGCAGATGTTCAAATATTCTGTAACGTTCCCACAGAGACTTCAGATTGAATTGCTGCCCTCCATTTGATCCCACTAAGGGAAAACCCTGCTTCATAGATAGCAGTTGACAGATAAAAACATTTGGATGACCTCCTCTTCCCTCAATCAATACTTAATTTTTTTTTAAAAAAGTTCCACTGCTTTTGAAACTGGAGAAAACAACAAGAAATGAACAGTTAGATTGGCTGTTGTCAGAGAAAGTTGCTGGAAAAGTGATAAGTCTGTACTGTGGGGAAGAATTGAACATTTTTTCTGTAATGAAATGGCTTGGGGTAGGAAAACAGCAATATGTCACGATCAACAGTGGACTAGTACTAGGCAGTAGTCAAAAAAGCAGCATAAATTCTAGGAATTACTATGAAGGAAAAATGGAAAAAAAACCCAACATTACACCACACTAAAAAATATCCTTCTTGTGCCCCTTGAATCTCCTTCTCCCAACATTACACCACCTTCTTGTGCCCCTTGAATCTCCTTCTCTCCTATTCCCAAAAGGACACAAAAAAACAGTAAAAAGCCAAGCAAAGATAAGTGACACTTTCCATATGAACAACTAAATAGCCCAGAATTGTTCAATTTGAGCAAAGAGGAGATCGAAGCCTACAAAATCATGAATTGCATGGACATGGTGGACAGCTGACGATTGTTCACTGCCTCTGTCTACATGAGCACTGGCCATGATCAAGTGAAACTAAGAGGTACGGGTTTGGAACAAGCAAAAGGCTGTGATTCACTGCACACTGCTACATTGAATTGTGTAACTCCTAGCCAGAAGACGCGGTGGATGCAAAGACTTTTGTAGATTCAGAGGAAGAACATGCAAAGTGAATTTCTAAATATTACTGAATAGAAACCATATCAACACTAAATGCCTAAATATCTAAATGATACAAAGCTCAGGAAATCCTGTTCACCAAAATATAGTCAGAGAACAAGAGAATACCTTGAGGAAGATTTATATTCCCTTACACTCTTTTTTTTCTTCAGACATCAGTATATGCATGCCTTAGAGTCGGGAAATGATGCTACATCAACTCATAGTCTGAACCACTGAGCTATTTTCACATTCTGAAATTTTCCAAAAGACAAGGCGAAGGTTTGACAAAATTTATAGTGGAAAAAATTCTCCCTTCAGGGTGAAATCTTAACTGGATAGATATAGATAAAAACATCAAACAAAGTAGAAAATCATACGTTCTAGGGTCTAGGGCAGTCAGGCTTAATCTCTGCTAGTCTGTCATTTGTAGGGTGAAGCAGCAACTTGAAAAACAGCTGTTCTCTATATTTAAACATTCATTTCACCACAAAGAGTGTCTCTAGAGCTCAGAAGATTCCTGTGACAGCTTTAACTAGCTAGGCATTCAAGTTTGTGTTTTGTTGACCAGAACAGAGAAAATTGAACAATTACAGGCAGAGATAAAGCAAAGCTGCTGCCAGCAGTGTGACGGTGAGATCATTCACACAGCAATGGGGAGAATACCCGGACACTGAGACACTGACTTCACCTGCTCTTTGGTGGGGTGTGAATAATGCAACAGCCAGCCAGACAAGCTTGTGTGATGCTTCATGTGAGCTCTGATGCTGCACTAAGGTACATTAACAGAAGCTCAGCACTGCCCCGCAGCTGGATTTAAGCTGTTTTGTTTTCTAGCAGTCAGGAGGAAGTGGAAAACCTGTAAGGAGCTACTCTCTAGTTTTTGCATTCCGCACGTATTTCCAAACAAGAAGCTGTTTACAGATCTACTTATCTCCTAGTGTCAAAAATTTTGAGAGATCATGGGTTATTTCAGTAGAGAACTGGGTTCCCTTTTGAAATCTTGGGGACTGGTTCCTGTTTTAAAACCTTTGCCATATTGATAGATGTTAGTGTGCTATATCTAAATCAACTTTTATGGACTGTAATACTGACAGAAATGATCTCACCTCTGTTTCTGACATATCAAAATATACAAAATTCAACAGCAGAGAAAAGGAAGAAAATCCACAAACATAAACATGGCTATTCTTCTATATAACATTTTGCCTTTTTTGACTGCACACATAGAATGCTCTTTGAATACATGCAAACAGATTTGCTACCATTGGCAGCTCTCAAAGGCATTCTTTTAAAAAGACAAATTGATGCACTAAAAGTTGGGGTTTGGGCTTTTTTTTAAATATATGTAAAAAAATTACATAGTTGTCATGAAATACTTGGTTATAGAATTGTAACAGATAACTGTATCTGCTAACTTAAGAAATAGATTCACACATTTGCTAGCACTGTGGGATTGTGTTATATATTAGAGCTTATTTTGGGAGATTTTTGTTCTAAGTTCTTTTGAGGTCTGTGTTACTGTCAAGAGCCAAGAGCTTTGACAGCTGTTGCCAGCTCTATGTGGTTTGTTTAAAACAATAAGGGAGTTGCCTAGCAACATCACATCACACATTTGGTACCCTACAGTATCTCACATTCCTAGCTAGTCTGCACATCCTCACAACTTAAAGGGACACTGTCAAGCTAATAACCTTACACAAAAAGTGGACTCACTTCTCTTTCACCCATAATTAGATATATGAGGTGGGAAAAGAAAATTTACATTAATAAAATATTATTTGCACCTTCTTTGCAGCAACATTTGATATGTTATCTCAAATCAGCAATATCTTTTATCACTTATGGCCACACTGTTTAGCTTAAAAATAGTTTAGTAAAAAGCCAGGTTTTCATAAATAATTTTACCTTACTAGCATAGATCTCACAAAAGTAATGCTTTTTTTCTCTGTGCATACAATTCCTATCACACAAATTATGTGTACCACCAAGCTCTTTATAAAATATGGATTTACTGTCAAAAATTAATTGGCTATCTTTTTCTGTTAGGTAGCTTTTGTAATAAAGTTTGTTAGAAAGACCCTTCAGACCTCAGGCAAAGTCACTGAGAGTTTAGTGTCTTTTGCTTATATGGACCACAGCCCTAGTCTGGGAGAAGTTCTTCAACTGATCTAATAAACCTTTTATATAAACATTTCTGGAACAGTCATAGAGAAAGGTGTTCATAAAAAAAAAATAGAAAACGCAAGGAGTAAGAAAGTCATTTGGAGAGGTGAGGAAGACAAACGGTTCAAAAGAGAGGTGAAATGAGATGCTGTAGATGAAAGAAAAAAAATAAACCATGAGGAAAAAATTGGAAGATGTATCATCATCAATACCATCTATACCTTTCTTTTGAGGATAAACTTCTATATTTTTTGTTACTTTATTTGTATGTTAACTGCTACAAAAGCACCAAAGAGACAAAAAACATACAGCATAGCTTTCAAAGAAAATAAGCATAATTGCATGTATTTTCTTCTCTTTTCTCCATCCACAACTACATAGGAAAGGTCTTAATGCATTAAAGGCAAAGTTTCCTTTTTATCTAATCCAGAATTCAAATAGATGTATAGAAATGTAAAATAATTCAAAGGAATATGCAAATTTTTGCTACCCTCAGGTATCTGGAGAGTTGCCAGCACAATACTCCATGCTACTTTTCAAAACTTACAGAGATTCCCTAAAAGTGAAAGGAAAATTTTTAAATTATAGAAAACCACACATAAAGAGTTACATATTTAGAAGCTGAGAGTCATTAACCTTGTATTTCAACATGTAATGACATTTTGGGAACTATTTGGCTCCAGTGGTTCAAAGTCTTTTGGGGTATTTTTAAAACATTACAAGCTTCTGCAAAGAGTTTCAAGCTCCTTAAATGTAACCATGGCACCATTAGATTGCTGCTCTGAAAACTTTTGCCACATCTCCTTTTCTTGCACTCCCACTGTAAGACACTGATTCTGTGATTTGAACCAGCTGTAATTCATAAACAGCTGCTGCTGCAACACCAGATTCTCCATTTAAAGTCCAAAGATCCCACCTGAATTACTGAGCACATGCATGTTTCTAGTGCATCATTTGGACTAGTCGGTTAAATAAGCAAGCAGGTCAATAATAATGCCATAAATAATGCCAATAGCTAGAGTTCTTTTGTTTGTTTTTATATGATGAGGCAGCATTTGGGACTGAGGAATCATATCACACCATATCCAATAAGGTCAGTAAAACGAAGCCAGGTGGCAGAACCTGAGGCCATGACTGAAGCTTTTGAAGGGCTACATCATATAAAAGTGTCATGGCTGCTCAGCAAGTGCATAAATATCATTGAGGATGGCAACATTTGCTACTTCAGACAACATAGAAAAAATTAATATGAGCATATTTAGCTATGTATCAAAGCTAATTGTCCACCACCTGAAGAATAGGATGATGAAAGAAAAGAAACAAAGGAAAGGGTTAAAACCAATGCAAAATTCAAGACTGTTTCTGAAAGAAGGTAAACAATTGACAACAAAAAGAAATAGCAGAAATGACAAGTGGGTTGATGTCACATACAGGAAAATTCAAAGATGAATCATAAGAACAGACAGCTGCAGAGTAAGAAAATACTAGCTGTTTTTCTTAGTCAACGCATTTTGTAGACCATAACTGTACCCCTATTACTGATGCTTTATTCAACCTCCTCAGACTTTAGCAATTATAAAATCCATCACCTCTTGTGACTTTTGGTGTCCTACCTCTCCACTTGTCAGTTTCTTTTAAATATTTTTTTTCTTTAACTGAACAAATTATGTGGGCATCTCAATAAAGGATGACAAGTAAATAAGTTTAGAAAGGCACTTACTTAATTTGACCTTGGGCAGCCAACACTTCCCAAAAAAACTCCTGGCAATTCTGTGAACTCCACATCAGTAGCTGCTTAGCCATACAAGTGTCTGAACTTTCATCATCTTGTTTTTCACTTCAAAGCTTCCCAGAGCCTATTATTATGCTTCTGAGAGTACCCCAAGTCAACAAAACATTGGCTGGGATGAATAGCTTCAAGACTACCTTCTATACAAATCCAATCAATTTGTATTTATTTTAATCAAAACACCATTGCTCACTTATCAAGCTGAACCTGTCAAGACAGATTCTCTCTCAAAAGAGTTTCTGCACTCTGATAGGCATATTTCTATAAAGTACCTCACTCTAAAGGTTCAGTTACCTATTTGATTTGGGGATCGGTTCATTTCTATACAGTATGTAAGACAGAAAATGGCTGTTTAGATTGGATTTTTTTCTTCAATCAGAACACCTGCAGAATGAGCACATTTCCTTTTTTTCCAAAATATGTAAAAATCATGTCCAATTTTCTCAAAGAAAGTTCTTGGTAGCTACCTTAACTACGCAGAGAATTTTTTCTCTACCTCTGAATAAGGATTTAACATGTTTTTTTTTTTTTTCCTTTGTTTTTCCTTTTGGTTAGCTCTAAATATGAGAAAGAAAACTTAAAATTGTTTGGTGCTTTGGCTGCTTTGAGTACCACAAGATTTCACTTAGTCTTTCATAGCCCACACAGGAACCTTTGTTCCACACAGTATTCATAACACCCATACACGATACCAAGGCTTCAACTCCTGATCTTAACTTCTCAGTATCAGAACAGAGCCTTATCATGTTTGATCAATCAAATGATTGTCACTATAGATGCATGTACTAACTATGCTAGATGTAATAATCTGCTTTTGGTTTGCTGTTTGATTGGGTTTTTTTACACAAGAGCTAGGGCACCTAGCTCTATTATTCTTTATCTGTTCACTTACAAACTAAATTCATGAGCGTGAGAAGTAAAACTTAAGTATAGAGAATGGGCTTACATGGGCTCCATAATGACTAAAAAGCTTGGGAGAATGGCATTTACTACAATAACTAATCCTTTCCTTTGGAGCAGACTGGTGTGGAACCATTAAGCAACTGGCAAGAAGCAAACTGTAGAGTTTAATATGCCATGCCTCAACTCTGGCACCTAATCAAGCTGTAAGTTTCAATAATTTATGCTTGGCAAATGTGCATTTTTTTCCTCCAACTGCCTTTGAAATATTGGACATTTCAGACAATGGCCAAAATTATTTCTTAGGTTGGAAAGAGTAAAATAATCAAGCAGAAGCATAAAAGCAGTAGGAAGAATGATTAAGAAGTACATCAACTTTGGTTTCTTCTGCAGTGATATAGGTGGCAGCGCTAATGAAGTCCTCAAAACAGACAGAGAAGGTAAAATGTTTTGTTTCACATATATACAAGTAAGTTAACATACACTGAAAAATTCCTCCTTTCTTTTCATATATTTTAACATGTTTTGAAAGCAGAAAAATGGTGGCATATTTGGATTGATATATTTACCTTCAAATGTCACTCAATACAACATCAACAGTATCATAGGACAGGAATTTTCAATGATGTTAAATTTCCCAAAGCTGCTGGCACAGCTCA
>NW_005054297.1:28250853-28254677 GCF_000277835.1 Geospiza fortis
CACCAACATTTGGTATTTATGAAGGGAAAAGAAAATATTCTAAACAGGCACACAGGCACTGCAGCAGAATCCAAATTCCTGTATTAGCCAATTTGTTCTTTTGTACAGCCTATAGGAATATTTTGAATACTGTGCAAGGAGGCAGCTACTGTCATCGCGTGAGGTATAAGACTTCCTTCAGCTGGTTTCAGGAACAAAAATAAAACAGGGAAAAGCTCAAACCCCACTTTTTCCCCAAGCATCTTTCTTATGAGGCCACAGTAGGGTGACAATACTGTCACCATTTTCCACTGAAACCCAAAAACTGTCCCATCTTTTCCAAACTCCAAAATAAAGAGCATGACTAATATAGCATGTAACTCTTTTTTGTGACAGTAGAAGTATTTCTGTAAATTCCTAATTATTAAGCACATGTAATCATTAAAAAATAATAAAAAAATCCAGCCACTCAGGATCCACTCTGGCAGTCACTCTTGCACCCACCTGAGCTAGAACCGAGGCCTCTTCACTGCTACACACCCCACATCCACAGTCAGACCACGTTTCCTTACAGCGTCAGCCCAGCTATCCCATAGTAGAGTCCCAGACATCCCAGTTCCTAAAATAATTTAATAACATTAACTGGCTTTGATTAGACCATATATCTCTGCATTTTTACCTAAGAAAGGAGTAATTAAACTTTCATTTTTTTTCCTCCCTCACCAGTCAGACTACATGTTTGATTAAGGCAAAATGAATCCACAAGGATTACCCTGCATAGCAAGAATTTGTCATGATTTGTATTTTGGATAAAACACAGGAAGGACTTGAATAAGCAAATCTTTGACAAGAAAGCAGGCCACTATCTACTTTCACCTTTTCAAAATAAAAAACACATCCAGATAGTCTATTTTAACACAACAATGCATACTAGCAAAGCTGTATTTACCTGAAAACATGCATCTGAGGCTCTGACAGATATATCTCAAACATCAAAAACCTAATTTTTATCTTCTTCATAAAGGCAGAAAATATGCTCATAATATATTTTCTGGTAGCTGTCACTTCTTTCAGTCTTTCAGTCAAGATCAAGTTAAGATTATTTTTCATCTATTTTTCTGTCTGCAGTACAACTAAGAGTAAACCTGACTTCCTCTCACTGACTGATACTGAATTCATAACAGCCCAACAGCATTGGTGCATATTTCAATATTATCTGTCTACTATTGTCTCACTATAAACATAAAAGAGCTAAAGGTAAAATAGCTACCCTTTGAGATTGATTTACTTTCAGAAAAATAATCACTTCTCAAAGTCAAATTAATATTAAAAAAACCCATCTAGATTATCTTCAGTGGTCCCATTCAATCTCAGTGATGGTATGATTGCATAATTTCTGTTCCCCAAATTATTTTTCTCCAACAGACAGCCTCTCAACTGTACAGATCAGGTATGTACTATAGAACAACAGACACATTTTTCTTTTCTGAAAATGTGCTTTAACAGCTGAATAGGATGCCAGGGAAGGGGTTGAGCCACCAACCCTGGAGGTATTTAAAAGATGTGCAGATGTGGCACTTTGGGACATGGTTTGGTGATGGACTTGGCAGTGCTGGGTCAGTGTTTGGACTCAGTGATTTTAGAGGTCTTTTCCAACCTAAATGATTCCATTATTCTTTGATGCAGTGCCTAAGAACAGATGCTAAAACACCATTATCACTATCATTACTGTTATTTACTTGACTGTTGAAGGGTAGAGTTCACTGCTTTAACTGGCATTGGCAGAATTTATGGATTTCAAAACAAATGCTTTAAAATTATGATTATGGTAAATGAATTTTGTATGCTGTAGTAGTTCAATATGTTTCTCTTAGCCAGATTGTACCATTTTACTACACAGAGATGAAATCTTTAGCCTTATGGACTGAAAATTCCAAACACCCAAACAAAGCTTTTCAAATTTTAGAATACATTCCACATATATTATGTTTAATTACATGTATTTATGTTTATATATAAAAATTTCTCCCACATGAACAGAAATTGATGAAATATATTTCAGGTCTCTATTTCAAAAGAGTAAAGGAAAATTACATTTTTTTTAATTCTTATTTTCTAATTAATAATTTTTTCTAAATAAAATCAAAAGAACAGCCTCTTTTCTGACTGGTAGTTTTGTGATTTCTCAGCTGTAGTCAACACATGCTACTTTGGCTGTCATTTTAGGATTAAAAAACAGAAATGCTCATTGATTTTTAAAAATGCCAAGAATGTGTTCAAACTCTGTAAATATAGTTATCTTGGAATCTGTGCACCACAAAAGATACAGCTTCTATCATTTCTGGGTTAAATTTGAATTCTTTGAATGTGCAAGCCAGAAAACAACCGGCTTGCAGCAATTTCAGTCAATGGAGGTAACAGTTTGTCTTTACCAGTATTTGAGCATATCCCTGAAAATTTTAGGTGTATGGCAATTAAAATAGCCTGAGCAACTGAAGAAATGAGTTTCCTATATTTTAATTATTCACATGAAGCTGACAGGACAAAAATCTCCATACCCCTCTTAGAGACAAAAGCTATGAAATGCCATTCACTGTGTCAGTGATATTTAATTGTCATGTAAAAACATCTATTGCACAAGAAGCCTGGTCATCTGTCACAACAAATGCACTCAAATACTTTATAACGAGAGAAGATAACTTAAAAAGTCTTTCATCTATAGGAAATTACAACTGATGCCGTTAAGAGCAACAAGTTAAATGAAACAATAACAACTACCAGAGAATTAAGACTTAATTCCTAAAGCAAGCAACACCCCCTTTTATTATACTCCTATATTGCCTTCTGAAGAATATCATGCCAATGTTTTACCCATGGTTCTACTGCCAAGTTTCAATTAGCTTCTGTTCTGAGCAAAGCTGGCAAAAACAATTCTACACTTAATCTATCACTTTAAATAAGTGAGTAAATTCAACATATGGGCCAACTCACTAGCAAAACTTCTGTCCCATAACTGTCGTATACTGCATGTGCAATTAAATTTAGTATGAAATAAACAAAGTATCAGGGTATGCCAGCTTTAAACCTTTAAATTCCTTCTTTAATACTAGATTTTAACAAAATGCCAGTAAACATTCAAAACAAAATCAGCTTTAATGAACTGCATCAAAACCTTTTAAAAAAAATGAAAAAGTCAGCTAGCAATTAGTTTTTAATTGCCTGTCTCCATGTCATCTTAATTAGTAGTAGATTATCATTTTTGGTTTGGCCTATTTGTTTCTCAGCGTGATTGGTTTTGGTTTATACTATTTTGGGATAGATCAGTACTACATTTTTCAGATTGGTTATAATTTAGTCATTTAATTACAGTACATTACTCCAGCCAGTAGCAATCCCAAGAGAGCTAATCATCAAACTAGAGTTGTGTACACATTGAAGGTATGCTGTAATTTTTCCTGATACTTTACTGAAAATCTAAATCATATTACTTATTATGAGCTAACTGAAGAGTTCCATTTAATAACATAATCACAACAATTATTAAGTTCTGCTAAAGATGAACAAAATAATTATCATTAAACATCTACTTGTTTATGGTTTGTTCACATGCTACATACAGTGAAATGGTGAGATTGCCTTTAAAACAGTAGGTATATGAGCTATATAAAGTACAATAATAATAATAACCACAACAAAAACAACCCAAACCCACTCTCAAACTGCAAATAGTCATCCAGGGAACAGACGTACAACAGAAAGGGATGTTTGGAATATGATCTATAGTGTACAGGATAGAGTAGACACAACTCTGTTCAGCCTCAGAATGGCAGATGCTGCTTGTGCAG
>NW_005054297.1:28254687-28311435 GCF_000277835.1 Geospiza fortis
AATTCACCTCTGGCTCTACCCTTTGCAGAAGTCATTCTTTGGAGCTTGTCATTCACTGTAGCTCTCACATAAATGCTGAGGGACTGCATCAAAAATAGGTGACATGAGTAGAGGAACCAGTTTGACTACTTTGGGTCTGCCCTTGACAACATCATTTGGGCAGCAAAAGATAATGTAGTAAGAGTCTGTAGGGTTTTCCTGTGCAGCAAATGCTACAGGGAGAGGGCTGAAAGATGCACTCACAAGGGGAATGTAAGGAGCTTTCATTTCCCCAGAAAGAGCTACTGGAGTTAGTTAGCAGGAGCGTATTGGTATTTTGATGATGCTGGCATAGCTGAGTACGTTTTTTGTTTCCATCCTCCTTTGTCTTCCTTCTAATGACCTAGGTCAAAGAAGGAATAGGAAATCCCTGGAATCCAATCTAAATGCCATCAAAACAAAACAATACATTTTTGATGCAGTATAGCTAGTATTTAATCTGAGAAAACAAAGAATATAATATTTACTTTCCTCTACATTCTTTCTGTCTGCAGTAGCAAAACAATGTCACAAAGGAGAACACCCTCGATTTCTGTGGCAACTGTTTACCACAGACTGTTAGTTAGGTGGAACTTAGCCCACTGTAAACAATTATAAGATTAGATATTAGATCTCATTTGCTAAAAACAGGTCTAAAACAGGTCTCTTTACACTGAACCTGGAACAGGATCAGCATTCTGATGCACAGGAAGAAAAGCAAGCCTATCTACTCAAATGATGACCTGAATGTACATGTAGATGGGATATACAGGAATGAGAGATCAATTAGAACAAAATGTTCCTGTAGACAGACTTATTGGTAACACTGAAATGTTTAGTAAAACAGAAGCAAAAAACACCAAGAATTACTGTAAGCAACAAAAACCTGTGTAAATTATCTTCATGAATGGCACTGAAGAGTCATCTTGGCATTCACCAAAAAAGGGAAAGTATATGAAATCTCACCTGCTGGTAGAGAGAAAGAAAAATATCAGCTAGATGTTCTTTATGGTTAATAATTACATGCTACTCAAACTTCCTTGCTATGCAATCAATAGGCCCCACAACTGAAACTCTCACCTCTTACAACCAGTAACAGCAATATGCCTCCCTGAGCTTTTCATAAGATATTTTTATAGACATTTTTGAGTAACATGATTCTCTTTTTATAAACAACGCTGACTTTATTTTAGCTAAGAGACTTAAAAGATAAGCAGGTTTCACCATTGCTTGTTTCAAACCATCAGAAACCCCTATTATGTGCTTTTAAGCTTACTTCTTGTTTTGCTCAACTTAGCAAGTATTACTACATGATTACAAATGGATGTATGAACACATAACAGGCTGAGATCCTTCGTACTTGGAAAAGCAGAAACAAGAAAACAAGGTAACCTCCTCCCCAAGCAGCACACAATCTAAGCCTAAGACTAGAGATAGACTGGAAACCATGAAATGCATTTTCAGCAATGCCAAGTAAAAAAAAATATGAAATAAAGAGTCCTCCAATTATATGTCCCCTATTAAATTCACTTAAGACATTCCTCACTGGTCCTTACAGCACTGGTTTCCATGGGTACCTGGGATGAGTTGAATGTAACCCATTCCCCATTTTTTTAATGTTTTTAAGGTGTGGGCTGTATTAGGTACAACCAGCCTACTGTGGAGCACGGGAAGAGCAAAATGCCACTCCTCCGTACGCTTCTACAAATGAAGGGTCTGGTTAAGGTGGATAAAAACCACTGAGAAACTTCTCTTTGAGCTACAACTTCTGTTTTTCCCCACACACAGACAATTAAATTTCTCAAGTATTTGGGGATTTCTGAAGCTGAAAAGCACTAAAAGTGTCAGGTCTTACAGTCCTCACTTAGTCACAAATGGAATGTAAAACTGCCATAGATTTCAAAGCAAATAACAAAGACAACAACATATTTCACAATCTGAAATCTTTGTAGATATCAGCACAGGAAAAAATAAAAAGGGTATATAGATAATGATTCATAGAATTGAGTCATATTTTTTCAGTGGTGAAAATACC
The DNA here is from genome assembly GCF_000277835.1 of Geospiza fortis. NCBI lineage: Eukaryota > Metazoa > Chordata > Aves > Passeriformes > Thraupidae > Geospiza > Geospiza fortis. The sequence goes on from NW_005054297.1 coordinate 28,256,741, forward strand.
TGTACCTTTTGCTTTATCTTGGTATTATATGCAAGATTTCACACTGTTTGGCTCACAAAATAAGTGATTAAATCTAAGCCCCTTGTTAGACTACCTTCTCCTACTCTCCATAAGAATACTTCTCTGTCCAGGCTTATTAAGCATAATATTTTTAATAACAGAAAGAAGAGTTTAGTTACTGATACACTGGACCCAAAATAAGGACGAATTTATAACTGTCCCGTAAAACCTTAAACAAGCAGCAAGTGGGACATGACCTAGCTAACAGGTGAACCAAAACCACAGTAGAATATCCAGGGCCCTATTTTTCTTTCCTATGAAATCATGAACAAAGACTAATGCGGAAACAAATGGACTAATGAGGAAAGAGAGAATGAGACTCTGACCCACAGTAACTGAATAGGAGACATTCTGGCAGCAGCTTCCCCTCAAAGGGCTTCAGCTCAACATCTTCCTCTGGTTTCATCTGAAAAAGCAATTATTCACTGAAGGCTATAGAACAGACTTGCTTTTAAGTTATCGGAAATGTTTTGACATGGGTTCTAAACAAAACATGTACAACACATACAGAGCTATGGAAAAAACCTGCTTAGTTTAATGTTTCATTACAAACTGGGAACACAGCCCACATTAACTGAAAGGTTCACATAACTTTTGTATGAACTTGGGCCAAGATATGTTATGGTTTCACATCAAAACCTGTCAGAAATTTGTGGGTTTTGCATGGTTGCACTGTGAAATTGGGTGAAACCAGTATTTTACTTGGAGTTCTGGGATCCAGCTGAATCCAAACACAAACCAAAATTCAATGAACAGAAAGCCAAGTAGATTAAAGCCTTTAAAAAAATTTATAAACCCAACATGTTTCACACAGCTATGAATGAAGCCTCTTTTTCAGATCATCCAACACTGATCAAATGTCAAGGAGAGAGTTCAGAAGTCTTGCGGTCTTTGAAAAACCTGTATTCATTAAGCTCTGAAATGGCTCAGTTGAAACTGGTTTAAATAAATCTTGTGTATAACACTACTCAAGCTGCAGTTTTACTTTCACAGACTTTTCTTAAATTGCTTGGAAAAGAATTTAAGTTACATTATATAACTATATTTTACATGTAATTGAGAATATTTGTTAACACATCCACACACAACACATCTGCCCCCAAACACGACAAAAGTTTCTAAAATTAGCAAAGTAACTTCTTTCAGGAAAGACATAAATACAAGGGAACAGAAAGAATAGAATATGATGTAGAGGAAGTGACATACTTTGACTACTTCCTAGAACATTATGTAGACACTTACTAAGGAAAGATAGTAAAATAGCAGTCCAAATGTAATAAATCAAAAGGGCAGCGCCTTTTCTCTTTTTATGATTTTACATGCAGAGAACAGTACTGCAAGATTCAGTCTAGAAAAGAACTATTTCATGCTGATGAGGTCATTTGTTTCTAATCCTGGTATACTGCAGCAAAGTATTTTAAAATCATTCTACAAATACAGGAAGAGGAACACCAATTTAAAAATGTGACTTGTTGAATCCAATTGATAAAAAAAGCAATTCAAAAACAATATTAGTTGTTGAGACTGCAGAAAAACAATAGCTCTCAAACTGAGGTTATGTGTGAAGTCTGAATATGTGCTAGAGGGCGGTACATAGCTTGTGTCAATTTAAGGGAATTGTGGTATGGAGGGGACAGAGGTTATATGATTTAGGTTAATCAGTAGCTTCAGTTTTTAGCTCTATGAAATATCTCTTGGATTAACTGAGGTTAAATTCAGGCTGTTAATCCACATTAAAACCAAACTCCTAACCCAGTTTAAAAGTATTTATTGCCTCATGTTCCTCACTGCACATTAAGATGTCAACTATGACTTGCTTGCTATTAGTTTTCATGCCTGTATTCAAGGGGTAAGTACTGGATAAAGAGAGAACAGGTTGAAGCAAATATAGATAAATTAGATGTTTTCAGAGGGACTGGGAATGATAAGCTGCATTTTAGAATATTGTAGCAAACTGCCAATGAAAACTCAAAGCTGCGAGTAGTTCTCTCTAAAAATCCATGGGAAACAGGAAAGGTACTTTTAAAAAATGAGAAAATGACATAGAAATATATGTCCAAATGGCTTAAGTTCATTATTCAGAAAAACACTGGCATAAATTAAACTGTTGATAAACTATAAACACATGAAAGGTAACATTCAGAACAGATTTGTCAGTAATACCAACCCAAAACCACACCAGACTGAACTATTAATGTATTTCAGAAATGCACTCTGACTATCAGAAATCTCTCTCAACTCTATAGAGTGAGAGATATACTATCTGATATATATCATAGGAAGATTGGTTCACTGTGAAAAAAGTTTCAACTGAAAAAAGTTAGAACATTAATAATTTTATACTATATGTGCAGCTCTGTTCTTACAGTTTTACTTCAAAGTTGTCAGACAAGGAAAACAAGAGAAGCACTCAGATTACTTCTGATTAGGGAGATGGGACATGTTTCCTCATATCAGCTCAGGAAACTGAACATTGTAGAACTTTGTGGAGATAAAAAAATGAATTCCCTTCTCTAATGGAGAGAACTTCCATAAAATGTAGAGACACCATGATATCCCTGCAGAAGTAGAAATTTAGGCTGCCCTTGAAAGTCTTCCTCACCAAAGTCCAGCATATTTCAAGCAGAAAGAGCACAAGAGCCAGCTGACATTCAGCAATGGTTCACAGCACTGAAAAGCTTCTACAAATGTCATTTCTACACATAGAACCTGACTAAAGAGGAAAAACATTAGTTTCTCCCTCTGTCCATTAAAGTGTAATGTCAACATAAGCAGATTTTTTCTTATCCAGTGGATTTCTTCCCTTTTTTTTTTGCTTCTGTAACAGGTTCTAAACATTTTTGGGGTTTTACATTAAGTAATCAAGGGCTGTAAGAATTTTCATGCAACAAACCACAAATTCCACAATGCACATTCACACTTGATATGCCTTGCTCTGAGAGCCAATTATCTAAGAAATTAGGGGAAAAAATTACACTGTGCTGTTTGATCTTTACACTCTGCTTATTTTACTAGAGGACTTTTCAAATCCACAGCTGGAGACAGTATTACTCCACCATTCTGGTCTAAGTGTAGAAAGAGGATGTACCTCTCTCAGAGGACTAGAACAGAGTGGCGTATTTTTACAGCCTTATAATCATGTTATGATGATAAAGCGCACCAGAGGCCAGAGGTGCATAATGCTTTTTTTCACACTCAGGCAATCTGAATGTTCTGTGTAATTGCTGATGAACTGATCCTTATAAACAGGTTTGTGAAACAACTTGTTTCTACTGTGCATTTGCAGTGAGTGCTTCAGAATCAGGAATTTACTAAACACATTGCCCGCCTGTGTTTTCTACAACTAAAGCCCAGGCAAATTGCTAAGGTCCTTTGCTTTTTAGGTACTATGTTTAGACAGCAGCAAGGCTGCTACTTTATTTGTTTCTACACTGTATCATTTCAAGCAAGTATCCAAAGCCAGAGGATGCACCATCTGGAATGCAATTTGCCTAATTGGTGCTCCCTGTGGCACTCACGAATCAGGTGTTTTGGGATAAGTGTTCTCAATTGGATTTTATGTGCATAGTACCTGGGAGGATTGTTTGACACTTGCATCATTAAAATTAGTAAAATCTATTGGAATGGAGACAAGCCTAAAGAATTATATATTATGTCTTAATATTACTTAGTTTAATCTTAATGTCCCAAACTCTGTAAAAAAATTATGTCCAAAAGGTTTCTCCTTCTTGCCTTTTCCACGTTGAAGTCTAACAGTGTCCTTAAAAAATTGAAACAATAGGTAGGTAGAAGGAAAAGATTTTCATATATTGTTTTTAATATTCTCACTGGCATCAAGAAAGTTCCCACAATGCCATAGATATCTGTATTCTAACTATACCTAACAGATCTAAACAGATACCTAGACTTATATCTAGTATTTATATAATAGTAAAACAGATAGACCTTTATCAATAGTCTATTATTGGTATTGTTAGCTCACTCAAGTATTTTAATCCTCATTATCTAGATCACTGGAATGAACTTACCTCAAACAAGCTGGTACCACCTGAAGAAAGTTCAGTTCTGGGATTTATGAAAAAAGAACATACTTCCTCCTATATTTCAGTTTTATCTTTAATAATGCATTTTTAAAAATTTTAAAAAAATTAAAGTGAGCCATTACAGAGAGTCCAGAAAATCAGCCTTGTATAAACTGTTGGTCATTAATCTTCATATTTGTTTAAGCAACAAGAATTCATGTAACACAACATAGCAGAAGTATAATTCTGGATTTTAGAGTCAGCTGGAAAATATGGCGGTATGTTCTTACTGGTGTTTTCCAGGCCAGTATTTTAGGGAAAATGCTTGATTTTGGTGAGGTTCCTCAGAAAAAAAAAAAAAAAAAAAAAAAAAAAAGTCAATAGAATCCTGCCTTGCTTTTCTTAGCTTACTTGCTTACTGAATTCCTCAGCAGCTGCATTCCTAAATCTGCAATCCATGCCAGAGGCTGTGACAGGGTCAGGCTTTTGATATCCACTGCTGCACAGGCATCCTGCTAGACCATGCTGGGGTTATATTCCAGTATATTTAGCTTTCTCTACCAATACATGCCTCACTGAGCAGACAGGCTTAGAGCACCATTGGGACTCTGAAAATTTTCACACAAGTGTGTGGAAGGAAATGTGATACACATAGCGGTCCAGCAGGCAGAAAAGCATATTCCATAATGACAAATAATGAGAGTGCAAAAAAGGAGGCTGTGGTCCTACCTCATGATTTGGTCATAATTTCTTCCAAGCACAGTAACCAATTGCATGGATTCCTTCTGGAGCAGTGGAGAGCCATGTACCACACTACTGCCTTCTGAGATGACCAGAGACCAAATAAGCTCCAGAGACACCTCAGCTGTGCCTTAGCCTTTACATCTTGAGGAAAAAAACAACAAACCAAACCCAAACCAAGAAAAAACCTCCAGCGAACCAAAAAAAAAAACCCCAAACCAACAAGTGAAACCAAGAAAAGCCCCAAACCAACATAAAAAACCCAAAACTAAAAAACACCACCAAACTAAAGCAGAGAGAAAGAGGGAATCAGATTGCATTGCAAAGAAAAATTAACATTAGTTCAAATAGCCAGCAAACCATAACCAAACTTCACTTTCCTATAACTCAGTCTCCCTTGTTACACTCATCTTTTATTACTTCAGTGTTCTCTCAGTTTCTCTATTACATTCATGATATTGCCTGCCCACATTTTCTTACGTTCTTCTGTACTTCTCTTGTGCATGGATCATTTCTCAAAAAAAATCACAGTTGCTTCATAGTAGTTTCTCCCAGTTCTGCCACCTGGCTAATCTTTTGTTCTCAATCCTCTTACCCTCAGCTCTTCAGATGAGAATTTATTTTCCTAGATAATCAGCTAGACAGTTAAAGGTGTTTCCAGCACATGATCCACAAACATATTTTGGTCCTGTGCTGCTAAAAGCTGAAAGATACACAGGATCCATGAGGCAGCCTCAGGAAATATGCTTTTTATCAGCATATTATGCATTATTCACATCACCAAATAGTTCAATATTATTTTACAAAATAACAGAACATTTTTAGAAGCCCCAAAGATCTACAGATAAGGGGTATCCTACTGTGAATACATTGAAATGCATTCACTCCTCAAAAAAGAGTCTCTAAAATGATAAAAATAGGACAGTAATAGCTGTAAGGGCTTACAGTTTCTGCAGTCTTAAAGGGCATTTTCCCATCTCCTGAAGTAATTTATATCACCCAGGCCACAAAGCCAGTGCACTGCAAGGAGATTTGGTAACTGTCTGGGCACATACAAAGAAAGTAGGAGAGGGAGGAATATACTTTGACCCATGCCTTTGGCTTGGACACTTTTTCTTGGAAACAGCTATGAAAATGTGACAAGAGTTATTAACATAGTGTTACATTTATATCATATAATAAATACAAGCATAAAGGATAATAAACTTGAGAATTTTCAGCACTCTGAAACCAGAAATATGGGAATGTCAGCTTACAGGAAACTATTTGAAAAAGCATTCTAAGCTTATCAAGAAATATACTTAACAGCCCACACCAGCTCTGATATGCTGCAAAAGGACAATGTGTTGTAAATTATTTATTGTTGAAACAACAAAAATAGCCTTAAGATGGTTTAGCAAGTAAATTTCAAAATGTTTTAAATTTTAAAATTCAAGGAAGGGTGAAGTTAGGAAAAAGACACCATGGCAGAAAGGTGACTTTGGAAGGTTATGGCTTGCATCATTTGCTTTCTTTATAGTTACTTTCCTTCAAAATATTTTTTTATAATTTAAATTATGCCATTACTGTTAGCTTATGTGCTCATGTATTCTTAGATTTTGTTTGTTTCTCCTCTGCAAAATTTTTCAACACCCAAAGTACTTTTGGTAGGGAGGGGGTCTTGTTCATAAAATCTGAAAGGAATTTTCATATCCTTTTCAAAATAAGGAGCTGGTCTTGTGCTTTTAAAGAAGTTTTTTTTTAATTTTGAAATCTGGAATTTTCACTTAATAAGGGAAGATTTACAGAAATTTACCCAGAAATATTTCCACACAAAAGCTAGAATCCTATGCATGGGATAGAAATAAGAAGTTAACATTAAAATAATAAAACTTTAACCAAAGGAACAATAAAGAAAGGATCATAAACTTCAGATAAAATTTATTAATGTAGTTAGCAAGGCTGAAAAAAGAGTTTGAGGAGCAAGCTGATACAGGGATCAAACTAATTCTATATCCTTCTTCTAACACCTCAGAGAAAAAAGAAAAAAGCCTGCCAACGTGTCTATAGTGCCAATTGGCATTCACGGCATGAAGACAGTACAAGGAAAGGACAAGATTATTACAAAGAAGCAAAGTGAATTCTCTGAATTTGTTCTCTGTGGAAGAAACCATCGAGGTCCTAACTCGGGAATCCTATAGAAGAAAACACACACAGGCTAAGCAAAGGATAGCACACCTCCAGAGCCAGACAGCACTCACGAGGGATCTTTAACAGAACTCAACAATGGAATATCAAAATTATCTACATACCGTGTGCTATAAAGGCATTTAAATTAATCAATATAGAAGTACCATTCAGAGAAGAGATGGAGGGGTTGTTTTCCATCAAACTCATAATTAACCTGAATTTTGGCAAGGTGCAATTCAGTGACCTTCTCATTTTTGTGGAATCTCATGAGCAATCTTCTTTGGGCTCCTCACACAGCAGAAGCAGCAACTTTTGTCAACTTTTCTTTCCAGCAAGCTTCTCTGGACTGCTGCCCTTGTCTTCCCCCTGTTTACTCAGCTCTCCACAACTTCTGTCTCTGGAAAAGCAGCATAATGGCATCACAGCTTCTCACTCCTTGTTCTCTGACTTTTAGTCCTCATCACATTGCTTACTTTGAAGTCACCAAATCCCTGCATGCGTAAAAACTGCACAAGGTTCTTCTGCCTTAATTAACATTAATATTGCAGAAAACTAACCTCATACCCTTTCTATTCCAGTCTTAATAATCTTCCAAAGCTCTGTGTTAAAAGGCATTTTGTTATGTTAGAATTCCCTTATCTCTGTTCTCTTTCAGCTGTCATCTGTATATACCATATGCCAGCCAACATTTAAATAACTAACTAAGGATAAATTACTGTATTTCTTCCAAAATAAGTAGTGGAATGTAATCCTGCTAAAACTATAGGAACAAGTTACAAATTATGAGCCATTTTACATATGGATGGTCACAGTTACCAGAGTGTACATAGCAAAAAAATGTAGAGAGCATCAGTGCAAAATTATCCTTTACCATCATATATCTGGTTTTGTGCGATACATTCTCAGAAAACTTTCTGGTGCTCAGTAGTCTTCTAAGTGTTGAGCATTTTAAGCATTTATGATTATGAATAGTGTAATTCTAGTAAGGATTATTTTTCATAAGAAGGAAACAAAACCAATTTTTTTGCTTCTTCAGCATTTATAGCAAACTACTCTCACTCAGCAGAGGAAGAAAAAAACAAATCCTAGCATATAAGTGGCCTTTCAAATAATTATAGCATCTGCATAGTTGGCACTTTGAGATTTGATAGCAAGGAGATACTCAAGGACAGAGTTATTTTTTGTACTCATAATGGCAATGTTAAGCTCCCCACATAGAGCAAAGCATCCCAAAAATGCAGGACTATAAATATGAGAAAAAGAAAACAAACAGGGAAAGGTAAATACAAATTTTACACATACACTCATTATTAGCCTCTTCTGCCCCGCACTTTACAAATATTGCAGAGCACTAATACACTGTCCTTCAGATTCCAGCCTTGGTATTTTTCCAAGGTCTGACAAACATTATTTTGTTATTTCATAATTTCTTTAGTATTTTTTCCTTTCAGTTATTCTCTGCTTATAAGCTGGTCCAGTTGATACACTTGTCCAGCCATGCCCTACCATTAACAGTCCAGCTATCTATATTTTCCGTACAAAAAGGTAAATGGTCTTATTCCAATTTTCACTGTCAGACAACAGTCACAGTCCTAGGGAAGGGCTGCCGTTCAGGCATTAATTTAAATTTTGCTAATATAATATGAAAATCTTTGAGGATTCCTCATTAATAAGGCAATATACATATGTAAATCTCATAATTGCTACTTTGAATTAGGTATGGATGCACGAGGAAATGTTACACTGGAAGAATACTCAATTTCTGCTTGCTGTGGAATTTGGTTTTCATTGGAGGCAGGGTGAGAAAGGTACTTCAATAATGAGGAAGGGCTTACAACATCCATTAAATACATCTGCATGTTTATAGTCTGTGTTTTTTTTAATATCAGCTCAGTATCATAAAGTACAATTTAACTAGCATGATTCAGGATTTTGCTCATGTGCTGCTCAATATAAAATGCTGCCTTCACTGACAGCTGCTTTGCAAGCACATGGAGTCCATGTCAGAGTCTGTGAAGAGTAGAAAATATACTTCCTAATTTATTGTCTTTAGCTTCACTGAAAGATCGCAGGACAAATTAGATTTTCCATTTTCCTTCAGGGAAAGCAGTGACATTTTCTGTTATCCTTTAAGCACTTAGAGTATATGAAGAACAGAGAAGTCAATCATCAGCACTGGCTATGCCATCCAACATCTAATTACCAGCGCAGTATTTAGAAGTACTACACTACTCTCTTCTCTCAATTTTCTGTGTAATGGCAGATTTTATAGGCTTTTAAAATTTAGGGGTTGCCATTAAGAATAAAAGAGTGCTTCCTGAAATTAAATAAAATATTCTTTTACTTTAAAGTACTTTCTGAAACACAGATGCAGAATACTGAATATTTTTTGGCTGCTAAGAGGAATCTGACAACAGCCTCAGAATCATCCACCCTCATGTTTTCTAGAGAATTTTCCAATTCTCTTTAAAACATGGTACCACAACTCTTCCCAAAAATTCTCTCTTTCTCCTCAGAGAGAAATAAGAAAAAAAGCTACTCAAACCCAAATAACAAACAAAGAGAAAATCCAACAAAAATCACTATCCAGAAATGTTGTAAAGTGGGCTGTGTAATCAGGACAGTTCCTCAAGCAGTAACAGCACAGAATTACACAGGCTCAAGAGTGTCATTCAGCACAGGGATGGCATGTTAATTTTACTTCTCCCTTCCCCCAAAATGTCAGGTTAATCGAAACTAAACCAGAAAACTCATGAGTTAATCCAGACAAAGATATCAATAGAAGTTTTGCCTCTCTTGACTGCTCAAATATTTAAAAAAAATAAACAAGGCCAAAAAGAAGCAATGGTCACATTTTTCTAACACTCTGAATGATATTTTTTTGGCTTTTATTATATGATAAATAGATTTAGTAAATTTCATCTAGATTGAAGGTGTTTATTCTCTTAGACTTGAGACATTATTAGCAGTAGTAACAGTATGAAAAGTATCTTGAAGGTAAATCAGGGTACTTGGAGTTGAAAAGACTGAGATAAAAACATTGGAAATGTTTCAGGATTATTTAAAATGTACTGATAATCTAGTGATCTATTAGAATTCTCTTGTAGTAATCAGTTTTGAAAGCATCAACTTTGCTGTGATTTCTGATTTTCTGATTTCTTAGGAAGCTTATTAGCTAGGGATATACTTACTCAGTATTAAACATTTTCCTAAACTATTAAGTATTTCACCTGCCAAGTAACAGTACAGCAACATTTATTATTTACATACATACAGTATCTGCAAAAATTTAATACAAGGTAAGTCTTCCTTATTTCTCAGTAGGAAACTGTAAATGTGTAACAATGAGAATCTTTTCTTTCAGTAGCACCTTGAAATACCTAAAAAATACTGATTTATTTGTCTTCTGAACACTATACAGAAGGTTACATTCTACATAACAAGTGAAAATGATTTTTATATTCTAGGGTGTAAATGGAACTGCCTCTGGGCTGGATAAGCTTTGGCATGCATCTCAGAGTTCAGCATAGCAGTCAGAACTCAAGAATCACTTATCTATTTGGTCAAAGGGATAATCTTCCTCCCTCCCATAGTGATGGTGGTTTGCTGGTTTTGGTTTTTTTTCTCAGCTTGTACACAGTGTCACATCTGAAGTATTGAAAAATGTTTAAGCTGAAGAAGAATTTCTAAAGGGACCAGAAAATTTTCTTTGCACTAGCAATAGATGACAATTTTCTGACCTGTATTTTGACCTCCCAACAATAACCACCAATATTAAAGTGTGGTTTTAAGAAACCAGTTACATGATTGTCACTTGTTTACTTGCTTATTACAGATAAATTTTTTCATCCTGTTCTATAGCACTGGTCTACAATTACTGGTATTCACTAGAGCATCTGCCTGACATCTCACCACAGCTGAAAACAATTGCTCAGAAGAATCTTCTGCACAAAGGCTGGCTACCCATAGCTAGGGCAAAAAATCCAGAGGTTCTCGCATCTCCCGCCTTCTTCCTTTCTCTTACTATATAGCTCTATAAGGGTGAATGAGTCCGAGAGAAAGTTAATCAAACATTTCCATTTCTAATCAGTTCAAGATCTGGAGAGAATATGAAAATCTTTTTCCAGCCCTGTGGGGAACCACAAACAGACATATTCAGAAAACAAGACAATCATAGCATCAGGGACTACATAATAATGTGAGAGAACAATAATTCTTTCTGAGATCACTTAGTGCCATTTACAGTAATGTTCAGTGAGTAGTGCATTTTAATTCGAGTATTCATTAGGAGATGTATTTATACTGTATATTTTTTCAATTTCTAAGTTGTAATGATCATATTATCAGTTCTGGTTAGGTGCCTAACAAAGTGAATGATACAGCTGCAAAGGGGAATTAGTCTGTTTTTGTCTCTGTAAAGTACACATCAGAACACAAGAAGAGGAGATCATTTTAGTTTAAGCAATCTGTATGCAGTGCACATCAGCAGCAAGAGCAGAGTGCCACAGCCAGTTTGTTGGCTAAGGATCACCAGATTGAAATATACCAAAAAATCCTCATGCTGATTAAAGAAATAGACCATCATACTCAGAATTCTTGTTTCAAGGGGCTGACTCTTCCACAGAGTCCATCTTAAAGTTGCATGCAGCAGCTTTTTTATCTGCCTAAGCTTGTTTACATCTCTGGATAATTCACATGAGAATGGAAATCAAAGAGTGCCATTCTTTGACAACTACATTTTAGAGCATTTAGTTCATTATCTAAGTTACACTGCAAACTGCTTAACCTACTTGCACAAACAGTCATAAACAGAAGCATGAGAAATTTAATAGAACATCGTTCCACAAATGAATGGAGGATTTGTATTTTTATTCTTTAACTGATATTACTGTAGCTTTGTTATGAGCTCCATATTCAAAATTACACTGGGACTAGGTGATTTTTGTATTTATGCAGAAGTCATTGAACTACAACAACAATAAAAATAATATAAAGAGAGATGTTTTATTGCATTCAATTGGTGGTCTGTCAACTAAACACCGATGCATTCCTGGCATTATCAACTTTGCTGGATGTGTTACCAAGTTCTACAAAAGCTTGAGTCCAAAGCAAGATCCTGAAAAGGATCTTGATCAGAGCACAATCCTTCTAGGCACTAGACAATACATATCTATGTTGGATAAATAGTTTTTTCTGAAAGCAATGAGGGTTCCCCCAGATACATGCCCCTAATACCAAGATAAACCTTGATCATGCTCTTACCCTTAATTTCTTGGGAAAGCAGTGCCCATGCAGAGTAGCTGCTTCATAAGAAAAAAAAAAATTAAAAACACACCAAAATTCTTTTTCCATGCATGTGCAGAATTCAGATACAGAAACCACAGATTGCCTTTATCTGAGGTCTGATACTTGGAAAACAAGGTTAAGAGCATAAGTTTCTTCAGCTTCAGTATCTCTGAAAGCTACACTGTTTGTATTCATTGTGGGCATTTAATTGACACTTTAGTGCTGCTTCTAATGGAGGTGGCTATAATGCAGACTATGGTTGCAGAATCAAAATAAATGTATTTATTAACTCAATTTTAAATTTTCCTCATCAAAATCAACTATTACATCATGAAACATCAGATATTCAACTACCCTGTAGTTACTCTCTATCCTGGACTTTGTTCAGGGGACATTGCAGGGCACAGGAGCGCATGACAGGAGACAAAGTGCCTTCCCATTTTACCTTCTTGATTTACCATTATTTTTCTACTCACATGATCAAAATGTTTAACTGTATAGGACGGTATAAATTACATGGAGTCCTTTCCTTGTCCTGCCAAAACAGGAATGCTTATAGTACTTTTCTGGCAAAAACCCCTACATGGCCGATTTCTAGAACTAGCACCTTTACAACCCCCTTTGTATGATATACTTTTTTGAAATCTGAATTTTTTTTCACTACATTTTTATACTATCCCCAGGTCATTAACACTTCTTCAGTCCCTGAAACAAAAGACAAATTGAAACTTCAAATCCAAAAATGTACACATTTGAAAAGGGAGACAACAAGAAAATCCATGAAAAATCATTTGGTTCTTTGCCACTAAATCAATTTTGAATGTTTTCTGACAGAGAGATGGTGAGCAGCCCTGTGTAAGGGCCCAGGACAGACAGATGAACAGGCAAAAATCCCTGTCATGAAGAAATGCTTATCTCTGATGACAAGGAGACATTCATAATGGTAAAGAAATGCCTCCTTATCTTATCAAAACATTGCTGAAGTAGCACCCTTTAGACATGGCCATTTAAATTTTTTTTTATATCTTATAATATCTTCTTGGCTTCATAGCTTTAAATGACCTTCTGTTTAAAGTTACAGAGCTCTGGTAAAAATATTCATCAAGTTTTAAAAAATTTATTTTCTCTGAAAAGGGTCTAAAAGTCACCTCCTTAAAGCATCTGAAAGTATTTCTAAGTAATTACTTTTGCTTAGCTCAGAAATTAATATCTATCTATTCTCAGCAGTCAGAAACAAGAAGTGAAACTGCAGTTGTTAACCAAGTGATTAAAGCAAGTATGGGAGGAGGTACTGTATCAATTCACAACCCATAATCTCTGTGTTTCAGAGAGACTGAATTTGCAATAATAGAAAACATAACTGTATCATTTTAACTTGCACTAAATCAATATCTTCTTTGTTAATCAAACATTCTCCTATGGTGCAGTACTGAAAAGGAGGCCATTCTGATATATTTTCCCCATAGCTCTAAAACTTCCTATTTTAAAGTCTGTTAGAAAGACAAGTATCACAACCCTTTTATCTCTGCCCCACTGGCCTCATATTTGTGGTCCATGAAGAAACTTTTTATAACTCTTGATTCTCCAGGCTGGCTCCTTTCCTGATAAAACCTACAGTAGCTGCTTTAACACTTTTACACTAGTCTTTCTGCTATTGCATTGCTATGAATCAGCTTAATTAAGAAGAACTACAGAAATATTACACATTTTTATGTAGTAGTCCTTAACAAGAACACAGCTGTCATTGCTTCAATTACTCTCTAATACAGTGCTCAACATTTACTTCTAAACTAATTCATATTACTAATTAACAAATATTCATATTTGGCTAAGATGCTATTGTCTCTTAAAGATCTGATTTTAATTTTTTTAATTGACTATTCATGCCCTTTCTCAGTTCTCTCAGCCTATCCTCACCAGGTCCATCTAGGAAAAAAAACAGGCCTGATAACCTGATTAGCATGGTGCTGATAACACCAAGATTGTGGGTTTGAGCCCTGTACAGACCATTCACATAAAGAGTTGGACTTGATGATCGCTGTGCATGCCTTCCAGCTCAGAATATTCTGTCATGCTATTCTGTGATAGAAATCCATGGTGCTATTAAATGTAGAGCAAGAAGTTTTCTCTTTCCATATCATGTTATAAATATTCTATTCAGATAGCAAGTTTTCTATCACACATATTATTTTTTTCTTTCTAAGCAACTTTCATCCATTTAATAGGGCCTGATTTTCCATAACGAGTATATCTATCCATGGTAGTGATAATACCCAATTTAATATAATGACATCCTATGAAATTAAAAGATGCTGTCACCTGATAAAAGCAAAAAGTGGCTCTAAGAAAACCCATGTTTCCCATGTTTCATACTGTGAAGACACAAAGCATCTCCTCTTTTGTCAGGGATCAAAAAATTAAAAAAAAAATAGAATCCGTTTCAGGAAGGAAATTAAAAAATAACCCCCAAAATTGACAAAGGTACTAAAGGAAGTTTAGTGAGGTCCATTTCCCTCCATACAGATATGTTACCCTGGATATATTAAAGATCTATACATTGCTATTACAAAAAGTGAAGAATCACATCATTACAGGAGGCTGAATTTCCAGAAACAGATTGTGGACTAATCCTGGATACAACAAGTAACAGATTTCTTTATCAAGCAGTTATTATAGAGAAAAACACCAAGGGGAAAAAAGACTGGGGAAAAAAGCCTATTAAAAGAAGTTTTCTAGCCATCAAAAAATCAGGTTTTGGAACAGGCTTCCACTCAGAGTATTGATGGGGGGATTTGGTGGTGGGAATGCAAGTGAAGATGTCTCATTTTAATTGAAAGCTACTGTGAAAGGGTGCACCTGTGGTCTGAAACTTGGGGTCTCCAGCAGCTCTTGCAGCACTTCTGCGTAGTCAAATATTGAAAATGGATGCCTGAAGTTTTCTACTATTCTCTGAATCACTCACTGACTTAGGCAGCATTTAATAATAGAAACAGAATATTTTCCTCATTTTGTCGTTGCCCTGTACCTGAAAAAATCCCACTGCTATTGCAATGCTAATTTAATCTGTTTATGCATCATTACCCTCTTCTTCTAATAGAATTTGAACAGGCTCACTTGATGAAATAGAAGTGGTAAGACTGGACATTTTAATTTTTAGAAGCTGTGGCTTGTAATCAGACCAGTAAAAGGTTAGGCAGTGAATGGTATGAGGAAAACAAGGAAATATATATTAGAGGGTCCTGTTGGTGATTTTTTGTTCATAGGCACTAATATTTATTTTGTAACACACTTTTTCTTTCTACAGGAGGGTTTTCTTTGTCTTTTTGCAAAAACAGTTGCTTCAAAAAGGAAGATCTTTCAGAAATGTAGGTGCAAAGGTTAGATTTTTATCAGCAGAATTACTCACAGGCTGTTTCCCACATTTGAAGCTATTTAGTACTATATGGAAGGTGTCTAAAGGAAAACAAGCATTATATTTCCCTCTTCTTTCACTGCTGCTGTGCCTCAGGCATACATAGGAAAAAAAAATCCTGAAGTAAGAAAATAATACTTTGGTTTACAAATTTATTAGGGCTATGACAAAAAAGTTTCTTATTAATATAAGGTAAAAGAGACTATTGTGATAACTAGGAAGGATAGGAAAGCATTTATAATATAAGACATTAGGAAAAAAAATCACCTAAAAAAACCAGTTAACAATAATAATTTCTTTCCTTTTTCTTATATATATATATATATATATACACATTCAATGCAGAACAAAACTGTTCCCATTTTTTCTTTAGATTTAGCCTAAAGAAAGATTGAAACTAAATCTAGACTGCATCTTAAAAGATGATCAATGATGGTGATAAATCCATTTAACTCACAAGTGGTCTTTTTCATCCGACAAAGGTAATTTAATATCAGAGCCTACAGTATGTCTAGTGAGGAAATAAAATATTTCCATACTCAGAAGGATTATATCTCACAGCAAATGCAATACTTCAATATGCTCTGTCCATATAAATGCACACATAGATCAAATTCTTTTAACCAGAAGTTTCTGTTGCAGCTGTGTGTGTGGGCATAGAGCAGATATACATGAATTAATAAACATAATATCCTTCAGCTTTCTCTTGAAAATTTCACTAAACTTCTCACCATGGTTGTAAACAGAGCATTTTCAAACCCACTGTCATTGCCAGGCAGTTCTCTCTTTGCCATAAGACATCTCACATGGATTCAACCGCAGATAACTAAGAAGGGACCATGTTTTTTTTAAGGGAAGTAGTGGAAGTCCAGTTTAAGAGAAGACTGTAGGGCAACTAAGTAAAACCAGGCTCTGAATCTGGAGACCTGAACCAGACTTGAACTACATTCCTTGTTAATTTATATAAAACAAAATAGATCAAATATAGATGCTTCACAGTGTTCGGGTAGAGGCACTTTTTTTTTTTTGTTAGTCCCAGATATCACTCAAATCAAAGTACAAAATTCAACTACAAGTTAAGTAGACGAAATTAATCTGGCTAACTCACCACTATCCATTTTTCTTCCATAAAATACCCAAAACCTACCATAATACCAACACCCCACTCAAAAAACAAAACCAAAACAAGATGCAAAAAACCCCACCCAAACAGAACCAAAATATGAAAAAAAAAAACAAAACAAACAACAACCCCTCTCAAACAAAGACAGTTGAATGTTCTTAATCAAGTAGATATATGAAATTATTCTGGTGTTGACTAATGTGTAAAGGAAATTAGGGAATCCAAGTACTACAACACTCTTACATGGGAACATGGCTGTACAGACATTTAAAAATGCCTGTAAATAACAGTTCTTATTAACTTCTGGAGGAGGAACCTTCATTATTAAGATCATAATCTTTTCTATCCTTTGGAGACACTCTCAATAGTTTTCCATGGAAAAACCATTAAGATATAATCTGCCGTATTAATACCTTCCCTTCCAATCTGTAGAAGTGGAACAAAGACATAAACAATCTAGAAGGATCTGGCAAACTCATTACACCTACTTTTGTATATGTTTGGATCTGTGTATTCTTCAGCCCTGCCATTAACATACTCTCAGTCCTTTCCTTTGCCCTTTTCCCCTGGGTGTGTATGTGTGAGATGCAGAGTGAGAAGCTCTGATGCAAAACCAAGAATTACAATCAAGTTAAGGCAGCATCCCTGAATTCCAGGCCATAGAGACACTAATGCATCTTCAGCTAATAGGTATGTCATCGTTTGGAATGAGACTTCACTGGCATCCCCAGCCCAGAGCCCTGCCTCACTCGACATCAAGTACATCACCAGGAGCATGGCCAGCCAACCAGACCATTCCCAACAAAATTACATTGAAAAAGATTGGATAGTTGTCCATGAAAGTGTATGTTCCAGAAGAATAAAGTTTTGGTAGCTCTAGTATAAATTAACAGATTTACTACCTGTGTGACATAGACAAACTCAGAAAATAGAACCCAGCTGAACAGCTGGGTTTTGCTGTGTATGGAATTCACATGAATAACAACTGGCCACGCCTCCTGTGTTATCACAGAGAACTGAGTGGAGTATGTGTTTAAACACAATAAAATACCAATGCTATTAAATGGATTAGTGGGAAGAGGTAATTGGAGTGTTGTAATACCACTTCCATAAACACTGATTTATTTTAGGTTTATCGGTAAGCCTGTAGTTAAAGTGAAGGTACCTAGTTTAGATGTGCACAGGATGATACATAAGTATATGTAGCAGTACAGATGTTAAGATTCCACAGAAGTCAATAAGGCCTCTATAAATAATTCTCCATGCAGTATCACTGAGCAGAAAAGTGCATTGGTTTTTCCTTTCTTTTTTTTTAAATGTAGTCATGCCATGGAAAAGACAGTAAGACTACCTGGGCTGCAAAATGCTTCTTTTGTTTCTTATACATCACAAAAACTATTTCACAATAAAAATTAGGTTAGGAACTTGGTTTTAAAGGCAATAAAGAAATGAAGGAACTTGCCGCTTTTGTTTTTTTTTTTTCTTCGAAGCATACCTTATAGTATATGAGTATAAAAGAAAACTAAGTTATCCACATTGAGATGTACTTCCTTCTAAGCAAACAAAATATGAAAGAAAAGGGGAAAAAACCCAAACAAAAAACCAAAACACTCTGCTAATGCTCTCTTATTTAAAGTTCCTCCTATGAGATATTATCTTATTAATAATAAAACACGGACTACGAATAAAACCTTCTAACATAAATTCTTCTCATGAAATCTGTATTTTCTCATTAGTCTGTTTCACACTTTTGGGAGACTTAAAATGCCATTTGAAAAAATGCATCCTTTGCAGTAGCAAGATTTTTTTAGCTCTGAACTTAATGCTTCAAACATGTTCTACTTTATATTGCTTTTTAGTTTAAGAATATATGCTGATGATGTCGCTTGGTGGGACTGAATTATTATTAAATAGGATACTTGTTTCAGATAAAAATTTTAATCATTATTACGTTGCACAAAGAGTGGTTGCTTTTGTTCTTCAAAAATTCTAGGATTAAATATTCCCAACTGACTTTAGGGACAGCTATTCCAGCTACCAGTATCATAGTACAGATGCACATTTTCATGTTCTGGAATTCTTGGTATTCTGTAGTTTCCAAGAGAAAAATCACTGGAAAAACTTCCAGACTAAGTATCATTGCAGTGTCCTAAAATAAAATGTTTATTTAACAATTGATTTGCAAATTAACACAAACATCTCACCGTGACCAGCTACTACTTCCCCTCACCCCTCTCCAGTTCTCTTCACTTTAAAGCATTTTTATGGTAAAAGATCAAAATTAAAAGCCACTGTATGAATGAAGAACTCAGAAAAGTGAAAAGCTAACCCTGGTGTTCAAGCTACAAAAATAATTATGTGCTTTGACAAGAATCTTTTTCTCCATCTGCTTATTTTTTTCTGATCACCAGAAAAGTTAAAATAAATGGTTTATGACATTCCAGTAGTACAAATGTTATGGGAAAGCTAAAAAGGGTAATATATTTTAAATCAGTGAAATAAAGTGTAAGTATGTGTTTATATTTCAACTAAACAGACTTTGTTCGTCTCTATTCTCTTTCAGTCACTTATCTAGGACTTGGATTTATTATTCTAAGTTATAAAGTTCTCTTTTCTTATGCCAATTTTTTTTCCTAATTTAAGGATGAGCAGCAATATTCAAGGGTTCTCTTGATCTCTTATTCTAAGACAACTGATTTTGGCACCATGGCAAGAATGGTAAGAGTTCTTCCAAAGACAGCCGTGTTTTCCAAGATATGAATCATGGAGAGAAGGAACAAAAATTATTTTTGCTTCATGAAGCCAAATTCAGAATCCACATCTCAAGCCTTAAGTGTTGATAACCTATAAGTAATTTAAAGAGCATGGTGTCCCGGTTTAAAGACTTTTAATTTTTTTTTTAATATCTGCTTTTTCCCCATAAATCCCTCTCTCCAAGAAAGGCAATGAAATACCAAATACTTTCCTTTAACTGACAAAACTATGCAAATTACTTTATTCTTATCCAAGCTGCTTCCAACCTGACAAGGTTATTGCCAATTTACATTTTCACCAAACTGCATAACACTACTCACTCTCAAAAATATGAATTTGGGAGCAAACCTTACAATTTCAAATAGAAATTCTTTAGATCTGACCTGAAGGCAAGAATCAGGAAGACAAGCTCTCTCTAACCCCAGTAAAATCTCTCATTGCACATAATAAGATAGTACCCAATTTTAATACTGATACTCTGAAAATTATGAGAGCAAAAGCCTTTGTAGTACACAGTGGCAATCTGGTTCTACTCTAATTGAGGTCAATAAGGACTTTCTTAAACTGGAGGGGATTATGTCTCAATAGTCAGATTTGACTCAGTATTGCCTTCAGAAACCCTGCAGTCTGAGAAGCAAAAACTTCGAAGCTGAGCTTTTTCAGCCTTTTCTGCTTGAAAATCTCCTTTCTATATAGCAACTATAAAGCACTGGAATTGTTACAGCCCCAAAGGCTGCCTGTGAACTTCAGGGGCTGAGAATCCATGGCCTGCCAAACTATTAATAAGTTCAATATAACTAATTCCATTATTTAACTTTTAATAAGTTAATTTGCATGGAAAGAGAGGCATTTGCAAGGCAGCTTTTACTATGTTACCTACTGTTATATATTAGTACATGGAAATATTGCTTCTTGTATTTTGTTGTTTTGTGACACAGGAATGAAAAGCAGCAGCCAGTGGTTGTGGTTTTAGCCAAAAGACTAAGAAAAAATGTACTATCTTTGAAGACATTTGCTATAATGATGACTGATGAAATACTGTGTGCTAATGGAAGAAATATAATAACAAATTCAAGACCAAAATGGAAACATTGCAACACTACTTACTGAATTAAATACAGCTGAAAAGGTGTATTGTTCTTCCCTATGAGAAACTGAAAATTTCCAAATACTAAAACAATGCATTAGAGAAAAATATAATATCTAAAAATAAATGTTAACGTCCAAATGTTTCAGATAACAAAATAAAATCGTTGGGAAATAGTCCCACAGTCCCTTACAAAAAATATTCTTCAACCTTATTGTCCATGTTAAAGCACTGAAAAATAAACGAACTTGTGGAATCTGCAGCATATCATGGGAAACAATCTAAATTGAAAACTGGATCTTTAGGAACAAGCATGAGGGACACAAGGTACTTGAACTAATTCACATGAGAGATTTCGTGGTATTTCTAAGTCTCTTTTTGACTGGTGAGGGTGGGATGAGGAAAAGAAAGAAGCACCAGAGGAAAACTCTGTATCTATTTTCTCCTAAGTTAAAAAATTTCAAATGAGAAATAGCAATTTTAAAAAACTACTTAGTTCATGTAAGGGACAAAATTTCTATTGCAAACATTCTAGTACAATAATGCTCTAGCCATTTGTGAATACATTTGAAGCTGCTTTCTATTTACTGCTTGAAATCTACTTCATTAAAGTAAATTGTTATATTAAACTGTAATTTAACAACACATTAAAATCACATATGGTAAGCAGTTGGTTTTATAGACATGGCAGATGCACAAAGATAGACAAGAAAGAGGCAAAAATGAAAAAAAGAATTTAGTTTATAAAGAATAAGGTATTTTAAGGTTACTTTTCTCGTCAAAGTGATAACCAGCTCTCCTAAAACAAGCACAATTTTTACCTCTGGCAATAAGGGACAGTTGAGATAGATCTTTAACCCATAGCCATGTAAGCAAGTAATCTAGCCAAAAGTATTTTCAATGCCTCACAGACACTACAGGAATAAAATTAATTTCAAACAAACAAACAAACAAACAAAAAAGCTTGAGCTTTATTCCTCTCTGAAAGTCAAGTACTGCTTCCAGGCTCACATATGCCAAGTTCTCAAGACACACATGAAGAGGACCAGGTTTATAGACCAAAAAAGTAGAAATTCTTTTTCCACTATATCATTAAGAACTAGTTCTTATGTAGCAAACAACTAAAAGTTGCTCAGAAGTAGTTTCAGCAGTGTTCCTTTATCTGCATTTTGAAGAATGTTAGGATTTCTGTATTCAATTTGAATATCTGTATGATTTAAAAGATATGATTAACAACAAGGACTGATACCTAATGATTTAGAATTTTTTTCTCCTGTTTAAGACCACTGTATTAACAGAAAGCTGAGATTGGCTGTGGTCTTCAAGAAAACATCTCAATCCAAACAGAACTAGGAGATCTCCCATACGATGTAAATCCAAATTCTGTGCTAAGTTTTCAAGGTCTTGTGTGACAAATAGAATCTGGTAAACCAGCAAATATGTGAGGATCTGCTAAAAAGACAGGAAAAAAAACAACAACAAACAAACAAAAAGCCCAGAAAAAAAAGCAGGCCTCTATGCAATACATTGACATATTACCAAGTTACATTGTTCACCATATTGATGTGAACAAATTACTAGAGACAGATAGGCAAACTGAGTTTCCTTCAGGTTTATAAATTCAGTAAATTCTTCAGAATCAGAATCAGCTGAACTAAGGGTACTGAATCCCTGGGCTTCCTTCCCTCAGAGCAGGGAGCAGGATGGGCAGCCCAGCTTCCCACTGTGAACCTCGGCTGTTTGACAAGAGCTACCAGTGGGATGAGGAGGACAGGTTTTTTTTTTCCTTTTAATTCCAGCCTTACTTCACCTCCTCACTAGAACTGCCTGCAAAAGGTGATAAATTACAGAACTAGATGGCTGGCCTAGCTAGAAGGCCACTAGACCACCCACAGCCCTGCTTGAGCCAATGCAGCAGCTGTCCATGTCAGAAGGCTGGATCACACCTAGGATGAGAAAAGAGCAGGTGCCAGCCAGCAAACTCATCGAAAAAATGTAATGTTACTGAGGGACAATGTGACAGTGGTCACAAGGGTTCTTGATTTGGGGAAGAGACGAGAACGTTGACTCCATGTTCAGAAGGCTTGATTTATTATTTTGTGATATATATATATATATATTACATTATAACTATACTAAAAAGAAAAAGAAGGAAAGGCTTCTCAGAAGCTAGCTAAGCTAAGAATAGAAAAGAAAGAATGATAACAAAGGCAGCTGGCTCTGACAGAGAGCGAGAGCCAGCTCTGCTGTGAGTGGTCACCGGATCCAAACATCCACAGGAGACCAATCACGGATCCACCTATTGCATTCAACAGCAGCAGATAATTATTGTTTACATCTTGTTGCTGAAACTTCTCAGCTTCAGCAGAAAAAATCCTAAGAAAGGATTTTCACAAAAGAAATATCTGCGACAGGACAACTGCAGGGAACTACACTTAGTTATACTTAACTAAATCAGTGTCCAACCAACATTTCATGGACCAGATTTTTGATCTGATTTTAATGGGACTCCTCCCTCCTTTTACTTTTTTTCATTCCTACATACACAGTTGAAGACCTGCAGCTATAACAGGGTAAGTAGACAATCACAGCCAAGTCCAGAGCATTAGTGAAACACCTTGGAATTTCAAGGTCTTGCATGTGTGTATAAGGACTAGATTCCCCCCTATGTATATATCCATACATTCCCCCTGTACATTCTATGTCTAGACATTTGTCAAATCTTACCAGCATCTCCTGAAGGGACAAATCTTCTATCCATTTACCTAGCATACCTTTACCTAGCATATAAAGTTAAAATCAGAACGTGCTGGGAAATGAGGCAGTGATCAATCTCCGATAATGTGGCCAACAAGTACAAGCCTTAAATTCAAAACTACTTCAGACTACCATCTAGCAGAACTATATCAAGAGCTCTGAACTGTTTATTTTGGTGAAAATGTTAATAAAAATACTACCAACTTTTTATTAAGCCCTTTCAAACTCGTTAGAGGAAGATCTTAACAGTTTTAATTATGAAGTCCAGTTGCACAAACTAAGTGAGAAAATGTTTCCAGACAAGACCCAAAGTGCAGCATCACACTTCAAACTATTGATATTCGTCCTTTCAGAACGTAGGGTGGAGCACATCAGTTTCTTAGTTGGATATATAAATTCTAGATCTCCTATACTGCTTGTTTAGCACCACATTCACAGTATATGATGTCCCAAAACCACAATTTTCAGGATACCTTAATATTACTTTGTAGTTAGATGCATTATCTTAAGACCATCAGTTTTCCGGTTATTGCTAATGCATGAGCAACAATCTCCAGAATCAGCCACTTACTCCCTGGTGTTTTGGGAAATAAATTTGTTCTGAGTGTACCCCATTGGCTGTGCCTATAGGCACAAAGGCATTTTCCTTGTGATTCTTATTAGGACTTCGGTTTCAGGCACTGACTCTCTTTTTTTTGCCTATACTTAGCTAAAAAAAATTCAAATCAAAAGCCACACCTAGGAAAACCCACAGCCACTCACTACAATTTTACTTCAACAATGGTGAACGCTGTGAGACACTACTGATATCCAGAAATTCATACATTTGTGAGTATGGATATTTTGGAGAAATAAAAGACTAGCAAAAAATCTAGAGAACAAAGCAAAAATCATATCCTATTAAAAATGTACATGAAAACTGAAAGGAGATTAGTTGACCTCAACAGCTTTAAAACTTCTTGACTTATTTCTACACACAGATAAAAGACAATGCTGAGCATCCATGACAAAGGCATCCACGCATAACTGAATAATTTATGGTAATGAGAATTACAGTAATGTAATTAGTAAAAAAATGTGACTTTTATATAAAATAAGCAATTAGATTTCTCCTGATAAAAATAAAATCAAAACACCACCACAACTCACTCCCTGAAAAAAAACCCAAACAACAAAAGCCCACCCAAACCACTCAATAAAACAATTCAAACCCAAATTAACAAAAATCAGTATACCTAGTAATAATACAGTAAAAATCTTCATTTAAGAGTAAGCAATAATTGAATTCTGGGGAAAATGAAGAAAAGGCCACTCACATGTAAATAAGGTAGCTATTGACAACTTAATAATATTTTACTTGATACATTTTAGTAAAATTTGTGATAAAAGTTTCATCATTTGTATCATTCACTTTACAGATTCAGAAGTTTGTTCAGTTAATACTGTGTAAATGTTGCCCCACAGTGAGTCATAAAACTTGTTCTCATATGCTGGCATATTCCTTAGAGAAAAAATTAGAATAGATTTAAAATACTGATCCAATTAAAATACATACAAAGTCTTAAGCATTACTCCAAAGGAAGGTTATCTTCTAAGTAGAAATTCAGAATTAAATCCAGCAAATACTTGAGCAATGGGATCATTAAACTACTAAAGACAGCTGTTCAAATGCTTTAGGCAAAGTGAGACAGTAACACACTGAAATTATGTGATCCTGAAATATTTTACTGTGTGCACAACACTACACTTCAAGCTGATTGAAAAAAAGAAAAAAAAAGGAAAATAAAATTTAAATACAACATTAAAGACAGAATACCTTGATTGTTACAAGTTGTTACAACACATGTGCAAAGTTCTGAAAAATCTTCAAAAGATTGCAAACAATCAAAACCCAAATGCAAATAGCAAAAGGAAAGCAAATCACTAAACAGCACACAAAGAAAGCCTCTCTTAGACGACCATTTCAGGTGAACTATGTGATGACACTAACTCTGGCTTTTGAAGAGAATGTGTGCAAACCTGATGTTCAAGCTGTTGGAAGATAGTTTCTTCCACTAGCAAAAAATGTTCACATACAATGAAAAAGGTAGTAGAATGCTATTCCCATCAATATACAAGTATTTAACCAAAGGTCATGTTGCAATGCTACAATTAATTAGATTAGAAAGTGAATAAAAGCAGCCCAATTTTCTTTGCCATGCAACACAATCTCCATTGGTCTTACTATGAAAGTCAAGTGACAAGAGCTTGCAATAATGGTGTAAATTTCCTTTAAATATTCTCTTTTTAAATATGATTCAAAATACACATTCTCATCAGAGGCATGGTTTTCTTTATCGAGCGGCACAGAAGGGCTCAAGAGAGAAATTCCTTCTCTTGTAACATAGACATCAACAAAACCAATTTCTACAGTAAGATCATCAAAAGGATAATGATGTTATAACTGCTGTCCTAAAACTGTTAAGCTAGATTTCACAATCTTTTACTGATAAAGTCAACAAAAAGTACTGGAATACATTTTATGATATATCCGATTTTAGAAACTGTGATCATCATTGATTATAAGTAAAGTCAGTGAGGTCTGAGATTACACAAAACAAGAAAACAACAATTAATTCCTGCAAATGCTTTTGAAAGTACTCAATAAGTCCCTATCAATTAAAGAGCAGTTAAACTGAGTTTGCAGAGCATGTTTATGAACATTACAGTTCAGTGTTTATGAACATTACAGGCTTAGATCATCTGGCTAGGGTACTGCAATTCCAAAACAATGCTACTCCGTTAATATATAACTTCCATCTCCATATAAAGTATATGTTTTATAAAAGACAGCTTAATACTTATAGATCAGTAATGCTAAGAAATCAAGCATGACCAATAGCATAGAAAACCTTGTTACTGATTGTTCTGTCTGAACACATATGTCAAATCTCAACAGAAATATTTCTCTTTTCTAAAAAGCAGATATAGAAATATACAAGTCATTTCGGGTCATGACCCATGATGTTTTGTAATTAGTTCCAACTAATTAATAGAAATACTTAAGAAACTAGATTAACCATTTCACCCTCTTGTGAATAGCGTGCAAGAAAATGCTAACTTTTCAATCTATATTTTCATGAAAACACTAAAGACTGACATGAAATCATGAAGCTATTGGGTAAAACCTGGATATAACATCACACTTCTTTATTCTGCAGGTTTAAAAAGTACTCAAATGCCTAACTAAAAAACTGTAGTTGATGCTTTTCTGGCATAAAGTAGAAATCAAGGGATCATTCTATCGTCCCTAAGTAGACAACAACTCCTGTATTTATACTATGTATAAAATGTTATAATTTTCTGTTTATGTCAGCTTAGAAAAACACTTAACGTAAAAGAAAACACTAACCCTACTCTACCTCACCCTACACACACATCCTTTACTGTCCTCACTGTACTGTAAAAGTAAAGTTACTTTTTCTGGAAGCTGTGGTTAAGAGGGCCAGAAAAACGTAAACCACTCTAATTATTACAAAAACATAGCAATTTCTTAACACAAAGCTGTGACATCTTTCTTAATTCAAGGGGTTAAACTTTACAAACTAGATATGATTCCCTGCTTTTTATTATACAAGGATTATGCTGAAGTCCCATAAAACCTTTCAAACAAGAGAGGGAGAGAAAAAGGGGACTGGAATTTATTTCAAAAATTGCATAATTAACAGAATTTACTGAGCAGATTACCTTCAGCAGATTTCTCTCCATGTAAAGAGAAATAATACTGAAATTATATCAACTTTCACCTTAGTATGAAATGAAAGGTTATGAAATAACCTTGAAAATTCCTCATTACTAGAAGGCTCAGACAAGTTCCATTAAGGGTTTCAATTTCTGTAGGCTTTAATGTATTTCTCAGACAGTACACTCCAGAATAAGGCTGATCATAACTATTTTTTCAAGAACTGCACTCACAGAATGCTTTGACACTGCCCATGGCAGCATACCTGACTAAATCCATATAAGATTTATACATGGGCAACACCTGGGCAAATGTGTTCTGACTTTCACACTTCCCTCAACACCACTACTGTACAACTGTATTTTGTGTATCTTGAAATACAATTGTCTCCAAAGCCCCACTGATGTATTTGCCAGCCAGCTCCCTTGTCTGCTGAACTACAAAAGGTCACTAAATCACAAAATTAAAGAGGAGAAGTCAAAAGAAGAGTCAGCAGACAAAGCCACTGCCTCTGGGCCTCCTTCTGACCATGCATCACCTCCAGCACTCCTGCTGACTTTTTGCCAGCTTCTCAATAGGTCTACCTGTCAAACAAATGCCTCCTGTAAAAAATGTGGTACCAGGCAATAATTTTTCTTTAAAGTTATTACTGCTGAACACATTAGTTCAGATACATAAAAAGCTGTGAGCAGTACTGTTTCTACAACTTGAGAATATACTATCCTGAGCAAATGCAGGGGTTTTTTAAGAAAGCCAAAACTTCTGAATACAAAGGCTGTTATAATACCCCTTCAAACCCTACATGGTACACTGCCTCATCTGACTCCTCTCCTCCTCTGCAATAAATGCAGTTCTACTTCTGCTTACATCTTCCACAATGACTACCTTTACTTCCTTCATCCACCACATCAGCACACTACAGCAAGACTTTTAATGAGAATACTTTAAAAACAACAAAAATAAACCCCAAAGAAGAAATAAGGAGTCCCAAAATATCAGTCTAATGGAATTTAGGCAAAGTATCATCACTAATTTATCGTCTGACAATATTTTTATGCCAACTGAAAAATACATTTTTTTTCATTACAGAGATGGAATGACATTAAGCAGTCTTGCCAAAGCAAAAAAGATAATTCCACATCATAACATGTAATTAAAACCACATGGTTCCCATAGGGACAGATCAGGAAAACAAATAACTTAGTGATGGACACAGCAGAAGAGCACAAACAGAACCGGGTAACTCAATGCTCAAGAAATGTTATTTTGGTAAGAGCAAGACTTCCAGAACTTCTAAATAGTGTGAAGATATTTTAACAGCCTGACTGACAGAAAAAACAACCTATGAGGTTAATATTTTTTTTAATTTTAGAATTACTTAACAAAATTCATTATATGTGTGATGCACGAATAAAAAAATTACAGGTGTATTAAAACACATTTCCTAGAGAATTCAATTCACATGTTGGCTTTTTTATGGGTTTTTTTCCCCCCATAAATTCTTCTTCTTTGAGGATGTTATGCCAAAGGCACTCATTCAGGAAAATCAATTCACATAGTAGTGCTCTGTATAGGATCTATTCTTCTTTACAGGTAATGTCTGTTCAGCATGTGTCTCATCAGCTGGGTACCCACTCTCATGGGCACAAAATACAGCACTTTCAGATATTCCGATACATTCTGAGAGCATCATAATATCCAGTACAGATTCATCATAAATAAGTATAGTTGATATTTGTAGAGCATCGCAACTTGCTGAAATCCCAAGGAAATATTCCAAATTCATTGTCTCTGAAAATTATTTGGAGGAGGATGAGGATTGAGACCACTGAATTGGGAGAAGAGTGACAGGACAACTTGGCTGTCATCTATCATTTATAATTCCACTTCATAATCAAGTCATTCTCTCAACATTATTAAATTATTCTCTTTCAGATTTCTTTTTAGTTTTAACAAACTAAAATGTGCCAGAAAGTTTAAAGAAAATGGGGGAATGTTTTGAATATCCTATTCATTACTTTATCACTATATATAAAATACCAGCAAAGGCTGAAAAATGCAAGTGAGTCTGCAGTTCATAAATTTTAGAAATTCTTTCCTGATGGCATACCTTGTCTGACAGAAGGAGAGCAGTATCTTTGTGAAATGAGTTATCCACCTACATAGCTCCTCTAAGGCCAAACAGCACAGCAAGCCCTTCTCAGGAAACGTGAGCATTAGTATGCTTTTCAGACATTCAAGCCCTGCTGGATTTGTGAACTTACCCTCATTAGCTGGCTAGAAGCTTATTCAGCTCATCTTTTTCCTTCTGCCATGTTTTTCAGATCACTTCTGCTGAGAGGATAGCAAAGGTTGCTTCTGACAACACCAACCACTCCAAGCTGAGCTGAGCTGAAGCTGCCAGCTGGAACCAGCACAGATAAGCAAGAGCAGGGTCTGAAACTGACAGTTTGATTTCTAAATGCTGCTATCTGCAGTACTTCTGAAAATCTGAGCAGAAAGACAGAAAGTAAAGCCCTCAGAATAAGCTGAGAAGAAAGATGGGACAGGGATAGAAGGTGTATTCCACACTAATTTTAATTCTTGTGGATCCAAGCTCTAAAATTAAGAAACTTACCTATAAAACAAAGAGGAAGTACTCATGCATGCATACTACAACAACAATAAATTATCATCATCATCATCCTGCAATAAAGTCCTGACAAGTGCCAAGGCTGAGTTCAGTTGCTTCTTAGTCTGAAAGTGAGTCCAAGTTAATTCTCACCAACTTAGAATAAATTGACAAAACTTTGCTCTGAGTTTCGGACAGCCTCCAATTAGTTTCAAGTAACTTTAAATATTTCTATAAGGAATTATCTTTCTCAGAACAGGTATGAACCATCCAAGAACCATAAATAGCATATGAGGCAGGAACCAAAATTACTCAAAAACTGGGCCTGGGGCACCTAAAGGACATAGAAAACACAGAGGTAAATTGGCAGAACTAAGTGCACAGCCAAATACGTTGTACTCCTGTTAGCAGAGAATTTCAACATCTGTTTTCATCAAGGGTATTAAACATGTCCCTAAATACTCTGAAAAGCACTAGGCAAGACAGCCAACACAGACGAAGGCAAACAGACTAATTCCACAAGGTTTAGCTCCTCCCGAGGAAGAGCTCCCCAAACAAACAATCAAAAAAAAAAAAGGCAAAAAGCTCAAACTATCACAATTTTCATTGTGATCATACCTTAGGATATAGGTATGACTCCTATTTATTCATATTTCAGGCCCAGTATTATTTAGGAAAAAACTTAATTATTTCAACCAGCTGGAACTACTTGCATCCCACTAATTTTTAACAGAAGAACTAGGTTTAGAATTAAAGCAGAATTATCATTTACATCACTAAGATATGAATCAGTGTTGCTTTTATTTTTTACCAATCTGTCACAGTGATGAAGGGTACTTACCTGAAATGAATTCTCTCCCTGAGAATCAATACGTGTATTAAAAGCACAAAAAAAGTTCTTAGTAACAGGTAAAAATAAAAAAAACTTGGAGGCAATTGGACAAAATGGACAAAACTATTCATCATTAATATGCAAATAAAACATCCATTGAAATAAAGATTTTAATATAAATAAGGAATTCGTGTTCAGTTTTGTGCATTATCTTCAAGTGTCCATGTTCCCAGTCTAGAACCAAATGATCAAAATGTTGATTTTTAGAACAGTAAGATGTTTCACCATTCAAGAATGTTTCTTTTTTTCCATTTTTGTGCCAGTCAAAGCTAATTGAATCCAATTTTACCAATACTGCCAGAAATTAGCAGCTGCATTTTTGGGTAAGTAAGCATCTTAACAAAAAGGATGTCACCCAGCTCTGTATAGAATACTGGCTTCAAAGTGTGAACCCCCTCACCAGTGGGTGCTTTCTACCCAGCCCATCAAAGTCCTCCAGACCTGCTCCCAATTCAGGTTGCACAAACTATACAGGGCCTAATTTAATTTCTTCTCACTTCTGGAAACTTCACACAAAATGACCTAAAAGCAGGTCACTTGTTACACCTGTTAAGAGGCTTGGCCCAATCTCTTTCATACACTCTGAAGAAAGAAGTTTTAGAAATGCATTATATAGTCAATGTTTTAAGTGACCAGAATAAAGATACTCTCACCCAAAGAAATATAAATAGGCAGGAAATCAGCATCACTTTCATAAATCCAGCTGTGATAGACATTTATAGTATTGAACTGAGAGGTCAAAGATTATTAGATTAAGTATTTATGGATTTCTCTCATTTTCCCTAAATTTGCCACCAAGGTTTACTTGAGAGTATTCCTGTTTAACTAAACTTCACAATAAACTGACTTCATTCATCTATAAGATTTATGCATCTCTTCATGCTGAAATGACCTCATGTCACTATTGTGTATTTAGTGATAAGAAGGTCTCATTCCAGCAATAAAGCCATGTGGAACACATTACTCCAAGGCCTATTAAGTACAAAACATTCAGCATTTATTTACCACATTGAGGGAACAGAGTCCTTAAAAGGTTATTTAGACTATAGCGTGGAGACTAAAATATTCCCAACGTCCCATTGATTTGACAGCCTGCCATAACTGCCTCATATAGTCTTAATTGGAACACAATGCAAACACACATACTGTCTTCTGGGAAAACATTCCCAATTACAAAGAGCCACGAGAAGAACAGCACTGCCTTTGACAGCTGGAATGCACACATTGTCATAATCCTACTGTAAGTGAAAGGCATGCATCTTCCTGAGCCTACAAAAGGTGGTGTCAGGTTGAATAAAAGTCAGAGTTGCAGGCCCATCCACCTGCGTGACACACTGATGACTCCAGCTTTTGCTGAGGGGGAGGAAAATAGCTCGCTGTTTTTCTTTACCTATATAACTCCTACATCTATTCAAATCAGAAACAGCACTGGGGGGAAGAAAATGCTGTTCAAGTCTTCATCTCCATTGCAAATATAACAGCTCCACCTTGAGGCAGGACCCAGGGAATGTTAGTAGAAGGTGCAGTCAGGCCGAAAATGCCTATCAGCGTACAGACAGCCACAACTACCCAAAACATGGATTGACATCACCCAGTGTCCCTTTCTGCTCATCTTCTTAGCATACAACCAGGCATGTGTGCACATGATGCATGTGTTTGGACAAATTTACTGAAGAGAAATTAAATATATATCAAATAAACATCAATTTGACAGAGCAGTTCCCAAGGATGGTACAAGTCAAGCATAACGAGGCCTGACAGAAATAGTCCTTCAGGAGAAGGAATTATCCAAGCTTCTCTCTGAGTAGTGTACACAAATTTCAGACCATTAATTTTTTCATTATTGTATTCTTCCTAAATGAGGAGTAAAAAGATTAATATATTTCAACGTTTCATTTAAATCACTATTCAAATATTCTGAGATAATTTTAATACACTGCTAAGGATTGTAAGTAAGTAATCTGCTCTTCAAGTATTAATGACATTATTTATAGTTAAATGGGTTATTTTAAAAATTTAAGTGCTAAATATCAACTAGCATGTTCTTCAGACTACTTCAGGAGTTTTATTTTTAATTGACAGTGTAACAGTATTTAGGACTTTTCTAATAAATCAAAATTATGTTAGTTAGATTGGCAAGTCCAGACAGACATAAAACCTGTGTTGCATTTAAATGGATGTTGATTAGGGTACTGACTTAGATTGATTATGGCATGTATTCCATCTTTGCTTGAAGATGATCAGTAAGTGGAAACAGGATTTGCAGCAGGAAATCCGAGTAGGCTATACCTGTAGAACAAAATGATAATAGAATAATGGAAAAAAATCATCATCAATTGAGTTCACCACTCTAAAGAGGGCACACAAGTAGTGAACTTGAGAAAAGACTGGAATTAGCCATTTGTGCTGGTTTTAGCTGGGATAGAGTGAATTTTTTCACGGTAGCTAGTATGGGGCTATATGCTTTGGATATGTACTGAAAACACTGTGGCAATACAGGGGTGCTCCAGTTATTGCTGAGCAGTGCTTACACTCAGCCAAAGCCTTTTCTAGTGCTCATTACTCCCCATCAGCAAGGAGGAGAGGAGTGCACAAGAGGCTGGGAGGTGACATTTGGGGCAGCTGACTTCAACTGACCAAAGGGATATTTCATATGATCTGACACCAAGGTCAGCCTATGAAGCTGAGGAAAGAAGGAGCAGGAGGACATTTGGAGTGATGGCGCCTGTTTTCCCAGGTAATCAGCACACGCAATGGAGCCACACTTTTCTGGAGATGACTGAACACCTGCCTGCTCATGGGAAGTAGGAAACAAATTCCTTATGCTCTGTGTGTGCACAGCTTTTGCTTTCCCTTTTAAGCTGTCTTTATCTCAACCCAAGCATTTTCTTACTTTTACCCTTCCAATTCTCTTCCCCTCATGGCAGTGGTGGGGAGAGGGGAGAAGTGGAAGTGGCTGTGCGGTCCTTAGTTGTTGGCCAGGGTTAAACCACAAGTTCATTCCAGAAAACAAAAAAACAGAAAGAAAATTTACTGGGGATTGACAGAAGCATGACTTTGAAAACATGTTAAGAAAGTTATTTTGCAGGTAAGAAATATAAGAGGTGAAAAGAGAAATTTTTCCCTATTTAGGTGATTGGGAATTGTGCCATTAAGAAAACAATCCCATCCTTGATATATAGGTATGACTCATTCTCTCTTTTATCTCAAGTGTATAGAAACTCATTGTGACCTTACCAGCATTGACAAGAGCTCTCTAAGACTGTAAATATTGCAAAACAATTAACCTAATTTATAAACTAATTAAATCCATTAGCCATTGAGGACAATGAGAAGCTTCATTAAAAAGCCTTTTTTGCTAGTTCCAAGATGACAGGAATGTTAAAGAGACTTTATACTTGGCTAAAGAGGAGATAATTTCCTTTTTTTTTTTCTTTAGTGAAGAGTAACATACGAATACATTTCAAATTTATTAATCATTTCTAGCCCAAAGTATGACTCTTCACAAAAAATACAGGGCAAATCTGTTACTTTCTTTGCCAAATGCTTAATTTCTAACTGTATTAAGGGAAACACAATGTTATCTTGATATGAAAATGCAGCACAAAAATAAGCATTAGTTTGATTTTAAAATTCAGTCAGCATCTATAATTTGCAATGCAATCTCTTTTATGGCTTATTAAAATAAGTGTTATTGAAACATAATTTTAATTCTATACAGCTGAACAGACTCATATATATTTATGACTGCAACAGATGTTTCTACGGGCTCATTTAGAGCACTTGCATTCCCCTCAGCTGATGAGGTGCCCTTCTGTGTTACAAGGAATTCCTTTTACATCACAGTGGTACAGCTGGTTAAAAACACCATCTGCACTCATAAATGCCTGGATTGTATTTAGCCACAACACACAGAACTTGAGAATGCCTACTGAAAGCTGGAGATGAAGCTTTACATCATACTGGATGGCATTTGCACACATTCAATTTTTAAGTCCCTAAATACTATTGATGTTGTCAAAATAACTCAAAGTAGGATTTTACCAGCATTTGTTCTGTGGTGGCCATTTGGACTAGCACAAGATTAAGCTGTGATTTAAACCTCGTTTTTCCTAATCAGTGGGGTTTTTTTAAGTGTACATCATAAGCAATAGGAAAAACTTTACTCATTTCAAACCCATTCTTTAAAACCATTATTTTCAAAACTAGTTACATTGATAAATTCCATTTATAAGAGTCAGCAATTCACACACAGTCCATAATATTATTTACTGCCACAGTGCAGTGAAGCCCAAACACACACACTGGGCTCCCACTGCCTGGTAAACAGCAGTCACAGCTTATTTCTAGAAATAGGTTTTAGTATCTCTGATCTTCACAGGGCTTGCTTCAATCTGCTGTAAAACATGCAAATACCTCAGTATAGCCACTCATCCAAAACAAACTGAAATCTATTTTAACCTGCCTCTTTATCCACAGGACTCACTTCTGTTAACTACTTTAGCTCCTGTAACTAAATCAGAGCAAATAATACAGTTCTGCCCTTGACAGCATGAGTCCAAGCATTTTTCTCACAGCTTTTTCCTCCAGCTTAAACTAATATACCTTGGAAAAATTATAGTCAGTGAAATTACTTCTGTATCATTTCAATAACAAAAAAAAAGTGTTTATATAAGTTGTTGCACTGAAACCCTATAGGAAATTTAAAAGACATTCAGACATAATTTTAATTGATCTGATATTGATTTGTTATTGACAGAAGTTAAATTCATAGCCTGAAAACTTTTTCACTCATATTTTAAGGGAGAAACAACTCACCTAAGAAAGCTTTACATATATAATTTTACTCTTCTGCAAAGGGGTTAAGTCGCTCTCTAGTGACCTCCACCCTATCCTTTCAGATGTCAAAAATCAGCCACAAGAGTAGATAAAGCGAAATGCTGAGAAGTTTGCTGCACAACACATGGTTGTCTAACAATTTGTAAAGATCACTCACGTCACAAGATGAGTGTTTTCAAACATTGCTACGTTGCTAATCTTTTTGTAAATATTACATCTGTTTTGTGTATGCGGCTTCTGCACACACAAAAAACACTCAACCTTTAATATAATAATAAAATAAATTCACTGTTTGTTCTATTCAAATGTAATATTGAATCCTTTCAAAGCTATTTTCTGGACTCCCATGTCTGTATTTCATAGATTTGATTCACCAGAGTTGTTAAAATTCTCAGTGAGTGCCAACCTTTACTTCTACAAACTAAAAAGAATTTTGAAAAGACAACACGTGGATGATTTGATGATTCACCTCTGCAACAATAGTCACTTTGAAGAAAACACACGCCTGATACTTACAGCTTCTAGAAGCTATTTTACACCTATAGGAGAAAATAATATAATTACCACAGAGAAATGCAACTTTAGGAGGATCTGAGTTGTTTGTTTGTTGTTTTATGTGTGGTTGGGTTAATTTTGTTTCTAACATTTAACTGTACTGAAGCTGCAAACTTTAAGGGCGTCATTGAAGAAAGGTCAGTTTTGCCCTACTGAAATAATCAGGAGTACTAGTTTGACAGCTTAAAGGGAAAGTATTTTCCACCCTATTCCACTCTTGAGATACTTTATAAATCAAAAATATGTAGAACCAGACTGAATAAACATGTATCAATATGGCATTTTCTTTCTATTGTTCAGAAATTATTAGCAGATCTACTAACATTCTTTTGGTTCACCTTTACTTATTAGCAGACTTGAATTTCAAAATCTTTATAAAGAAGAGAAAGAAATTTATTTTATTAATTAAGCATTAAAAAAATAATTTCAATGAAAGCTTCTCCAGAAGCCTTGAGGAGGTTTATTTGTTACAAACTGCTGCACTTCAGGTAACTTACAAGTCAATTCAAAATCTTACAGCTGTGCTTTGGTCACTGCTGTCATTCATTTTAGCTACAGCATTTAGTGTCAAATCATGAAGGGAGAAGAAAACAACTATCACATCTGTCTGAAGTTACACACCCCAGTAAAATGTGTCCTCAGACTGGGAATTGCAGTAATTTTGTTAATTCTAAGAGTCTGATCTACTTAAATAAGAACTTTTGGTGAAAAAGTGTCTGATGAGGCTATCAAAACAAATCAGAGATGGCATTAATATTTACAGGGTGTCAAGATGTTGAGTCTACCTGTCAGGTGGTAGTCTTGGCTAAGATGGATGCCTAAAACAAATCTACTTGTTCTCCAGTCCCTTTTTAGGGAGGCAAAATGACTAACCTCTGAGCCAAGAACTGTCTATCCCACACAATGACACACCTCCCATTTTATCTCGGTAACTGAAAGAAAGCAGACCAAACTTCTATAATAAGGCAGTTTCACTGTCAGCTTTAAAAGACTCATCTCCAGTGCTAATTGTGCTTTTCAGAAAGCAAGTGCTCTAAGAGAAAACCTATAGAAATTAAATAAATACAAGACTTCCATCAAATCTCTTGGAATGTCATGATTGCCATTACACAGAATAGTTCCACTGAGAGTATGTATTTAATTCTTAAATGTGGAGCAGCTTCGACCCTGTCTTGTCCTTCTCTTCATAAATATGGCTGCTGGCTTTATTTAGCTGATTACTTATGTTCTGCCAGCTTGTTCGCAATGTAAGAATTTGGGGACTTTGGTATTATTCATAATAACAACTGAATTATTAAGAGAGATATATTTTTCTTTAATCAATGCTATTTCGCACAAAGTGCTAAATTTAGAGATTATGCGAGGAGATTTCACAGTTCTAAGGTATTTAACAGCTGGAATTCAGACCACACATAGATGACATGTTCAGGAGCTTGGATGGCCAAATTTATGCAAAAGTGAAATCTCTAAAACATATTTTGTTTGTCCCAAACTTAAGATTTTATTTTCATTCTGATTATGTGTATGTAATGAGATAATAAACTGAGTTATGAACAATGCAACAGATTCTTTCTAGACCTGCCAGCAGACTGAATAAAACAGTCTGATACAGTAAACCTAAAACTTAATTATGACACATAAGCTGAAGACTTATGTTCTAATCACTGAAAATAATTATTATGTCACATTACATGAAAACTTTCCCATCTATTCTCAAAGCCCATAAAATCTGAAGAACTCTTTGCTGGGTGCATTTTCTTTTAAATTCAGGAGAATGCTGCAGCAGAATAAGAATGAGAGACTAGTCTTATTTCCAAACATCTTACTGGTTTCACTAAAGGAAAATGCAATAAGAACAAACCAGAAATTACACATGAAAATTTGTCTCATTAGCTCCAGACTTAAATATGGTGTTAATTAGTTCAATTTCTGAAGTGTTTTGAAACAGCAAACCAAGATTAAAAAAAAAATCAGAAAATAAGTTCTTCTGAAAAGAACTATCATAATTTTAATAGATCGTGGTCTAATATTCTGCATTTGAAACAGTATTAAAATATTAATATTAAAAACACAGCACTAAAGGAAGAATAATTATTTAATAATATTGAATAATATTTTAATACTTAGCATGTACCTTGGGGTTTTATTCAAAGCTTCTGTGAGAGAAAAACAAGTCTGGAAAAGAATGTGTACATCCGTCATGAATTACTAGAGCCCCAGCAAATTTCTGTGGATATCCAGGCAACCATTCACCTGCTGCTATTAAATGGGAAAAGAACAGTTACCTTGGCAACTGCTGTATCTCATATTACACTCTGCTACTTCCAAGACAAAAACATGGTCTTAGGAGAGAGTTGTGGAGACCATGTGGGCTTTACATTTTCACTGACAATGTCCTCAGGGACACCAAAACAGGCTTATAAAGGCATCCCAATTCTCAATTAGAGAGAAAAGAAATGTATTTTCATTATATGAAATGAAATGACAACTAGGTATAGTCTACATGTTAGTTCATATATGGACCATAAAAGTTGTAGGGAGGATTTAATTTTGTTTCCCTTTAATTTACGAAGGAAGAAACTATTCATCAGATTCTTCAGGAGATTCATGTGATACAGGCATGTTTTATAGAAAAGAATATAGGCATGTACAATGTGTTTTACAGTTCCCTTTGAATTGTACAGATTCCTGTGAAATGTACTGTAGAACACTAACTCTGGCATCTCTTAGTGACTGCAGTGCCCATGCACATCAGATATGAGCTAGAACTACTGAGATTTTAAAGAGTATAACAAAGCATATTTGTTTTATTACTAAATTATGCATGACTTCCTCCAAAGTAGAACAACAGAGTTTATATATAATCTGACATAAAATTAAGAAACCAAGAAGCTCATTTTAAAATGGTTTAAAAAGGTCACAGTTATTATGGAAAAAAACCAATTTAACATTTTTGGTATAAGAAGCCTCTGTGCTTCTGTGTGTACTATACCTTACATTATAAGACTGGCATCCAGAACCTAATTAAGATTTCCATTGAAGACATGGGCAGAATTTTAACAAAGCAATTTAAATAGCAGTTCCTAAAAAATATGTAGAAGTGTATCTGCTTCTATTTCCCCACAAACAAATATACATCAACCTTTTTTCAAAATAAAAAGCAGAAAATGAATTTTTTAAGGCAAGTACAGGGTATTTTAAGCAAAGTTGCTAAGGCAATGAAGATGTGATATATCAAGAATTATACTTCAGGGTACTAAATCATCTAGATAGACTCTTGAACACTGAATCAACTATTTGCCATGCATTGATGACAATGAATATAGCTTTTTACCTGGACCCTGTCAATATTTTCAACCAAGTCACTACCAGATGAACTTGATTTCAAACACTCTATTTAAATTTTGAGGGCAGACTTCGCGCATGAAAGCCTTTCTGTAACCGTGGCTGCAGATTTATCCATTTGACAGGCTACACAGGTGCTATTCAAGTTCTTTCATCCTAATGTTTTCCTAGTTAATGAGAACCTCAGCTTGAAACTATATCAATTCAGCCTAAAGAAACAAACAAAGAAAAACCCCTCAACACCCACAACCCTTTAATTAGGTGAATGTAGCAAAATATATAGTCAGATTCAGTCAGGAGCTGAATCAGAATTATTTTGTTTCATTTTCTATGTTTTCTTGCATGTATAAATGTTTTAGGTCTGGAGACCTTAATTCCTGTTTTCCTTTCACACAATACAGCATAATCCTCTAAGCTCCTCCAAAATCACTGTACTCTGGCTTCTTTTATCTTCCTAACTGACCACTGCACACCCTTTTTATCTGATGACCACACAGGACCTTAAAAAAAAGAGTCATAGGCAAACTTTTCTAAGAAACTGTTACAAGCCAGTGCATCATCATCTTTTAGGATCTTCCCTAAATGTCAGAAATTCTGGGGTTTTTGATTCCTACAG
Source organism: Geospiza fortis (assembly GCF_000277835.1). Taxonomy (NCBI): domain Eukaryota; kingdom Metazoa; phylum Chordata; class Aves; order Passeriformes; family Thraupidae; genus Geospiza; species Geospiza fortis. The sequence continues at coordinate 28,296,731 of NW_005054297.1, forward strand.
AGTCAAAATAGGAATGTAGTTCTCATACATCCCAGATTACACATCTACTTTTTGGATATTTCCAAGTAAACCTTTCTTCCTTCCATATTCTACTTTATATGAATAGTATAGTTCAAAAAACTCTGTTTTCAGGCAGGGGAAAAAAAACACCTTATTTTTTAGCTTTGCTATGGTTTGTTGGAGTTTCTTTTCCAGTGTCCTTTCAGTCTATGGATAAGGTACCAAAGAAATTTTTGTTTCACACAATTCACAGAATAAGGAGGTACTTTTCAGGGTTATTACATACTGCTTTAGTTCTTACTATCACACTGGCTTTATTCTTCTGTTCACACTAGACAAGCCCCTGCAGAGAGCAGCCACTCTCTGTTTCACTGTACTGCCACCCAGTAACGTGGCTGGAGACAAGGGAACATCCCCTGCCCAAGCTGGTGAGACATGAAACAGAACCCAAGATTCTATAACGTGTGAACAGAGATTCCTTTCAGTTTCTCTTTACAGTGGTATTTGGTGTCCCACAGTCTTGTGTTTTACTGTTGTTAGAGAGTTTATCTCCCTTTTACTGTCTGTCAATCCCTGCTGCAACCTTTGCATGCTGGAAGGTACTGCAGGAGGCCACACCAACACCAAGGTCAAAAGCAACTTTTTGAGCAGTAATTTTTCATATGACAAACTAGGAGGATCAAGGAGGATCTTAGCACTGCTTGCAACAAAAGAGTTATACTTGATTATTAACAAGAAATTAATTTCATACTACTATTGCTACTTATGAGGAGCATATTAAAGTTTGTTTTAATGCTTTAACTCAAAACTGGATATTATCAGTATTTCATTAATTTCTAGTTGTCCAATCCTCCTAATTCCATAAGTGCACTTCTGGTGTGCAGACAGAAATTCAGATAAAGGGAATCACCTTCACAGAGGATTACAAGTTAGAAGTGTGAGTTAACATCTGATATTTTGTCTTGCTATACTTTTAGATCAAAGAGAACTGCTAATTTCCACACCACTTTAAACTTACTGATCTGTTCCACAAGGCTTTTAAAGTACACCACTTTTCCTTTATACTTTATATATACACATGTACATCTTTGAAAGAACAGAGCTATTTCTTCTTTTTGAAAGGAAGACAAGACACAAAGCAAAAAAAAACCAAAAAAACAAAAAAAAACCCCAAAAAAACCACAGAAACCAAAAAAAAAAATCTCAACAGTTAAGTTAAAAATTTAGGTTATTCAAAAGATTGCAGTGGTCCAGCTCTGTCATTAAGAGTAAACTATATTTTAGTCTGATACTTTATTAATCCAGACTTCATCTGATTGTAGTATTTATCCGATGCTCTGTTTCACACAATCATTGATGCCAGAGGATTCAAAATCAAATCTAAAGTAATCAAATACAAATTATACCAAAAACCTCAATTTTGACCTGATGAGAGTAAGAAAATAGCTGACATCAGGAGCCATCCAGTCTGATGTGTCTCAATCTCAGAAAATGCATGAAATAATCAGAAATCCACCCTTAAGTCTGCTGCTACATTAACTTAATCAATGAAGAATACAGATATCTCTGGTACTGACAAGACGTAAGAACACTGAAATCCAACACTGCAGAATTAAAAAGTAAATAGTAATTCATGAAATTAATTAATAAAAAAAAATGTGTTAAATGCTGAAAAAAAAAAACATGGCTAAGAGTACATAGAAAGATATGCAGCATTTAAAAAAGAAAAGTTAAAGCTTTTTTTACCACAGCATAAAACAAGGGCAGCACAATATTACTTGCACAATTATATGTTCCCAAATATTTTCAAGAAATTTTAAAATAATTTTAGCAAACAAAGAAACATATAGTACCTATATATTGTAAGTTGTGATCAACTGGCAAATTGTAAGATATTATTGTTAATAGTTTGGTTTTGCTTTAAAGAAAAATCTACTAACCGCTAATTTTGGAAATATTACTTGATTAATTGAAAGCCATTCAACTTTCTCATACTTATTTCATGCTGCACGTTTCCCACTCACCCTTCTCTAGCTTTGTTATTAATCTAATATCAAACTGGTCATTCTAATAATTGGTGTATTTTATAATACTGATAAACCCCATTTCAGAGCTTGCATAACCAAAAGCCTAGGAATCATTTCTGCAGTGGAGTACATTATTATTTCCACATCCTTTAGCTCTGACTCTCTGAAAGTCACATCAAAATATCTTAAGTTAAAGGCTTTAGAATATGACTTTTACAATTACAAATAACGCCACTTATTACACACAAAGTACTTATTAAGTGCAAAGTGTTACCAGATTCAGGTGTTCCTATTTTTCTTTCCATGCCCGACCTCCTAAAATAATCACATTCCTTACAAGTTGCACATAAACTATATTTGTTATTGGTCACCTCCAGTAAAGAGTCAACTGTATGCCCTTTCTTTGTGTATTTCCTTTGATAGCTTTCTGTGTGATCTTTAAATAGCACTGACCTATCAAGAAAGTGTCTCAGTCTCGGTGGCAGCAGTGCTTCTAATTTGTCAACACAAAAAAAAGCGGCGCTTTGTCCTTATAAAACAATATAGTTCTTTCTGGATAAACCTATTCATTAGAACAGTTTTGAACTTCAATCAGTTTTACAACTTTCTCCAGTTTCATTGTGTCTTACACAGATAACTGCGGGGCCACTCTCTGACACACACTTCAATTAAAAATATACTTCTTAGCTGAAAAAAAGTATACTTTTAAACATAAAGCTAAGTTAGAAATATTTTTTTATTGGATTACACCAAGTTCATTATTTTCAAGATATTTGGAGCTTTACAAAAATACCATTTTTCAGATTCCATACTTATCTAATTTATGTCCTGAAGAGATAAGGTAATTGAGGTGCTACTCTTTCAGTATTGCTGGACTCCTTGTCAGTAAAGCTACATTCTTGTTTTCCTCATCAAAAAGAGTGAAATAGATTTGCTTCAAAATTTTCCAGTGGTATCACTTGGTTTTGCAAAAAAAAAAAAAAGAAAAAAAATCAGAACTTCATGAAGTAGATACTGTGTAAGTTATGTAGAGTCAATCAAAAGCAAACCTTTCAAAGAGACTGATGCAGCTTAAGATCTGAATTTGGAAAGTACTGAAAGTATCTGCCTCCCGTTGCTTTACATAGCCAGAGAACTATTTCTCTATAGTAGTACTTTTAATACTTGATAAAGGAGATATACAAACACTTTTCCTTCACCTGTCCCACAGGCTCTTCCAAATGTATGTTCTTCTACACCACATATTCTTCATAACATCGCATGACAAACTTCAAGGGCATCTCTCAGTAAGAGAAAAGTGCTTACTCAGTTTTCGAAAACCTGGAGAATATTACATTAGAAAGAAATCAAGACAGTTATATCTCTCTTTCTGAGATCATGCAAATATTTCCCACAAGTGTTAATGGGCTTCTTCTCTTACTCAATACTTAAAGTCACAATTATTTTGGCACCCTGTAATCCTTTCTACAATAACCAGTTACAATATCACAAAGGTGTAACTATTTAATGAACAATACAGGAGTCTATTTGAGCTCCTGTAGTTCTAGGCTCACATTAATATTTCTGGAAATTAAAAAAAGAAATAGTCAGAAAGCCAGTTCCTATGTCACCAGGCAGCTCCACCCATGATCTTTGACTTTTGGGCTTCCAGTTGCGGGGCGAGAGCAGAAGTGAACAGTGGCATGGTTTTGGCAAGACTATTAAATTGGAGAATACCATTCTCAAAGCACAACAAGTTAATATTTTACTTTTTAAGCAAGAAAAAGTAAAACAGAGAATATGGCAAATACCATGCAAAATTAAAAGCTGACATGCTATGGAAAAAAAAAAACAAACCAAAACATTCAACCAGTTAAGGGTCTTTCCCTTCAAAATCCATCTTGTCCAGCACCAGGGGCATCTGATTAACATAAGAAACATGAAGCTTTGCTTGGTTTCCACTACAACTTTTGTTTATTGATACAGGACATTAATCAGACAGAGCATGATTCTTTCAGGCACATATTTACTTGGGATTTTATCAAAATCTAACCAGATTTCATTCTAAATTGTGCTGGAATAGTCACCCTATGTTCCAAACAAAACCAGCAGCATTACAATTACCTTGTAGTAATTACTTTTCCCAACACTAAACCTAAAAGTAAGCTGTTCATATCAAATCCATTCATTATGCCCTGGAAAAAATGCTTGAACTGTTACACAGGGTTCTGTGTAATAAAGGTCATTATCACAGCTCTGCATATCAGATCCACCAACCAGAAGATGAAAAAATGATGGTGAGCAGTATTAAAATCTGCCATTTAGACAATAATGTTGAAAAATAAATTGCAGGGCTTGGATTATGCCTGATAGTTCTAGCAGCTTTCAGAAACTGATTTATAACACCACAACCATTTTCACTGCACAGGAACTGAAAATGAACAGTTTGTCCTGTTCTCCATTTTGGCTCATGGAGGAATTTTTGCTGATGAGAATGTTGAACCCAAACCATTGTTTTGATTGATTTAATGCTAGACAGAGGAGCATGCCTACTAAATTATTCTTCCTTGCCCCATAACTTTCAGCTGTGCACTGGAATCCCAACCTGTTCCCTCATATCATAATTTGGCTGAAGAAAATTATAACGTTTGTAATTTTCTGCGTATTTTTCACAACACATGGGTTTGCAGAACATAGCTGAAACAAGGGGGTTGCAAAAGCACCAAACATACTGCTTTTCCTCCACTTACTGTCTCCTTATTTTTACATTGTCTTAAATTAGGGTCTGATGTAGAAAGAACACCAAGATGTTGACAACACCTGGACAGAGCACATCATTGCATGCCTAGGCAGCTCTTAGAATATTCTATGAGGTATACTGAATACAGAGAATTCAGAATCACCTATCTGAAAAAAAAAATCCATGTACCAATAACCACTTTGCTTCTGATTTTTTTTTCTGAAGACTTCCACTGTCTGTTTTTCACTGTTCATATTCTTATGTGAAAGCCTTAAACATACACTATTCTTTAGCCTTAGATCTGTTACAGTAAGCTGTATACCCCACATCTGCATTAATCACTCAGCAACACAAAGAGAAGGAGAGTACAAACATTCTGAAAAGAAATTGTTGTGACAACTTACTGGAAGACTTTGTGGCCAAGTAGGCAAACTATTAAAGCCAGCTTTGTAACATATTGCATGCTACAGAATCCAAGACCATTCAAACCCTTCATATAAACCTGCCAGTCAAGCATTCCTCACAGCTGTCACCATAGCTCACAGCTTTTTTGGGATATTGTTCTGCCCCCTTAACAAAAACCACACAGTAACCTTGGGCTACGTTTAAACCACTTTGTCTATCAACCTCCCTTTCCAGTGACTATTTTTACCCTAAATCCTTTTTTCATATTACCAGATCAACAGAAGTGAAGACTGTAAAAAGCATGTAATTGTCACCTCTCCAAAGAAAAGCCAGAGGTGTATCCATGATGTGCAAAGTTGAACAGCCCAGCCCACATCCATGGATGCTGCACTGGGTGCCAAAGTTTCTGTGCACCAAAAAAGTTAAACTCTTTCAAATGGAAATAGTACTGTTTTCTCAATTTATGTGAAGTTCAATTTGAAATGTAATGAAACTTAAGAACTAAGAGTATCAGCAGTACACAAAAAAACAAAAAACCAAAAGAGCAACTAAATGAATTCATGTGCATTTGACTTCAAAGCAGAAAACTTTTCACAAAAATACACAACTTAGAGAAGCACCTTACTTTAGAACTCTGCAAATCTATTTTCTGTTACTATTGATTCTTCTTGGACAGAACTTACAGGGTTGAAAGGCATATTTGCAACCTTTTCTATAATACAGCTCTATTTGCTTAAGTGCCATAATCCATCTGCACTCTTAGTATTTAACTGTAAGTGGATGGTATTTATTCAGCTAGTACATTTTTTCTGACATTTATATTACCTCAAAGGACAACACTGCCTTTAGAAATTCTATTTCAGATTGAGCTAATTGAAGTTTTGAAGGCATGGTAATCATGTCATGAATCAGCAGCATGGGTTATGACTTTGAAGAGGTGACGTATCATAGAAATTGATTTTTTTTCAGCCCTAGTGAAAAGGACTCAAGTTACATAAGAAAATAAATTAAGTGAACCAGATTGCTAGAGATATAACCTCTAAATGCCCCACTCCCACAATATATGTACAGACAGACTTTGCAGATGGCTTGTCCTTATGAAAAGAACTAAAGGTATTCTAAACATAGGTTTAATGCTTTTCTTGAGTATCTCAGGCTAAAAGTCACAGTATCTGAAGAACTAAATATATTACAATGTATGCATAATACACTCACACTAAATAATTTACTCCAAAGTAATCATTAGCCCTGAACCTCCTCTGCTGAAAAAAAAACAACCCTGTGGAATTTAAACCAAATTACTTGTAATTGATGAAGTTTCTTATTTAGAGATCATTAGCCTAAATCCAGATAATTTGAAGCAGCAAACAAAAACTAAATTCAGTTTTCTATCTAAATTGGTATTCTCAGAGGGGAACCATGAAAATGCAACAATTCTGCTTCTTCTACAGTTAATACTATGTCTGTTTTATAGCTAATACAAGGTATGTCCCAACTATCTCTAAAAAAAATCCACATTATATAAAGACAAGCAAGTTCTTATGCTGCATAGCACTATTAATGAGAATTATCTAAAGAGGTTCAAAAAGTTGAACATAACTGATCTAGAGTAACAGCTGTCTACTGGATTTTCATAAGAGATTTTGACAGGGAAGGAATAACTTTAGTTGCTGCAGCAGCCCAAAATGTCTCAACCTTGTGGAGAGGGAACATGGGCAGGAGAAGAGAAATTGAAAGGACACCTGTTCTGAAGACTGGATTTGTGCTTTCAATAAAGTATCTGTCTATTCTAAATTGACTTTGTCTTGAAGTTTGAGTTGAAGAGCAGGCCCTTCAGAATTTCCAAATCCCTTCAGACAGTTTTGCTTGCTTTTTTTCTGCTCCAACAATAATTTGGTTGCTCACGGCATAATGGAACAATTTCAATGAAAGAATGGCAAGTGCCTCCAAACAAATTAGCAAAAGCCTCCAGCTCTAACATCCACCTGTATGGAAAAAGTAGGCAAAATTCCTCACACTCTAAAAGACAGCAGATCTCAGATTACCATACCTTTGCAAAATGGAGTTACAATGTTGAGCTAAAGGAATTCAAACACATGCTTGTGGTGTATCAAAGAAGAGGCTGATTGAATGTGGCCTCTCTCAGTAAACTCTTGAAGGACCCTTTTGTGAGGATCTGGAGCAGACTCAAGCACAAAACATATACCAGGTCATCAAACTGTGATAAAATGGAAGCAAACTCTCTGTAGGTGCCTAGATGCCCAGAAAACTTTAAATGAAGGCAAGATAGGCAGCACCATGTCAGGAAGTAATTCCATTTGGGCACTCCATTCCATAGCTGAGACCCAAGGGCTTCTGAGGCTCCGGATGTAAGAAAACATGCTATTTCACTGCATACTACCAAAGATTAAAAACTTTCCATGGCGTGCAGCAATAATACATTAAATCACATGCTCTAACTTTAATACAAGAAAAGATTGCTTTGAAACTATTTGAGATCAAATACACAAATGTATGCTGGGACTAAGTCCTGGTTCCTAACATTCTAGGGAGAACTAGCAAAAATAATTATAAAAAATAATTATAAAGCAAAATAATTATAAAGCAAAATAATTATAAATTAAAAGTCAAATTTTTTGGCTCAGCCATAAATGAATCCATCATTTACATTTTCTAGAAATCATTAATAGAAGTAAATGATGTGCTTTCATCAAAGATGGACATTCTGTGTAAAACAAATCTGAAACTTACATAATCAGGAACAACCTAGGGGAAAATAAACAGAAAATCAGAAATGAATTGCTACATAAACAATGAAAAGAAACTTTAAAATGTACCACAGTGTGAGAAGGCAAATTTACATTATATTCTGTTTGCCAGTACACAAACCAATGCTTAATTATGTCTAGTAATTCACAATCATATAACAAGCATGACCTTTTCTGAAACAAATAATTCATTTAAGATGGCTAAAATATGAAACATGAATATGCTTTCACCACAAAGAGTAACCACTCAGAAATTAACAGGTTTCTGGGAAGATATACTTGCAAGTCTAAATAGGCTATTTCCTAGAATTTAATTGAAGCGTAAGTTAAGAAAACAATACTAATCAAAGGGTAGGAAACAAACCACACAAAATTAAACAGGTAAATCTACCTCTATATTAAATAACTAAAGAACATAATTTGTACTTAAATATTTTACTTGGTTTATCTTGAATGCCAGAGATCTATTTAAATAAAATTGCAGGAAATTTACTTTAATATCATATATAAATATCCATTCATTTACTGGAAACATTACTGAGATTAAAAAAAAAAAAAAACACCTAAACCATTCTCTATCATTTTTACCTTAGTCACTCACAGTGAACATGACAGGCTTCCACAACAGAAACATAACAGTAAAAAATACCATGAGAAACAGACACGAAAAACTCAAACCATGAGTGAATTCCCATGACTAGAAGGTTATTGTCAAGAACTTTTTTTGAAGAGGGATATTAAAAAAGGAGTTGACAAATCTCAATCTTTTCAAACCTTTAAGTAAAACTCCTCCCAAGAATGTGCAACACTTCACTTCGTCAGTTAAAAGTCAGTGTCCTGAAATTAGAATTAATATTAAAGAAAAAATAAATTAGGAAAATAAAAATGAGGAACTGGGGGCAAGCAGAAGTTACATTTGTGACTAAAGAAATCTCATCTTTAAAATCTTCCAATTTCTTAAGCCTTTCTAGGTAGAAATAAAGTTCTGGTTTTTTGCAAAAAATACTTTCTTTCTAATATTTTTGGTTACCCTTGCTTTTATGTTTAAATGGAACTTTAAAAAGATAATTAGAGTCTACTGCCTTCTCTTCATAGCATTATGAATATATTTGAGTCAAAAATTATTTTCTCCTAGCCAAAATTCAAAAAGGTGACTGGATACAAAAATACAGACAAGCTCCTTATTGGTCCTGCTGTAAATACCATCAATTTCTGCTGCTGTTCTCAAAATGGACTGCACCACTCTGAGAGAAATGTTTACTTTGGGAAAAGAAAAATGAAATAAAATCCTCTCTAAGCCCCTAGTACCAGTATAATAAGTATTGTTTTCTATTGAATCAAACTTTTGGAAAGCTGACTTTCTCTTTACAAAAAGAGAAATGAGATCATCTTGTCAACAGCAGAGCCTTTAGCAGAACAAGTTTTCAGAGAAAAGTAATAGAAGTGAAAAACTGCAGTGCCATCATTTAAATTGGGATGCTGTATGCAATGATTCTGATATTTTAAAAAAATCTACAACCAATATTATTCTATTTTAAGAGGCTATAAAAAAACATGATGCTAGTTTTGCACAATATAATCCTCTCAAACAGATCACATATAATGCTCTGCATAGGATGAAGATGGAAAAGAGCTACTTAATAAACTCAGAGTATGGACAAAAAGGTGATGGATCCTTGGTTTTCTCTTTCTTTAGGGTAGAGGAGGCTTAGTCAGTTTTCTGGAGCAACTTCTGCTGAGCAGCTCAATCCCTTTCTGGGTAGAGAAACACCATCCTTTTTCCCTTTAATGTTCTAACTAGCCTCCATTATGAACTCTTGCAAACTGCATGGAGAGAATTTATCCAGATTTCTCAGCAATTTTCTGTTTAGAGATAATTGTTTAGGTCTAGAACATATATGTTTCCTTATCTTCAAAAATTTGACTTGTTTTACTGAAAAATGAAAAATAATTTCCAATAGACTTAAGATGTTCATACTCCTCCAGGGGAACTCTAGCTGGCTGCCTCATATTTAGATGTCTCTTCTAAAACATACCATCATGAAGAGACCCAATCTCTAAGAGACCCAAGGGAAGACCCTGGTGAACAATGGCAAGATTATCTGACTGCTGGTATTGGTGTGTAAGAATAGGAGAATGAAACACTTATGTTGATTTTCCAATATTTACTGAGGAAAAGGGTCATAAATGGAAGATTTCATTTTAATAGTCTAAAAAAAGAAATTTACAATCTTACTAGATTATTCATATTTTTAAAATACATGTTTTTATTTTGATGAATTTTTTGACAGGTGTTATCAGAAAAGGTGTTGCTTTATCAAGGAAAAAAACAAACAAACCAGAACACATAAGTGAAACTGATTGACATTTAAGAATATAAAAGATTCTATTGTGACATTCTACGTTCCATGCAGCTAAAGTTGGTCTCAAATACTGCCACTCCATAACTTCCTGGAGTGAGAAATTTCAGAATTCCTACATTCTGCACGAAAAAGTACCTATGTCATACTGACTTCCTAGTGGTTTCAAGGACTGCCCATTAAATCCAGAACCATGGAATTTTGTGAGTAACATTTCTGCTTGTCATCGCTTTCCTCCTAAGCTATAACTTTTAAGACCTTGATCATATGTATTTTTAAGCCTTTTCCTACCAAAATGGAGTCACCCTCACATGGGTTAGTATTCCACCTCTCCTGAATATTTCAAGATGAAGTAGCTTTATCATACTCCTTTTTTTATCCCCAGCACCTGAAAAGCTCATGAATTTCTGAAACATCATCAGGTTATGTTTTAAGCAATAAAACTGGGGGATTGTTAAACTCTTGCCACTTTAATTATGTTGTGAACTTCATCACTCCAGCCATGTTACAAAATCTGCCAGTAAAACAGATATACCATATGAAATTACATTCTGCATGTGCCTAATGAGCAAAGGTGATTCTTTTCCCTCTACACAAACAAGAAAATTCATTTTTTTCTGCCAGGTGCTCTAGTGAAAGGTATCAATTATTATTAAATTTCAAGTTTAAAATGTAGTTGGACTTGCTCTTAAAATAAGTGTGACAGTGGTATTCACTCAAATCACCAGAGACCACTTCCTCCTTGAAGTAAAATATAGAAGTGCTTATATCCTTGTTATGCACTCTGGTTCTGTATGAATCATGAATGCAGCATCTACAAAATTAGGTATTTCAATTACTTTAGGGGAGTGAGAGAACATAGCAGTCAGATAACAGAAGACAATCTTCTTTACACAGCCTTTAAACAGACTTTTAGATACCACATATGTTCATCTGAAGGAGTTTAGACTTTAGTTTCCATTCATTCCATAACATAAAAGTTAACTATCTCCCCTCAGAATGAATTTTACTACAAACTAAATTATGTAAGTATTTGAGAAGAGTAGCACTAACAGCCTGCCTATTCAGCACGCAGCATATGAATTTACAGCATATGAATTCAGCACAACAATGAAGGACTGGTACATTTTCCTAAAAGAGTAAAAGTTGCTAAACACACTTTCATAAACTGTAGTTAAGACCTGCAATTTTTTTTATAGTTTGTAAACAAGGAAAGCCTAAAGCTGCCAAGTAAGTGCGAAAAGGGGCTGCCAAAGCAAGAGGGGGACTGCAGAAAATTATTTTTATAGTTCTTGTGTTAAGGCTCAGATGAAGAGATAGAATTAAGATTGAGAAAACAACACGCCCTGGAGCTGCAGTATGAGTAGGGCTAAAAGGCCTGCCAAAGAAGAAGGCTGACAAAAGAAATTTCCCCTGAAACCTTTCTCTGTGAGTCATGGCTGTTGGTCCATGGTAAAGACTCATCTGACCATTTAGTTAGGGAGAGATTACCAAAGAGAACCCAGAGCTACAGTATGCACAGGGCCGGAAAAAGTTTGCCAAAGGGGATTGCCAAAGGAAATTTCCCCTGACACCTCCTTCCTCTGGGAAATGCCTGCTGGGCCCAGGTTAAGGTTCCACAAACAGTACTTATGCCACTACTTCTGCCCGAAATTCTGTTGCTGATTTTCCAATAAGCTGTTCGGTCATAGATACTTCTGAAAGAGAATGGTCTTATCATCATAAAGTGATTCTAAAACCTATGGCACTAATCACAGTTCTGGCAGAATTCACAGGATTTTTCTGTTTCTTTGAGTCTGCAGCGCTATCTCAGTTTTGATAAAAGACCCTTCCACACAAAAATACTAAGTCCTTACATACCCGAGGGAGGTATAACCTTGGAACCACAATCCCCTTTGTAGCCTCATTGTTCTCAGTCCTGCAGATGTTTTTATTCCTAGAGATTCATATTTGGCCACATCCTAAGTGCAGAAAGAAAAAGAGCCCTCCAGTGAATCTGAATCAGCTGCCAATTATATAGATATATATAAATATCCAAAAGACCCTGATTCCTTCAAAAGAGGATTACAGTTCTATTTTTCTTTCCCTTACATCTCTGCAGACCAGGAATAATTCCCAGAGAATGTGGAACCCAAATCAGGCTGAAAATAAAAGAAGCTACTATTACATTCACATCAAGGCTAAAATCACAGGGGATAAGTTAGATGAGGAAAGCAGTGCCCTGCCAGCTGGAATTTTACCCAACATGTACAGAGGGTAGCAACTTCCTACTTGCTCATTCTTTTACTTTTTACAAGCAATTAGATTTCAAAAAAGGAATTGTAATTAGAATCATAATAAACATAAATTTCCTCTACAGAGATTTTGATGGATCAGAGCAGATCAATGAAGGCAGTAAGATCTCTCTTATTTCCTGTAACATCTGGGCTGTCAATACATGAAAAAGCCTAGGTAGTTCACATTTTTCATTTTGTCACAGACCTTCTGTTAATTATAAAAATATTTCTGACATTTTTAAATGCTTAAGGAAATGCTTCTTCTGGTGGAGCAGAATATTTACAGTACATCTGCACAGATAGGCCTAGATTCTGGACTTAGAAGGTAAATTTCTTAAAATATACGGCTATCTGATAAGACTATACCTATATAGTCCTGCTACACCTGCCTGCCTGAGCAGGCTTTTGTTTTGGATATTCATGTAGAATTCTGCAAGGCCCAATTTAGAATCCGTAGAAAAAACAGAAGAGAAATGTTTTGTCCATCAACCCACTCTCCATAAATTACAGTAACATAACAACTATACAAATCATTCATGTTTACTCTGTCTTAGTTTGAGACTTTATCAGCCCCTTAAACATTTTTTATGAACAGAAATTTCTAGTTTCTCCTGGCAGAAGGCTTTATTTTCATTAAAAGTCCTTCCAGCAATTCAGGAAGGATAAAATAACCCTGTACTCAGGGTTAATGGCAACCATAAAGGTTCTTTACTAGCGTGCTACTGAAAAATTACAGTGAATAATCTTCATGAAAATAACCTTGTTCATGTTGTGATCTATTACACACTGTCCTTTCTTCCATGATAAAAATCATACCAAAAGATTAAACTGAATTGTGACCCAGAATAAGGTCACATTCTCCCAGTAAACAACATGGAAAGGGGGAGTTGCAGGGAAACACAACAAAATTCTCATTAAAAGAACAGCACTCACTGGTTGCTAGAGAAAGTACAGAAAGGTATTTTTTAAAAAAACTGATTATTCAAAGGGAATGACAGGTTCAACTTAAAATAGTTTTAATTCCTCGGCAAAACCAAGCTAACAAGTAAACAACCTGTATTCATGATCTAGCTGAACTTTCTTACTAACCAAAAAAAATTCATTACAATCACGCTTGCTTACTTTACTGATATTTTTCTTATAAGCTCTTACTCAAAGGAGTTTAATTTTGTTATTTAGTAAAGAAGGGTCTGATTTTGCATAAAGGACTTGGATTTGGGTCATTTAAACCACATCTGGATTAAATTTCTTCATTATAAGATAAATAAGCAGGCAGCATGTCTCATGTGTTTCAAAGTCATCTATTTTTAAGGTGATCAGTTTGTCCATTCATCTTGACAGGAGCCTTCCTTTTTACACAACTCATCCCTATTGTCATGACTTCCTCTGCTCAACTTTGCCAATTTTTCTGCCTTTGAAAAAAAACCCAAAGCTTTGCTATGGGCTCTGTGCAGTTGTTTTTTATAGGAAGAGAAGGTTGTCCTCACAGAATTAGTGATCCTGCATACCTGGACACTGCACTGGAGATCTAGACTGATGGAACAGCCATTGAGCTCTTCATTTCCAATAAAAGAACTTGAATACACTTACTTTATAGTTGGCAAGATAACAGATGCTCTGGGTCCATCTCAACAAATCTTCTGAAGAGCAGTGGCAAAACCAATTTAGAGACTAGCCTTGATATTTTTTTTTCAAGTTCCTTCTCCCTGTTTCCCCGGAAAAAGATGCACAATGCAAAAAACAGTATCTTCAGAAAAGACAATGGCAACATAGCAGAGGGAATAGACCTAAAAAAGTGCCAGTGGAAACATCAGTTAAGCATTTGGGAGGGTTTGTTTCATTTTAAGAGAACATAGTTACTTCTTTCATGAGAAAGAACAAAAGTCAGTGTGTGCATTTGTAGTCTTGAATGCTACAGATGATTTATGCTCCATAATCCAATATCTAAGTACAAACACATAAGATTTTTTGGATTTCTGATATCTCTTGCTAATAGCTGACTGACAGGACACTTTCTTCTATTTCTCTAACAGTGTAATTGTAACCTTGGAACTGAGCCACAAGTTGGTAAGACACAGCATGGGGCTAGGGGAAAATAGGTACTACGATGACAACTAGGACTATTCTTTCTGGTTCATTTCAGGTACCTC
>NW_005054297.1:28311463-28331258 GCF_000277835.1 Geospiza fortis
AAAGACTAGAATAAAATAATTATCTAGATCTGAGAACAATTTTATATTACTTGATTTACATTTTACAGCTTATTTTTTAAATCTTTTTTCTCCATGAGTTAAAATAAACCCTTAAGGCTGCTCAAATGTTTATTATTAATGATGGATCATTAGACATAACTCTCCAAACTCATAAGTTTAGTCTTAAAGAAGTTGAAGAACTTCAAATACTATTTTGCATTGTAACATCCATGTGACAGAGGATTATGCAAACCATAATTATCCTTTTCCTTGTTCAAATACATTCATTTGTACAGAAAAAAATAGAGGCTCTCAATTTTTCAACTTCTACCCCAATATTTTTTACACTAAAAAAAAAGTAATTTCAAGCATGATATAACTCACTCATTCTCATTCTTTACATCTTAAGGAGAATGAATAAAAAGTGTAGGAATCAATAAAAACAATTAATTAAAACAATTAATAAAAACATGCATTGCATGATGAACCTCTGACTACAAGCACAAACAGCTTGGTAACTGAAAACCCCTGTTGCCTTTGCAATTTATCTGGCTTTGTCTGTGTTCACAAGTACCTTTTTGTGGATTTTTGTGTATTAGCTACAGAATTCATTGCACTCTTGAAATGAACTGGTGAAATTAAAAGCCAAGCAAATATGGTAAAGCAAAAACTGGCAAGACACATAAAAAGGGAAGTGGAGATACAGTAGTGAAAATGTGTTCCTAGGAATATCCCCCACAGGCAGCATTTCAGTGTCTTGTGATACATATTAGGCACAGCAATAGCACTGCCACCAGCCTGTAACTCCTGTGTTTTTAAATTATTTCATTTAACTGCACCGTGGGCAAACTTCTCTGTCCAAAATGGGATGGGAGAAATCATTCTCAATCAAAATATAAAATCAAGATATAAACACTTCTCATTAAGCATTTATAACATATGGTTTATACACTCTATTTTCTATTAAATATAAATTATTTCTATAAACTGGAAGTATTTTTATTGGTGTAATAAAACTTAGCTCATTAATTCCATGTTAATGAATGAAGGTTGAATACAGGAGCCACTTTTTTATCACAGCTATCACTACTATACTACACTAGATTAGAAATATTCATATTTTTGGTTAGCTGTGCTTTAATGCATCCAACAAATACAATTTTCAGCTTGACTGAAAAAGAAATACTTAAAGAAAAACTGCTTATGTAGAATTGATTTGTTAGCTACAATGGATCTACTATATTTAAACCTTCTATGCCCCACCTTTTTTCAGATTTTATTTAGACTGATTTAACATCTATGGAATGTTTAAGTCAAATGGAAAAGAAATACACTTATTAAAGACCTTCAAGATTGCCTCAACATTTACTACAGATCATTGCTTTACCCTCTTTCTCATTTCTGTCCATAACTAACAGAACCCATTGCCAAACAGGTTTTTAAATTAATTGATTTTCATGAATTCTTTCCTTACACATATTAAAAAAAATAGTTTTACCTATGGGCCATATATCTCAGACAGTCAGGCTGTAAAATACATCTATATTCAACTCTGGGGTTGGTTTCTGTTCCGGTTGAGACATGAGGCCTGAACAATCTGGCTAGAAAACAGAATATGTCATTCTGTTGGAGTTTGGGTCTATTCATGTCATGTCATAAAAACATAAGGAATAGGAGAGAATGTGACATTAAAAATTGGATGGCTTGTACTGTCAAGCAACTCTAATATTTCCGCTAATAAAAACTTTCTGAAAGCTGATTAAACTGAGATTACTCACTGAAGTATTCCTACATTTATAGTCAACTGCTCCTCGCTTAACAGCAAAGAAGGTTCATGGTTTTAGATAGGTTTATCAGTTGCATAACCATGAATTTCTTAAAATATCCATTATTTTCACTGCAGTACCAAGTAAAATATTTTCAGTGGCTCAGAGACATTTCAGAATGACAAAACACTGGCAGAAATTTTAGAACTGACTACAAAAAAAATCAGTATTCACATTCTGAAGTAAAAAAAATCTATATAAAATTTTCCCAATTTCCCTCGTGCCCAGGACTTTACACAGCAGAAGCAGCAATTAAATGCAAAGACATGGAGAATCCATGAATCTGAGATAAAGGATACAAGGTCAATAGTACCCACCAGACCTTTAAAATGTTTCCATTTGTGTTTCCAATGTACACCAAGGTTCCTCTGAAATTACTCGCTAGGATAATGGCTTAACAAATCTGCCACATTTCATGCACTTGAGAAGTTATTTAGCCTTCATGTTGCTTAGTACATGCCAAGCTTGGTGATTGAGAAGAGCCAGCATGGATTTACTAAGGATAAATAATGCCTGATCACCCAGTTCTTTCCCTGTAAAGGGCTGCCCAAAGAGGCTGTGCAGTTCCATCCTTGGAGGTTTTTAGGATCCAGCTGGATCAAGCCCTGAGCAGCCCAGGCTGACCTGAGGACTGACCCTGCTTTGAACAGTGGGTTGGACTGCAAACCTCAGGAGATTCCTCCCAAAATGAATTACCCCACAATTCTGTTATATCAATATTCAGTGGATCACTTGTACGCATTTTCCACTACATGTGACAGTATACAAAATGACCCACAGGCGAATACAAATAAATTATCTGTAGGAATATAAACCAGGTATCAATACTACTAGAAATAACAGACACAAAACACATCTCAGAACACTTCATGTTTTTTAGAATCTACCATGAGGAAGAACAAGAGAAACTAGAAAAGAGACTGCCAAAGGATGAATTTTTTGAAGTCCTGCCTTTCCATATCCATTCATTTTTAATGAGTCATTATGAAAAATTTAAAAAGGTGCTTAAATTTTATATTCCACATTCTACTGTTTAATTAAATGAATTTTCCCCTTTTAACTAGAAAATAAAAGTTGATAGCTACTAGAAAATCTTAGTTTTGTAATCTAACCATATACCACTATAATACACTACATGCCTGATGGGAAGTACAAGAATATCCAACAGACTGAAACAATCACAAATCAGCTTGGCACTCCTTCCTGTACTCCTTCCCCACCAAATCATTATTCATACATCACTGAAGGATTCTCCAAGAGATTAGTTAAACTTTTTTCTTAAATAAAGGTTATCAGTGGTAGCATGGAAGGTCTCACGTGCTGGGTCCTTTTGCAAAATACCTGACACAGGAGCTCAATGTCATACTTCAGATGGAGAATGCAGGATATCCACAGGAGCCTTCCTCTAGGAAAAGTCCATAAACTCAAAATTGTTTGATGAGAAAATAACTTTTTCTGAAATAACAACATAACCAGTATAACCCATAACAGAAACACATGGAAGTATCCAACAGATCTCATGGTCAGAATGACACTTCTGTATAAACTGTTTCACTTATCAATTTTAGTTTGATTAAAATAGCAGTAGCAACCTATAGAGATTTTTAAAGTTCTGTATTTATATACCATACAAAAGCCATTTACTTGAATTCTATTAAAGGGACATATCCCATAATAAAGAAGAAAATAAAAAAATGAACCCACAAAATATTAAACATAAGACAACAAAATCATACATTCTCCATAATATCACGATCAAGGGAAATCTTTCTTGGTAATTACAAAAACAGACCATCGACGAAATTAACTGAGGTTTCTTTGCACTTTACTGAAATGGACTGTTTGCATTTTGAAGCTCTTACCTTGACAGAAGCTCCAGACTCCACACAGAGATGGAATCCACCCTGTAGAAGGTGGATGAAGTAAGGAGTCAGGTTCCTACTGATCCATTCTTGTTCTGCTAAATCACACCTCTAGGACACAAATATTTATTTACAGAACACTTACCCACTCTTGGTTACTAGTCAACCAGGTTCTGTACATACAAAAAACCAACCAACCAAAACCAAAACCCTGAAAGGTAGCTACCTTTCACAGAGCTTGAAGAGAACTGGCTTTCATGACCCATCATGCCTTTTCAAAATGTAAGCGCTTCCTACACTATTCCATAATGGACCTAAGACATTTTGAAATTTTCATGCAGCAAACAAAAAGAGAGCAGTCAGAGAGAAATTACTCCTTGTCAGTCTCCCCATTTCAGTGTCATTTATATAAATAACTGTCTAGATAACTATCTAGACAGGCTACCTTATTTTGACCTTCAGATACTTCTTACAGGTCATTTATGTGAGAAATTAAGCTTGAATAGGTCAGCATATGATTCCTGAGTTGGAATAGCAGTTACGGATAAATTTTTACAGGCTGCTCTGTTTCCACACAAGTTCTGTGCATTTTTTATTAAAAAAAATAATTCAAAACCACATCTTTGTAGTTCAAATAATTTATTATCACAAAAAAATTAGAAAAACCCACTCTGGTGCAGAGAAAGGGTAAGTGGAGCTTAAAGTCTTGAAGAATGAAATAGGTATATAAAATAAAAAATATCTAAGACCCCTGATTTTATTTTCTGCAAGGATTGAGAATACAATGGACTCATTCTCTGGAAACATAAAACAAAAAGTAAAGAATGACCAAATGAAAATGACCTTTAACTACTGACTTGGAAAACTATTTTACCTTTAATACAAAGTTCTAATGTGATGCTTTGAAAATAATTTATGTATACTTTGTGTTGCACCACTGCCTGTGAAGTACAATGCCATACAAATTATAACAACTGTAGTAGTTTTAAGCTTTGCATATTACTCAACTTTTTTTTTAATTTTAGAACAAAAGAGTCAAAAAATAGTCCTTTTGAGTCAAAATATTATTCTATCACATAAAGAAAAAAATGTAAAAAATTCCTTCCAATTAAGTACTTGAGAAAAATATTGAACAACATTTTAGAGGGCAAATTCATGTGACCTGGACAGCCATATGGAATTCACTCTGTGGTCCACTTGCAAACTCTGAGCTGAACAGAATGTATCGGTTGCTTACAGGATAAGGAACCATATTCTCAGTTACTTATATAAGGTGTTCCCAAACAGATCTGAGGATTTCCTTTTGCAAGCCTGTGCAAAATTATGGTAACAAATGGTATGTTTCCACATGCCAGCTGAAATGTCAAGATCACCAATACTTGAGCGCTGCATTTCCATTAAGACTAATCTAAGAACTTGATGGAAATTTTCCCATTTCAGTGGTATTGATTCAGACCTTCAAGTTTTTATTTGTCTTTACCCACCAGCACACTGTGCTCATCACAAACTTGAATAAATTATTGCATGCTCACTATTCTTCACCAGGTATGCAGGGTGAACTTCTACCAAGTTGCACAAGTGATAGCTGAATTGCCCCACACTATTTTCTCTTACACATTACTCTTCAAAAATTTTTGACAAAATAATTCTTGCACTGCAAATGATACCAAATTATAACAAAATTATACCAAGTGAGGTTAAATAAAGTTACTGTTGTTGCCACCAGTAGAAGTAAAACAGGACACACCAAAAAAAGGATGAATTAGAGAGTCAGTCTCAATGAAATCACAGAGTAAAACATGAAATATGCCAATAGATCATTGAAGAAAAAGCCTCTACCCCAACATACTGTGCAAAATAGTGATAAACCATTCAAAAACAGTAATAAACCATTATTGTACAAGTAATAATTTAAAAAATGGGAAGAAAAAATAATTATTTATGATAAAACACATTCAAGTATTGAGGTTGGCATACATTCACTGCAATAAAATAACAGATTCCTAAACCTTATAAAATTTACAGTGCATTACAGTTTCAAAAAAAGTGGAAACACAGATGAAATCCTATAGCCAAGGAAGTGTTTGATTCTCCCTCCCTGTCATAAAACCTATACATCTATGGTTCTCCCTAGGAGAACATATTTATGTAGATATTTCTCTAATGTAGAGAAATATCTACATAAATATGTAGATGTAACATAAATATGTAGATGTAGATGTAGATAACATTTTATGTAGATATTTGTCTAAAAATATCAAGATTTTTAGATACATACACAACTTGTAGAGAACATTTTTTAAAAAAGAGGAAGAATGTGTGAATATTGACACCCATTTTCTCTTACTGAATAATAGCAAGCAAAAAAAATTTGTATTTAGTAAAGGCAACTGAAAAGAGTAAAAAGAAAACCAAAGCAAGGTTTTATATTTGATGCTGCATCACAATTAAGAGTTGTTGAAATGAAGTAAAATTCATTACCTGAAAACTGAGAGTGGTACTCTCAGAATGACATCCTAAATTAAGGCTATAAATGCTACAAAATTTAAATATCACCATTCAAAGTGAATTGAGTAATAATTAAGAAAGTTTTAAAAAGTAAAATTTTATCACAGAAATCTTTATGGAAACATGTATGGAATTACGCCATTTCCTCAGCAAACCTGAGGAATTATAAATAACTGTTCATTCAAACAGCATTTTTATGACTTCTTATACAATATTGGTTTAAAAAAAAACAAACCAACAAAAATAAAGGTATCCTTTGTCACTAAGTTCAGAGGATATTCAGGGGATGTCTATTGAATAGTTAACAGCCCCTCTATGCATGTTGTTCATTGTATTACCCCTGCAATATTTCTACTTCATAAAAGCTCATGTGACTGGAACTAGATGCATATGTTTTCATCTTATGTCTGGTGAAGCTATCAGCTCATTACCATCACTATTTCCCTTAAATCATTCTTTTAGGAATAAAACCTATCAGACTTATTACCATTCAAAATTACGAGCATTATAAGGCACAGTTCTAGAGATCCTTGAGAGGAGAGAGGGAGCTTGCCTTTAACCTGTAATTGTAGCAAGGACTGTGAATATGAACTATGAGACACTTGGAAGGAATACTGCTTTATAGATACCAATTCTTAGTGCTACTGGCTACAGTAAACAATAGTTCAGCATTCCAGTAGAGTAGGAGGTGGGGTGGGGAGTTAAATATAAAACTTAAAGCAAGAGTTTCTTTTCTCCATGTTACTCTGGACAACAATAAAGTTTGCTGTTTATTTACAGCAAATCACGTGATTTTCAATCCTTATGTATACAAAATGGGACTTCATACTAAGGTAAGGTAAATAGGCTACAAAACCCACCTTAAAACATATCTTCTGTGAAGTCTGCCAATGCTTAAATACTATAACAAAATAGAAACCCTTAATTGCACAGCTTAAGGAAAATACATTGTGTTTTGACAGATTTATCACTGAATGCTTGAAAGATTATATGATACTCAACCCATTGAAGTATTGAGGCACTTACTTTAACTATATGTCTAAAGTCTAATTGAAAGTGTTAAGATAAATTTTGTACAGATGAATAATCTCATGCTCACTGTACAGAGCTTGTGAGTTCTCACAAATAAAATATTGAAAAATGCATAACTGTCTGAACTTGAACTTTGAGACTGCAAACAAGATACTGTGTCTTGTATGCCTAAATGGCACTGAATCTTTTCTCAAATATTTGGTATTACAGTCCCAAACAATCCGTAGAGAACCACAGAATCACAAAGGTTTAGGTTGGAAGACACCTTAATGATCACCTAGTTCCAAACCCCTGCTGTGGGCAGGGATGCAACTCACTAGACCCAGTTATTCAGGGCCTTGAACACTTCCAGGGACAGGGCATCCCTAACTTCTCAGGGCAATCTGCTACAGAATCTCACTACCCTCATGGTAAAAAAATTTCTTCTTAACACCTGACTAAACCTCCCCCCTTTCAGTTTAAAACCACTGTCCCCTTGTCCTGTCACTATCTGCCTGCATAAAAAAGCCCTCTCTCTCTCTCTTTTTATAAGCCCCCTCAAGGCACTGCAAGATGCTGTAAGGTCTCCCCAAAGCTAATTCTTTGTGCAGCTGAACAACCCCGGGTCTCTCATGGTGCTTCAAGGAGAGGTACTCCACACCTCTGACCATCGCCGTGGCCCTCCTCTGCGGACCTCCTCCAACAGGTCCAGGTGCTTCTTGTGTTGAATACCCCAGACCTGCAGTAATGCAGGTGGGGTCTCACAAGGGAGTTTCATTCAATCTGTATAGCCCTACAGTTACTGAAAGGGCTACAGACACAGGTGACATGCAGAAGTCACCATTTGCTGTGGCCTTTGTCAGGGGAGTCAGAGCGCTGGGAAATCACTGAGAGCACAAAAGCGCTCCTGGAACTGACCAGAGTGGCAGCTAAGGTGAACATGGGAGACATGTCTGCAAGTCAGACATGCTCAAAGAAGACAGCATATCACTAAGAACAGACTTGAGAGACATGCCAGAAGACTTACAGTTACATACCTAGAATTCTAAAATGCAAAGGTGATATTTTGCAATGGTTTTACAAACTTGCTCTAAGCTTTGTACTGACACTTTATATGATCTTTATATGATCTTTGTTCTTGAAACAGGTACAACCATCTCTACTAGATTTCCCTGACAGGTAAAAAAGATGAATGACTAAAAGAAAATGCATTAGAGAGAGTGATCAGGCCAGCATGTGCTTGAAAAATCCCGAGATAGTTGGGCTGCTGTAACCTCTGCTTTCATTTTTAAGGTAAGATACAAATACACATGTACTAGGTAAACAAGTCTTTATTTTGATCCATAGTAACACTTACCATATGCAAGGAGATCAAGAAAACTTTCCAAGGCTACTGCTGTGGCCAAGTCTAATCTCCCAAGAGACTGCCTGGGAAATCAAATACTTATGTTCATAAAATGAGTGAGCATGTGTGAACCTGTTCCTGGCAGATGAGGAATATAACTGCTGTGCAACTCTGAGCCACTCATACTACAACTACTGAATAGTTGCAACACCTTTAATTTTCACCCTTAAAACGATATGTAACTTTTCCTATGGCTACTTAAATTTTAAAAAAATATTTGGCATATTTATGATGCATTAATGTATTTACAAAGAATAATAGAACTATTGTTTTCTGAATGTTTATTTCCCTTATTTCAGAGGTCAAACAGGCTTCTCTGCAGTGAGATAAAAAAACAAGACAACAACAACAAACCTCCCACCACCCCGCAATTTTCAAACCTCCACTGACTTCCCCACCAGTTCCATAAGGCAGCATTGACACACAGACTTAACCAGAGCCACATGCTCTGGCTTGCCTTAGGGCCAACAGAGACCAACATGGCAGTATTCAGGATATTAAAACTCATCCTGCTCAAATAAGGGGTAAGAGCTAACCAATGCTCTTGAGACCCTGTAAATTTTAAACCATGAAAATAAGGAGATTGATGCATTAGAGGCCTGACACTTGTCGTGCTATAATATGAACTAAAGGGCACAATTCCTCCCCCTCAATTCAATCCAAGTTTTATTTCTTAGCTACGTTGCTGTAACTGTCCTATCAAATACCTTTGAACTGTTCTATTTCAATACAGAATTATTTTACACTAAATATTCTTTACTGGATAATAAAGCAGAATTCTGGACTTCCATCAAAAAGAGAAAATCATACACTAGAATGATTATCCAGGACTCCCACTGCACAAGACCAGCCACTGAATAGAAAACCAGCACTTTCCTACTGCAGCCTTCTGGCTTCTCAGCATGCCTGTTTATAATAGCAATTGGCAGACAAAGGTTGGGCGTTTTTTTCTGTGCAGATTTGATAATGGAAATTTCACTTGAGGTTTGTTCCAGCAGGTCTGGATTTATGGGAGAAAATAGCAATAGCACATCCAGTTAATTTACTAAGGAATTTTGTGCCCATAGCACACATAGAATATTTTCCCAGAGAGTAAAGAATGATGATTAATAAACTGCCTATATAGAAGTATATTGGATGACCATGAAAAAGGAGAAAACAGTGGCCTAAGGATAAAAAAACTTGTTTTCCAAAAAAAACCCAAAAAAAACCCAAAAACAAACAAACAAAAAAAAAACCAACAACATAGGCCTTGTGTGATTCACATGATTAATAAATACACAATTAGATCAAGTATTATTCATGGGTGTCTGTGTTGTCCTGATCTATGCAAAGATCCTAATGACAAAATATCTTGTAGACATTTTTCACTTGAAGGAATAAATAATGAAAATTAATTGCTTATCTCTTAATTGCATGTCTTGCCATAAAAACCTATTTTTTTCTTTTCAACACACCAGGAGAAGAATGAAAATATACTAATCCCCAGACAGGTCAGAACAAAACAACAATTTACCATTGAAACAAAGATGCTTTTCACAGCTATCCAGAAATCTCAGAGGCTGTGTTCCACAAAGCAAAGCTAAGCAAAAGAAAAAAAATCACCCTGAAAGGCACAAGCATTTCAGCATGAACAGCTGGGTAAGAGAGTTTAAAGGAATAGAGATAATACAGAGATCCTAAATAGTCCCATGATCTCACAACTTCAGAGTAAATTGGGGAGACTCTCAAATTAAAACAGACATGATATTTAAGTGATATGTTAGGCCTCTCCAATTGGCAGATTGCAGTTAAGACGTTTGAACTCCAAAACTCCAAAAAAATGCAAATGTTCACTGCCATCACATCTACCAGCAAATATACTAATCGAAATCAGGAACTGTGGATGACTTTTAGAATAATCAGTATGGTCACATTAAGCTGTGTAAGACATTGCCCAGCATGATAATGAATCATTTTTTCTCTTTAATCTTACTTCCCAAGAAATGGAAATATCTCCCATATTTTAGTAAAAATTTCTGAGTTTTTCTCAGACAAAGGAGATTTTTTACATTTACCTAGAAAATGAAGTCAGGCAATCAGAAAATATAGTTTTGATAGGACTGCAGAAGCATCTGAGACTCCAATTGAGACCATCAAGGTAGTGTTTATTCATCAGAACAATGCTATCTCCACAGGTCCTGCAGAATACCTTCTCTTTCCCATACAGTTCAAACCTAGACATAAGAAGCTTTGCAGGCAGCTCAAGGGGCATTTCTTGTTCTTATACCTATATCCTCAGGAAGGCATTTGTCACCCCACATTCTTCAGGTTTGGCCTAGGAGCTTCACTTTATGGATCAAAAACCAGGATCCAGCTGGCTAATCTTTCATCCCACTGTTGATACCTTCCTTACATATTATCCTGCAGAGAACTGTTGCCAGAATTTAGTTCTAAACCAACAATCCCCCACCCCCTCCTCCCAAAAGCAGACTGTTACTCACAGGTGCTGAGACAGTCATGCTTAGTGGCACCAAATGCACTGAAAGTCAAATCTCACCTTGTCTCCCTCTGCTGCCCCAGGTTTCTTTTCTCCCATCCCAATGAAGACTTACACCAACCAGTACCAGTTCACTGCTTTTCTTCCTGGCTTTATTCCCTTTTCCTCCAAACACATTTCCAGATTTGAGATGCCCACTGCAATATTTTAAAAGCTTCCACCACTGCTCCAAACTTTTTTATCTTGCCTGAAATCTGAAACACAACTATATTTTGCTACAGCTCACTCTTAGAAGAAATCCACAATGCATCGTAATGTAGGAAAGTACAAAAATACTGCTCGTAAGTATTTTAGAGGAAAGTGTAAAGATACTATTACAGAAAGATTTGTTTCTGTATTACAAAACAGCCATAGGCAGAAATAATTCCCAGTGAGTCTATAGAAGTGACCACAGAAATTAGTACATATAAAAAAGTGCAAGTCCTGATATTTTTAAACCATGTTTCCTGCAATTTAAAAATGGTGGATATCATTTGTGGTTTTTTCTTTTCTTTTTTTTTTCCTTTTAAAGCAGATAGATTCTTTCAGCACAGCACAACAAACCAATAATTTCTGAAGGCTATGTGTTGCATTGGCATGAAGCTCTGAGCCAGAGTAAGAAAAGTTTAGGTGGCTAAAGGCTAGGGAGGGATTAGTTGGAAATTGGGCCTCTGGAACACAATCTCTGCACTCCATCAAGATAATTTACTGCCATCTTTGAAGATGAGCAGGCTGCAGACTGAAATCTAAGACTAAGCTACCAGGACAAGTTTCTGGCTGGAGAGCAAACGCTCTGCTATGGGGGCAGGACCTGTCACACCAGCAGCGGATAAAAGGCACGTTGCCACGAGTATGAATTCTGAGGAACTGTCACTGTGTGTCCTGACACAGCCAATCACCACATATGCTATGGCAGCCCTGTGCAATTGGATGCAGAGAATGACCAACCTATTCCTTTTCACCTTTGTTCTTCCCAGGCTGTTCTTAGATTCACAGATAAAACACATAGCTTCCATCTCCAATTAATGGTACCAGATCAAGCCTTTCCACACAAGATACTCAAGCACCAGAAATTATCATTATCTGACATGAAATCAACAGTGAAGAGTTAAAAAAAAAATTCACTGACCGAACAAGAGGTATCCAATTCTAAGCTTTGACTGTAACACTGGTGGAACCAGCAAAAGCAGAACAACACAAACTTAGCAAAAAACATTACTTAACAACAAGTTCAATCATAACCAGCAGTTTGTACACAAACCAAAGCCTCAGCTATAGCCAAGGTACACAAATATCCCAGTTCAGTGTATGGTTTCAAACAAGGAGCCCAGACACAGCCACCATGAGGGAAGAATCTCCAGAAAAGGCATCCCGAGGGAAGGTGAGACCTAGTTCTTCTACAGGTTTACTATAGCTCTGAAAGTTAATGAAATTAAAAATAATGTCCAATTTTAATAGTATTACATTTATCACAAAATAGCCTAGTGTTAAAAAGAAGTATTAAATTAGCTTAGAAATACTCATTGACCATTTGACCTGAAAACACATTTTTTCTGCCTTTGGGATCTCATGACTTGGGCGTATAACAAAGCACAGAAGAAAACCCAACCTACAGCTCTAAATTCCTGCATGGAACATCTGCAGTCATTGTTAAGTGGTCTCTGTGTTCATGAAGGAGAGAAGATGGAGCACCACTTCCTGAAAGTTCTTTATATTGCGCTACTGTTCACAGCTTTGCACGAAGGAGATGTTTTCTCTTTCAGACAAACATCACCTCCATATCCTCCTTTGGTCCCGAGCATTAGAGTGGCACATTCTTTTTTATCAGAATATTTTATAAAGAGATGTCTGTAACTGCCTATAAACACGGAATCCAGGAACCTATGACTGGCTATGTACAACTCTTTTCTAACCTGATCCTGAGGCAAAGTTACAAAGTCACAAAAGGAACAGAGTAATAACAAACTAAAAAAAATTTATAATTTATAACTGCTAGTTTACATTTAGATTTCAAAATGTTGCACTTAGGACTCTTACATAAGAATTCTGTTTAAGAGCTATGCTTCTGACACCGAATTAGCATCTGAAATGCTAGCACAAAGATTTTTTTTTTCTCATTTTAGCTGATAACTGTTTAAGAAATAAAATAAGTATTTCATACTTATGGGCTGCTCAGCAATGGAGAAATTAGATATGTTTGCAGTCACATTAAAATCTTCTTACTTTCCCTGCAGCATCTTTGTGAAATTTCATATGGGAGCCATTTTTTATATTTAAAGCCTTTATTTTGGGTAAGAGAAGTCAATTTTTTCTAAAACTTATGAAAGCAGAAGGTTCAGTTCTGAAATGTGTCTGTGCAAGTGGAGAGAGAGGAGGGGAGATAAAATGCAAACTTCTGGTGGGTTCCTGTCCTCTGAATTAAGAGAACAGATTAGTGTTACCCTTTTTATTTCTTCAAGCAAAGAGCAAAATACAGCGTAAGCAAAGAAGTGAGAAAGAAAAAGGACAAACATAGACAGTCATACACTCTTGCATAGAAACAGAAGCCTTGGTCCTAAAAATGCAGAGTATCCTACCTGCAATTCAAGAGATGAGAGGTGGACAGAGTAGAAACAGTGACCAGTCACAGCCCATTGCAGGACACTCACATCAAGCTTGTTGTGCTGCAGTTGTGACTCACTGCATTTCTTTAATAACTCCCTACATGCTTAAACTTGAATGACAAAAAGGATTTCAAACAGCAGAGCACAAAAATCTCTGCTAATATCTGAGTCTTTTTTTAATATATACATATATCATCTAACAGACAGTTTCCTATAACTATTTCTATAGCTAGAGTTCATTTTTTACAGTGATTCCACATCTTTCAGGTTTCACACCTCGGAACGTCAAGCCTTCTGCTCCCCAGCTGTGGAAAAGCAGGTCCTTGCACTGCTGGGCTGTGCCGTCAGGCAGCAGCAAGTTCACACACAGCAGCTGCCTCCTCCCACCCAAAACCCAGCCCTGCACAGGCACTGCAGTGTGTCTGCCATTCCCTAGGCTGGGTAGAATGTGGTCACCACAGCAAAGCTAACAAGGGCAGGAAAGGCCTGTGGAGAGCCCCAAAAGCCAGAGTTCCAAGCACTCACTGACACCTCTGAAGATGCAGTGAGTACTTCAAATTAACTTGACTAGTCCCATAGTTCTTGAGTTATTGAAAACGAAAATATTAAACCAATTTGTCTCAGAGCTTGAAAGGTTAGGTCCAATAAGTAAAACAGAGCACAGATGATGAATAGCTAAGGATATACAAGATACCAGAGATATTATTTTTTAAAATAAATAGGTTTGTCAACATCTTTTAAAATAGCCTCTGTCCTAAATCAAATTTAGACAAAGGAATGCAAATCAGAGAACATTCTTAATCAGTGCTCTAACTACAAGATTAATGATTCATTTAAAACAAATGTCTACTGTGATAAAGTAAAATCTCATTATTTTAAGAAGCTGCCTTAGTCTATTTGATTACTCCACCTAATAGGAATGTAAATTAAATAACAAAACATAAAACTCATTTATCTTATAATTTTTACATTTAAAATAATATTGTTGTAAGCTGCTGCTGAGTAAATTAGTAATGAAACAGCTACACAATAGTTCCAGTTAAAAATCAGCAGCAGCTTGGTTTGCAACATAAGAGATAACAAAAACACAGCTTGCATATCAATTGCATCTTTCAGTAAAATACACAAATAATAAAATGCTGGCCAGGATTATGACACTGGATTGAAACCTTTCAAGAGACAGGCCAGTAGATTCCCTTTATGCAGGGACCATGGTATTTTATCACTGCATCATATCTAATCAACACCCTATTGCAAGAAGCAACCTCAGTGTTTTCCCTCAAACAGCAGCTTTTTGCACAGATGAAAATGCTTGTACAAAGGCTTTTGCCGATGTAGGTAATATTTCAGAGGGAAAGGAAATTGCGCTCTTAATGACGTTACCATTACAGAAATTTCAGTTCAGTGAAAAGCACGCTGGGGAGTCGATGGAAGGTCAAGCCAGTTAGAAGTCAAGTTCCTTGAAAGAACAGGGCTCTGAAGTTGAATTGTTTTCAGGGAGAAGCCTGCTGATAGGTCAATAGCTTGAGTTTTATAGCTGACAACATTCATGGAAAAAAAACTTCCAAGGTTGAAGTGGCTATGGACCACTGAACAACAAGATTGGGAAAAAAGTAGCTCTATAAGTCACGAAGTATGTAAGCTCCCCATTTACCAACTTTTTAAAGAATGCTACTTGCATGACTGGTAAGTAAAGCTGGGTAATGTATCTCTCAGAAACTGCTGAAATACAAAATAAAATTATAATATTTTACAAGAAAATATGAAATCTTAAGATCATATAAAAGTTGCTTGATGTTCTAATAGATTACAAAATTTCTTAAGTTGAAAAGATTTTAAAGACCATCTGACTTGTTTGCCATGGGCAGGGGCATCTTTCATTTGCAATTTACCCATCCAACTATCAACACAGAATTAAAAATTAGGAGAAAGACAGGCAAACATCAAGTGAAATCTTCAGATTTCAGACTCATCCATACAGATTCTTAAACTGTTAGCAAAACTTACATCATATATGAAGCAAGAATCATTTCCAGTGTTATAATCTCAGTGATCTTGTCTGGAATATGCAAGCCCATGTGGGCACCTTCACATAGCATCCACAGAAATTCTTCTTTTCCCTAAGCATGGTGAAAGAAAGAAATGGGAAAAATCTTTGAAAGTACTCTGAAAGTATTGAAAGTATTCATACCATTCACTTGTTCCTCAGTAAGTGATAGCACTTATAGCACTCTTGCAGATAAAGTTTAAAAATAAAAATTGGGAAGTGGAGCTGGAGTCAGTCCATAGCCGATTTTTACTTTCTCAACTATCTTCCACATATGAATAAATTAGCAAGTCCTTTCAAAGTACTAATGAAAAACCCTGTTTCCTCCACTTTCATAATCATAAGAGATATATTAATAACTTTTCACTCCAACTGGGTAGGGCTCCCCATCTGCAGCTTCACAGCCCTTGATTGAATTCACAAGGTACTATTTGTGTATTCAGATCAGAAATCTGATTGCCATCTGTATGCACTGATTAGTTAGTGATCAAATAAGGTGCAAAATATATTCAAGTATGCAAATCAACTCTTTGCCCAAATACCAAAGGCTCAGTTATGCATGGCCGCCTGAAATGTGTCCTTTATGTTACACCATTTGCATAGCTTTACTTTTCATCACCATCTCAGGGAATTGCACTGCTATTACAAAGTTAGCACGTTGATGTTGGACAAACACTGCACTAGTTTGTTAGAACCCAACAAGGACTGTTATTAGCAAAATAAGACATTTTAGTTGTTTTAGGTTTCCATGCCGCAGTCTTGCTAGAGGCAGGATTGTCTTAAATTACTTCCTTTTCACAGAAACAGAAAACTGCAGCAGGCATAAACTCAGTAAATAAGAAAACCAGGTGAAAAATGAATACTGAAGTCAACAGTATTGCAGTCAACCAGATGTACTTGATTTCTATACCTGATTTTACAAAATCAGGCAAAACTCACTGCTGAAACCACACAATAGTGATATGGGAAAGTGTGTTTGTGGGAATTGAGAGGTACTAAGAACACTCTAAGAGTTTATTCTCTGCCTTGTGGCCTTTACATCACCAGGATGACAACTTTTTTTCCAGGTCTTTCTAAAAACATCTGACTTGGCCTCATTTTTGAGAGCACAAAATATCCACAAGCATGAGAAGTGACTGTGCATCAGCAGAAGTCATGCATGGCAACCTCCTGCCAGGCCTTAAGTGCAGTTAGCTCAGAAAGCATTCTATGTCAAAACTATATACATCCCTGACCTTTCCTGCTCCTGCAAACCAAGCTAAATTCATTCTACCATAAAGTAGTTGTTCAAATAAGAACAAAACTTTATGCACAAAAGCACGGCATTTGATCTATTATTTTCTCCCTTCTCCTCCTTTGGTGCTAGTGCTAAGAGAAAGCCAGAAATTCCTCAGTGGGTTAGTTTAAGGAAAACATTCATTAATCAATTGTTTCTTTTTTTTCGTTTTTACCTTCACTTGTTATTTTGAGAAATTTTGTACAAATCAGTGTAAGATATAATCACAAAAGAAATTATCTGAAGGCAATTCAGAATGTGAAATGTATGTCTATATAATACACTAATTAAACATTGACACCTAATATTGATTTTGATGTAAAAAGTGAAAAACAGCAAGGCTGAAAATAGTGTAAGTTCCTTAACGGTGGCAGAGTCACAGAGCTCAAGACAATCCATCAATTTATTATTTTTTTAATAAGTACATGTAAGTTTGTACAGTTCCCTTCTTTTAGTCTAACATATACTAAGCAAAAAAAGAAGCAGAGTTTTAGCAGACATTATATTTATAAGCTATATACCCTGCTATTTTTTCTCACTAATAACTTTACTACAAGAAGAGGGAAAGCAACCTATTCCTCTGAATAAATACTGCCTTCCCTGGTGTGCTGGGTCTGGCTGGGATGGAGTTAATCCTGAGTAAAGCCCATATCATGGTGTATTTTGGACTTGTGATTAAACTAGTGTCATAAACACACCAGTGTTGTGACTTTCACAGCACCATGGTTTTCTTTTCACTACTCTGCCCACCTCAGCAAGTAGGCCAGAGGTGTGACATGAGGCTGGAAAGGGACACAGTTGGGACAGCGGACCCAAACTGACCAAAGGGACGTTTCCTACAATATGCCATCATGCTCTGCAATAAAAGCTCAGGGAAAGAAGGAGGAAGATGGGGCTTCTAGCTATGGCTTTAATTTTCCCAACCAACCATCATGTGTGCTTGCTTTTCAGGAATTGGATGGACTTCAGCCTGCCAACAACAAATAGGGAATATAATTCTTATTTGCTATTCTGCTTGCACATGCAGCAGCTTTGCTGCTTCATCTCAGCCCAGAGTTTGCCAGCCTTTGCTCTTCTAGTTCTCTCCTCTGTGCCACTGTGGGGCAAGTGGCTGCGTGGGTGCTTAGCTACTGGCCAGTTGACCTGTGACACCTGGACACACTCAGAGACACTGTTCCCACCATTACACTCCCTGTGCTTCTACTCACGTTTGGGAATTCTGAATAAAGACGACAGATTGTGACATTTCTTTTCCTTTTAATCTAACATTCTCGTTGCTGTTTAAAGGGCAGGGATGAAGATCCAATTTAGAATCTGCAAAAAAAAAGATAAATATCTCTAAAAACCATGAAACATGGATAACGCCTACTCTCAGCTACTTAAAGGCAGCACTGTGAAGTCATCATGCTCAACAACTGATTAAGATAGCTGATGAAAATTATCTAGTGCAGATAGTATGAATACCTCTGAGGCATACAGTCCTTTATACATTATGAAACCTTTAGAATTTGACTGAATTATTAACAAACAACTGAGAAAAAATGAATTTACCTAAGTGATGAGTTATAAAACTGGGCCTAAGACTGTGAAGCTGTGATCTAAAGCTTCCTGCATGTGTTTGAAAAATATTGTAGAAAATACTAAAACAAAAGCAAGATATATATATAATTTTTTGCCATCTCTTGTTAAAGCAGAGGTTACATGTTAGCTACACACACACATAACTGGGCACAGAGGCTGTACCCAAGTACAAAACAGGCTCTTAGTGAAACCATGCAAGGAAATAAAAATACAACAGGAGGTTGGAGTCACTAGAACAACACACACTTCATATATAACAATTCTACAGTTCTCCAAAGAGCTCAAATCAAAAATTTCCCCTTTAATAAAAAAAGAACTTTTCTTTTTCTGTCAAAACAAACAAGGACAAATAGAATAAAGTATCATCTTGGTTACAAGACAAATTGTCCATTACATCAGATCATACAGTGATAACCTGTTCCCCAAAACAAGTTTAACTATTCTGCTAAGATAAGTTAATGAATTCTGTCCCTTTTCACATTTCATTTTCCTCATCTTTATTGGATCTCCCAAGTACAAATGATGTGGACATGACTCTCATCTTTTTCAGTAATACCACTATTTTTGACTCTCATCTTTTTCACTAATACCACTATTTTTGACTCTCATCAGAAAATTATGTAAACAAATAACTAGGTAAAAAAAAAATCCATGTCCTGATTTTTGCTGGTGTAAAAAATAAACAATTCAGATGATTTAATTTCTATAGCCTTAAACAACAATTTAAATAATCCTGTTATTGTCAAAATTATATGCATTATTATTCAGGTGAGCATTAAAAAGTATCATATTTACTTTGTATGCAAGAAATTCATTACTTTAAGATAGGAACTGGGTACTTTTTCATTGAGACTGGGGTCTTCATGAAAAGTGGCACCAGCATAAAAGCCCTCATTTTCTTTGAGAAGCAGTAGCAATCAGGAGGAGAAGCTTCAGATGGGCTCAAGCACAGTATCAATTCACATGACAATTTTCACCTCCAGCCTATGTGTATTATGCACCTCTTGGTGAATAAATCCACAGAAAGCGATATTTGTCCTGAAAAGGACAAATAACCCACATATTCCAATTCAAATCCTATACTTTAATCTACGTAATGGAAAAAGGTTTCAAGAACTCTACGTTTTTTTCAAGTGCTCCTAGTACCTTATTACCTTA
>NW_005054297.1:28331296-28347708 GCF_000277835.1 Geospiza fortis
TCTTGCTTAATGGAAGAGACTATCAGAAACTTTAGGGCAAAACTTAGCAATAAAGTCCAATTGCTCTGTGATACTCTAGCATAAAATGTCAGCTTCAACACAAGGGCAAGTGAACCCACTCAATTTCTGGTGAAAGCTGAAGTTTGAAGGCGTACACTGAGATGGACAGCAGACCTCTCTAATGCATCCATTGGTGGAAAGTCATTTTCTCTTTCTTACCTGTCTAGAGAGAGACAGAGCTGTTGGCTCAAACAACAGTGACTGAACATTTTTTCACTCTAGTGTACTCTGATAAATAAAGGCTACATGCAACTGAGACAGGAATGAGCTTTCTCAATCAGTACCTCAGGTTGCTTTGAAAGATCCCCTTTGAAACTCAGGGCAAACCTTTTGCTGAATAATATCTATGAGTAAAATTTTCTACCATTTCTGGCAGACTACAAAATAAAAATCAGAAATAAGAATCAGAATAAGAACAGATTGAAAACCTCTCATGAGATCAAATTTGCCTAGCTGAGGTTCTCTTCTCGAGTTCTGAATATCTTTGAAGGTGGAGATTACACAATCACTCTCGTATTTAATGTCTGACCACCCTCAAGGCAAAATTTTTTCCTACTATTGAATTGGGTTTACCTCATTGCAACTTCTCTCTGATGCCTCTTGTTCTGTCATTGTGCACCTACCAGAAGAGCTTGGCTTCCTGCCTCTTGTTCTGCCATTGTGCACCTACCAGAAGAGCTTGGCTTATTCTTCCCTGTAACTACCCACCAGACAGTTTAGGACAGCAACAGCCTCTTTTCTTCTTCAGGCTAAACAATCCCAGCTCTCTCAGGCTCTCCTTGTACATGATTTGTCCTAGCATCCCAGTGGCCTTTCTCTGGACTCACTCCAGTATATCTACGTATTTCTTGTACTGGGGAGCCTAGAGCTGAACACAGGATTTCAGATGCAGTCTCACAAGCATGAAACAGAGGGAAATAATCACTTCCCTCCACCTGCTCTCCATGCCCTTGCTTTTTAGTCTAACATGCAGTTGGCTTTCTTTATTGAGAGGATACATCACTTTCACATGTTCAGCTTGTCCATAGGGACACCTAAATGATTTTCTGCAGTTCCACGTCTCGAGACTGGACTGTTATAGCTTGATTCCTGTAGACAGTAAACTCATCTTCATTGTTTATGTTTTTAAGAGTATCTGGGCTACAGTATCTCATCTTTGAGCACTTCACACTGCCATAACTCTTCACAGCAAACCAGACAAGCCCTGTTTATTGCTCTACTCTAGCACAGCACGTAAGCACTAAAGGCAAACAAAACCTTTTCATAAGCCAAAAAAACCTTGGCTTTTCAACCAAGGCCAAGATGGTGCTGGCAGAAAGCAAAGTCACTGTGTATCACCTCATAAATCCTGGACTCAGCTCACATTCATATGGAGCTAGGAAAAGGCTGCTATGAGTCATCTCTCAAATGCTCTAAGGTTACACCAACCTGAGTGCCCTCATAGCATCCCCTAACAGCCGCAAAATAAGCATTTGGAACTTTTGTTTGTGAACATACTATCATTTACTTCCTCTTCATTGTCCTGGTCCTTTGCTATGTGATGAACAGAAAGTAGTATTTCTTAGTTTTCATTTGGCTCAGAAAAACAGTCTCTGCCATGCCACTGGGTGTCTAACCACTAAATTATGTAATTAATCCTATGGAGGAGGGGCTGGAAGTAGTACTTCATTATGAGCAGACACCAAATCTCAGCCTCATTTTCTTTGCACTGTTTACCTCAATATAAAGATCAATGTATCTGTAAGCAGAAGTTAGAATGATATATAACACCATGCATTGAAAATTTTGCTTTGGAAAAACAAATGCAAAGCATTTGTTATTGTGATTTCCTGCTGTAGCTTACCAGAAGCAGAATGATCTTACCAGCCCAGTATCAAAACTGAATTCCTGATTCTTTACTCCTTTACAGCCTGTGTTCCAATACATCTGTAAACAATGGGAGTAAAATGCTACCATTTTAGCAAGACACATTTTCTGCTTTTGGCAAAGAGTGAAATCTGTAAAGCATCCCAAACATTTTGCCAAGATCTTGATCTCTAGTCATTGCTGCTGTTACACCTGAAATGGATTTTTACTGCTAAAACACAACTTTTTGAGACCATAGTTGAGCTTCCATGAAGATTTAGTAAAATACTCCTAAGGCAGCACTGAGGAATAATTACAACAATTAAGTATGGACACATCAGCTATCAAAAAATAGTGGAATGGTCATACGGTGCTGACTCCCACTTCTTACCTCTTCTTCTACTAATGCATGTAAAAAGGAAAAAAATATGACTCTCTTTCTTGCCATCTTATAGTCAAGTGCCTGAGTCAATAAAAGTTGTGCATTAACTATGATATGTCACAGAGTCACAAATAGGACAGCAGTAAACCCCTGCATTGAACACTTTGAAGTGTATTACAGACTGGTGATAATATTAAAGGATTTGAGAAGACAAGAGATCCAGAAGAAAATTCAACAGTGTGCACATGTAGAACTATAGAATAGCCTGGTTTGGATGGGACCCACAAAGATCATCCTGAATCCACACAGGACCACCTGGAAGTTAAACCTTATATCTAAGAACAAACACCTATTTAACACCAACAGGCTTGGGGCCATGATCACTACCTGGAAGATCCTATTCTAGTGCTTGTCCTAGTGCTTGACCACTCCCTCAGTGAAGAATTTTTCCTAATAGTCAATCTAATCTTACCCTTTCACAGCTTCAAGTCATTTCCTCACCTATAACTTTCATAATCAGACACACTATTTTATAAATTATGTAACACCTACCTAATGTCAGCTGTTCCTATTTCAGTATCTGCTTTAGCTAACAGGATTCTACAGATTTCAAAGCAGTAAAATACTAGTAACCTCCATGGTTTTCTTGTTCTTTTCACCTTTTGTTAACTTGCTTAGCTTTTTCAGAACACTGTAAATATGTACTTCTATACCAACAGCAAGAGAAGTTAACGAGGTTATGGCAGCTGTTAAGGCACTCAATACCATGATGTTGACTTAAATAAAAGGAATCCATTTTGAGAACTGCAGCACTGTAACAATAATTTCAAACTTTTTTTTTTTGCAGACACTGCAGTACTGCCAGCCTGAGACAGTTGCCCTTACACCTGTCAGGCAGATGCAGACTCAGAAACTCTATTCACAGCCTCATTAGAACAAGACTGAGTGAAACAGAAGAATACAGAAAGGGATAACAGAGCAGCATGTGAGATGTAATACCACAGCCTGTGAAGCCAGGAAAGTCTTCAGAGTCCTGAGCCACACAGAACTCTGTGCATTAGCAGAGGGCACGGGGAATAACAAAAGCAGAAGTCACAGCTGATAGCTCTAGGGACATGGCATATTAAGAAGCCACAAAGTTAGAAGAATCTCTGAAGTAATCACGCTTACCAGTACAAGGAGGTGCAGCTGGAAATGGTACCTTCTGGACATTCTCAGTCTGTACATCTTTGTAGGTGCAGCAATCTCTTTGAAATCTATACCTATTTCACAGGGAGGAAAATTTCAGTTGCCACTTTTAAGATTTTTCTCCTTGAAACAGGTATAATGTAGACATAGGATAGAAAAGAACAAGTCAATTTTAGTTAAATCTGAAGTTCAGGTATGAAGCCTGAAACAACAGAAGAAACACTGTAACAAAAGCTTACTTTCTGATCGCAGAAAGTGGATAAAATCAATTTTTGAAGCATTGAGGGGAGAAAAGATAACTGCACAGGATCAGAATAAAATAAAAACCAAAACTTGGAGGTTTAGTGTGTTTGGGGATTATTTGTTGCTTTTTGGTTTTTTCTGATTGACCAAGCAAAGCTTTTAAAACAAAGACATTTTCATTGTGTAAAAGCAGCCTACAAGAAAGATAGAAAGGGACTTTTTACAAGGATATGTAGGGATAGGACAAGGACAGAGGGTTGGTTTAGACTAAAAACAAGGCACAGAAGCCCTGACTGCTTTAGCTTTCTGGTTAGGCAGTTGTTTATTCAGGAAAGCTATCATGTAACAGCACAAGAATAACAAAATCTTTTTGTTGATGTTTTCCCAGCTACCCATTGTAACCACCCTTTAAATGGCTACATTCTTACACAGTGTATCAAATTATGATTGAGGAAAAAGTATTGGGAAATATTACTTAGATACTATGTATAATATCACCATCCCCTGATATTAAGTTATGTTTGAGCACAATTGAGTCTCTGTCACAGCAGTTGCACAGAAATCTATTTCAACCAGCGCCTCTATCCTACATACAGTATTCCAGAGCACCATTTTCATCCCTGCTACTGCCTCAGTGAATACACAGGCATACATCAGACCAGACAAAGTTTCAAATGGTAATATGGTACAAGATTGAAGTTTAAACTAACCCCTGAAACTCTAAGAGCAGACACATGTCACTGTGGTACAGGTTATTCAATATCTTTTATTGATGCATTTTGTGTCTGACTTACTGTTCTGTACAAAAAGCCCACTTGACTCTTGCTGTGAAACACACTTAGAGATGATTTCCAGACAGCCAGATCTTAAAAGTTCTGATCGCTTCTATGCCCAACTTTATTGTGATACTGTTTCAGCTACAGATTTTTAAAGAATGTGCTCACATGTAGCATATTGCTTATCTATACTGCGCTGAGATATTTTTAAGCATTCATTCTTTTTCCCACAGCCTACTGGGTTTTGACTGATAAAAACAGGATGCAACAAAAAGCCATGCTCCCTTTTAAATACTTTTACATGAAGTGGTGGTTCTGCTATTAAAATAATGGGTGCTCAGTAAAGATTGAGTATGACTCTCTCTATTTAGGTAAATGCAACCTGGAAAATGTAGGTCTTTACCACCAGGGCCCACAATCTCTTGGGAGAAAACCTGTCATCTGTTGAAATACACAAATATTCAACTAAAATACTTTCTTTTTTAAATAACTGTGAAGAGAATTGTAAAATACGGTTTAAAAATATTTCAATTGCTGCATTTCAACACTTAAACGCCTTTTCCATAACTAATATGCACCTCAAACTTACTGTAATTCAAGTTTATAACTTTAGACAATATAGTTATGTATCTAAAGTGGGTTTATATTCTATAATAAAAAATATCATTTGTTTTTAAGACTGCACTGTGTTAATTACATACATGTATACATTTCTTCTATTACTACATTATTATTACCATCATAATCATCAAGTTCTCTGTAGTTAGTTTACATTTTGGATTGGGTATGGAATATCATGGAGCCAGTATAAGCTGGCATGGATCAGGCTGAAGGAGGAATGACAGCATCTCCACCATGCCCTCTCCTCTGTCTCTGGCTTTCCTGGAAGGGTGCTCTCCTTGCTCACAGCAGGAACACGTCTAAATGTCTCCATAATACCCCAAACACCATGCTATCAGCTGGGGCATCTCAGTTTTTCTTTAGCTACAGGTTAATGAGAATTAGCTGAGAGCTGATGAAATATACTGTTCAAGTCCTTTTGTAGAACCCTACTTTTGATCCTTCTGGGTTTATAGTAAATTAACTCCACACTAGACCATTAGTTGGATTCTGTGTTTAGAAAAGATGCAAGAGGCTTCAGGACTAGAAATTGGTGATAGAGCTTCTCCACAGGCTTTACACCATTAAAGAACAAATGGGAAAAAAAATTAGCTCTTTAACACAAGGAAACTTGTGCTTTAAATTCCTGACTATTGCTAAGTACCTCCAGTGCAGAAAAGCAAAACTGCTTAGAGTACTTTCAGAGGTGGCAACCTAAATACTATATATAGTTCTTCAAATATCTTTTATTCAGGTTAAAACTATTCAACAAATGAATGTCTTTTGTCCATAAGTCACTGATTGAAAAGCACCAATTGTTTGTCCTCCTGAAATAATACCACATAAAAGTTGCACTTAAGTCGTGGACAAAGACCTCAAAGAGTGAGGTGAAGATAAATCACTTACAGACAGCATTTATATTATCAGTACCAGTGAGGTTTTTTGTTTATTGAAAGACTGTTAGAAAATGTATTAATAACTTTTAATTTGACAGACTGCACTTGCCCAAAATAAACTAAGCCATTTTTAGACCACCACAATTCATCACTGTAACTTATTACATGGGAAGAAATTCTTAATTGCCTCCAGAGTAATTTATTTTAAATGAAAGCGAAAAGAATTCATAAATTAATCATCATTTTCAATTATTCTTTCCCAAAGCAGTGGGACCACTTATTTTCAAGAATGTTTTTCCTACTCACAGAACATAAGACTGCTCAGTAAAACTCACTGAGCACCCAATTTCGTGCTGCATTTTGGTTAGTGATACAGCTGCTGCCCTGACATTTTCAGCCTTCAGAGTGGTTACAAGAATCAAAGGGAAGCAAGGAAGGACTAAACTGAAGTCAAAATTGGAGTCATCTCTGATGACTAATCAGTATTTAAGAGCTAAACTTTTACTTAAACCAGTTTATCTTCTCTACAATTACCAACCACAGCTCCAATCTGGAGTTTGATATTTCAATGATCCAAGTGCATTTGTAGGGATATTTCATTTGGCCGGCAATGGACAAAATTATTTCGATTTTTATCATGTTATAACACTCTCTTCCTAGTCCCCAAAGGTGGTAACTCAATAACTGCAATTTAAGTCCAGAAAAAAAAAGCAGTCAGAGGCTAAAATCTACTTGAGAGCTTTTCAATAAATTTAAGGAAGGCTAACCAGGCATGCCAGAGGAGTGTGAAACTTACCAATGACCTATCAAGTTTTCACAGTGCAGGACTTCCTGCAATTCTAGTCAGGCATTATATCTACACTTTAGGAGAGAACTATGCTTGGATTAATAGCAGACAGAGCAGCTACTGGTCTTTGTCTTCTTTCTTATTTTGATTTGCAAAAGGTTGGAAAACAATCTTCACTTTCCAAGAGGACTAAACTAAAGGGGTGATCAAAACAATAGAGTCT
This sequence comes from Geospiza fortis, assembly GCF_000277835.1. Taxonomy (NCBI): domain Eukaryota; kingdom Metazoa; phylum Chordata; class Aves; order Passeriformes; family Thraupidae; genus Geospiza; species Geospiza fortis. The sequence goes on from NW_005054297.1 coordinate 28,338,297, forward strand.
GATGAGATATTCTTCTGCTTAACAAGGAAAAGACAGTGCATGGCATACTTGGCTTTCAAATGAGATGTCATTGACTCAAGTCTTAACTTTGTGGTCCTTAAAATGGTCAACACCTTTATCAAAAGGAAAATGAGACAGTACCAGCCATTTGTCATAACATCCAAATAAGAAAATCAATATCTCCATTTTCGTCTGCATGTCACCTGGTCTCTTGAGAATGGGATGGCTGCACCATCTGCTCAGCAGGGACATGGGTGGCTGTCAAGCCTGCAGCCAGCCATGGCTTCTGCAGGATATAACTGGGAATCTTGAAGGGGACACATTCTCATTGTGAAGGCACAATTCGCTCTCTCTCCAATATATTTGACTCCAACAAGAATGTATTTTCTGATGCTATGAAAGGGTAAAGTCATCCCACCCAATGGGTTTTCTTCCTTTCCTGAAATGCACTGAAAACACAGCCAGGCCAGGCCTAGCTGGAAATCATCGCTCTCTGGCCATTTCCCTGGTGCTGCTTTCCTGTCCTGCCTCCCTGCCCATCTGTCTACCTGTGCTGCTCCCCACCTGCTGCAGGGCCCAGAGGATTCCCTGGGCAGAATCACACTCAATGGAACAGAAGAATTAGAAATATTACATTTCTTTTGATAAAATTCAAACAAAGGAGCAAAATTAACCCAAGTCTATTCAGATTCAAAACAAAGGATCTCTGAGTAGAGTCCTCCCACAGCTGTAAGACCAATCTTAAGGAAAAGTACACGCCCAGCACTTGCTTCCCTGACAAGCACATTATCTCTGCAAAGATGAGTTCACAGGGTGCAGCTAGTGCAGGGTGGTTGCACACTCCAAAGAAATATACTCTTTATAAAAAAAAAAGTCCCGTGGCAATTCAAACTCAGCACTGTTTAAGGCAGCCTGCCCATGTAATTAGCAAGAGCAGACTGTAATATGACAGGCCTGCTGGGGAAAATGAGTTCCTGAAAGCTCTGGAAGCTGGGCTTAGGTAAGCACCTCTTGCCACAGCATTTAGTGTCCATTTTAATTGCATACATGTCCTTGGCTCTGAATTACAACATTGTTAAGGCAAATAACATCTCAGTTATTTAACTGCTAAGGCCAGACAGCCTGTGCTGTAAATGGATGACATCTCAGGTAATGAATATTCTTCCCAAAACTGGACCAGAAAGGTATATAATAAAAATGTTCTAAGCACTCATTAGTATTCATTTTCTTCTGTAGCCTACAAATGTGAAATCTAATTTTGTAGCTCTTTATACTCTCTTTGCATTCATTTTGGCTAGAAATTAATGGTGGCACTAACTAAAAATATCCTCTCAACATTGAAATTAAATACCTTGGGTTAAAAAACATAGTCCAAACAGATGCAGTTCTTCTCAGCTCAAATTATACATTATTTAATTTCACTAAGTTCTCCATCACTTCAAAATACTTAAGCATGACTAACTTAATGAGAAAAACTGTTTTGAGCACAGAAAATATTAACCTTATTGGATATTCATGGTCAACCAAAAGAAGCAGCATGTCTGATGTTGACCCTAGGCAGCCTGGTAGAGATTTTACAACTTTTTTAACTATCCCAAAGAGAAATTATGTTAAGCTCAAAAGAAAGATAACCCTCTCAGTCTCAAAAAAATAAAAAATAATAAAAAAAAATGCTGCCTGCATGGAAACATACATGATAACCTGTCAATAAAGAGCAATGCTCTACTCAGCAGCCGGCAACACAACCTGAAAAATTAGCAGAGATAATTGCTTCTCTTAGAGCACGTACCAATCTCAGCCACACATCCACATCTGGCCATGAATATTATGTTTACATTCTCCAGAAATGACCACACAAAGACAAAAAAAAACATAGTTTGACACAATGTTTCTCCATCAATATTAAACCCAGTGACACACTGATAACTCAACACAGACATCTCGGTGGAGCTGACAGGCTCAAAGTCTGAAAAGCTTCCACAGTTTTAGCATGAGCATCTCCTATACACATATACCATTCTTCAGACAAAATGTTCCCTCAAGAATTACCTCAATCTATTTGAAAACGGTTGCTTAAAAAAATATTACTGTAATGTTGTTAATTTTACGTAAAACTTAAATGTAGGTGTTGAAATAGATGTTAAATCCTTTTCATGTACTACTAAATATCTATTACTTTCCCTCAAGATCTATTGTGTTGTGTACTCATAGCCTTTGGATACTGAGCTGTCACAACAAACACACTGTAGATGTTCTGTATGTAGCTAGTCTGGTTTTTAAAACACATCTAAAAAAAAAAACCTACGAGAAAAATGATACTTTCAAGGGCTTTTTGTAAAAGCAGAACATATTTCCTGTGTCCTTTTGAAAGAATGTCTCCAATCATCCCTAGTATGAAGGGCTTCAACTTGAATGAGCTCTGAATACTCCAAGGAAAAGCTCAGATACAAGAAAGTTTTGCTTCTAGGAGGTAACATGTAACACTTGCCATGATGAGGATTTTCAAAAGAAATTGACTCTCCAGTTCTCCTTTGTGCTCAGCTACCCACGAGAAGCTGTGGGGTGCAGAACAGAATGCTAACCCCATTAAGAATCTGCCTTACATTACATATGAAGTTTTTACTTCTTGGGAAAATTAGAAGAGCTGCTCAGTATCCTCATGAACCAAAATAATCAGACTTTAAGACCCAAAACCTGGCACTACCCTTTTAAAACCACAATTAACTTTTGCTAACAAAGGGTGAAGTAAGCTGTCATTATGTTTTAAATCAACCCAAACACAGTAAATATTTGAGTAATTAATGAAAACTTCTTTTTTTTTTTTTTTTTTTTTTTTTTTTGTGCAGCAGTTCCTGACATCATCTAATTTTTTTCAAAACAATGTAATTTAATCATCTGGGAAGCTAAGTGCACTGCCATGTATGGCCTTACACAGGAGGCCAACTGTAGTGATTTGTAAGAAAAAAACTAGAAGCTGTGATAGGACTTCTCCCTTCCCCCTGACAAGATGTAGACACAAGTTCAAAGTCTGTAACAAGACTCAGTTGTGCCCTCCATAACATTAATTTCATATCACTACAATTACACACTCACACAAAGCTCCTCCTTATTTACCCTATCTAAAACTCCCACTAGGACCACAGAATGGTGAAAACAAACTTTGTTTACAGATACAAAAAAGCATCAGCTCACAGGAAAAGTCAACATTTATTTGAAATTATGTTAAAATAACAGTTTAAGTCCAAAATTTTCATGAAGTATAAACAACTACAAGCCCAGAATTTTCCTGACTTTTGCTTTACATACACACAATAAATTATCCTATGATCCCCCAACGTCAAGATACATTCAAATCCCAATTTACAAGATGATTACATTAAGCCAAGTAAAAAACACCCTTATGAATCCTGAAACATCCTCCTTTCTGCATGACAAAAGCATTTTTACCTTTTCTTTGTCTCCAAACTTTTATCAATGTAAGTATATATGACACACTACTACTGCACTTTTTTCTTCCTAAAAAGAAGAATCAGTTCTTGCAATTGAACAAGAGGAACTATCCAAAATTTAACAAAAGCAACTGTGGGGTCTGTCCCACAGCTGTCCAAAATTTAACAAAGGCACCTGTGGGGTCCTGCATTTGAGGTGGAACAACCCCACACTCCAGGAGAGACTGGGGCAACCTGCTGGAAAACAACTCAGCAGAGAAGGATCTGGGGATCCCAGTGGACAACTTGTCCAAGAACATGCAGGGCTCTTGTGGCCAGAAAGGTTGATGATGTCCTTGGGTGCATTAGGAAGAACATTCCAGCAGGATGCCGGGGCTGATCCTGCTCCTCTGCTCAGCCCTGGCGAGGCAACATCTGGAGTGTTGTGTCCAGTTCTAGGCTTCTTAGGACAAGAGAGACATGGAGCTCCTGCAGCTGGTTCAGTGGAAGACTACAAAAATGATGAAGGGTCTGGATCACCCCTCTTATGAGAAAAGGGCCTGTTCAGCCTTGAGAAGAGACAACTGAGAGGGGAATTCATCAATGTCTGTCTGTACCTGAAGGGAGGGTGACAGAAGGACAGAGCCAGGCTCATCTCAGTAATGCCAAATAATAGGACAAGAGGCAGTGGGCAGAACCTGATGCACCTAGGAGATTCCACCTAAACATGAGCAAAAACTTCACTGTGCAGGTGACGAGCACTGGTACAGATTGCCAATAGAGGTAGTGGAGTCTCCTTCCATGGAGGTATTCAAAGTCATCTGGACACAATCCTCAGTAAACATGGTCTAGGGGACCCTGCTTGAGCAGTGAGGCTGGATGAAATGACTACCAGTGGCTCCTTCCAATCTCATCCATTCTGTGATTAAAATACCAGGATAATGACATGACACTCTTATACTGGCCATTGATGCAGACTGAAGATGAAAACCATGGCAGGTTGTGTGCTTGCCATGGCAATAAAGAGGTAAACAAAGGCATAGTTCTACACCTCTTTCTCTAAATTTATTTGCCTGCATTCTAATCCTCCGATTTTCAACAGGCAGCTGGGTCCTAATACCCTCCCAGCATGTCAGACCTGCAAGACTTCGGAAAAGCTCATCCTCTTTAGCAGCACGTATGGAAACAGTGGCAACAAGGAGGTGCATTTCACACAAGCAATAGCTGGGAAGGCAGGACTGCCACTCCTCTTGCATGAAAGCCCTTTAGACCAAAGGGTAAAGAAACAAAACAAGTTAACCTTCCAGCAAAATTTTACACAATAACAAACCTCAACCACTAATGTAAAACAGACTCTCTATTTCTGTGCACAGGTTAGCCATGGACACAGATCTCATGCCTGCAAAGTTGACATTGGTTTTACATTGCTGACCTTCCCACAAAGAGCATTGGAGTTCTATGGATAAAAAGCACTACAGGGACAAAGTGTAACTTCAATACTATTACAATCACAGCAGTAAGTCACAACTGATTCACACCAACGTGACTGTAAAATCCGTTCTTTTAAGTTCCACAGTAAAACAAAAAAGGAAGGTGTTGCATATGAAACAGAAAGAATAATGAAACAGAAAGAATATAAAGTTGAGATGATTCAATAGCATTTTTGAATTATAATCGCCTATGGAAAAAGTCAGCAAGCAGATCCTCCAAAAAAGAGAACAAAAATCTATGTAGGAAGGAAATAACTTGATTCCTAAATGGCGCTTTTTCCCTTTAATTTTGTTTCTCCATTCAGGTGAATTTTGAAAACCCTGTTAATCTCCTGCTGGATTCCTCTACCAACAAAGTCACTGAAGAGGAATTCATGAAGGATATACAAACAAACTAACTGGAGCATTAACAGAAATCTGCAAACTAGACTCTGTAAAACAGCATTACTTCTACATATAAGCTCTTTGTCCACATCCCATGGTTACAAAGTCTGATGGAAGAAATCAGAACAATTAGAGTGAAAAAATGTTTATCTGTACTTATGCCCTTAAGCCAAGCTGCAGCAAATATTGCCTGAAATTCTTCCTGAAAAGCTGACCACTTAACCCACTTTCTGAAAAGACTGAAAACAAACAAGAAAAAGCCAACAAGAAAATAAGACTTGAATGGCCTCGTTATGAGAAATTTTCTAAGCTGAGAATATTTAATGTGAATTTGTAGACACTGGCAAGTGGGACTGGAAATGAAGGCAGACCAAATCAGATTTCTCAGAGAAAAGCCAATTCTCAGATCCCTAAAACTGACAAGACTACTTACTTCATTCTCACTCAGAACAGGCGCTGCTCCTTTCCACATTTTTTTTTTTGCTTCACTGTTTGATTTTGAATATTAGCTCTACTGCCAGCCTTCTTCATTCATAATTCATCCCTTCCTGACAAGATTGAAGAAAAACCTTTATAAAGGACCTAGAGACTTACTGATGTTTAGGATATTCAGCTGAGATAAAGTCAGGTTTGAGAAGCAGATCCTGCAGTTATTTCATTATTTGCAAAGGAAGATCATTCTACCAGGAGAGACTTCATAGCCAACACAGATGTTTGTCATGATCCACCTAGGGCAGCCCTGGGCACAGTTTGGTTATTCCTGCAAACCCAAGTGCTCCCATGTGTAAATTTCTTTGCTTCTCACAAATTTTAAAAAGTCCAGCTTGGGGCTCAAAAAAGACAACTTCTGAACATTGGCTACATCAACACCACTCATTTACCCTCACAGGAATACATTTCATCCCAGGATTGCAATTCTCACTTGCCTTGCTTACATTTAACAATTGTTACCAGTGCAACTGTATTAGCAAACAACACCTCTGCAAGGTCTTAAGATAAGCAAATCCTTGAACACAATTTTTCCCCACAAGCCTTTTTAAGAAGGGCACTTAGCTCCATCTACTGGATTTAGACAATTTCTCTCTGATGCTGAAGACCACACAACACAAATGGATTTCTTTTCCATCTGTTATAGATCTTATATGCCTAAAACAGGAATCCAAACTGCTGCTAAGTAAATACCTCCCCAAGTGCTATAAAGGCATCACTCTTACCTGAAGGTCATTAACACATCTTATTAAGACCCTTAGGAGCAGCAACACCCATCCTTGGCACACCTGTCTCCAACTTAGAAGTAATTTCTTATATTTTGCCCTCTTTGCTATGCTACTTATAAACACAGAGGCCAGGGGTCACTGAAGCTAGGCTGTCCAACCAGATTTAATTAAATATTTCAAACATCTAAGCAAAAATCGCCAGAGGGAAAAAAAAAAAAGCCTGACTAGAAAATATAAACATGATCTTTCAATCTGAACCTGTAATACCATAAAAGTCCACCCACTAATAAAATTGCTGAGAAATTTTGGGTGTTTTGCAGCTGATGGGAAGCAAATTTTCTTCATAAAGGAATATCCTTATTTAAAGAAACCATCTTACAATGAGTTTACAGGTTTCTAAATATATATTCATTATTGCTTCTTCCCTTGGTATGCATTGTTTCAACTCACCAAATACTTCTAATGAATAGCTAGAATGGCATAGAGATATGTAAAATTTCATTAAAATATATTTTAAAAAAGCTATTTACAGTTACAAAATTTTAAATCAGAAAAGAAATGGAGGGGGAAAAAAGCATTAAAATATTTTTATCAGCTGTCTGTGATGACTAGTGTAACTAGTGTATGGCCTACCTGTGTCAATGAACCAAAAAGACTTGCATCAATAAAGCCTTTAAAAAACCTCAATCAAACAAAAAAACCAAAACAATATACCCAACAAACACGTCTATACTCTATTCTTTTTATAGGCCATATTCTTACATTATTTTTACAAGTGTATTCTCTTTTATCTTAATGAAGCATGGTTAAATTTACACTGGAGTAATTTAAAGCAGAGCAGGGACTGCATGCCTGCAGACTGAGCTGTGTACTTTGATGGGATTTTGTTCATCTGAGCACAGGCACAAAATGTTTTTATGGCACAGTAGGTATTTCATTGAAAAAAGAAAACCATCTGAAACACTTCGGCTGTCAGCCGCCTACCTTTGGCTGTTTGTTACACTTTCTTTCCCCTGAGCCAGTCACCAGAGGAGACACTGACTTTTCTTACAATCTCTCCTCCTGAGAAAGATACATTGAAACAGCTATTTAGTTCACAGATAGCAAATCCAGTGGAAACAAACCTTTTCCTCTTCCTATACTATACAGAATTTTTAATGCAAAGCAATCTGAGATACATCTGTTTTCCCAAAATAGCGGGGATTTTTTTTGCTTGCTTGTTTGGAGGTTATTTTTTTTAATTAAAATTAAAATGAAAGCTGGGTGGTTTGTAACTACATTTCAGAAGTCCTTTGCTGCCCTCGTGTGTTTCACGGGCAAAGTAACCACTGAAGTCTACATAGAAACCAAAACAGCTCCTCCAATCAGGATTGCTTCTGTTTGAAAATAGCAATGTCTATACAAATAATAACCGAAAAATAGCTGAACGTTCATGCCTTTTTTCTATTAAAGCTAGGTTGGCTTGTTTAAAATTTAATGACTATATATTAAAAATACGAAAAAATATTCAGCTTAAGATACACATAATCCTGGAACAACAGATTTCAAGGGCAGCAGGCCAATTTAAAGAGTGTTGGTCATGTTAGACTGATGGAAAATCTTAAATTTTTAATGAAAAGTATGTTTTAAAATAAAGCATAATTTCAACATCTTTCTGTTGCTTGCACTAACTAGCAAAGTAACTTCTTTCCTGTTCCATTCTACTGCACCATAGAGAATAAAACCATGTGACTGCTGCGTTAAGGCTGCTGTTCCTCCCACAACCAGCACATCCAAAGCTATGGTGACCACAGCAAGCTGTCCTTTGACACTCCTGCCAGACCCTACACCCTTCACTTCTCACCAGGGCCTCAGTGCTCAGTCACAGTTTGACGGAATTTGCCTCCAAATTTGGCTGCTGAGGTTCAAACCATCCTTAAAAAGGTTTCACCGTTCAGTTCTTATGTCATCCTATTCAGTCCCTATGCTGATCCTAGACCTCAATCTGTCAAGACGAATTTGTAATAAATTGTAATAACACCAATTCTGGGTTTACAGTGATGAACCGTGTCAGAATAACCAATAAAATCTGCCCTGCTAACAAGCTCTTCCATACACTGGCTATAAGCCATAAATAGCCTTCCCTGTAACAAAACCGGTGGCAGTTCAGCTAATTCCATGGGAGGAGGGCAAAGGCAAAGCTGGATTTTGATCCCCACAGGTTTGTTCCCCAAGCACAGCGCTACCAGGTGTGCTACTGGCACCACAGGACAGGACACCTGCGTTAACAAGAGGGTACGTGGGGGGAAAGCAGCAGAGAGAGCTGAAATATACAGCAGGTTTAAAACATACAAATATCCTATTTACAGACACTGCATAAAAATGCCTGGTGATGGAAATTAACTAAGAGGGCTCTATTGACTCGTAGTGGCCTAATGGAGCTTTTTAAATGCTGAACACTGACCTGCTTACCTAAGTAGCAGCATGACCAGTCTCTGAGGAAAGTCATGGTTTCTCTCCGTGTGTTCTTTGAGCACCAGCTCTCTCACTGGGACGCAGGGGCTGCGGGCACCGCTGTGCAGTCCCGGGCAGCTCTGCTCTGCCCGCCTGTGCCTTCCCTTGCTAAAGCCTGTAACCTGCATTGCTGCTGCTTCCCTCTCCTGCTGGCAGCCCGGCTTGCAGGTACCAGCTGACTCGGACCTGACTCAGGTACCAACCTCTCGGAGAAGGTTTTTATAACTTGGCAGATACCTGAACGCTCAGCATCTCTTCGCCCCTCCCTGGCAGCCCTGAACGCACGCCTGTCCATCTGCCACATAGGAAACACCGCTGGAAACTCGGCTCTGCCCAGGCGCTGCTGAGCGCTCTCGAGCACTGCTCGGGCTGGGCGGCATCCCCCCAGAGCCGCCAGAAG
>NW_005054297.1:28348097-28349378 GCF_000277835.1 Geospiza fortis
GGCGGCCCAGCCACATCGGGCCGCCGGGGAAGGCGGGGAGGCCTCTAGGGCGTTATGCTGTCCTTTGGCTCCGTGAAGTGATGGGGTTAACTCGTGTCTGGAGATGTTTTGCATATCTCTCAACCACAAGGTTTGTTGTGCCGTCAAAGAAAGACATCAGATGAGTTTGACGCAGCTTGTTCTCACGTGCCTGTTTTGTCTGTTTCATGTCAATTTTTTGTACTTAAATGCTTTTTTGGTATCTGTTGGAGGTGAAATTAGTGTAATGGCTTTCCTATTGCTAGGGATGCAGGATGAATTTGAGGTGAACAGTTCTTGTTATCTAATTTCATGTTTACTGTTACTAACCTTTTTGTTTTCTGCTCTTACAGTTTTGTCCCTGCTGCTAACTTAATAATGCCCACAATTGTTTTTTATTCCTTCAGGAGAGTGCTAAAAGAATTAGATTATTGAATGCATTATCAAAAGATAATATGACTGCTGTCTATGGAATAAATCAGTTTTCTCACCTGTTTCCTGAAGAGTTCAAAGGTACATTTTCTGGTTTTCTTGTGCCTTTTCTGTCATTTTTTAGTTCTTTCCCAGAACCTTGTGTCTTTCACACTTACAGATTCTTCCTGTGCTGATAGTCAGCTAATTTACAATGGCTGCTACCAAACTGTAAGTACTTCTGGAGGATACAACAATCCTCTTTGTGTTCTGTAGTCTTGCAAGGTTGAATTACCCACAGCCTGAATATGCTTTAGTATTGAGGCAGTTCTGGTTTTTCTTCTTTCTTCTCACTGCTCTTTAAAGCTTTCTTTAATTACAGCAGAAGAAAGGAAGATACACAAGGTTCTGCAGTAAGTTCATATTCCCTACCCCAGCACAAAGTTGACCACAGTCCAAACAGTGCTTGGAGGTCTGTGGCTGCATAATGACAGCTGGAGCTTTATCAATCAATATGACATACTTTTTTTTTTTTTTTTCCTAGAAAGCTTGTATGACACCTTCTCTTCTTGCTGTTATGTCTGTTGTAACGTTTTCTATTAATCAGAGGATTTAATATCTTGCTTTAATTTTAAATAATTAAACAACATTTTTAGTGAAAACCCAGCAACTTGAAGGTGTTTCAGAATCTTTACTTTATTCTCCTCTTATTTTCCCCTTGTACATGGCTAAAACAAAGCATTTTTTTAAGTAAAATGGTTTGGAAATTTTCATGTAACATTTGTTTTGTGGAGTAGTTATAGGTATTGTTCAACTTCAGAAAATCTTCACACTTTCTACCCACATTCCCTA
>NW_005054297.1:28349388-28368866 GCF_000277835.1 Geospiza fortis
ACACAGAGTATTTGTGTTCTTTCTGAAACTGTAGAAATAGTTTCATTCTGGAGCATAATGATTGTTTTAAAATACATGAATTTTCTATGGATTTTAGAATGAGATACAATCTTGTGTTTGTAATTGTTGATCAAAGTTTAAAGTAGTTGTTCATGGGATTTTTTTTTTTTGCTCATAGATTTAAAGATGTTTGTGTTCTGTGTTTAGCTATTTACTTGAGAAGCATGCCTCACGAACTTCCCAGATACATAAAAGTGCCAAAGGGGAAGGAAAAGCCTCTGCCAAAGAAGTTTGACTGGAGGGACAAGAAAGTCATTGCAGAAGTGAGAAATCAGCAGACAGTAAGTCCTGGTGTTTTCCCTTCCTGGTTCTCAGCAGTGGGCTGTAGAGCACAGGGAAGGTTTTGCAGGGACCAGCTCTGTCTGAAGGCTTCTTGGAGCATGGGCACAAGAGGGGCCAGCTGAACAGACACAAAGTCACGTAGCATTTTATGTAAAGAGGTATTAGGCTTAAAAGAATGAGGTGTAGGAGCTGTGCATTTAGAAATTGTAATATTCTTTTTGATCTAGTTAAGTGAATCTCCAAATATTTTGCACCATGTGTGTTTTGTATTTTTCTGAAGGAACCAAGGTAAATTCAGTACTTGGTCTCATCCTACCTGGAGAGGTGTAGATCCTTTCTTGTTGTTTTTCTCCCATTACTGAATTCCCTTGGCTGGTCAACACTCACATCCTTACCAGTGAATTCCTCAGGGGATGCATTCATGATAGCAAAGTAACCAGACCCCACACAATTACAGCTTATCCCAAAGTGCTTATGGGTAACAAACAAGCTGCTTAGTCCCCAGTGTCTCCTTTCCATGCTTCACATAGGACCTCATGAGGAATAACTTCTGCTCTTATTTTAAATGTTACAGTTCAAAGAGCCTAGAATTGCAGTATAGATTCTTATTGTCTAAGATTTTTTTCTATTATGTTTAATTTCACTTTACCATTTCTTAAACTGTAATCTGCTTGTACAAAATTCTAGAAAAACTTACTAATGTTGTCAAAAACTAATTTCACCCTGGGACCACATATCTCACAGTAAAAGCATCCTCAGACCTATCATCAAGAACAAAAATTCACCAGGAAAGAGTCCTTAAAATAAGACAACCATAATGCATTTCTAGCATTCAGAGAGCAATATAGGGCGAAAAAAACAGTTCAGCATTTTAAATGGATGGTAACATTTCTTTATAATTGCCTTGAAAACAGAGTTCAAGGATGATGTATTAAATGAGAGTATTGGCATGCTCTCATTAAATGAAGAGCATTGAAAGATTCTTTTGCCTCTTTTTTTCATAACCAGGCTTCAAAACCAAAGCTGACTTTTGCTTTCTCTGCCATTTCTCTTTTTTCTCTACCAGTGTGGAGGCTGCTGGGCTTTCAGCGTGGTGGGTGGCATAGAATCTGCCTATGCAATTAAAAGAAACACCCTGGAAGAGCTCAGTGTGCAGCAAGTTATTGACTGCTCATACAACAACTACGGCTGCAGCGGTGGATCCACTGTTAGCGCTTTGAGCTGGCTGAACCAGGTTTGAAATTCTTTGTAAAAATCCCAAAAGGCTTCATCATCTTCTCGTATTAGCATGCTTATTTCTTGGAAAAAAGTTCTGGGGAGGTGAAATGTACAGGGTTTTTATTTGATCATATATGTGTCTACATATATGCATACACATATGTGTTTGTGTATATATATATTTATATATATATGCTTGTTTATTTAGATTGGAACCAGGAGAGAATTAGTTCAAGCAGAATTGAAATTTGATTGGAATTTTATGGTCTATACATGTTCTTGTGAACATAATGAATCAGTCCACAGGGGCTGAAAATAATGTTCCTGAATTCATTTACAGGCATACAGTACCAGTGTAGACAGAGCCACCTATGCATATGGCATTTTATGGATTTAAAGCACCACCATCTGGGGAAAAGGAAGGATCCTGACATTTTCTGTTTTCAAATTTCAGTAGTTTCCCTTGCAAACACTGTAAAATTATGTACAAGTATGTGTGGAAAACCTCAGAATAAAATGAACTGCTTTTACCTTTGTTTCCCTTGAAGACCAGAACATTGAAAATGCATTCAATGTTTCTACTTCAGATGATGGTAAAATATTTCATCTCATTAAAAATTCAAAATGTGTGTTAATAACATGGGTACACAGAAACATTTTAATATCTTTGAAAAAAAAATACTCTCTCAGATTGAATTACAAAAATATAAAAAGAATTCTTTCTTTTTTTGAATTAAAAAAAACCTCAGAATTTAAGAAAGCATAATTCTTATAATTCAATACCCTTATAGAGTAATATACCCATGGCTAATAACAGTCTAGATAATTTGTATAAGTTTGAATATCAAGAACAACAGAGGATACTCACCTTTATTCCTCTGAAGGAAAATTCCCTCTTGGCTGCAGAGGAACCACAAATGAATTAGGCTGAAGAAGTCACTGTCATAAATATGCTATACTCCAGAAGACATGAAAAACATAAAAAGCTGATGCATACGTCATGTACTAGCATGAGAATAACATGCTAAGAACAGAATTGGACTTTACAGTATTTTATATAACTCTTTGGGATACTTGTGCTTCCTGAACTGTCCCAATGATAGTATAATTTTGTGTGTGGAAGTCATTTGATGAGAGTGGATAGTTTATGAATGATCTGAATGAATGTCTGTGTCTTGAAATTGACAGGACTGCTTATGAGGATAGTTTAAACCAGAGATGCCTTTTAAAATTAGTTTCTTATTTATCCCTTCTGAAGCTCAGTGAACAAGGAAACTAGAGATAGTAAATAGTTATTTTACAATGTGACATTCTTACTTCTAATCTTGCCCAGTACACACTGAATTTTGAGTGGGTTATGTGATCATTCTCCGTATCTTTTGAGGTGCATAGAAGTAAAGTCAAATGCATTAATTTCTTGCTCAATTACCTTCTTGCAGACCAAAGTAAAACTCGTGAGAGATTCAGAGTACAGTTTCAAAGCTCAGACAGGACTGTGCCATTATTTTGAGCGCTCAGATTTTGGAGTTTCAATAACAGGATTTGCTGCATATGACTTCAGGTAGCTATTATTCATTCTTTTCTTTCACTGTCCTTTCCCTTCTGTGTTCAGCAATCATGGAGTTAGGTGGAGTGAACAGTGCATTGACCAGGCAAAGGTTGGGAGGTTGATTGCATCAGTTCTGTAGCTGTGTGCTGGAGAAGGATTTAACATCTTTGAGAGTTAAGGCTTGCCACAATGAATCCACTCAATGCTACCATCACTAAGCCTGTTGAAATGAGAAGGCTTGAAATTGAGTCTTTTAAATAGGCTATAAACTGGAACATAGTCAGTTACAGTTTTTAATATATGAACATAACACTGCTTTTGTCAGAAACAGTAAATCCTACCAATAGTAACTGGAATTTATTGAAAAAAATAGGAAGCATTCAACTACTTCAGTATTCACGCATTTACATATCTACCCGCATCCTCTCCAGCCCATGACTTTAGAAACAGTGTTGCCAACTGAACTCTGTAAAAACTTCAGGTTTTTAGGTTTCTGTGTGAAGAAACTTAATTTCTAATTTTTATCAGTACAGTACAGCTACTGCATAAAGACAAGAAGTATTATTCTGACTAGGAATTGTGTTACTTCTAGATATTAGTAACCAAAATCAATCATATCTTTGCCAGTCTGAATTTGCCAAATTTAGTTAATGAACATATTTTCAGGGATGAAAATTTCCTGCTCCAGATAAATAAAACTGTATGAGGTTGCTAATGATAAATGTCTGATGGTGGAAACATCCTGTGTTTTGATATGTTTAAGACACATACTTTAGTGTATTATTATGTTAAGAGGTACTTCTGTAGGTTTAAAAACAGTGGGAAATTCTAATACAGACTAATGGTTTGTTCAAAGCTGGTTTTGAATGAGAAGAGTGATGTACAAAAAGTATGAAGTGCTCTCCACAACCCACTGGCTTGGCCTAGAAACCTTTTGCTATTTAATGGTGTTATGTTTTTGGATCTACACCCGTCTCATAGTTTGTTTGTCCTTTATTTGTATCACTGTGTTGTAGTATATGAAATATATAATTACTGTTGTGTGATACATAGAACTTGGAGGAAAGAGTTTAATTATTTGATTTTTAAACTGTACTTAACAAGTAGATTACAATCACTCTAATCACTTTAGTGTGCTAACTTAAGTAACTTGGTATTTTTACTCACTTCTTTTGCAGTGGTCAAGAGGAGGAAATGATGAGGATGCTTGTCAGCTGGGGCCCTTTGGCAGTGACAGTCGATGCCATTAGCTGGCAGGATTATCTTGGAGGAATCATACAATATCACTGCTCCAGTGGAAGAGCAAACCATGCTGTTCTTATCACTGGTTTTGACAGAACAGGTGCGTTTCCATCAGCTGAACTTCAGCACAGTAGGTTTCTTTGACTTGCAGCTTGTCTTTTGTGGGATAGGTGATTAAAATCCAGAACTCAGTTTCCTGCTGGAATCTGTTGGTTTGATGTCACATCAGTTCTGGAAGCTCTCTGAAGATCACATCATCCTCACATCAGCCAGAAGAAAAACTCTTTTTGTCATTGCTTCTTCAGTTCTGTGGGACTTCATCCTTGCAATGTCAAGACCATGGCTGTGTGTCTTCATGCTAGAAGAGCCCATATCCAGTCTTCCCATACGAGAATATTAGCTCTGTTATCTATGTGAACAGCAGTAGGTTTCACTGCCTGTATCATCCATCCCTCAGAAACTGTGAGATACTGAAATGCTGATTAACTCTGTGGAGTGTTTAGGAGGCTAAAGCTTCCCGAGTCTCATGTTGTCTCTTGTTCATGAAATATCTCTTCCAGGTAGCATTCCTTACTGGATCGTACAGAACTCTTGGGGGCCGACGTGGGGAATCGATGGCTACGTTCGTGTTAAGATGGGCAGCAATGTCTGTGGTAAGTCTGACAAAAAGTGGTAAAGGCCATGGGCTGGGATATGTTTTCCAATGGCTATAACAAATTAATATCATCATCATATAATATGTATAATAAAAATACAATGGGATCCTCAGAGGCACTACAAATCGTTGCTATGCTTTAAAAGAGGCTAAAGGAGTCCAGATGGAAAAAATAAATGAAATGGTTGCTAGTTCAACCAAGGCATGTAGTTGAATGAAATAAAAGCACCATGTAAATGCAAAGCTGTATAAGACAAAACAAATAATCAAAGTACTCTGTCCCTTACCATGCAGAGGTAATGGCACTGTAAAATATCCAGCCATGTGTGATGGTTGTAGGTGAGTGCGATTGCTGTAGTCCCTGTAGGTGAAACTGCTGCTGTCCTTGTCTGGTGGGTGCCAGTATCTCTTTGTTCAGTTTAACAAACAAATATGAAAAGCTAATCTACCTGGGAATTGTGTACCCTGCTCATGGCTTTTCTTGTAGGACAGAGATATATCCTTTCAGTGCTAGTTCAATCTCCTGCCCTATTGTTGTTTGTATTATTTTTTTCTTTATGTTTGAGGGATTCCTGTAGCATTAAATACCCAGTTTCTGCTAGATATGGATGTAAGGCAAGTCAAGCTCTGGTTTATCATCAGATTGCTGAGCCAAATTGGTGGGATATTTCCACTAGATTGGAAGTGTTGTGTATCCATTGTAATTTTATGTGTTAGAGTAACCCATTGGCTTTCCCTTCCATGTGTGTTTCACAGCAGCTCTCAGTCATTGCAGGGGGCATTAGATTACCTAGGTCTTCTGCACATAAAGAAAAGACAATATTCAGTTTGCCTGCACTTAGTAAAGATCAGAGCAATGTATCCAATCATTGCTTTCTCATGTTACTGAATCTTTTTTCTTACTGTTGTTGTATAAACAGTTTGGAAAGAGAAATTTAAAGTAGTGATACAGCAAATCAATTATAGACATGGCAGGGAGAACAGATGTGTTATTTTCAAAAAGTAGGATCTTTCACATTTTCTGTAGCGTACCACACAAGAACAATCCAGCAAAGACAGTAGTTGCTCCTTTTCCCACAGAGATGTTGTCTTCTGATTAAGACGTGCTCTGAAACCACCAGGATATAAAATTTTGAACATTAAAGTGGAGGAAGGAGGAGATTAGGTTTCAACTATATATGCCAGGAAAGGAAGAAATAAAAGGGTTGCAGATGATTCCCTGGATTTCTACTTTCATGGCGTGGAGGGGAGAGGGCATTATATGAGCATGAATTCTGGGAAGTCTCCATTTCAGTATTTATTAAAACCAAATTTTACATCATTTCTAGGTATAGCAGATACAGTTTCAGCAGTATTTGTTTGATATTCCTCTGGGCCTCTACAACTGGTCAACGACCACAGGTATCATGAGGACAGACACTGTATATGAAGATGGAATTCAAAATACCATTTTCAAATACAAGAAATGGCTGTAAGGGCAATTCCTGCAACTCCTGGCTGATGTTTTTAAAATGTTTTTATTTTGAATTTGTGTTGAATGCCAAATTTCTCATGGAGTAAGAAGACTTATCTGCAGAGTGCACAAATAGAAGCTACAAAGATGGACTGAAGCCTCAAATGTAAGCGTTATCCAGGTGTTGAATACTACTCCATAGAAAAATCTTAAAACAAATTATGACAAATGAGAAGGAATTTGGATCAAAAAAATCAATAGTGTAAGAGAATATATGAAATTATTTAAATATAAGAAGAATCATGAGTAACAGTTTAGAAAGTCAGCAATTACAGAATATATCCAATAGAGTGAGTGTTAAATTTCCCTCACTAATTGAATTCAGAGGTGGGACTTTTTGGTAATAAAAAGGTGTTCCAGCTTTGCTGAGCTGTGAAACTGCAGCTGTGGGCAAATGTAACTAGAACTCGCAATGAAATATGTAATTCTAAAATGCTCTGAATTTTTCACCTCAAATGCTTTACCTGTATCTTTTATGAAGGCCTACCATGAAAAGTATTGAAGCAATTCTGTAATTTTTTGCACTCACTTACTGTACCATGTTTTTAGATTAGTTTTTTATAACTTTTATGACAAATGCAACAAGTATTTATAATTGTATGTTGTTAAGTGTTGCTGTTTTATTCCTTCTAATTGTCAATATTTTAAATGAAAGGAAGACCAAGTGTTATGTTTCTTTACTTAAGGTTTTGCTACTTACTGAATTTACTTGGCTGAAAACTTCAGTTTTAAAAAATGTGAAGTCTTCTGTACTCTGGAGTGTTGTGTAGTCTGGCCTTGCCTGAGTGGCTTACAAACAACAGATACCACACTTTCATAACTGGAAAACAAAGTCCCTAATGGGCACGGATAAGAGTAGTGTAGTCACAGCAATATGAAACACAGATATGCCTCCAGTGTTTTTGAGGTGCTTATACTTGAGGTATAAGTACCTCAAGTACTGTGGTAGAGGGAATTTACCAGAAATTCCAGCCTACAGTGTTTGTGTCTTCCTAAAGAAAGCACTTAAAAAGACAAAAGTCCATTTAATAAGATGGCACTGCTTTATCAATATTCTATAGCCAAAGTTGCCTTTTATTGTATACCAATTTGAATAAAAATCACTTTAAATGCCTGTCATACTCTTGTTTGAACTTTATAGTTTGTTTTAGAAAGAGACTTAACAAAAGATAAGCTTTAATACTGCTTTATTTGGAATGCAAAGTAAGTACTTATGTCTGCTATTTCTAACAGTATTTCTATGTAAGGGATTTACAGTCACATGTAAGGAGATAGTAACATGATTCTTGATGTATTGTAAGTTCAGGATAGTTTGGTTTCTGTAGATTCAGGACTTACTTTTTTGAATCTAGCTTTTGAAACTTGTAACCCAAAATTCCATTTGAAATTGCACTAGAGCTCAGAAACTAATATTCTTCTGAAGGTGATGAGATTGATTATATCCTTAAGTAGTCATAAATTAGTAGCAGCCAGTAGGCAAACAAGCAAATACAAAAATATATACAAATAAGTCATGATCATAATAACTGCATGTACTTTTGTCCCTTTCTCTAGGTGCAGGCTTTAAGAAGCCAGCCAAGAGTTAAATTGGCCCTGGGTTTAATTGGGGTATCATTTACTGTTAACATAGGCTAACTCAATTCAGATTTATTTTCTCTACAAGCAATTAATTTCTTCCACAGGAAAATTGTACTATTCACAAAGCTGTCATACATAAATACATATTTACACACCCACAATCTTGGTGGAAATGGCTGGGAGCACCACTGAAGGTGAAAGTCAGGAGGTTGTTTACAGCGACAGCCTAGAAAGGCAGGTTAGTCAGAGTCATCACTGCTGAAGTAGGAGCTGTCACAGTATTCTGCTGTGTAAAGGAATTTATGAATACTTGGGTTCATCTTTGGTATCCAGTGTCTTGGCACTAGAAATGTTGAAAGATTGAACAAATCCACAAACACCTTGTATCTGTCACTGAAAAAGACAATTGGAACAATAATTCCATCAGCATAGAAGGCCATAATTTCTAAGTCCTCAGTAATCATTCTTTCTAATGCAAATAACAAGATTCCTTGCAGTAACCCTCTTGAATATTGCAGAGCAAGAATCCAGTCCTGACTTCCTAGGGCATAGCAGATTAGGCTTAATAGGGATCTATAGAAACACCTTTCTTCTGAAAATGCAGAGTCCATAGGTTGTGATCTCTAGCGGAATTTATCTAGGAACAATAATGTTAACCTGACATTAAGGTGAGTGGGAGAGCTTTCTAAGAAAGACCATGGGCATTCAATCCTCAATAGCAGTCTAAGCATCTGCTTTCTGCTCTGCCTTCTGTTCCATTGGTTGTCTTAGGAGTTGCTCACAGGACTACATGGTGGTTCACAGCTCTTTGAGAGCAAACCCCAAAGAAGATCCTCTTTTAAGGAGGTTGTGCAATTAGAGGTCATGCTAAGGAATAAACTCTCACACAATAGCTAGGGCTCACTTCCAGCCTGTGTCGCCTCATTAACTTGGGCTAGCTGGCACACCAGCTGAACAACGCAGGGTTCATATTATTGCTATCACTGTAATGCCTTGACTGAGAATTACAGATGGCATGAATGATCAAAAGGGACCTTTTTGCCCTAGAAGGCTTGGAATTTATATGTCCCTGATAAATAAATGTACAACAACCAAGGAGAGATGTGCTAGAGTCCCAGAAGAGAGTCAGCAGCCCTTTGGCCTCCAGTGAGCCACCTGAATTACATCTCCCAGCACTAGTGTTAATGAACTGCATTGTTGCAGGTACAGGAGAAACGTTATTTGTACCTCACTGTGGAACGCAAATAGTGGTAGCCTGATGAGCCTCCAGTGCCAGCCTTGCCACCAATCATTCTGTGCACCAAACAGACATGGTTATCTAAATGATACAACAGGAGAAAATAGCACATGCTCAGTACTTAAATATAACTAAAGGATCACACTTACTAAAGGTCGTTCAGAGATCTTTACAGGAATACTGAACTATTAGGTCTTCAGCAATATAAGAGTTAATTCTGCCATTCTTCAGTCAATTAATATAAAATGATTGTTAACTCAGAATGAACACACTAATTACTACACATTACTATGCTCTGTTAATACAGAATTCACTTATGTATGTCTAGATAGGGAAGGGACAGAAGGAATGTTTGCATATAAAGACATGTCATTGTGACTTTTTGGGTTACATTGAAAAATAGATCCCTGTCCCTTAAATAAGATAGGACACTTAAAGCAGGTCAGAGAAGTGGTAGCTATACCCATATATATCTAATAATCACAGCAGTAGCTCTTTATCTTTCCTCTTGGCTGAAGTACAAACAAAAAGAGTCATTCCTAATGCATGAACTCCAAAGCTCAATTCTAAGATTGGGTGTAACTCAGAGACAAAACAATGTATTTGCATCTAGAAGAGGGAGTGTCACAGTCAAAAAAGTCAAACTTACATCTCCATTTAGTCATGAGCACATCAAGATCCATAAGGGAGGTGAGGAGCTGAAATGGAACCTGGAAACGAGGCTCCTCCCTTGGGAAATGAAAGAGAAGACAGTGAGACCTCTCAGCATAAGCTATATTTTTCAAAGTTGCATTTCAGCAGTGCTTAGTGACTTAAAGCATGCTTTTCCTGAATTGGTACTGGAATATCACTAGATATTTTAAAAAATGCTTCTGCTGTGTATGTCTTGATCTGCCCCTTTACTTTGGAACTTGGAAATGGACTCCAGATCTTTCTAGGACAGGTAGAACAAAGCATTTACTAGTTACAATCTGAGAAGCAACATCTGGTCAAGCTGTCTAGAGGGGATGTGCAGCCTCCCATCCCTGAAGATATTCAGAATTCACCAGGACATGGCCCTGAGCAGCCTGGTCTGACCTTCGAGCCGTGTCTGACTAATCAGGGCTCCTGTGGAGGGCTGAAATAGATTGCTTCCCACAGCCCATTCCAGCCTTACTAAACCTGTGCTGCTGTTCTTAACCTTCACCTCTCCTCCTGCCAGTCACCATCAAAGACACATCTTACAACATCACCTGTAGAAGTAGATCATCAAGGCCCCCTTCAGTGCTTTGTAGGACAGCCGTCTCTCTCCTGCAAAATACAAGTGTCCTCAGTTGGTTGCTCATTCTCCTGCAACCTCAGTGCTATAACAAGCATTTACAAGTAGCATGTATAAAACATACAAAGTACATATTCACATAAGGTAATAAAATCTACCTTTACTGAGCAGATGTTCATGGCGTTTTTCATCAAATAATGAAAGTAATATGTCTCTCTGCTTTTGGAATTCAGACAATAAGTCATCTTTTTCTTCTGATTCTGCTTTGGCCTTTGGTATTTAAAACAAAGACAGGCTTTAGAATTCAACAGGGAAAATTAAGCACTTGAATGACTCATTTTGCAACTTTTATTAAAATAAATACTCTGAAGTTTGAATCTTAGATGTAAGAACTGTATTTTCAAATAAGATACATGAGTCACTGTCCTCTGAAAAGTACAATTACCAAGAAATGTACAATTAAATACAACACAACTCAGATAAATGAATATTCAAACAAAATGGCAATTTATCGCATTTCATGGTCTAGAGACCTTAAAAAAGCTAATCAGACTTTATTTGAAGTCTGATTTATTTGTTTTCAATGCAAAAAAATTACATCCCTGCAGAGCTGTGGGCAAGAAAATTGTAAATAAAAAAAGTTAGAAAGTCATAAAACAGATATTCTTAGGAAGTTGATAAATTCTTATTATTTTTTTCATTAGAATGAAAATATTAAAAAATATTGTTTAAAGCTGCAGGTCTTAAAATAGTCAGGGATTTTCTGGTGCTTATTGGCCAGTGCAATTCAAATGACCACACAGCAGCAAATTGCCATATACTATTAAACAGAAATGGGCTGTTAATAGGGACATTCCATATCCACAGCTCAGGAGCCCAAACTTCCTATTTAGTCTAGATTGTAGATGCAAGTATTAACTAATGGTTACGTTGTAGTTTCAGTAAAATCAAATTCAGCCCTTCCATTGGTACTAATCCATCTCTTTTGCAATCCAAATCATTCATGTATCTCATGCTCTAAATCATCTTAGGTGTCAAATTGTCAAATTAAAAAAATATTCCTATTTCCTGAAGAATTTGCAATTTTTCTTGCTTCTTGCAGACAAAGACTGATGAAGATTAAGTGAAGTGAGTGAGAAACTTTGAGTAAGCCAAAAGTTACATTTGTGTCAGAATATCATTTTGCCAGATGTCTTTGCCTATAGGTATTTCAAGAGTAAACTATATACCTGTATCAAGGCAAATTCCTCTTCTAGGCCTTTTAAAACATTCTCTTCAAATTGTCCCCAGAAATCAAATTCTTCTGAATCAAGTCCCGGAGTTCTTTCCAGCCATGCCTTTAATAATAATAGCAGTAGTAGTAGCAATAATAATAATAGTAATAATAATAGTAATAGTAATAGTAATAATAATAATAATAATAATAATAATAATAATAATAATAATAATAATAATAATAATATGTTGAAGCAACACCAGTGCAACTGCATTATCCGAGAAGTACAAGTTACAGCAACATAAATTCTAGTATTACAATTCTGGTTTAGCAATAAGCACATCTACAGTATCCTGTAGAATAGCTAAATTCAGCATGTCCATGTGGATGATTTACTCCTGCATAATGGTGCCATACCAACCCCCTCAGGTTCCAGGTTGCATGGCCGATGTTGGAAGACAGAAGCTGTCTCATTCTAAGGACATCTTTAAAACAAACTACAGGAAAACAAATCTTATTCCACATATATATAAGAGTAATGATAAGTCTCAGAAGGAAGACAGAGCCATGTATAGTTTTTAGCCTCTCTAATAGCCATCACTAACAGTAGGACTATTTTTAAAATTTTCCTCCCAAAAGGGCTTATAGTCATGAAAAGCAATGCAAGTGAAACTGTGCATTCTTAGCTCACACTTCTACAATGCAATTTGCCAGCTTGAAAGGGAGATGCTATGAAAAATCAGTTGGTTTACTAAGATTAACTCTCTTTCATGCCAAATTTGTCAAGAATCCAAAACACAATTGACAGAGATTTGCCAACATGCTTGTTTCTCTGAAGGTAGGAGAATTTGTCGCTGACACTAATGAAGGACATTCTTGGAAATTGGGAAAATAAAGCAAAGTCCAAGACAGACATTGTTACCTCCACAAGTTGCAGCAGTGTTGGTTCTTGCTCTGATTGAAGCAGCAGTTCATGATCCTGTCCCTTGAAGTTATCACGGTAATGCCTTCTGTTATAAGGGACTCTCAGGCTTTGGGGAACACCAATCTTGTTCTCCAGCAAGCGAAACTGCAGGCTCTGAAACCCTGAGGCTGGGCTTAGGTAGTATCTTTGGGAACAGAAGAAACGAAGATACAAAAATGCAGGATGTTATTTTACAATGGTGGATTTCTCTTGTTCTCTAAAAACTGCCCATATTTCACATCTGAAGAATATCAAATAGCTATCTGAGGACTTTTTTATATGACTGCACTTAGGAAAAGGAAAAAAAAACCAAGCAATTTTAATGCAACTACAGTGCAATTATAATCTCATGTTCTAGTTCTGTATTGTTTGCATACACAGGTAGTTCAAGCATAAACATGTGAATTTGTGCTTTAAAAGGGCAGCTTTGTGCATGTGATGTACAGGAGGCAGTGTTAGTGAATATAATTTTCTTTCCAAATAGACTAGGCAGCTGCACCCCAAAAAGCTGTTACAAAAAAATTTCACGGCAATAACATGCCAATGAATGCATTTTAAATAGTCTCGATACACAGCATAATTCCTATATATTATTATGAATAATAATCTATACATGCAATATATATATGTGCAATATTGTATATTGCCTCATTCTATAGAGTAAAATAATGCTCAGAAGAACTCCAGTGGGGTTTTTTTTGAGGGATTTATTAATGGGAATCTTAAGAGTTAAATCATCTGACCATGCTGAACAACAATTACTAATAAAAGCAACCTGAAATCCCACATTGCTAGGTAATTGTAATGCATTTTGAATTGCGAGTACAAGACTTGACAGAGACACATCACTGGTGGTTTAATCTTATGTTTACTTTTCAAATGAGTATGTGGCTGAAAAGCTGAAGCAGTATGGATCAAAATGGATGATTAGCCCATGGATTTCCTCTGCTGTAGGTTAACGCTCGATTCAAACAAGTGAAGAAAATTCATAGTTTCCTGCTCTTTTCTATAGGGAACATTAAAAGATAGAAGGGAAGGGGCACCAAAATGCAGAAGTGGACTGGGGTCACAAGGCAGACAGATATGCACAAGTGACACAAGCAGGAGAAGAACAGGGAAGGAAGACAGTGGATGAAGCTGTAATACATGTGTGGTGAAAGGGCTTAGATGTAGAGAGGGAAGAGAAAGAAATGTGAGAGGTGAGATCAGCCAAATGATCCAGAGAAAGCCTGAGCTGGAGGCAGAAGAGATACAACCACCCAGCACAGCAATGCACTGAGCTGCTACTGGACAGCAGAAGTTATTGGGGAAAAAGGACAAGGGACAGCAATGCTTCCTTCAGCCTCCAGCACTGCAGACCCAAAGCAGCACCATGCAAACCAAGACAGTTGAAATACCTGTTTGATAATCTAGAGAGAGTGCATGTCTGTCCCCCAAGCCCTTCTATGATTTGCCATACAGCAGGGCTTCAATTTGCAGTGCCAAGTTTCAACTAAATTGCTAGCAGAACCATGAGCTATTTCTGCTGTTTTAACTTTTGACCCTGAAGCCAGTCAGCAGAACCCTACACAAAAGAGTCAACAATTCACTTGTACTTCTTTGCAGAACATGCTGGACTCACAGTCAGGATCAATTTCATAACTGACCCTTGCACACTTTAATGTCATGTTTGCCTCTCCAAGGTGAGCTCTCAGCCTACTGACAGATGCCAGCACACATGCAAAATTCACAATCAGTTCTAAGGATGGGAATTACCAGCTCCTGGATTGCTGTGGAGGAATAATAAGTTTTTACCTGAAATCAAAGAAGTCCAATGCAGTCATAGTTTCCAAAACCGAGAACTGTTCCACAAGTAATTTCAGAATCAGTGAGATTCTGTTCATTCGAGTAATAACCTTCAGCATGTTCCTCTCATCTCTTACCTGTAAAAAAAAAAAAAAAATAAAGATCATAACCAGAATGGTGTTTTGTCTAGATCCTACCTAGTTATTTCATGTCTTTTCCCTGTTGTACATCACCATAGTTCCCAAGTCCTCCCCATGTGAAATCCATAGAGGCAAAATCTCATATGGAATAGAGCACTCTGGTTTTAACTTAAAACTGAAACTCTGAATTTCAAAGATTGAAACAATTTTTTTCTGACTCATGCTACATTATATGTAGGCTTATCACATGGGGTTTTTTTTCTTTACTATGTTTTTGAGTAAAATATAAGTCAAAGAAATTAGATTATAAAAATAATTTATAATTTCCAATAATTACGATATTATTGTAAATTAATATTATATATATGAAAATTATATATTTTTCTGTTATAATTACTTCTAGAATAATTTCTATTTTTGCTCCATTCTGCAAGCCATAAGGCAGGTAAGGAAATTACTTAGAACTTGAGAAGCTAAATAATGTGACAGCTACATCAGGAGAGCACATCTAAAACATGTTCATCAGAAATGTGCATTAGCAAGCAAAGAAGAGAAAATACTCCATCTGGTGGAAAATAGATAATACTAAATGGAAAACACAGAAGTTTGGTTTTTTTTCACTAAATTAAACACTCTGCCTGCAGAGGAGTCTGCTTAAAAAAATTCTGTTTGTTTCAATGGGATTAAACTTCTCTCTAAAACCTGGGCATGCAACCAGGAAATATCAAACTACAAAAAATGGCAGATGATATTCATTTCCCTAATTGCTTGGCTGTGTATTTGACCTTAAAATTGACATTTAAAATTCTGATCACAAGTAAGGCTTCATTTTTCACAAAAAGAAATTATTCTTCATTTGAACTGATTATGGTATGTTACAATTTGATAAAATATTAAACTAAAACGCCAATGAAATTAGGAATATAGTGCACAACAGAGAACATTTTCATTGGACCTTGAAAAGAAGGTTCCTTCTTCAAACTGGTCTAGTTTCAAATTTGTTCCTTAGACACATGCTGATGATGTACTCAAGGTATTTCTCAAACTGCATGCTGTCAGATTTTTCTGTGGATGTAGCATCAATTTGAGAGTTTTCCATTCTTACCTACTGTTATAATATGTGTTTAGCTTTGGACAAATGTGAAGATTTGCCTATATTTGTAATTTTCATAAATTCTTGCACAGTATTATGCTGCTTTGGATTATTGCTTCTCTGTTGGATTTACTATTACACAATCACAAAAATGAGTTCTCCTCACAGCAGATATTGCATGGAAGGAGATAGTATGTAGACTTCAGAAACTGAACAAAGGCAGAATTTCAACATAAAAATACCTGTAATTTCTGCTTTTCAGTTTTGCCTCTGAGCCTGCTTTTTCTGCAGTAGATATTTCCAACTTAAGTTTCTGCAGTTACCCAGCCCTAGCAAGAGAGTATGAGAGCATTTTGGCCAATGAAATTTGCCTTGGAAGGTGACCTACACAAAAGGCATACTTCAGGAGGAAATAAGATTTTGCTGATCAAAAATCAGTACTATCAAGATATAAGAGCCACTCAGCCAAATTTTATTTGGTCTTTTGATGCTGTTTCTAAAAAGAGCATATGCTGCTTTAGTAAACCCAAATATATCGGACTAAAAGGCAGAAATCAAGAGAAAGTCTGGGCTGAATTTTCCCAAAATTAATATTTGTTTTAACTTACATGACCATTTTGAAAGATCACTCGCACAGAGTCCATTTCCCACAAAATCTGCTTAAACCAAAGTTCATATGCTACAAAAAGAAAGACGCTGTTAGCATCAACTTCAAGGTTATTTTGTTCTTCTTAGCATCAAGAAAGAAAAGTTCTTACATGTTGATTTGAAATTAACAGCCTACATTGACTCTGCCAGTGGGCAAGAGGATACCTATATATAAACTTATTGCAGTTTACAGTATTCTGTCCTTTACCTAAAGTATTAGGCAAAATAATCTAGAGTCGAGAATACTGACAGAATTTTTTAAAATATGTTTTACACATCAGATATTTGATCTGCATATTGTTCATTACCAAAGGAGGAAAGAGAAAATCCAGATCTGATACTTCAATAAAATCTAACTCAACACCTGCTTAAAAACTACTTGTTTTCTGTCAATAACAGGACATATCATTGTGCCAGGGTCTGAAAAACAGGAAGATATGGGCATTAGGTAGTACCTAACTGGTGTGCTGATTTCTAGACAGATTCTAGATGGCTAAAACTGGAATTTCAGGGAAGGCACAAGGCAACACACAAAATTTGCCTACAATAACCTGCATAGCAGCCTGTTGCTTGGGCAACACCAAGATTTTCACCACCTTAATTTCTCTAAGAATAGAACCATTCATATCTTGGTTTACCAAATCCAAAGGTTACACTGGCAGCTTCACAAGCAAAGAGTTGATTACTGCCTTACAATTTATATATGAATATATGCATATATAAAAACAGATAAAAGACAGAGATATTGCTGTGCCAGTGTCTGAAATGAAAAAAAAAAGGTGTATTGCACGTGTCAGCACCAATTAACTCTCTCTGGCAAAAATATTGGCTAAGTCAACCACCACTGCACTCCTCCACTTACCTTGATGTGTCACAATGAAAAGATGCTCATCATGGATTTTTTTCCCTTTCTTCTCACTCTCAAGTTCTTGAGCATTCAATATTTTGTTCAGCTTAAAAATAAAGGTAAGAACTCTTCTGTAAAGCTCTGCTATCAGTAATGGTAGTCTTACTGCATACAGCTAATTTTTAAGAATAATATTTTTAAAAATACATATACAGACCTCACACTCTAGGTTATATGAGAAATTTGACTAAATTGTCTCAGGTATGACTTTTACTTTTTAATTAGAAAAAAAATCTTGCCTGAAATGGAACATTTAGGTACCTCAAGTAATAAAGTTCTGACAATAACTTTAAGGGTAATTTTAATTACATAAATATATATATGCATAATTTAAAAAAATAAAGAAAACAAAATATCCAGCATGTTTTCCAGATTTTAGATCTATACTGTCCTGTCCCATGAAAACAGTTTCTATAGTAAAATTCTGAGTAATCATGCAACAACATCAGCATAAGAGCTCTGAGTTGAGGCAGTAATAATAATTTCAGTTCTGACATTAAATTATTTTCTTAGTCAAATTTACAATCTAAACATAGCTGTTTTCATATTAATCTTTGCAAAATTCTAAAGAGTATGTCAACAAATCAAAGTTGACAAACTCTTACTTTAGTTCAAAAGCAGAGTAATTCCCTTCAGTTCACACTGTCTAAAAAATAAAAACCCAAAATAACTTCTGGATTATTTTACTATCTATGGTATTTTATTTGTACTTATTTCTTAGTTACTTCTAGCTTTTGCAGAAAAGTGGTTTTTTGGGGGGGGTTTCTTTTATGTTCCCCCCTAGTCATCATCCTACCCCCTAGATTTACCCTACCCCTGAAATAGATTTTTCCAGCCAAGTATTCTGGACTTTCAAGGACATTGCTCAGATCCTGCTGACATGCAGAAATTGCTGACCAAAGAAAGCGTTTAGTGGTGTGTCACTTTACAGTTTACCAACACAGATAATTCCCTAGCAACCCCCCAAAATATCCATATTCCTTGCAGTTTGAGAAGTCTTCCCAGAGCCCACCTTGAGGTCCCAGCTGAGATGGGCACCTGTGCCTGCTGCACCTGGAGACCTGTCTCAGTAAGTGACTGACTAATGGGAGAAGTGTCAGTCACAGGTGCTGCCTCAAGAGCAACCAGGACTGCAAACATGAAATCATTTAACTTACTTGTAGGTATTCTCCATAGATAAGCCCACCTTTGCTGGCTTTATTTACTCCTTCTTGAGATATGTCATTATTTTCATCTTCCAAAGATAGCTTGCTAAAATTAAATCTAAGAAGAAAATTAAGTAAATATGTAAATTTTTAAATTAAAGTATTATCAATATACCTGTCTTTTTACTAACATCTACAATTCAATCAATGCTTTATTTTGATAAACAGAACCAGTAAAGCAGGCTCTTGATAAAAACTGAAATTCCTCTTGTCACAGTAACAGCTGGTAACATCGCATAAAATAACAAGTGCTCAGACAAGTCCTTGTATGATCTCTACTCATTTAGCAACAGCTAAATGATAGCTACAGCTACAGCTGTCTATTTGCTGATAATAAGTAATTCCTCTCTGAGATTTCATATTTTGCACTAACACCTTATCATTTGAATTGAATTTATAAAGCAAAACAGAAAGAGGAAGGACTCACAGGTAATTCTTCCCCGCAAAGGGGCACTGGCTCATGGTTTCAGGATCCAAACTTGCTGAGCTGCGCACGGGGGAAAATACCCTGTTAGTGTTCCCAAACCTGCTGCAGCTCCCTTTTATGTAGCCTTATCTCACTGCCAAGGCCAACCCCCAAATTCCCCTCCTTAGCCCTCAGCCCATCCCCACTATTCAATAATGACAGAAACCATCACAGCACAAAGGTCAGGAAGTTCATGTGTTGTTGGCCCTCCAGGACTGTGTTTTTCCCTGCCATTAAAAAGCGAATGGATGACAAGCTTGTTTTGTCCAATGGCGCAAACTTTTTGTGCTTTTTACTGCAAGGTTTCCACCAGTTGCTTCTTTGGATGCAGTTGTATGGTGTAGTGTGTAAGGTGTAAATCAATGAGAGGTCTGTGTATGATAAAAAGGCAATATTTAATAAAACCACGAATTGTTAGAGTAGGTTTTAACCTGCAGCCTTTTATATCAGGATACTATTAAG
>NW_005054297.1:28368885-28377384 GCF_000277835.1 Geospiza fortis
AAGTGAAAAAACGTGTTTCCATGACAGACTAAATAGTGCTTATTCAACGAGATTTCAAGTAATATATATAATTTCTAAAAAATGTACACAAATTAAGTGAAGTACTAAAAACATCATGAACCTCTCATGCTGGTTTTCCAAGTATTTAATTCAGAATTATTTCTTAATTTTATCTCACAAAAATTTCAGTCTCATTTATTGACAAATGTTACTCAATTCTATCTCGTCATCAGCTTAACACACGATGAAGTAACATGTAACTAGCATACACTTCTCTTCTGCCTGCCAGCCCTTTCTGAAAAAAAAGTTAATGCTCAGTTTCACTGCAAACAAAACTACAGGACCTCTGTGACCCTGGATCATTTGCTCTCTGCAAGACTTACTCTGCTTAGTGATGTCTGTGTGGTGGTTTCAGCTGTTCCAGTCACTTAAGAGTAGTTTTCTCATTAAAAAAATGAAGATGTAGGATGTGGGGGATGGGATGGATACCCTGTTCAGCCAGATGTCATTTCTCAGGCTTTACACAAATCAGCTTAAAATTGAGCCGCAAGAAATGTAGGGCTTCACTGAAGCAACTCACCAAGTAAGGTCAAGGAGTTCTTCTTTCCTGATATAAAACCTGACAGAAGAAAATAATCATCTCCTTACACACACCTATACATGTGCTCGGTGATGCAGACAACTAGAGATGAAAGTGTGGACATCAGAAACCAAATGCTGAAAGCCACTTTTCACATATTTGCACTCAAACAGCTTGATTTACAAATGTGTAAATCTTGCACATCCATATATCTCAAACAAGGAGGAAGGTTTATCTTGTCATTCCTGGATATCTTCACCTGAAACATTCAGACTGAGCCTGCATAATGAAATCAAGCTGTTATCTTTTAGCATGGCACAAAGAAAGAAAGAATGTGAAACTAGTAAAAATAAGGACAGTTGGAAAATATTGAACTTTTAACCTCGCAAAGCATGTTAGTACATTTTTTCTTGTGCAGTTTTATTTTCTTCTGTGAAACACAGAGAATTATAAACTTCCGGCGCAACGATCTCTGACAGGCAACCTTTACATTGCCTACCCAGTAGGCAAAGGACTTTGAAGTATCAGAGCCCTTTTACACTCTCAACTTAACAAAACATTAACTCCCTATTTGAGAAGCAATAGTACCATTAATTCACTCAGGATTAGCAAACTCACTTGAAATCTAGCTGGGGATATTGTCTAAGCAACAACCATACAAACACCCCTTCCAATTCAGCAACAGACAGGCTTCAGTCAATCAAGTAAATCAGCCAGACAAGAGCAATTTAGAACGTTTTTTACAGTGTTTCCAACATGTCAAATTCCTTGTTTAAGGACCTCATAGCTGATTGGTCCCAAAGCTGTAAACTGACCAATTCCTAAAAAAACTGGGTAATATTATGGATGATATTTACATCCATTCATTTAAGAAAATTTAATCTCACACTAACTGAATTCAGCTCTCTAACCATTGCAACTACAATACATCTCAAACTCTCCATGAACAGTGGAAAAAGATATCTTGATGAGGACTTGAAAACCCCTGAAATAAAACCATAGACAATGGTCTTGAGACATAGACAAGGTCATTCCACTCACTGGTTGCCTTCATCTGATCTCGACAAGACTTCAAAGTATGTAATTAACTTGGTAGTAAAATAATTTAAGTGGGTTGTATGACCTGATTATGAAACTATCTGTTGGCAGTGTAGATGACAGCACAGCTTACAAGAGCCCTCAGGTTTGGATCAGCTCAGAGCCTTGAACTCTGACATGGCTGCAGACACCCTTAGAAATAAATGTGCTTCTGCCATGCTACTCAAATCTGGAGCTCACTGTAGGGACCTGATTTTTATTTGAGTGTCCTTTATATCCTGACAGAGATTTATAGCCATTTTTCATCTCTCCCCACTGCATAATCATAAACAAGTCTTGATGAAGAAAGCTCTTCAATGTGAATGTGTCTAAAAGCAAAACGTAACTTTAAATGATAGTATTGCTTTGTTCTCAAAATGTACTTTCATTTCCCTTTTTCATGTTGAACACTCAAAACCACAGAGAAGCAGATCTAGCCACATGCATAACTTGCTGTTCATGCTGCAGGTGACTGAGCAAGGCTGTGAAAAGCAAGAGTGTGTGTGCCCTTGAGCTTTTATTTAGTTATTTGTTAATTTACCTTTAACATGTGAAAGTCAGATAAAAAGCCTTTTTTTCATCACAGAGGGCTCTAATCTGCAGCTGACAGTGAGAATGTTCTGTTTTGTGACTGGGCTGAATACAAGACAAACAGTTACATACAACAGAAAAAATAACCAACAAAAAACACACCCCCCCCCCCAAAAAAAAAAAAAACCAAACCAAAAAAAAAAACCCCACAGCTTCCCAGAACTGCTCTTTGT
This sequence comes from Geospiza fortis, assembly GCF_000277835.1. Taxonomy (NCBI): domain Eukaryota; kingdom Metazoa; phylum Chordata; class Aves; order Passeriformes; family Thraupidae; genus Geospiza; species Geospiza fortis. Next base: position 28,371,307 of record NW_005054297.1, read on the forward strand.
GGCCTTCAAATGCACTGTCACGGCCTTCGTGACCAAGTCTGGGAATTGTTAAGCACCCCTCTTAATTCACCCTGGCCCCTTCCCATTTACCTACCCTTCCCCACAGGGATGTGGGGTGGCTGGACTGGCTGCAATAGGGCTGCAGAGCAGAGACAAACTGAAATTATTTGGACTGAGAGCAGTGATTCACATGGGCAAAAAGGGAGCTTCTCTCCAGCCTGGCCAAGGGAGGTCCCATGTAAGGCAGAGGAGGACTGCAGCATGATTTATGGATGCAGCCAGAGCCAGGAGTGCGCATGTTCTCACTGTGGGGCTCTCTGTCTGAAACGTTATGGTCTGATGAGGACAGGTAAGTAAGACTGACCTTCTACATACTGTCATGAATCTAAAAAAAGTATGAATTGGAAGTGACCTGTTCACCCAAGCCAAATCTCAAGTTTTCCTACATGAAATCACTTACGGAGAAGAAAAAGTACACACATAAGTGGTTTGGACAGTGTCACCCATTCTACTGCTCAAACTCTCATCCTGATTACAAAATCGTTACAAATCAATTTGTTTGTCTAGTGTTTGCTAACTTAAAGAAAGAGCTCAGAGAGCTTCTGACTGCAAACAAATGACGCTTGAAGCTTCCCAACACTCTGGTCCAACAATTGCAGACTAGGAGCTACCCAGCACACATGGCTTCTACCTATGACTGACTGGAGGCATTGTTACAAAGATCCAAGTAGGTCATGCCACGCTGAAAAGTTTCAAAGAGAAAGTAAAAGATTTCTTGGGAAGAGCTATTAGAACAAAAGAAACAAAAGTTAAAGAACAAACCAAAACACCATCAGCAAAAAAACAACCAAAACAAAAAACCAACCCCAAAAAATGAAAAAGCAAGCTTATAAGCAAGCTTACAGTGCAATAATTTCCCCAGAATATTAATGTAACTTTCCAATTTTGATAGCCCATGACTTCCTAAGATTTCTGTGTTCTTGCATTTAATAACCTTTTTGTGGATTCTGTGACTCCACAACCTGCAGCAATGAATTCCATAACTGAAGTACACATCATGTGAAGGAGTATTTCCATGTGTAAGTTTCAAACTTCCTGCTAAATAACCAAGTAATTTTCATTTCTGTTTGGTACTAATTCATGGCTAATGAGAAATAGGTGCACTATACCTTTGTAGTCCCAGTCACCCTGTTCTGCATTTGTGCAGATTCTGTTGTGACCTTTGTGAGACAAAGTACTCAGAAGGAAAATACCTTTTCTACATACAGATGTTGCGTTGTTAATTTCCTAAAATTATAGTGATGAAATAATTTTGATAACAAGCACACAACTATAATAGTGAAATACAGTGCAGCAGCTACTGTTTTGGTTGACAAAGTGCAACTCAAATTGTAGAGGTGAAGCCCCCAGCGTCCTAAGCCCGAACCTCACTGTGCTGGTTACTCTGCCAGCACTGAACAAAAATCACTTCCTCACCCAATAATAACGTAGCAAGAGATATGTGAATAAAGACACATAAAAGGAAGGTGAACAGCAGAAGATAAACTTGGAACCAAAATGTGTCCTCTGCATGTTTTGTGATTTTCTAAACTGGACTTACTATCTAACTAGCACTTGAAATTAACAGTTGGTTTTAAGAAAACTAAAATTTGGTGACTCCAGGCTAAAACAAACAAGCTTAAAGTTGATGCAATGTTAATAATCCAATCAGACATTTGTACCTGGGGGAGGAACAGAGATCAAGGTCTTGCAAACTACAAACAAAGAGATGAGATAGTGCTGGAAAGAATTTTTTTTCTTTCTAAATACTGCATTTGTTCAAATTCTTTAACACAAAGAACTGTGCCATCACTTCCCAGATTACTTTTAACTTCCATTTATGATTCACACATCCCAGCACAACCTTCCCCCACCATCTATCATTTGTGGCTCAGCAGAACACAGTAGTATTTCTTTCACATGCTGATAATTTTTGACTGATAATTATTCCCCAAGTATGGAAAAAATGTTCTTTCACTTCTATTGCCCAAACACCCTGCCTTCATCAATGTAAATGGATCAGTGCCAGTCAGAACTGTAAACTTAGGAGAAACAACATGTCTTGAACACATTCCACAGCGTTGTCCCAAGGCAAACCTATCCCCTACTCATGCCTTGCAGCCACACATTGCAGGGCACAGTACTTTAGTACATAAGGTATATAATCCTTTAGGCTGTTTTTCCCCTCCTGAGCACCCCAGTCCTGGTTACCTGTCAGGTCCAGTGAAGCACAAACCTGGAACCATAAGCTACTCCCATGCCTCCACGTGGCTCAGGTCATGTTGCTGTTTACTCCGCGTTTCAGCTGTCTGGCAAGTGCAAAGGGCTGGTTTAGGACAAACGTTGACAAAAACGTGCTCATCTCATCCCATTCAGCATTATCATTAACAGATGGGGTGATGGAATAGGTTGTGCCCTTCTTGAACTGACAAATGAGAGCAGCCTGGAAAGTCTAATAGCATGCTGGCGGATAAGAGCTGGAATACAGAATTACCTTAATGCACTGAAATTTATAATGTGCAGCTTCTGTGATGCAAAGAGCAATACTTTTGAACTTCAGCCATGATAACCAAATTTAAAAATAAGTTCTTTAGAGCAAATCTTATACTGGAATTTTAAAATAGCAACTTTCTACATGGCATGGAACCCCTCACTTCTAGCCAGCATCAGAAATCCATTTATCCATTACATTATGTCCTGGGCACCACTCTTCAAGACAGATGAATACAATGTGGAAAGGGTTCAAAAGAGGATGGCAAGAACAACAAATGTTTGATGTAGAAAATATGGCCCTTTAAGAAAGATGGAAAGAATTGACCTGTATAACTAAGAGAAGATTGTGGATGGAAAAGTGAGAAATACTTTCCTTTCAAAAGGAAGGGCAATAAGCAACTTCCAGTACACCACAGGATGGTGAAAGGAGTAACTAGTTTAAATTATGTTAGGATAACACTGGCATAAGAAAACAAAATAAGGAAATTCTAGTATCTTTAATCATTAGAAAACAATTATGAGAGCTCATGATTTCTCCAGTCATAGCTGATTCCTCATCAATGTAGAGAGAGACTCAATGAGTCTTCAAAGTCTCCTTGAGCACCTCCTGCTGCAGCCCCTTCTGCCCCCCATTGCTGAATCTACTTTCAGCACATGCTCTAGGGAAGGAGCAAGACAGATGCTTGCATATACTGTTAGTTACCAGCATTCCATGAAATGGCAATGGCAATACATTACAACAATCCAGGTAGTGATCACTCCATTGTTATTTTCCTGGTTTGCCTTTTTCTGCTAATATTTTTGTATGAATTGAGTAAAAGTATTCGTAGTCTGCCATATTAACAAATGCATTACTTCTGTCTTAAAAGCAGATAATATTTGAGATGTTTCTATTAAAAGAGAGAGCTAAGCAAAACCTCAGAAGCATTAATGTCAAAAAAGAACTTATAGAGGGTGATGCAATGTAACAGGCATTGGAAAGAAACATTTTAATATATTCTAAAAAATACAATATTGTCCCATGAAAGCTAAATATACACCAAATTCATAATGTGTACACATGCATTTTATCTCACCAACCTATAAGAATTCTCAGAAGACATTTTGCTGCAACTAGGCTATAAAGAATTAACTTTATCAGAAACAAGTTATCTATTTGTCTCAGGAAATAGCTATGTAGTTACGCTGGCTGCAGCATTACTTTTTAATTTAGCACCATAACAGCAGAACTGAGCAGCACTTAAGATTGACTTCAAATAATAATTTGAGTACAAAATTTGCATTATGCGTGAATGCAAAAAACGGTGACCACCTCTGTCAACAGCTGGTTTTCCTATCTTTACTGCATTAAGCATTAGGGAATGTGTGGTTTTAATAACCAGACACATATGGTAGGAGTGAGTGGCCAGAGCAAACTGCCTGTGACCAATTTACAACCTGGAACCTTTTTGTCCAAGCCATTTGGGAAGGATGAACAAACATAAGATGGTTGGTCTTCGCCCATTAGTGTTTGCTTAAGAATTAATATAAAACAACCATAAAAGAAATTTTTCAAAATAAATTTCTCATGTAAAACACAAGGAGACAACATAAGCCTTGTTCATCTAAAGTATTGCATAAGCATAATAACTCTTTGTAAGGCGGCAACACAATTAAAAAAAGAAAGTTGAATCACTTGCTGTATATAAAGCCAAGTAACTTACAGTTTGTGCTTCTTAATTCTATACACATAACAATATAAAAGATTAACATAATTTGTTTTATGAACTCAAGCAACTCAGGCAAGAGGTGTTGTCTGGGTTCTGTGAATTACAGCGGTTTGAATTAATAAGAGTCAAAGGATATGCAGGGCTCAGAAACTGCTCAGCAAAGCATCAGCTGGGCTCAAGTTACAAGCATCTTAAAAACTGCTTGTGTCAACACAAGTGCTGTGCAAAACTTGTCCTGGCAGAGAGTCCCAGCAGTGAGGCAACAGTGATAAATGGAGCTGGGAATTCCAAGCAGTAGAGTACGGAAACCTGTCAGCCAGAAGTAATTAAATGGAGTTTAGTGCTTTACCTTGTTGCTTGTAGCATTAACAACACAGCCAGAAAATAGCAAACAACCAGGCAGTGAGGCACCAAGGACCCAAGCTGATACACTTGGTAACCCAAGAACTCTGTAGGTGACCAATGGGACAACTACTAACAGAGGGAACGAAGTAAAGAGATCAGAAAGAGAATGTGAGGGGGCTTTTTTCTTGTTTTTTCCTAAAGCATTAATGAAGTTCATCCCAGGTTTGAATATTCTAGCATTATTATTCACTTTTATTAGATGTTCAGCTCTTTTCTTGAAATAAATTTCAAACAAGATAATTTTGCACATCAACAAAAAAAGCAGCCTCTGTACTTTTGCACAAGGCCTTGCTGATTGTGGCCTGCATGTATATTCATCCTTGCCTACAGGGTTAGTTCTTAGGAGTAACAGCTCATTTTTGCTGAAATGTCCATAAGAACATTTAATCTGGAGCTGGTTCTGAAGGCAGCAATTCAAAGTGTGGATGAACTGCATCCTGTTGCTGCTAGGAACCCAGTGAAAGACATTTTACTGCCCTCCAGACCAGGAAGGAGCTCCTTATTAATTTCAAGAGAAGCCATTCAGTTCTGAACAGCGCAGTATTTTAGCAAAGATCATAGGCCTTTCTAAAACAAAAGGAAAATATATGAAAGAAATTTGTAAGGTGATGCAATACACAAGTGCACTTGCACTACTATTAGCATAATAAGTAATTGAAATGTATATAAAGGTGTACATCTGATCCTGTAATCAAAATTATCTCCTTCACATTGCACACTGTGTTAATAAAAGGCAAAACATAGCAACCCCAGCAGGTAAATTACCAGCCCCATGTGTCATTGAGAATCACCTCCCATTCGGTGTTCTATAAAAGCCATTACCTAGCAGTCATCACAGTGGTAAGGCAGCTTCTTATCCATCCCTTCCCTACTGAAATAAGCACGGCCTCATGGACCAGCTCAGGAAATTCATTCAATGGGATGCCAAAGGTATGTAACTAGGTATATTAGAGTACTTTACCAACAGCTTTGTTATTTTTCATCTTGTCCAAAAGCAGCAATACCTTGTACCTTTTCAAGATACAACAAAGAAGGGAGAGCTCAAAAAAAGCTTGTAGAAAAAAACTTGTATGCTTACTTAAGAAATTTTAAAAACCTTTAGCTATTGGCCCTCTGTGTAGCTAGAATAAAGCTAATACAGTTTTAACCAGGCAATAGCTAAATAGCATTTTCTAAAGAAATCTGGAAGTAGAGTAAGGATTCTTTAAGGCATTCACAAAGTAGTGCTGATGAAAGCAGCAACATGCTACTATTAAATAATCCTATACATTAAAAGCAAATCTTTTAATGTTTTTCTCAGGTGAAACATCATTTTTACTTACTACTATTTACTGTACTAGCTATGCACAGGAGGAGAAATACAGCTTAGCTTAATGTTTGCTTAGATTCAAAGTTACACCTCTGCTGATTAAGGTAACTAGTGTGTTTTGAT